>NC_051312.1:74170834-74884239 GCF_015220235.1 Choloepus didactylus
AGAGCCTCCCACAATGCAGGGGCATGAATAAGATGGAACTTTATTCCTATCATAATAGGAAATAAGTCCAGATTGACAGGGCTATGCCGCAAGATCACTCAGGGACCCAGTTTCCTTCTATCTTGTTTCTCTGCATCCCTTAGGGTGCTGTTCTCACCTGCATACTCAAATCTGGATGCTAGAATGCATATTCCAGCTTGCAGGAAGAGGGGCAGACAAGAAGCCCTGAACAAGCAACTTCCTTGTAAGCACAAGAGGCTTACATCTCTTCTACCTACAAATGAAAACTAGTAACTTGTCTACACCTAGTTGCAAGGGGAGCTGGGAAAGACAGCGTTTGGTTGAACAGCTCTGCTCCTATAAGGAAGCGGAGACCAGATGTTGGAGACACCACCAGCAGTCTGCCACACCTAGGAAGGGGAAGTTGCCTGAGAGCTTCAGGAAGTGGGGTCAGAACTAGCAGCAGGATCCAGGCCTTAGCAGCCTCCACCAAGTCTTAGCGGCCGGAGTCTGCACCTGCAAGCTTTGAGGGTTTGAATTTGGAACCTGTTCCCAGACCATGTTTCCCCAGGGCTAAGGGTGGCACAATCTACCTGGCTTGGGTAGGTGGCAGACTGTGACTTCCAGCCCTGATAGGACGCAAATGTTTCTGCGACTCACGCCAACACACAGCCTGAGCTCGGGGGATCAAAGCCTGACTTGGAGAAGCCCAGGCAAGCCCTGGGTAGCAGCAGCCCTGGAGGAATGCGTGCTCCCCAGGCGACCTTTTCTTTTTAAACTTCTATCATTTAGGAGCTGATATGGCCTCTCAGACCAGTTGGATACTGGGCGGGGAGGAACCCCCTTGACCTCTTCAATTGTGGGGTAGGGGTGGGGCAGGAAGACCCTACTAGAGGCCAGGGATGGGGTGGGCAGGAGTGCTCCCACCCCACCCCCACATGCCTCGGCTCCTTGCCTGCAGCATCAAGGAGGACTGTTCCTGAGACACGCCTGCTGTTGGGACATGCGGCTGTAGCTCCGAGGGGACCACCTGCATGTGGGTGTGTTCCCGCTGAGAAGCTTTTGTCGGGAAATTGTCTGTCTGGGAGTGAGTCACAGTGCTCAGCTCCACATGTCAGTCAAACAGAGTCCATGAAGCTTGCGAACCTGCACCAGGAGCACATGGGAACACCTGACCTCTCAGACCCAGCCCAGGAGTGCTCGGGGTCTCCAGCGGACAGGTGATTAGGAGGGCGGGAGAGGGGACGGCTTACCCCTAAGCATGCGGAATGAGGACTCGGATCGAGACAGCAAAGCTGGGGTTTGGTTGCTGGGGTGTTTGTAACCTCATCAGGGACCATGGGGCTGTGGGCACCGCCTTGGTGAGGGACTCTGAAGTGTGGGAGGTGCAAGAAATGAAGCCATTTGGAAATTGGGAGGGTCCCCAAAAGCAGCTGTGCCTCACTCTAGCCAGCTGGGGAGGCCCACAAGCTCACCAGCACCTCGGAAGGCTCTGCTATGGCTGATTCTCAGAACAAGCTACTTGACTAGATAAATAAGAGGGTGAAGGGAAATATCTGAACCAGGAAAATTCTCCCAACTGGGGGTGGAGTGGTGGGTGCAAGGAAAGCAAGGGCAAGTTGGGAATCTCAAAGTTGGGCTGGACCCTTGAGGCCTTCGTGTCTGACCCATTTCTCTCCTAGGGTTAGGGGCTAGAGGAGGAGATGCAGTTTTTCTTTTATCTCCGCCACACAAACAATTATACAAATAACTATGTAATTAATGAGATCATTATGATAAGAGCTGTGGAGGGGAAGCATGAAGGGTCAGGCCAGACTGTAACAGGGAGGTCTAACGTAGTCTTGAGGGGAGAGGCCATCCTGAAAAAAGCAGCGACATCTAATTCCAAACCCAAGGGATGAGCAAGAGGTGGCCTAAATGAAGAGAGGAGGAAGAATATTCCAAGCAGAGGAGCAGCGCACCTGCAGGCCCTGGGGCAAGCGGTGGTTCAGTGACAAGGGCAATAAGCTGCAGCGTGGGAACCAGGATGGGTGTAGTGGTGGGAGATGCATCTGGAGAGCCTGCTCATGCAGAGCCAAGTGGGACATGCAAAAGACAGGGGGTGGAGGCGGGGCAAGATGGCAGACTGGTGAGCTGTATGTTTTAGTTACTCCTCCAGGAAAGTAGGTAAAAAGCCAGGAACTGCGTGGACTGGACACCACAGAGCAATCTGTCTTTGGGCATACTTCATACAACACTCATGAAAACGTGGAACTGCTGAGATCAGCGAAATCTGTAAGTGTTTGCGGCCAGGGGACCCGCGCCCCTCCCTGCCAGGCTCAGTCCCGGGGGAGGAGGGGCTGTCAGCTCCAGGAAGGAGAAGGGAGAATTGCAGTGGCTGCTCTTACCGGAAACTCATTCTACTGATTCAAACTCCAACCATAGATAGACTGAGGCCAGACACCAGAGACTCTGAGAGCAGCCAGCCCAGCAGAGAGGAGACAGGCATAGAAAAAAAACAACACGAAAAACTCCAAAATAAAAGCAGAGGATTTTTGGAGTTCTGGTGAACACAGAAAGGGGAAGGGCGGAGATCAGGCCTTGAGGCGCATATGCAAATCCCGAAGCAAGGCTGATCTCTCTGCCCTGGGCACTTTTCCTTAATGGCCCTGGTTGCTTTGTCTATTAGCATTTCAATAACCCATTAGATCTCTGAGGAGGGCCGTTTTTTTTTTTTTTTAAATCCTTTTTGCTTTTTCTAAAACAATTACTCTAAGAAGCTCAATACAGAAAGCTTCAAAGAATTGAAATTTGGGCACGTCAAGTCAAGAACAGAACTAAGAGAGCTCTGAGACAAAAGGCAATAATCCAGTGGCTGAGAAAATTCACTAAACAACACAACTTCCCAAGAAAAGGGGGGTGTCCGCTCACAGCCACCATCCTGGTGGACAGGAAACACTCCTGCCCATCGCCAGCCCCATAGCCCAGAGCTGCCCCAGACAACCCAGTGTGACGGAAGTGCTTCAAATAACAGGCACACACCACAAAACTGGGCGTGGACATTAGCCTTCCCTGCAACCTCAGCTGAATGTCCCAGAGCTGGGAAGGGGGAGCAGTGTGAATTAACAGAGCCCCATTCAGCCATCATTTGAGCAGACTGGGAGCCTCCCAACACAGCCCAGCAGCCCAGAACTGCCCTGGGGGGACGGCACTCACCTGCGACATAGCACAGTCATCCCTCAACAGAGGACCCGGGGTGCACAGCCTGGAAGAGGGGCCCACTTGCAAGTCTCAGGAGCCATACGCCAATACCAAAGACTTGTGGGTCAGTGGCAGAGACAAACTGTGGCAGGACTGAACTGAAGGATTAGACTATTGCAGTAGCTTTAAAACTCTAGGATCATCAGGGAGATTTGATTGTTAGGGCCACCCCCCCTCCCCGACTGCCCAGAAACACGCCCCACATACAGGGCAGGCAACACCAACTACACACGCAAGCTTGGGACACCACTTGGGCCCCACAAGACTCACTCCCCCACTCACCAAAAAGGCTAAGCAGGGGAGATCTGGCTTGTGGAGAACAGGTGGCTCGTGGACGCCACCTGCTGGTTAGTTAGAGAAAGTGTACTCCACGAAGCTGTAGATCTGATAAATTAGAGATAAGGACTTCAACTGGTCTACAAACCCTAAAAGAACCCTATCAAGGTCAGCAAATGCCACGAGGCCAAAAACAACAGAAAATTATAAAGCATATGAAAAAACCAGACGATATGGATAACCCAAGCCCAAGCACCCAAATCAAAAGACCAGAAGAGACACACCTAGAGCAGCTACTCAAAGAACTAAAGATGAACAATGAGACCCTAGTACGGGATATGAAGGAAATCAAGAAGACCCTAGAAGAGCATAAAGAAGACATTGCAAGACTAAATAAAAAAATGGATGATCTTATGGAAATTAAAGAAACTGTTGACCAAATTAAAAAGATTCTGGACACTCATAGTACAAGACTAGAGGAAGTTGAACAACGAATCAGTGACCTGGAAGATGACAGAATGGAAAATGAAAACATAAAAGAAAGAATGGGGAAAAAATTGAAAAACTCGAAATGGACCTCAGGGATATGATAGATAATATGAAACGTCCGAATATAAGACTCATTGGTGTCCCAGAAGGGGAAGAAAAGGGTAAAGGTCTAGGAAGAGTATTCAAAGAAATTGTTGGGGAAAACTTCCCAAATCTTCTAAACAACATAAATACACAAATCATAAATGCTCAGCGAACTCCAAATAGAATAAATCCAAAAAAACCCACTCCGAGACATATACTGATCACACTGTCAAACATAGAAGAGAAGGAGCAAGTTCTGAAAGCAGCAAGAGAAAAGCAATTCACCACATACAAAGGAAACAGCATAAGACTAAGTAGTGACTACTCAGCAGCCACCATGGAGGCGAGAAGGCAGTGGCACGATATATTTAAAATTCTGAGTGAGAGGAATTTCCAGCCAAGAATACTTTATCCAGCAAAGCTCTCCTTCAAATTTGAGGGAGAGCTTAAATTTTTCACAGACAAAGAAATGCTGAGAGAATTTGCTAACAAGAGACCTGCCCTACTGGAGATACTAAAGGGAGCCCTACAGACAGAGAAACAAAGACAGGACAGAGAGACTTGGAGAAAGGTTCAGTACTAAAGAGATTCGGTATGGGTACAATAAAGGATATTAATAGAGAGAGGGAAAAATATGGCAAACATAATCCAAAGGATAAGATGGCCGATTCAAGAAATGCCTTCACGGTTTTAACGTTGAATGTAAATGGATTAAACTCCCCAATTAAAAGATATAGATTCGCAGAATGGATCAAAAAAAATGAACCATCAATATGTTGCATACAAGAGACTCCTCTTAGACACAGGGACACAAAGAAACTGAAAGTGAAAGGATGGAAAAAAATATTTCATGCAAGCTACAGCCAAAAGAAAGCAGGTGTAGCAATATTAATCTCAGATAAAATAGACTTCAAATGCAGGGATGTTTTGAGAGACAAAGAAGGCCACTACATACTAATAAAAGGGGCAATTCAGCAAGAAGAAATAACAATCGTAAATGTCTATGCACCCAATCAAGGTGCCACAAAATACATGAGAGAAACATTGGCAAAACTAAAGGAAGCAATTGATGTTTCCACAATAATTGTGGGAGACTTCAACACATCACTCTCTCCTATAGATAGATCAACCAGACAGAAGACCAATAAGGAAATTGAAAACCTAAACAATCTGATAAATGAATTAGATTTAACAGACATCTACAGGACATTACATCCCAAATCAACAGGATACACATACTTTTCTAGTGCTCACGGAACTTTCTCCAGAATAGATCATATGCTGGGACATAAAACAAGCCTCAATAAATTTAAAAAGATTGAAATTATTCAAAGCACATTCTCTGACCACAATGGAATACAATTAGAAGTCAATAACCATCAGAGACTTAGAAAATTCACAAATACCTGGAGGTTAAACAACACACTCCTAAACAATCAGTGGGTTAAAGAAGAAATAGCAAGAGAAATTGCTAAATATATAGAGACGAATGAAAATGAGAACACAACATACCAAAACCTATGGGATGCAGCAAAAGCAGTGCTAAGGGGAAAATTTATAGCACTAAACGCATATATTAAAAAGGAAGAAAGAGCCAAAATCAAAGAACTAATGGATCAACTGAAGAAGCTAGAAAATGAACAGCAAACCAATCCTAAACCAAGTAGAAGAAAAGAAATAACAAGGATTAAAGCAGAAATAAATGACATAGAGAACAAAAAAACAATAGAAAGGATAAATATCACCAAAAGTTGGTTCTTTGAGAAGATCAACAAGATTGACAAGCCCCTAGCTAGACTGACAAAATCAAAAAGAGAGAAGACCCATATAAACAAAATAATGAATGAAAAAGGTGACATAACTGCAGATCCTGAAGAAATTAAAAAAATTATAAGAGGATATTATGAACAACTGTATGGCAACAAACTGGATAATGTAGAAGAAATGGACAATTTCCTGGAAACATATGAACAACCTAGACTGACCAGAGAAGAAATAGAAGACCTCAACCAACCCATCACAAGCAAAGAGATCCAATCAGTCATCAAAAATCTTCCCACAAATAAATGCCCAGGGCCAGATGGCTTCACAGGGGAATTCTACCAAACTTTCCAGAAAGAACTGACACCAATCTTACTCAAACTCTTTCAAAACATTGAAAAAAATGGAACACTACCTAATTCATTTTATGAAGCTAACATCAATCTAATACCAAAACCAGGCAAAGATGCTACAAAAAAGGAAAACTACCGGCCAATCTCCCTAATGAATATAGATGCAAAAATCCTCAACAAAATACTTGCAAATCGAATCCAAAGACACATTAAAAAAATCATACACCATGACCAAGTGGGGTTCATTCCAGGCATGCAAGGATGGTTCAACATAAGAAAAACAATCAATGTATTACAACACATTAAAAACTCGAAAGGGAAAAATCAATTGATCATCTCAATAGATGCTGAAAAAGCATTTGACAAAATCCAACATCCGTTTTTGATAAAAACACTTCAAAAGGTAGGAATTGAAGGAAACTTCCTCAACATGATAAAGAGCATATATGAAAAACCCACAGCCAGCATAGTACTCAATGGTGAGAGACTGAAAGCCTTCCCTCTAAGATCAGGAACAAGACAAGGATGCCCGCTGTCACCACTGTTATTCAACATTGTGCTGGAAGTGCTAGCCAGGGCAATCCGGCAAGACAAAGAAATAAAAGGCATCCAAATTGGAAAAGAAGAAGTAAAACTGTCATTGTTTGCAGATGATATGATCTTATATCTAGAAAACCCTGAGAAATCAACGATACACCTACTAGAGCTAATAAACAAATTTAGCAAAGTAGCGGGATACAAGATTAATGCACATAAGTCCGTAATGTTCCTATATGCTAGAAATGAACAAACTGAAGAGACACTCAAGAAAAAGATACCATTTTCAATAGCAACTAAAAAAATCAAGTACCTAGGAATAAACTTAACCAAAGATGTAAAAGACCTATACAAAGAAAACTACATAACTCTACTAAAAGAAATAGAAGGGGACCTTAAAAGATGGAAAAATATTCCATGTTCATGGATAGGAAGGCTAAATGTCATTAAGATGTCAATTCTACCCAAACTCATCTACAGATTCAATGCAATCCCAATCAAAATTCCAACAACCTACTTTGCAGACTTGGAAAAGCTAGTTATCAAATTTATTTGGAAAGGGAAGATGCCTCGAATTGCTAAAGACACTTTAAAAAAGAAAAACGAAGTGGGAGGACTTACACTCCCTGACTTTGAAGCTTATTATAAAGCCACAGTTGCCAAAACAGCATGGTACTGGCACAAAGATAGACATATAGATCAATGGAATCGAATTGAGAATTCAGAGATAGACCCTCAGATCTATGGCCGACTGATCTTTGATAAGGCCCCCAAAGTCACCGAACTGAGCCATAATGGTCTTTTCAACAAATGGGGCTGGGAGAGTTGGATATCCATATCCAAAAGAATGAAAGAGGACCCCTACCTCACCCCCTACACAAAAATTAACTCAAAATGGACCAAAGATCTCAATATAAAAGAAAGTACCATTAAACTCCTAGAAGATAATGTAGGAAAACATCTTCAAGACCTTGTATTAGGAGGCCACTTCCTAGACTTTACACCCAAAGCACAAGCAACAAAAGAGAAAATAGATAAATGGGAACTCCTCAAGCTTAGAAGTTTTCTGCACCTCAAAGGAATTTCTCAAAAAGGTAAAGAGGCAGCCAACTCAATGGGAAAAAATTTTTGGAAACCATGTATCTGACAAAAGACTGATATCTTGCATATATAAAGAAATCCTACAACTCAATGACAATAGTACAGACAGCCCAATTATAAAATGGGCAAAAGATATGAAAAGACAGTTCTCTGAAGAGGAAATACAAATGGCCAAGAAACACATGAAAAAATGTTCAGCTTCACTAGCTATTAGAGAGATGCAAATTAAGACCACAATGAGATACCATCTAACACCGGTTAGAATGGCTGCCATTAAACAAACAGGAAACTACAAATGCTGGAGGGGATGTGGAGAAATTGGAACTCTTATTCATTGTTGGTGGGACTGTATAATGGTTCAGCCACTCTGGAAGTCAGTCTGGCAGTTCCTTAGAAAACTAGAGATAGAGCTACCATTCGATCCAGCGATTGCACTTCTCGGTATATACCCGGAAGATCGGAAAGCAGTGACACGAACAGATATCTGCACGCCAATGTTCATAGCAGCATTATTCACAATTGCCAAGAGATGGAAACAACCCAAATGTCCATCAACAGATGAGTGGATAAATAAAATATGGTATATACACACGATGGAATACTACGCGGCAGTAAGAAGGAACGATCTGGTGAAACATATGACAACATGGATGAACCTTGAAGACATAATGCTGAGCGAAATAAGCCAGGCACAAAAAGAGAAATATTATATGCTACCACTAATGTGAACTTTGAAAAATGTAAAACAAATGGTTTATAATGTAGAATGTAGGGGAACTAGTAGTAGAGAGCAATTAAGGAAGGGGGAACAATAATCCAAGAAGAACAGATAAGCTATTTAACGTTCTGGGGATGCCCAGAAATGACTATGGTCTGTTAATTTCTGATGGAGGTAGTAGGAACAAGTTCACTGAAATGTTGCTATAGTATGTAACTTTCTTGGGGTAAAGTAGGAACATGTTGGAAGTTAAGCAGTTATCTTAGGTTAGTTGTCTTTTTCTTACTCCCTTGCTATGGTCTCTTTGAAATGTTCTTTTATTGTATGTTTGTTTTCTTTTTAACTTTTTTTTCATACAGTTGATTTGAAAAAAGAAGGGAAAGTTAAAAAAAAAAAAAAAAAGAAAAAAGACAAACAAGGAAAAAAAAAAAAAAAAACAAAAAACGATGTAGTGCCCCCTTGAGGAGCCTGTGGAGAATGCAGGGGTATTCGCCTACCCCACCTCCATGGTTGCTAACATGACCACAGACATAGGGGACTGGTGGTTTGATGGGTTGAGCCCTCTACCATAAGTTTTACCCTTGGGAAGACGGTTTGCGGCAAAGGAGAGGCTAGGCCTCCCTGTATTTGTGCCTAAGAGTCTCCTCCTGAATGCCTCTTTGTTGCTCAGATGTGGCCCTCTCTCTCTGGCTAAGCCAACTTGAAAGGTGAAATCACTGCCCTCCCCCCTACGTGGGATCAGACACCCAGGGAAGTGAATCTCCCTGGCAACGTGGAATATGACTCCCGGGGAGGAATGTAGACCCGGCATCGTGGGATGGAGAACATCTTCTTGACCAAAAGGGGGATGTGAAAGGAAATGAAATAAGCTTCAGTGGCAGAGAGATTCCAAAACGAGCCGAGAGATCACTCTGGTGGGCACTCTTACGCACACTTTAGACAACCTTTTTTAGGTTCTAAAGAATTGGGGTAGCTGGTGGTGGATACCTGAAACTATTAAACTACAACCCAGAACCCATGAATCTCGAAGACAGTTGTATAAAAATGTAGCTTATGAGGGGTGACAGTGGGATTGGGAATGCCATAAGGACCAAACTCCACTTTGTCTAGTTTATGGATCGATGTGTAGAAAAGTAGGGGAAGCAAACAAACAGACAAAGGTACCTAGTGTTCTTTTTTACTTCAATTGCTCTTTTTCACTCTAATTATTATTCTTGTTATTTTTGTGTGTGTGCTAATGAAGGTGTCAGGGATTGATTTAGGTGATGAATGTACAACTATGTAATGGTACTGTAAACAATCGAAAGTACAGTTTGTTTTGTATGACTGCGTGGTATGTGAATATATCTCAATAAAATGATGATTTAAAAAAAAAAAAAAAAAAAAAAAAAAAAAAATCATACATTCCAAAGAAGGTTGGCATTATGGTTATCCGTTTCATAAACCAATAAGCCAAAAAAAAAACCACCAAACAAAATCTTTTGTTCAATGCATAAAACACGTCTTAAATAAAACATGTTGCACTCCCAAAAAAAAAAAAAAAAAAAAAAAAAAAAAAAAAAAAAAGACAGGGGGTGAGGGGTAGGGGGCTTTCTGAAGAGAGCCATGGGAAGCCATTGCAGGTTTTAGGGTTGGTTGACCAAATCTGATTTGCATTTTAAAAATATCTCCATGGCTGCGTATGGCGTACAGAGGTTGCACTGAGAGACTTGGTTAGCATGGATGCCAGGAGGCCAGTGACAGGTTCTTGCAACAGTGTACAAAAGACCATGGGCCACTTCAGCTAGGGTGGTAGCAGAAACTATGGAGATAAATGGTAACATCAGAGATACATTGGAAATAGAATTAGCAGGCATGTGCGACAACTGCAACTCCCTGATTTAGTTCTAAAAATTTTTAATTGCATATTACTTGTTCATTATAAGAAAAGAATCTGAAAGTGTGTAATGAAGAAAGTTAAAACCCTCACCCACCCATTCACACCCCCTCAGGTCACCAATTTTGACAGCCTGCACGGAAGCAGCTTTTCACATCTTTTCTCCATGACCATCTAAACAGAGAGATTTTCTTTTAAATAGGATATTACTGGCTACTCTGCAACCCACTTGTCTCACTTAACACAGTGCAGACATCCCTTGCGAGTCAGTAGCTATAGCTCTAATTCATTTTTTTAACAGTTGCATAATTTTCTACAGTGTGGTTGTGTGACAGTTTATTCAATCATTCTCTTATTGATATTCAGATATTTCCAATTTTTTGCCATTACAAACAATGCCAAAATTACAGGGCTATCTTTATATACAGGTGCTGTTCTCCCATAGGATTTCTGGGTCAAATGACATGTGCATTCTTAATTTTAATAGATTTTGCTGGGTTACCTGCCCCAAGTTGTAATAGATAGTGCCAGACTAATTGCTCAGCAACAAATGAGAGCACCCACTTTCTCTGGTTCCCTTATCTATTTATCTCTTCCTGGCTTACACCGTACTGCTTAGATCACAATGGCTTTAATAGTATGTTTTATTATCAGATGATGCAAGTTCTCTTCAATTAGTCTTTGTTTTCATATGCTTTCTTAGCTAGCCTCAGATCTTTTTCAAATATTTTTCAAATTAAATTTTTTAGCATTCATTTTTTAAAATTTGAGATTCTATTAGAAATTTCATTAAACCTGTATATTAATTTTGAAAGGATTGACTTTATGATAATAAATCCTCTCTTTTTAAAACATAGCTGTCTTTTTATATGTTCAGATTTTATTATATGGCCTTCACTATGATTTCATGACTTTTTTCAAAGAAGATCATTACCTTTGTGGTGGTTGTTGCTGTTTTAAAATTATTCACGGTTATTTATAGTTTTATCACTATTGCAAACTCAGTATTGTTTATTTCCATTTCTAATACATCATTGCATTTAGAAAAAAAATCTATAGATCTCTATCTTGTATTTACCACCTTCTGAATTATCTAATTAATTCTGGTAGCTTTTGAACTGAAGTTTATTGGATTTTTTTTGATATATAATCATATCATTTATAAATACACATATTTTGTCCTTTTTTTTTAACCAGCGATTTATTCTAATCAGTTCCTTTTCTTATCTTATTGCAAAAAATGTTGACAAATAGTGATGATAATGGGCATCCAGTCTTGTTCCCAATTTATGGAAATGACTTCAGAAAGTCATTGTTTATATATTTGCTACTGGATTTTGATGAACAGTCCTTATCAAATTGAAGTAGTGTTCTTCTATTTTTGTTTTGGTATCTATTACTATCTTCATGTTTTGTCCCATTTATTTGTTGATGTAGTGACTTATGTTTATAGATTTCTTGATGCTGAATGAAGCTGGTGGTATTAAACTCTTCTTTGCCATCGTGTATAATCCTTTTGATACTCTTTCCATGTCTAGTTAACTGGTATTTTATTTCAGATTTGACATTGATATTCAAACTGGTCTGAATTTTTTTTTCTTTTCTTTTTACATTTTTAATTCAATCTTTATTAAAAAAAAAAAAAAAAGTAGCTCATAAAATAAACCAGGAAACTTTCCAACTTTTTTCTTGTCTGGAAGAGTTTAAATAACATTAGAACAATCTGTTTTTAAAAGTTATGTAAGACTCATTTTTAAAATAATCTGAGCCTTGTGATATTTTAATAGCAGAGTTTTAATTTTTTAAAAAATGCCTTCTGTTTATTTACCTATTAAGGATTTCAACATCTATATTCAATTCTGGTAGTTCTCTACTTTGGAAATCATCCATTTCCTTTAAGTTTTCAAATTTAATTTCTTGGGATCACACATATTACTATTCTAATTCTTTAATCATTTCTTTGTCTGTGCTATATCTCTTTCTTTAAAGCTAATATTGTATATTTTTGCTTTCTTTTTTTTTTTTTCTTTTCTTCCTTAACAAAATTTGCCTGTAAAGCTTTATCTATTTATTGGTGTTTTTCAAAGAGCCAGTTTTTATTTTAAATTTTCCTTTTAATTATTTTTTCTATATTTGTTTACTTACTATTTCATTAATTTCTGATTTTAACTTTATTGATGTCCTACTTTATTTTGGTTTATTTTGTCCTTTTTCTATTTTCTTAAATTGAATATCTAGTTCATTTGTTTTCAGTTTTTTCTTAAAATATTAAAGCATTTAAGGCTATGTTTTTTCCTTTGAGTACAGCTGTGTCCCATAAGTTCTGTATGGTATGCTGTGTTCTCTTTTTCATAACTAGATGATTTGAAATTTTAATTTTGATCTTCTCTTTGATCTAGTCGTAATTTAAGAGGGTATTTCTTAATTTCCAAGCAGTTTATGCTTTTGGCCTTGAAGTCAGCTTTGTTTGACATGAATACTGCTGTTTCTGCTCCCTCTCTGCTTACATTTGCTTAATATATTTTTGCCCATTGCCTTATTTTCAGTCTTCTTTGTCGCCTTGTTTGGGGAGTGTTTCTTGTAAACAGCATTTGGCTATATTCTATTTTTTAAACTCACTCTGACAATCTGTCTTTTGATAGGGAAATTCAGTCTCTGCACATTTAGTGTAACATACTGATATACTTAGCCTCATGTATTCCATCTTATTTATTATTTATTTTACAGTGTTGCTGTTTCTTCTTCTCCTTTTTCTTACTTTTGCTGACTTGGTTGAAATTCAGCTTTACTACCAGATTTCTGAGTTAACAGCTGGCAGGCTGGCCTATTGGGACAAGATGAAGAAAAATTGGGGAGGAAACACTGACAGTTCAGTTTTGGATTTTAAAGTTTAAGATATCTCTGTGACATCCAAGAGGAGATGTCAAGTGAGCAACTGGCAATATTGATGTCGAACTCAGAGGTCCTGAATGAAAGTCACACAGACTGACACCCCAGAGGATGGCACCAGGGGAATCTGTTCCAAGAAGGCCTAGGACCCAGTCCTGAGAAACACCAACAGCTAAAGGTTGGATAAAAGAGAAAAGGTGATAGTAAGTAAAAAGGAATGTCCAGGGAGGTGGGAAGAAAGCCCAGAGAATGTTACTCTAAGGAAGAAATCTGTTCAAGAAGGAAGGAATGCTGAGAGGTCAGATAAGGTGAGACCTGAACATATTCCTTAGTGACATAAAGGCCATTGGTAACCTCGGCAAGCCTTGTGGAGGATCAAGCTGGATAGGAGTGGGTCAGGAGGGACTGGGAGGGGAGGAAGCTTGCCAATAAAGGGAAGTAGGGAGCAAAGTATCTCAAGGAAGATTTGGGGTCCAGGAAACTTTTTGGTTTGCTCTTGGGAGTAAGATAACAGAGTTTGCTTGCCTGCTGTGAAAGGTCCAGCAGTATGGGGAAGTAAAGAGGGATCGGGAGAGCCAGCAGAACACCTTGAAAGGTGGAAGCAGATGTGCCAGAGCATATGCTAAGGGATCAGGCCTGGGTAGGAGGAAGGATGAGTTCTCCAAAGTTTCAGGAGGGACGGGAGGTTTGACCTGGTGCTTGTTGCAGATGCTGCAGATGAAGGTAGGAGCATAGGCCTGGAGGTTAGAGGCGGAGGCCTTCCTGCCTGATGCCTTCTCTCATCTTGCCTTCTGCTGAGACTGGAATGGGGTGGGGGGGCTGAGTTTTTGGGGAAAAGAGATGAGAAGATGAAACCCTGGTTCAGGAGCACGGGAGTGTGAGCATAGTTTCAGGAGACTCTCCAGGTGGGCAGGGGAAGTGGGAGCAAAACCTTCAGTCTTTCCAACATTCATGTAGTGCCTTTGCATCTTCTGCTGTGCTCCACTGGTGGCAGCAAAGTTGGTGGCAGGGGCTACTTCCTTGTTGTTTTTCTGGCCCATATTTGCTCACATGGCCTTTCCCTTCATGCCCATCAGTCAACCAAGACAGGGGGAACATAAAAGCCAGGCAAGTGCTGAGTACACCATTACACACATTTATAATAATTAGCCCCAAATTCTGATGCCCTGATTTCTGACCAAGGATCCTCCTCTCCAAAAAGCTGTGAGACCTCCCAGGGATGCCTACATGTGTAATCCATGCACCCTCTGGATAAAGTCATTTTCTCTCTAACAATCCAGGGTTGGGAGATAGAGGTTGATGGGTTGGGGGTATAGATGTCTCCCATATAATCAGAGCCACTGCCTGCTACTTTTGCCATCTTGCTTGACTGTCTTCCATTCCATCAATGAGCAGCTGCCAATACCATCATTCTGCTGACCCTAGGTGCTCTCTTCCTTCTCAGCCAGGCAGAGAGATACCTTTTGCTTCTAGTGACCAGCTCTTTCAGAGCAGACCCCCAAAGTAAAACTGTAAGGCTCCAAGTGATCTGGTTCCTTGTTTACCCTGCTGTCTTCTTCTCAGAGCACTGGTCAGGATTGGGTCAGGCCCAGCCTTGTCCCATACATGAAACTTGCTCCCTCCAAACTCCAGGCCTTGCAGCTCAGTCTAGTCTGTCCTGGAGAATCTTCTCTAGAGACTCTCATTATCTCTTCTCCAGTATGGCATCCACTGGGGGCCTTGGTCCTTATGTCAGCTCTGCCCATGTCTGAATCCCAACTGTGGACTGAGTTCAGTGTCTTTCACCAGGGCTTTGGGCCCATATAAATTTAGGGATGGGGATGGTCATTTGTGTTAGCATCCCTGACCACTCCATGATAGTTAAGCTCTCTGAACTTTCTCTGTGAAAACCAGGAGGCTGGTCTTTCAAGCACTCACATGGGTTTTTGTTGGGAGTGAGGGTGGGGACAGGGGAGGCCAGGTGCTCATCCCTCAGGCTGGCCTCTTCAGGTGTGAACTCTGTCCGAGCCAAGATACCCAATTCCGGAGCCATGCTAGCCCCCTATGCACCTTTGTGCAAATTAACAAAAGGTGCCCTCTCTGGGTGGGTGCAGCTCATGCCAGGACACATGGCTTGGAGAGCAGAGAAGAGCAGAATTTCAGCCTCCACTTGCCCTCTTGGTTAGATGCCCTAGATCAGGGAGCAGCCAGCACAAATATAGGCAGTGGCCCTGCCCAGCTACACAGAGAACTGGATGGGGAGAACATGGAAATCCAAATATTGGGCCTTCAGAAGAAGGCTTACTCCTGGGCTCTAGTCTCATGTCGTCTTCCTGACAGTGACCTAAAAATTCTGCCCTTCTCAGCCTCCAATCTCATATGGAAGCCATGAGGCTACTGCCCAGAAAAGCACGGTTCTCTCCCCTGCCTCCTCAGCTCCCATTTCCTGATACCATATGAAGGTGCCGTCTCCAGGGGAGAACAGAAACCCTGCCCCTGGGGGCTAATGTTATCCCTCAGGCCTCAACAGAATAATCCACACACCACTCAGCAAACCACCTAGAGGAATCTGGGAGAGTTGTTTCCTTACAGAACTTTGAGAGGTGGGGAGGGGCTTTCTAAGCAGAAGCCATGAGAAGAGTCACTAGAGCAAGAACCTGCAGAGTGTGTTCATTATATTAAAGCAGTCCAGAGAGAGGTTCAGGAGCGTAAGATCTCACTTGGAGTAGTGAATTGAAGTAAGGGGTAGCGATGGTAGCAAAGGCTTCTCCAGATCATGAAGGGACTGAAACGATAGATAAGCAGGTAGGGCTTTATCTTGTGGACAACCGGGAGCCATAGAAGATTTCTGAGCAAGAGAGTTTCAAGGTCAGATCTCAACGCAAGGAAGATGACTAACAGTCCGTGCAGGATGGTGAGGAGGAAGATTTGCGAATCCCGGGCATGGCATAGCTCTGCTCTAGGCTGGTGGGGGAATTGAAACAGCTGATTTAGAAGACTGTTCTGAAGGGCACCTCTAAAACACTCTTTTTTCTCATTGAATTGAATATAATTCATTCAATCGTTTCACAAACTTTTCCAGATACCAATTGTGTGGGTTCATGTGCAAGGATGGTGGAGGGTATGGGGAATCAGGATGAGCCTCTCCCCACTCCGACCTTTTCTCCACTACCACCCCCCAATCAGAATGAGTTTTGATAAGTGGGGTTTGGGGAAAGCATAAGGATGACTAACTGCACATCCCCCACCAATTAAATTTTTTTAAAAGCTGCTATGGAAGGAGCGAATATTAGTTTCCTGATGTATAAAGCCAAATGGATTAAGCTCATTCATTGCCCGAGGAAACAAAAAGGAAATCTTCAATACCTCTGTGCACATTGAGAACATGAACAATACCAGTCTTTAGAAAGCAGAAACCTAATTTGGGGGAATCAATTACCCTCTGTGTCCCTGCCTCTCTGGGCTCTCTCACTAGCTCTCTCAATAGAGATTTCCTGGGAGGTAAAATGTAGAGAAGTTGGTCAACCATAGGCACACCCTGGCTATAGCTTTGCAGACAGGAGGAGACGGTCCAGATATGGGGTGAGAGGAGTTGGGGGACCGGGTGGAGGTGTGTGGAAAGGGGTGTAGCCTCAGTGTCTGGCAGGTGTGAAAAGTTTGTGTGTAGGGGATTTGAGATACAAGTGAAAGTGGGGGCAGTGTTGGGAGGGGCAGTGAGAGAGCAAAGGAAGTGGGGGCCTAGAATCTGGGGTTTATAAAAGGGGGGGGGTGAGGGAGCGAGTGAGTTGTTTGAGTCCTTCATCTTGAGAGATTGAGCCCACAGTGCCCCATCCTGGCTCCAGCGTTACTCACTGCTTCCTGAACCTACCCGGTTTCTCTTCTGTGGGCCGTACCCTCCCCCAGAGATCTGGGCATGCCGTGGGCAATTGCAGGGACAGAGACGATAAAAGAACGAGGATGAGGGCTCCCACCACGGTAGCTACAGAGTCTGCAGACGCACAACCACACCCAGCCCTGTGCGCTCACAATCACACACCTGTCTCGCAATGGAATGGTCACCGACTCAAGACGACACACTCCCGCACTCACAATCGCAATCACACGCCCCCCCCCCGCCACGTCTCATCCTCAGCTGAAACAGTCGCTCACACCCCACAATCCCTCACACTGGCATACAGTCACACACACACACACACACACACACACACACACACACACACAAACACACACACACAGTCCCTCACACGCACACACTCTGGCTGTGCTTTTGTGTTTTGTCAGAATTAATGAGAAAAGTTCCCGTGCCCTGCGGGTAATTAGTGTCCTTGGAGTTAAATAAGCTAATGGCGGGCACCTCTGGCCCAAGCAATTATGTTTGTGTATTGAATAATTGATTCAAAGGGGGGAAGGGCCGCTAATCAGATCTGAGCATAATGAATTGATTTAATTAACGGGAATCTGAGGGGCCCTGGGAAACGCAGGCTTCACTCGGCTGAGGCGAGCGCGGCCCGCGCGGAGAGAGAACCCGCGCGCGGCTGCGGCTCCGGCTCCGGCTCCGGCTCCGGCTCCGACCCCGGCCCGGCCCGGCCCGGCCAGCGGCTGCTCCCGCGGCTCGGGGACTCCCAGCCCGCCAGTCCCGCGGCGTCTCCCTGCGCGGACGCACCCGGGCCCCTGCGCCGCGCCCGCCTCCGTCCCTCGCTCCCTGCCGGGCGGACAGCTCTCCAGGCGTGGGTTGTCCGCCCCCGTCCGCGGCTCGCGGGGCGCGGAGCCGGCGGGAGCATCGCAAGTAGGCGGCCGCGGCGCGGCAGCCCGAGCCGCTCGCCTCTCGGCGTCCTCGGCCCGTGCCCAGCTGGAGTCGCCAGGGAGGGGACCATGGTGTTGGGCCAGGAGGACGGTAGGTGCCCGGCGCGCAGCGCCCGTGCCAGGGGTCGCGTGGGGCTCGTCGGGGTGCGGGCGGGGTAGCGGCTCCGGCCCTGCCGAGGTTACCCTGCCCCGGCGGCAGCGGCTCCCGCCCCGCACCCGGCCGCTCGGCCGCTGGGCGGCTTCCCGGAAGCGCGGCGGCTGGATGTATGTGCGGGTGTGTATCGGGGGGTAGCAGGTTCCGCTCCCGAGGTTCCTCAGAGGGAGGAGGAAGTCTCGCGGGCCACCAGGAGCCCGCCGGCCCAGCACGCTCCGGCGGGGAACTTTCTCACCCGCCCTTGCCGCCTTGCAGGCTCCGGGAGCGCGTCTCCCACCGGCGCCGCGCCGCGAACTCCTAGGCAGTAGCGGCTGCCCGCCAGTCTTTCGGCCTCCCCGGGTGTCTGCGCGCCCCATCCCCACCCGGCCACAGTAGGGGGATGCCCAGAGAACCTGGGGGTGAGGGTCCAGCCAGACCAATATCATCCTGGGGCCCCTCAGTCCTGGGCTGCTGGATGGTGGCACTGCCAATGCCCCTGGCAGGGCTGGAGAAGGTGCCATCAGTTCACCCAGCCCAGCCGTGTTGGGAGATGGCCCTTGGTCAGGGTAGGTGGGTGGGCCATATAGTCCAAAATATCATGTTCAACCAGAGTGGATTTACCTTGAAGCTAGTGAAGTTTTAGCTTCAATGTCCTTTAGTTACTTACTCTATCCCTGGTGGTAATTTTGTATTAGTAATCTCCTATTCCTTTTCTTAAAGATGGTTCTGTAAATTACTTAAGTAAGTTTTGGGCCTCACAAAATTTGGATCTCCCTCTAGGCCCAACTCACTCCCTTCCCATCCCAATTGCCAATCTCCCAAGATAACTCTGGCCCTGGCTGGTGGGTGTGCGGTCTCCAGGGGCTAAAGCAGTCTGTTAGCGCCTGGAGAATGAAGCTGCTGGGTGAGGAGGCTGGGAAATTTAGGGTTGAGAGGCAGCTGCTGTTCCAGGGAAAGGGTCTGGCTGCCTGGCCTTCCTCTCTGGCTCCACTAATCTCTTGCCTCACCCCCTCTGTGGTGATCAACTGTCCTGGTTTGCCTGGAACTGTCCCAGTTTTAGCACTGAAAGTCCTGCATCCTGCACCCTTCAGTCCTGGGCAAACCACACCCACAGCCTTTTCAACGTCAGCATGTTGGGCTAGGTTAGCCTTCATCAAAGGACTGGGGAAGTCTTGTCTTCTGGGGTGCAGATTTGGCCTAGGCCTCCACAAGATCTAACAATTTATGGCTGCAGATTCTGAGAAGGCCTTTACAGGGCTCCCAGAAACCAAGAGTACAAGTTTGCCAAGTATGCATTTCTTCACTTTAGCTAGTTGCAAATTCCTGTGCATTGGCTGCTTTTGTGTGAGTAGGGGAGCAGGGCAGGGCACCTGAACTTGGCCAGGATCTGTCCTGATTGCACTGTAAAGTCTGTAGGATTGCTCCCTCCTGTTAGCTGTGGGGGCATAGGGAAGGGGCACTCATCACCCCAGCTACCTCCCTGAGCATCACCTGTGCAGCCAGCTGCTAATCCCAGCTTGTAGACAGCTGTACTGTGTTGGGAGCAGGGCCCTCAGGCTGAGGTACATCTGACCCTGTCCAAGGCACAGTTCTGGAATATCTGGTCTGCCCGGGCCCTCAGGCACTGGGTCCCACTCTCCCCACCCTTCCAGCTCCTATGCAGGAACCCTTCCTCAGGACTTTCCTGCTGGGTGCCGCAAGAAACTGCTTGGACCTACCCAGAATTTTATAAAGCAGCCAGTAACACCCCTTTCTTCTCACTGTATCCCTGAGGGTTGATCAGCTGGCCTCCCCCTGCTGACCCCAAGAGGCATTTCAAGGGCATTTTGGAGCACTCTTGGCAGGTGGAAGTGAGAGTGCATACACATCACCTGTGGAATGTGTTGGGAGCAGCCCCAAGGGAGCCAAGGATTCCTTTTTGGTGTTGTGGGTGTGTCTTGGGACTTGGAGGCAGCCTGGGTGACAGCATGGGGAGGGGGGTTACCTGCCTACCCAGCAACTACACCGGAGCTGAAGTGAAGCCATCAGATGAGTGTGGCTTATGTCTGGCTCCTGTCAATCCACTAGGCCCTATCTTAGCTGGGAGTTCAAGTCACCCAAACTTTCTGGGGCTCACCAGACAGCTACACAACCCAGCTGTGGAGGTCCTTCTCCAGATCAGATAAGGAACTTTATGCTCACAGCTTGCGATGCAGAGAGAGCAGAAGCACAGGTAGCCCCTCACAACACCATTCCCCTGCTGATACACCCTACCTGCTTCTGCAGCCTGCTCCTTAGCTCCCAAGGCCTGTTTCAGGTCCTGGACTGGGGGCAGAAAGGGCTCTGACTCCCCAAGGGGATGACAGCTGCATGGCTGATAACTGGGTACCTTGGAGCTGGTGGGAACCAGCATTGGGATGCAGATTCCCAGGCACAACATATGGACAAGAGAGTGGGAAACTGGGCTGGTGTGTGGGTCTGGGCCAGACCCTGAATGTGAGGAGAAGTGGCCCCCAGAGGTTGGGAGTAAGGCTGCAGCCTTGTGGAGTGAGTGCTCCTGGGTAGCATGGCAGGGTGGGGTGGGGGTGGGGGTTCCACAGCAAGAAGCTGCCCCTTGCCACTTTGTCTGGCCCCCAGCTCAGGCTAGGGTGACCAGCTGGCACTAAATGTGCCACTGGCAGTGGTGGCTCAATGGCAGTGCCAAAGCCTTCCTTAGACCCTCAGGGAATGCTCCAGCAGCAGTAACAGGGGAGAGATCAAGCCACAGTCCTGAGGGATGGCGAGTCTGTGCAACATGATATATTTAACATCAAATATACTCAAGGACTATTAGGATTAAGTATTCAAGATGAAGGGGAAAGTGAAACCCTCTGAGCTGCGGATGAGGCATCTCATTAGAAGCAGCCTCTCTTCTATTTTCTCAAAGCTGACTTCCCTCTGTAGGAGAGGGGAGGGTGGGCTGCAGCATCCCTCCCCTTCTGTCAAGCACACGCTGCATTGCGACCTCCCAGGGCTTAAGGGGCAAGGCCTGACCTCCAGGTCTCCTTTATACCCGATACCCCCCCCACACACACACACACACATGCACAGTTTACAAAGGTCATTCACATGAATCTTCTCATCTGATCCCCACAGCAATTTTGGAGACAGGAAGAACAGGTCTTCCACTTCACAGACAGGGAAACTGAGGCCCAGAGAGAGAAAGTTAATTGTTAAGGACCACCCTTGGTAATTGGCAGAGATGGGATAAGATCCCAACTGGCAGCCCTTCAGCCCTCCGGGGACTTTAGCTTTCTTCTCCTTGCCTGAGTCAAGGCACAGAAGTGTCTCCCAGGACCGAGCCTCCAACACAGCTGTCTGGAGCCCACCCATCACAAAGATTTCCATCCCATCCTGGAACCCTGTACCTTCAAGGAAAAAAAAAAAAAGATCTTGGGATTTGAAAGTGGGTGGCCTTCCCGGAGTAGGTATCAGGACACCAGTCCCAGGGCCCTGGAGAGAAGCAGAATCCAGGAGCAAAGGAGATGAACACTGTCTCTCCTCCTGTCCCCTGAGTTACAGAGCAAGACTTGTCAACTCTGCAATAGGAGCAGGAGTCTTTGTTTTGTTCACTGCTGTACCTCCAGTGCCTAGAACCGTGCTTGGCACATAATACAAACTCAATAAATACTTGTGGAAGGAGAAAGCCCCAAGGCCATGCATGCCCTGGGGGCTGCTTGGTCAGAAGTTGAAACAGGCTTCCCCTCTCCATGGACTTAGGATGCTGTTGGGGGGCTGCTGGGATCAGGGTGCTGCTTATCAGGCTCAGGATAGGAAGGTCCTGTCCTGCAGAGATTTAGCTTTGTGGAACAGTAAGGGAAGCAACTGGAAACCCTGGGCAGAGCAGATAGGACGGGAAGCCGCAGCGGCAGAGAAAGAGCGGCTGGGTGAGGAGGGCCCGCTGTTGCTGAGGGACTGGGAACAACAGACGGGGGTTAGTCCACCAGACCAACCTGAGCGCAGCCACGCGTCGAGTAGGTACCAAGTGGCCTCGAGGTGGCGCTGCGGAGCCGGGTAGCCGCTCGTCTCCACTCCCCATTAACCCGGGAGGGAGGGGGGCCTCGGGAAATGTGTGCATTTATTCAGTAGCAGGAGTGCAAACCTCATACATTGAGGGAGAAAGGCAGCGGGAGACGGCCGCCGAGATTCTCCCAGCTCTTTGAATATAATTTTAGATTGAGATTCAGATTAAATCCGAGGGGAAAACACTTTATGAGGCTGAAAGCTGTGTCGTGGCCAGAGCCAGGGTTATGAGCTATCAAATGCAATTACATTAAGACAGATTATATTGGGCAAATTGAGCCATTTAGAAGGTGAGAATCAAAGAAACGGCTCTGATCCTCTCTTCCCCCTTCTCTCTCCCTCTCCCCCTCTCTCTCTAAATTGCAGTTCGTAATTCCTTGCAATTCTGAGGCACAAAAGTAGGTGAGACTGCTTTTGTAGCTGCGAAGTGCTTCACTCCTGAATGTAATTCTAGCTGAGTGCAATCTAGGTTAAGAGCCGGACAAGCGGGTAATTAGAGCCCGCTTGCTGCCCGAGGACCGGCCGCCCCACCGAAGCGCGCCCGGAGTCGGCGCCCTTCTCCCGGCCAAGCCGAGCTGCGGCTGGACACGGAGCGCCCGAGATGATGGTGCTGGACAAGGAGGACGGTAGGTGGCGGGCGGGGGTCCCGACGCCCCTACCCCCAGTCCCCGCCGCGGCGCGCTGAAACACACGCGCCCGGCACATAGGCGCACACAGGTCAGGCAGTGCCCAGATTGCTGGGCGGGCGGCGGGTTGGGGTCGCCGGGCCGGGCGGCACTGGAGGCGGGGGCGGTGGGAGCGAGCCCGGGGCTGCGCCACCCCTGGGCGTCCCGCTGCGCGTCCGGCTGCGGGCGGAGGAGGTGTGCGGCGGCCGATGTGATGCTCCGCGAGGCCGCGTGGAGGCTCCCGGCTCCCCTCGGATTTTTGCCCCGTGGTGCTTTGCGTTGAGCTGTTGGTCTCTGCGGCTGCTCCTCTCACCGCAGCCATCACCCTCGCGCCGGCCGCGTTACCCAAGAGGCGCTGAGCGCCTGCCAAATCAGCGGCCTCGGGGAGGATCGGAACTTCCGAGCTTGGGGCCAGCGGACGCGCGACATGAGGGCGCTCGCCCCAGGATGCTCGCGAGGCGAGAGCAAGGCCGGCTGGGCCCTCCGGAGGACGCTGCCCACGAGCGTGACTCGGTGAGGAGAGGCCACCCTCCTTGCCCGCTGTCTCCCTGTCTCCCTGAGCTTGGAGGCAAGAGTTTGACTCAGAGGAGGAAAGTGCCCCGCCACCGGCCAGTAGCACTCTTGCGGGGGAAGTCCCCTGGGAATGGCGTGGACTTTGGTGGCCTCAGTGTTCCCAGGGGGCTGCAGTGCTGAGAGATCAGAGGAGCCCCTGGCTGCTGGAAGCCACTAGCACGTGGTCCCACGGACCGCAATATCTTAGTGGCTGGGGATGCCCTGCCGTGATTGTCCAACACAAGAGAGGTTTGGGGATCCCAGCCTTCTTAAGGGTTGAAGCCCTGTGGCCTAAGCTTGGCCTCTAGGTCAGGAGAGTGGGCACTCCGTGGCTGTTGCCCCAGAACCCCCTGCCCTGTAGGTGAGGGTTGCTTGGGTTTTGGGGGTTCCAGGAAGTTCTGTATGTAATCGCTGATGCCCAGGCTGCTGCCTGCATTCTGCCACTGGCAAGGACCTGAAAGGGTGGGTTTCATGCAAGTCAGTCTGACCTTCTCCTTAAGAGTCCCCACTGGGCCTGTGCCCTCTGTCCATGGGGGCAGTGGTGTTATTGATGCAGTCACATGGTGAAGACTGGAAGCTAAGTGACTCGCTCAAGGTCACATGGGATGTTCCCTTTGCTGCTACCGTGTGCTGGAGCCCTCAGCCTACCTACCACCTTCTGAGGCATTTACAGTGTCTGGCCTGGGGGTGGATGTGGGAGAGCCTGTGGCTGGTCAGCCCATGAAGGCCATGTCTCAGCATGTGTGTAGGAAGAGGAAAGGGGAGCTAGATGCTTAAGGCTTCCAGCCAAAAGAATCCATTTGCTAGAGGCTGGCTGGCATGTGACGACCATCTTCAGTATGTTCTTCTCTATTCTCAGTCCCCTCCTCTGGATCCCCCCTGACACTGCCTCCCAGGTGGGAGTGGGCCATCAGAGAACACGGATGGTACAATTTTCCATAGAATGAAAAGGGATCAGACCAGATGGGGAAAATTCAGCTCCTTTGCATCACCAACCCCCTGCGTTCTCTCAGACTAGTCATGCCCATCTCAGGGCTTCACTTTTTCTCTGTAAAATGAGGGGCTTGCAGAAGTCGGTACAGAAGATCCTTTCCTGGTGTCTGGGGATCCTGTCACTGTGGGAACATGTAGAAATCAAGGTCTGGCTTTAGCTGGGATTATTCATCATGTGTAGCTCCCCAGACCCAAGCCAGGAATCCAGAAGACCCAGGTCTTTCACATGGGTGGACTCAAGCAGGCAGATTCATCTCATGCCAAGAAGATGACCCTCTTCCCCAGGGTCTTGGAACTAGCTGCATGTCCAGGCACCCCAGAATGCCTCAGACTCTGTGATGCCAAGGGTTTCCAGATGAGCCCTGACTGGAAATAGATTTCTGGAGGTCATTTTAGACAGTCTCCTGCATCCAGAGTGCAGTTGCACTGCAACTGTCTTGGGTATATCTGTTTCTCCTTGTCTCTGTCCGGTCTAAATGAACGGTGCCCTCTACCATTGACCCCACTGAGCTCTGGAGCCTATTTCAGCACAAGGGGCAGGCAGCCGAGGCCCTGAGCAGCCACCTGATTCTTGTCCAGCCTAGAGCTATCTTTCAAAAGCAGCGTTTCTGCTCAGAAATTCACTCTCCACTTTCTGTTAGAGTCTGGCCTCCCCTGGCTCCACAATGTCTTAAAGGTGGCACCTTCACTTGGGGGAGGAAGAGTGGCTCTGGGCCCACTCACCTATCCCTCCAAACCTACTGCCTAACTTCTTCCTGAACACTTATGCTCTCCTAGCAGGTGGCTGCCCAGGCTGGGTGTCGGCATTGGCCCCCAGGGCCCCCAAGGGTGTGTTCCTCAGGGCTGTGACAGCACCCTTTGTCTGGTGGCGGCAGGGACTCGGGGCTCTTGTTAACCACTCCCAATACCTTTTCTCCACCTGACAGCATCTTGTCAGAGGAGGCTGGGGCTCCTCCGGTTGAAGTCCGGTCTGCCAGCTGCCGAGGACCAAAGCTCCCTCTCTGCTGTGCTGTAGGGCTTTCATGTTGCACTTCTGAAAGATAATAAAATATCAATCCCTTTGCCGTGGCAACGGGTTTAACAGAGTTTCTGAAGTATTGAATTGTCAGAAAAAAATTTTTTTTTTTTGCTTTTAAGCACAGTGCATTATTAATAAAGTAATCCATTAGGTCAAGCAGTGAAGGGTCACCACAGAGACGGAAAGATCTGTTTTGCAAAGAGTTAAACTTTGGGTTTTAAGATTAATTGCTTTCATTTGGATGCTTGCTCTTAGCGTAGCCAGCTCCACTTTACTGGAACTCAGGATCTGGGCTTTCTAAATGCTGTCGGGCCTGCCTGTCAGTGAGACGGAGCTCAGCTCCAACTTTCCTGGAGTAATGGCCCTCTTTCCCTGGCACCTGCAGCTTGGGCTGGTGGCGCCCCCCAGGATGAGGCGAGCAGAGTGCTTTCTGGGGGAGGCTTGAAGTCCCAGGTGAGCAAAGGGAGCTGCCACCATGAACTCTGATTGTCAGATTGTCCCTCCTGCTTGAGAAGAAGCCTGCAAGTAGAAGCAGACTGCAGAGGCTCCCAGTGGCTCGTGAACAGCGAGGAGCTGGGGCTGTGGGGCGTGCTGGGCAGGAGAGGAGGCTGAGGGCATCCCACTGGGGTGCTGAATTGTCCTCAGGTGCATACTGGAGGGCAGGTTTGTGTGTAAACCTCCTCTGCAAAGGCCCAGCGGTAAAACAGGGATGACCACAGGAAGCAGCTGGTGGGTTGTGGAACTAAATGCCCAAAAATGATTCCTAGAGCATTTTTAATAAGCAAAAGTGCCTAAGGAGAGTGGAGATGGCCTAAGGAGAGCCAGACAGCTGAGTCTTCAATTGTTAATGACCACTGTGAGCTCGACTGATCCGCACGGGCAGGCACTTGCTTCTGCTAGGGCACTGACCAGCCCTTACTTGGTCACCAGCAGAACCTCTGGGATTTCCCACCATAATCAAGACCATGGAAAGTTCTGGAGGCCTCTTCTGGCATAGTGTGGCCAGGACCTCCCCAGCCCTGGAGATGGAGGCAGGGAGTGGGCTTCTATGCTGTTCCACTGCAGAGACCCTAGCCCATCAACAGGAAGGCAGAGCCCAGTGGTCTTGGGAAGCTGGCAGGGTGTGACCCAGGCCTGCCCACTCACCTAGTGCCTGGAAGTGGGGGGTCTCCATCATAGTTTGGCTCCTGAGCAGCAGCAACCTCCTTACTGCTGGGAATGAGGCATCACATCTTCAGCAGCACATGCATCCGCTTCCCCTTCCTGCCCAAACTCAGCCAGGCAGAGCCTGTACAAATGAGCCTCTCCCACCCCCTCCCTGAGCCTTGGGTAAAGAAGCAGGTGCTTCTCTCTGCTCCCTGCTCTTCCATTCATTTGCCCACCCAAAGCACCAACGGGGGACAGGGAAACAACATAAATTGGTCTGTCGTCCGGAATCCATGTCTTGCTAATGCACCCAGATTAACTCAACTGTAAATTGTCTCCTTGGATGGCGGTGTCTTGCTAAAAGTTTCCCATATGATTCATGATTTGGATTGCTTTTAAAAGCTATTGGCCAAGCAAGCCGGTGACTGTACAAGGTGATGCAATTGGCATTAGCGAGGGGAGGCACGGGAGCGTGTAATGCAGTCAATACTGCATTAACTACTGATGCCCAATTACAGGGAGCAGGAGAGAGCCTTTCAGGAGCATTAGGATGGGGGGAAGCTGAGATCACCGGCCACTGCTTGCCTAAAAGCTTCACCCTTTGCATGCCGGGGCTCAGCACTGATGTGGCCACTCACTTGGCCTCGGTGATGGTGGGAGCTGCCGTTCTCTCTTGCTGTCTCTCTCTCTCTCTCTCTCTCTCTCTCTCTCAATGAGTCCCACAAAGATGCTTTTAACACATGGAAATGTGTGTTTTCGTAGAGCTGGGGCCTGCTTCTCATCCCTCCAGAGAATTGATTCCCTGCCCCAGGTCTTGGAGTCAGAAGAGAGGACCACCTACTCATTTCCATTTAAGGAGCCCCTCAGCAGGCCCCATTTGTGAGCAGGACCAAGGGGAGGTCTATTTTGGCCTCTCACCATTGGAACAGATGGATGATTGCCAGCAAGCTCTGGTGGCTGGCCCTCTGTGTTTGTGGGTGAAGGAGACATGAGGTTCAGCCTCAGTCCAGCTGGGCTTGCCAGCACAAGGCTGCCAGAGGTGGGAAGTGGACATGGTTAGAGCGACTGGGCTTTCTTTGAGTAACAGGACAGGGCTGTGGCAGTACAGCCAGGGGAGGCTGATGGGGGTGCTACCTAAGGTATGCTGAGGTCCTGAGCAGATGAGATCTCAGGGAGTTAGGGGCTCCCTCCAAAGCTACATCATCCACAGGGCAGAGCTGCTCCCATGTATCAGGGGAGGCCAAGGCTGTTGTTTGGATCCATCTCCAGGGACCAAAGGGCCTCTCCCAAACCCCCAGTCAGGAGTGTTAGGAAGATTGGAAGGAGATGGGGTAGAAGGTGGAGGAAAGAACACGGGTGCCCCAGCAGGTACCATTTGACCTGCTGCCTCCTTTACCATCATGCTAGGCTATGTAGCTCCAATATGGCCACTCTGGTTTTGTGTTCTATGCTTACCCAACATTGAGGCTGCTTTGTCTCCACACCTTCTCATCTCTGCAATGAGAACAACGACACCTAACTGATAGGCTTAGCAGGATTAAATGAGATAATGTCCGTGTACACACTTGCTATACTAGGAAGCTTATACCCATGTGAAATGCCATTGCTCTCTGTACCATTAACAGTATGCTCTGAAATCATCCTGTGCCTGTCCTTGGTATGTCCCAGTGCCTTGTTCACTGCTGGATAGTGGGCCCTTGTCTTGCTCCTCCAGTTTATCCCTTATGGCCCTTGTTCGCTGCTGCCTATGGAGGCAGATGGCCTCATTCTCTCCACTGTCCATGTCTCCAAGGTAGGTAGCATCATGGGAAGAAACCTCCAAGATTACTCTTTGCCAGCCCTTCCATTTATAGGGGGAAAGTTGAGGCTCCAGAAGAGCAAGAGAGTTGTACATAGTTACATGGGGAGTTAGAGCCCAGGGCTTCCACATCTTTCTGGGTTCCATGCCCAGCTGCCATGCCCTCGGCTCTGGCCCCAAGGCGTGATGAGGCTGAGTTGAGAAGGAACATCAGGTATACTGGGGCCACCTGCCTGTGCTTCCTGTCATGACTCTCGTCAGCCTACTGACACCCCAGGGGACGTGGTTCTATCCTCAGATGTAGATCCTCCTGGAAGGTGCTGATGGGCACTAACCTGGCCTGAGCTCCAGTGCACTGGAGAAGCCCCAGAGGTACATAGAGCATATAGCCTGTCCTACCTACCCACCCTGCATGGCGTTGAAAGATATTGAGGCATGCAGAACATCCCCCCACACCCTCCAGGCTTAGCTTTATTTGGTGCTGCTAGAGTGAGTTCTCTTGGCAGGTCTGTTCTCAGGTTGAGACTACACCAGTTGAGTATAGGAGTCAACTCCTGTTGGCTTATAAGACCTAATTTTGCGCATCTCTTCCCCAATCCAAATTCAGTGACATCACATTGATAGCTTGAAATTGGCCATTGAGGCAAGGAAGGGTGGAGAGTATTTATACCACAGAAATTGGCAGGCGCAGTAAATCACAGTTTTACCCAAGGAATGCTTGTTAAATGTTTCTCATTCCACCATGCACTGAATTCACCTGGGACTTTGGACCCATCTCTTTCTGTTCTGCCACCACCATCCTCCCATCCCACCTGCCATCATTCTCCTGATACTCATTATAACCTGACTGACCCAACCTGGGCAACCCTGGCGTTCTGCCTGAGGCCTGCTGCCACCTCTAGAATCACACTAGGCTATGCAGGTCCAATATGTCCACTCTGGTTTTGTGTTCAGTGTCCACCCAATGTTGAGTTTGCCTTTGTCTCTATACCTTTGTTCCATGCCCTCTCCCCTTCAGTTAGCCTTACAGGAACCTACAGGTAGCCAAGGCCCCTCACAGACCATTCCAGGCAATGCTCAGAGTCATATCTACCCAACGTAGCAACAAGCCTGTCTCTCAGTGGTTGGAGTGTGTGTGTTTTGTGTTGTGTCTACGGGTGGGAGCCTGCCGTGGCTGACACAACTAGGGGCAAATTAGAAGCAAGTGGAGTGAGAGGAACAAGCAGGCTGGACCAGGCAGCAGAGACACATGTCTCAGTGTGAAGGTAAACAGGGTCTGGTCGTGTAGGCCACAGGCCACGCTAGCTCATACCTCCCACTTCCTTCCCCAAAGTCACATTGGGCTTTCTTGGGTGCCCTTCTGTCTTCAGGCACAGCCCAGTGCCATGATTCAGGAGACCTGGATTCAAGTCCCAGCCGACTATTGTGTGATTTCAGACAACTTACTGGGCCTTAGTTATCTCATCTCTACACTGGGAACCACCATACCTATCTGGAACCTAATGTCCATGGATCCAACTTGATAAGCCAGGAAGCCTCAGGCCTGTGTGGAGTAACTTTGCTCTCTGCACAGTTATAGCACAGTCTCTCTGGCTTCAGCCTTTCAGTCTTTAGAGGTCATGAGAAACACAATAGCTATCATTTTTCTGAACACTTATTTAAAAGGGCTCAGAAGAAGCAGAAAAAAGCATTGTGCTATGCATCTGAATCACTTAGTTATTGCTGTAAACAGCCCACCCCAAAACTCAGTGGCTCAAAACAGTAAGCATTTACTTAGCTCATGAATCTGTGGGTCAGGGATTTAGGCTGGACTTGGCTGAGTAGTTTTTCTGGTCTCAGCTGAGCTCACCCACCCCCAGCAGATGGTTGATGGGCTGGGGGTGCCCAGGCCACACATCATCCAGCAGATTTGTCCAGCTCTTTCTCACGGGGCAGACAGGTCCAGGAGAGAGCGTGGGGCACACAAGGCTTCTTGAGGCCAAGGCTTGGCACTGGGAAGCCGCCACACACACACACACACACACACACACACACGCGCGCACACATTCTGTGGACCAAAACAAATCACCAGGCCAGCCCAGGTTCGAGAGGTGGGGAAATGGATTCCATCGCCAAGGGTAAGGACACAGGGAGGGGTAGGGACTTGAGGCCGTTTTCCCAATCAATCTACCAAAGCATTTTACATATATGATCTCATTTAATACTTAACCTTATGAAAAAGCTACTATTTCTGTCCTCCTCTTACAGATGAGAAAACTGTTGTACAAGGAGGCTGAATAATCGGTCCCAGGTCCCACAGCTCCCAAGTGCCATGAACCCAGACAGTGTGGCCACAGAGCCGTGCTCTCATTCTCTGTGCTCTGCTGACTCCCTTTCCCAGCTGTCAGACTTGGGGATGGGGGAGAAGGACACTCGGGGGGAGTTCACAGGAGAGAAGAGGGGGTAGAGCCAGGGAGAGGATGACTTAGGGTGGGGGGGTGGCTTGCTGGGTGGGCAGTTTCCCTGGGGCTGCCATCGGGATCTCTGCCCCTTTCCAACACAGGCAAGTCCAGAGGGGGGATGGTAACGAGGTCAGCCCCCACTGCCCCCTCCCAGTTTTCCTCTCCTTCCTTCAGGGGCCCTGGACAGTTTGAGAGGCTGTGAAGCTCCGTTGTCACCAGAGCCAACTTAAACCAGGGCATGTATGCAGATACAGCTGGGCAGGAATCAATTCATTGGTTAGCCCCTCGCCTCAAAACAGGGCAGTAAGTGGGCTGGTGAGAGGCCTGTGTACATTCATAAACCAGCTGATTGAAAAGCAATATTTCAGATAAATACAAGGCAGCGATCTATCAGTGGTTGTAATAAAACCCAGGCTTCAGGCTGTGATTTTATTTTGAAATAATAAGAATTGCTTGATTCTTTTTACTTGAGTTACCATGGTAATTCCGGCGTGGAGCAGTGTTATATTGATTTAGAAAGTGGACAGTAATATTTCTTTTGTGTTATTCTGTTTCTAGGCCTTGATTTCTAATTTCCACTTGGAGATTACTTTTATAAATTTCTTAAGTCCTTCCACTTTTTTTTCCCTCTCACAGTATAATTTTCCTCTCATACGCTGCTATGTTCTGAGCTTATTGGTTTGCTCTTATTTTAAATTAAACTTGCTGGTTTCAAATATTGAAATGACATCTTTGTCTGTGTCTGTACTTTGGTTTAGCAAAATATTACAGTCTGACGCTTTCTGCTTAATAATTTAAGGGAGGCATTCTGTCGGCCCTCACTGGGTGCTGATAACTTATGACTCAACCAACGCAGGCCCTAAACTCCTGACATTTTAATATTGTGTGGCGGGAGCGGCCGCCCCTCTGCTCTGAGTCTCAGTGGAGAAAAATCCGCATGGTACCTCAGAGGGGGATTTTAATAATTCACCGTTGCTGGTTGGCACGATGCCTTGCTGGAGAGGGGGAGGGAGACCCGTTCTTCCCAGATAAGTGGGAGCAGCCCTGGCCTGGGCCTCTGTGGCCCACAGCTGGCACCTGCTCCATCCTGCATCTTAAAAAGCCCTGATACTTGGTCTCTGAGGAGAAATGGGCCAGGAAGGACTGTGTGGGGCTGCCTGAGGGTGTCAGGAGAATGCATGGACCCTCTGATTCTTGTTTTTCCCATTTGTAAAACAAGTGGACTGGCCTTGGCTTTGAGTCAGGCAGACTGGGTTCAAATCCTGCCCCTGCCTCTTAGTAATTCTGGGTAAAATGGAGATGATCTGCTGAGACTGCAACAGGTGAAGCTGCCGACAGTCTTACAGATGATCAGTGCAATTTTCCTAACCTCATGAGGGTTCTGGTGAGGAGCAGGGGAATGTGGAAGCATATGTGCTTTGGAAGGTTTCCTCTGCTCAATGTGCCTGGGATTCTCAGCCCTGGGAGGATTGCTTTGGGGAAAGGACCCCGGGCTATAGCTCCATAAGGTGGTGGTTCAGCTCCACCCACTTTCCTGGTCTGCCCAGCTGAGTGGGGTCTCGCTGCTGGGACGATTGGGATGGGGCTGTTGTGAGAGCTCTTTCCTCTGGGCTCTTCTCACCACACTTCACAATAAGGGCTGGGTTCCAGAAATATTCTCACAACAACCCAGGTTGTAGGGTAGAGATTTGTCCACAGGGCCTCTACTCTCAGGCCTGTCTGTGCGTGCCTGCCAGTGCAGTGGTATATCAATTAGCTATTGCTGCATAACAAATGACCTCAGAACTTAGCAGCCTAATACTGCACACATTTACTATCTCAGTTTCTGTGGGTCAGGGATCCGGGCATGGCTTAGCTGGGTCTTCTGATTCAGGGTCTCTCACAAGCTGTAATCAAGGGATCAGTCAGGGCTGGGGTCTCATCTGAGGAAGGATCTACTTCAAGTTTGCTCATTTGATTCTAGACAGGATTCAGTCCCGCATGGGCTGTTGGACTGAGGGTCTCCATTCCTCTCTGGCTTCTGACCAGAAGCCACCCTCAGTTCTGTGCCATGTGGGCCTTTCCAACTTGGCAGCTTGCTTTCTCAAAGCTCTCACGAAAGTATGTCTGCTGGCAAGAAGGAAGTCACAGTCTTTTATGACCTCATCACAAATGTGGCATTCCATCACTTTGTGTCTCTTGGGAATGTCACTACATCCAGCCCACACTGGACTCACCCAAGGAGAAGGGGTTACACTAGGGCATGCACACCAGCAGGTGTGGGCCATTGTCAGCCCACCATGAGAGGTCAGCTTCTAGAAATGCATCGCAGGTACCCGGCAGTTTAGCTGCCCCCAGAGAAAATGAATCACCTGCTCTATCCCCCGAGTGCCCAGTGCCTCCTCCTCCTGGGTCACCTCACACCAAGGGAGGCCACAGATATCGCAAAGCCTTTGCTTTTATCTTCACAACATCCTTAGGAAATCGGGAGGGCAAATACTAGCCACATTTTGCAGAGGAATAGGCTGTGCCTGGGGAGGGAAAGATACCTGCCTGTCACAGCAAGATGGCACCTGGCGAAGTTCAGATGAGAAGAACCAGGCCTCCTGGGTAGGAGTGCCTGCCATGAACCTGGGGAGATGATGGTAAACCCTCCAGACTCTCCCTGGCCCTGTGGTTAGGGGGTGGGGTGGCACTGATTGTAAACACACACGCACAGGGGTTGGGACCGCTAGATTCCTTTTCCCAGAGGCCAGTATGGGCCCAGCCAATGGGTCCATAACCCCAGGGCTTCCGATCTCACTCAGTTGTGAGCATTGGAGGAGGGGAGGGTGGTTCATTCCTGAGCCAGGCTCTAGGAAGCTGGCCGACCAAGGGCCCCAGTTCCTCGCTCCTCGCTCCTCACTCCTCACTCCTCGCTTGTTGTTGCTGGGAGAAGTGGAGGCAGCAACCTTGAGGCAGCCTGAGCAGATGTGGGAGCACGGGGCTGGGAACCAGAACTCCTGCATCCCCATTCCGGCTCTGCCACCATCTCACTGTGTGTCCTCGGGCAGGTCCCTCTCCCTCTCTGGGCGTAGGTTTTCCCATTTGCACTTCAAGGACGGCTGGCTGCCTGTGGCTTTGTGTTTCTGGGCCGGACTGTTGGTGGGGACCCCCACCAGGTTTCTTTCACTTTCTGGGATCAGGAGAATCAGAGTTCCCAGGTGAGAGCCTCCCCACCCCCCTCCACATTTGCTCTTGCCACGTTTGAATCCAAGTGGCTGTTCCCCTGCTTTTCCTAGGTGGAGCCTCAAGCAGGAGGCAGAGGGGACACTGGACCAGGTCCAAAGCCTGGAGGCCAGCCAGCAGAAGTCATAGCCTCGGGCTTCAGAGGGCTCTGGTGGATTACCAGCTTTTATGGATGGGGAAACTAAGGCCCAGAAAGCAGCTGTTCTTCCTTAATAAGCTGAGTGCCTCTGAGATACTTTCTGAATCAAAAAGTCTGGGGCACAGGAGAAGCTGCATCCAGCCCAGCGTGGGACCTCAGGGCTGCACCCCATTCTTTGCCTGTCAGTCAAAGGCTGTCTCTTCCAGGCAACCGCCCTCACCCCAGCCAGAAGCTGTTTCCTATCTGCTAGGCATCTTCTTGGCAGGGGCCTGGGCTCTGAGGGGCAGTGGGCAGGGCTCCCTCAGGCACCAGCTTCCAAGCTGGTACTTGGCCCAAGCGCAGAGTGGGAAGTTTTGACCTGCCATTTTGTCCCAAGGATATTTTCACACTACTCTTTGAACCCTCAGAAAGCTTTATCAGATCAGTGCCAAAGTATGCTTTGTACGTGAGAATAACATCTCATTAGTAATATTGAAAAATGAAAAAAAAAAAAGATCTAGTAAAATTGGCTGAAATAATTAACAAAAGTAAAGCTGGCAACAGCTAAGACTGCACCTGGTAAAGTATGTTATTGACTAAAAATTGACAGAAGAATCAAATCTTCCTGACAAAATTTAGATCTGCAAAGGTTGGCTCAGGAAACGTTTTTTGATAAAATAATTGCCACAAAAGAAATCTCAACAGTGGTAAAAGCGCTAACTGGTAAGATTTGATATGAGCCAAAAACTGATCCTGAATCAAATAGTGACTGAAAATTTTCAGAAGAATTGATGTCCATGAAAATAATCCTGATGAGATAAAAATGGGAATGGGGGAGAAATGGTTTAACGTGTTTGAATAGAAAATTGATCGAGGAATTAAATTGACTTAAGTTCATTAGAAAATACTTTCATGATGAAAAATCATCGATGTCCACATAATTTTTATCAAAATATAGGTGTTAGGGGCAAGCCTCTGCAGTAGGTGCTTGGTAAGTATTTCTTGGGTGAATAGTGAATGAATGAGTTGAAAGGTGGAGGAAGTTGGAAGGGAGCAGAGAATCACGAGATCGAGGGTCCAGAGAGAAGATGAGGAAGCCGAGTCTGTGGCCCGAGAGGTCAGGGTTGGGACATGCTCGATGACAGGGGACTGGGTGACCGAGGCTGGCACAGGCTTTGTAGGTCGCAGTTAGGAGTTTGGATTTTATGCTGAGGTCTTTGAAGGGTTTTAGGCACAGGCAAGAGTCCTGCTCATATTTACATTTTATTAAGATAATTTGGTCTCTGGGGAAGCAATTGGAAGGGGTAAAACTAGAGGCAGGGAAAACAAGGTGTGGTGCCGGGGTCAGAGGTCCTTCTATCCGACATTCACAGGGTGCCTGCTCCCCATCGCCCAGCAGCCGAGACTGTCACCACTTTCCTCGCTTCCTTCCCTCCTTCCCTCTCTCCTTCCCTCCTTCCTTCCTCCCTCCTTCCCTGCCTCCCTTCCTCCCTCCCTTCTTTCCTTCTCTCCTTCTTTCCTTCCTTCCCTCCCTCCCTCCCTCCCTCCCCTTCAGAGGGTGCAGACTGGGTCTGTGGGGTTGCAGGCTCAGGTGAGGATGCAGCGTGGTCAGAGAGGAGGCAGTTGAAGTCCAGAAGGGAAACGGCAGAGGCCCAGTCTGGAGCTGTAGCCTTGGGGAAGTAGAGGCTTATCTAGCAAGTCTGAACTTCTGGCCAGAGCTGGGGTAAAGCCAGAGGGAGGACAGATCAAGCCTGAAAGCCACTGTCTTTACCCACCTTTGAGCCTGAGGCCCCTGCTTGCCCAGCCCAGCTTTGGCCCAAAGGCTTCTGCCTGTAGCCCTATAGCCCGGCCTCACCCTCTCCATCCTGTCGGAGGGGCACTTCCCATAGCTCTGCCTCCTCATCCAGGGTATAGGCTTTAAACTCTCTCTCCCAAGAGGAGGGAACTCCAAATATCACCAGCCCAGACACATGCAGATTTGAAATCCTTTAAAAGAAATAACAGCTGCACAAAGGCACGACTGTTTACTGCAGAAGTAGCTTTCTTCTGGCTTGGAAGGTAATGAGCATGGGCTGAGTTCCTCTGCATCCTCTGACTGGGAGATCTCAGGTGAGTCTCACTCTACCACTCGCTGCTGTGTGACCCCAGGCAAACGACTTAACCTCTCTGAGCCTCTGTTTTCTCACACATAAATTAGAGCCCAGAGCACCCTCCCCATCCTCTGCACGGAATTCAAATAAGAGAAAATGTATTTGTCATGTGCTTTGCCAGCTCGGTGGTGCTTTGCCCACTTGAGGAGTAATTGATGAGAACACAGTGGCTGCATAAAGTGCGTGGCACCTGTAACATTCCGTCCTGCCAACCCTTACCCTTGAGAGGCCTGCTCAGCCCCAGGCCCCATAGAGCTTTGGAAGACAAGTTTGGAGAAGTTGGGGGTGGGGAGTAGGTTCCCTAAGGAGCAGATTCCTAAGAAGCTGTGAAGACCCATGGAATCAGCCTCTCTCCTAGAAAATGAGCAGGGGTCTGTTTGCCCCGAGGACCAGAGCCAACCTGTCCTCTCTGTGGGGCTCTTCTCACAAGGGAGGCCGGCCTGCCTCTGCTGAGATGAGGCCGGAGCCCTATGCGGGTCCTTCCCCCGGGCCCCGGGGCAGCGGGATGCACCCAGCCGCAGTGTGGCCCTGCCTCCCCCTGCTAGCCAGGGCGCTTTATTGTCTGGGGTCCTTGTCTCAGCCACAAGGGGCACTGTCCCCAGCCTGGGCATGGCTCTCTCTCCCTCCAGTGGTTTTCATTTGACCCAAAGGCAGCCTTACTGCCTCCCTTCCTGGCTTCTGTGGCCCAGATCTAAGCTTGTACACCCCTGCCGGCCCCGGGCATGGCTCACAGGCCCCAGGAGAGGGCAGCAGCTCCTCACTGAACCAGGGCTGGGTACCCGGGAGGCCTCACCATCATCCTATCCATTATACACTTAACTTGTGATGCCCATTGTGGGACAAGCTCAAGGTCCTGAGAAAGGGGCCCCAAGGAGGAGGGGTCCTGGAGCAGCCAGACGCATGCCCAGCTGGCAGATGGGGCAGAGTCCTTGGAGGATGCAGAAATTCCACAGCATGAATACAGTGGTGGAAGCAATGGGTCCAGGAGGGTCTGAGTTTCCTGGGGAGCAGGACTGGGAAAGTGGATGGAGTCAAATTTCTGGATCATAGTGGAGCGGCTGGAGAGGGAGGCCAGGGGTGCTCTGGGGTCCTTTCCCCAATACGGAGCAGCTGGTGGGAGCTGGGGTGAGCAGCTGGGCCTCCCAGGCCGCCTCCTCCTGGCAGCTCCTCCCTCCCACCCTGCCCCACCCCTGTGATCCCAGCACTTAGTTTTTTATGAACTTTCTTCTGTTTTCAAGGAATATTTGTTTTTATTGTTTAGTTGGATTTGTTTTGTGTGTGTTTTTCTTTTATAACGGCTTTATTAAGATATAATTTATATGCCATAAAATTTACCCTTTAAAAATGTACAATTCAGTGGTTTTTAGTGTTTTCACAGACGTGTGCAACCATCACCATTCTCTAATTCAAGAATATTTTCATCATCCCCCAGAGAGATCCCATACCCATTACCAGTCATTCCCCATTCTCTCCTACCTCAGCCCCTGGCAACCACGAATCAATTTCTGTCTTTTATGAATCTGTCTATTCTGGACATTTCATATAAATGGAATCGTACAACATGTAGCATTTCGTCTGGCTTCTTTCACTTAGCATTGTATTTTCAGGGTTCATCCATGTTGCAGCATGTATCAGTGCATCATTCCTTTTTATGGCCAAGTAATATTTGCATGTATGTATACATCACATTTTCTTTATCCATTCATCAGGTGATGGATATTTGGGTGGTTTCTACAACGCTACGAGCATTGATGTGCAAGTTTTTATATGGATATGTGTTTTCAGTTCTCTTGGGTATATACTTAGGAGTGGAAGTCATGGGTCATTTGGTAACTATATTTAGGGTTTGTTTGTTTTTACGATTGAAATAAACAGTGCAAGAGTTTTTAGGAGAAACCATTCTTGGCTGTCTGAGCTTCCTGGAAGGGAGGTTTACCATAGCCTGGCCCCTGCTGGGCTCCTGAGGTTCAGTGGAACCTTGAGTAAGTCCTATAGTGTTTTGATCTATAAAATAGGATTAATATTTAGTCTTGCCCACCTCAAGGGCTTGGCTTTCAGAAACATTGATCATAGTCAGTACTTTCACAGCATGTCAAGAATTGCAAAGCACTCCTGTGTATTTTAGCTGCTTTAGTTCTTTAGCTCTGCAAATTGGGTGTTTTTACCCCAGTTTTGCTGACAAGAAAGCTGAAGCTCAGAGAGGGTGAGGGACTTGACTGAGTTTACATTGTGGGTCAGTGGCAGAGCCTGAATTTGAACCCAGACATATAAGAACCCAAGTCCTGGCCAGAGCCCCTGCCTCCTATGTGACTCTGGGCAAGACAGGACTCTGTGCTTGGGAAAGCCCCACCCAAGCAGCCACTGTGTTCTATGCCCCATCCTGGGTGCCAAGACATCAGGGGTGGCCAGACATGCAACTTGAGGCAAGCTACAGAAGGACAAGGACTTTGCAGAAGTCCACATTTTAGCTGTGTGACCTGGGATAAGTCACTCCACCTCTCTGAGCTTCATTTTCCCCATCCGTATAATCAAAACAATAATTACTACCTCACAACACTGGAATTAGGGTTTGGTAAGCTGTTGTAGATGAAGTGCCAGGCTCGATGCCGATACACAGAAGGTTTGAAGTGCCATTTTACAGAGCACACAGGAGGGCTTGGAGGGGGTGCAGGGTGCTGTGGACCATCGAAGAGAAGTGGCTGGCTTCAGAGCTGGTCGGGGCAGGCTTTATGGGGGAGGTATCACTTGGACTGGCCGGGATAGGTGAACAGAGGCAGAGGGGTGGGAAATCACCTGCCTGTGCTCAGTGCTTTCCAGCCTGGCTACCAGAAGCCAGAAAAGTTTCCTTGGGGTCTAACTAGAGATCTCCTGTCTTGGGGAGAGTTTGTGGACAGACCCTGCTAATGCCCTCAATTCTCACCCCAAGCCTGGCCTACAGATGCCTGGGGGTAGGGCTGGGGTGTGGAGAGGGGCTTGCATGACAGCCTTAGTTAGCCCAAGTGGTTATAAAACACTTTAAATTTATTGTGACATTTGGATTTAATTAAAAAGTACACACTTAGGGAAGTAGAACATAATGGGGAGAGAGGCAGGGTGGTTTTTCCCCTCCTTTCTTCCCCAAACTAATTAGCGTTGTATTTTAAATTGTTTATGTGCCGCTAATCATCGTAATAAATCATTTATACTGAAAAAGACACACTCCGCTGTGCCCGCCGCACAGATTCTGCTCGCCGGGCTCTATCGCGAACAAATTGATCTGGAAGTGAATTTATTAACCACTGGGGAAGAAATCATTAGTGCTTTCTCTAAACATTCCCCAGGTACACTTTATTGCCGCAGTTTATGCTGTAACTAAAAGGAGCATTACCCAGGCCCACGTTGTAATTTCCTTGCAAACCCAGCAGTCCCCTCCCAGCCTAGAGGGCGGCAGGAGTTGGGAAGAACCTGCCGCCTCTCCCACGTGCGGTCCGGGGACACCAGCCACCTTTCCAGTGTTCCTCGTTCAAGAAGGAGCTCCCTGTGAGGCCCCACAGGCCCACGGCCCTGGCCCTCCCGTTGCATTGTCTCTCAGCTGCTGAGTGGTTCACAATTGTTCATGTTTATACCTTAGGAGTGTGGCTTAAAGTTGGAGCCTAGGGTTTAGAGAACTGAGGGGCTGAGGCTGCACGGTCACTAGAGAAAGAGGCTTGTCATGTACCAGCGTCCCCAGCCAGAGATGGGGAAGGCTGCAGCCGTGGGCTGATCATAAGCTCGGAGGAACAAATGTGGCTGAACAGGGACCCAGGCAGGAGCAGGGGGAGCAAAGGCAGGGTTGCAAGGAGCATCCTCTGAAGGCTTTAGGGCCTTTCCCAAGGTCTGGCTGGAGCAGTCCAGCCTGGTGAGGCCCACTGCCCTGTTCATCCTTGTCGATCTCCCAGTGCAGCACCCAGAGCCGTTCTCGGAACTCCAGACGTGGTCTGACAGATGACAGCACAATCGTCAGCTCCCTGGCTGCAGACACCGTGTCTCGGATAATGCAGCGAGGCCACCCCAGCTTTCCCACAGCCAGTCTGCCCTGCTGACTCACACGCAGGATGGAGATTTCGCTCCCTTTGCACCTGTGGGCTTCAGGCTGCTCTCACTTCACAGGGCCGGGACCTTTCTTAAGGAAAAGACATGAGATGTTTCCCCATCCCCTCCAGCCCGCACTCTAGCACGCTCGGGGCAGGCTTGCTTCTGTGGCTGCGCAGGCGCAGATCCCTGACTGTCTGCCTCCAGAGCCCAGGTTCCAAATGACTTCACCTTCTGGCTCTCCATGAGCCTCCTCAGCTGGGTCGGGGGGCAAGGCGCTCCTATCCCCCAGCTGGCTCCTCCTTCATCTCCTCTCATTGGGGTCTGCAAAGGAGGCTGCAGAAGCCGCAGGACAGTACCTCAGACTGGCACCCCAGAGGTGGTGCTGGCTCAGTAAGAGCTGAAGGGGCCCCTGTCCCTGCTGTCCTGGGGGGTGGGGGGTGGGCGCAGGAGTCTCCCCCAGTCCCTGCCATTCTCCCCTCATCCAGCCCGGTGGTGAACAGATGGGCTGAGGCCGCTCTGAGAAACAAGCAGGACCCAGCAGCTGGCCAGGCTGAGCCTGCCCAGAGGGTCCCCTCCTAGCGTCTGGAGAACACATTTAAAAGTTTGAATTCAAAATTGATTTTGAAGGGCCCTAATCTCCAATCCCCTGGCGCTCACGGTGTGTCTGCAGCTCCTGCCAGACTCTCGTTTTCTGGTTCAGCGCGTTGGTGCTCATGTCCCTGATGCTGTGAAATTGAGACTCGTCTGAGAGTCGGCGTCCTCCTCCTCCTCTGCAAGATTGCAGGCCTCGTGGGAGCCCTGTTTCATTAGATGGGTGACGCGAGCTTTGCAGGTGCCCAGGGAGCAGCTGAGTTGCTGTCTGGGGAATGCAGCTTCCAGGCACTTCCCTGCTGGTCCCCACAGCTGTGTAGCTTAGTGGCATCCTGTGGAGGGTCCCTGGGGGCTGGAGTGGGGATGGGGAGGAGAGGCCACACATAGAAAAAGGCTGGAGCCTGAGGGTTGCTCTGCAGCCAATGCTGGGGGCTTTCCCCTCCCACTGGCCTCCAGAGCCTTAGACTAGGCTGGGAGGGAAAAGCTTACCCCCCAGGTTGGAGAGTTGGGGAGGCTAGGACTGTGTCAGGGGAGCAGAGTTGCCCAGGCCAGAGCCACAACGGAAAAACTGGCTGAGGCTAAACAGATGCCTGAGCGGGACTTGTCCCAAATCTGGAGCTCCACCCTCCCCTCCCTGAGGGATGGGTTGTTTCTGTGTGGAGGGGGCTTTCATTCCTTGTGGGTCTGCAAGGACCAAAGGACTGCCTTTTGCTGTCCCTTTATCTGAGGGATAATGGGTTTACATTTGCACAGGAGCTGTCATTTCCCAGCTGGAGCCCTGGGGTGGGCCTCTCGGAAATCCCCATTGTGGCAAGCAGGGGCTGGGCAGTTGGCCCGGCTTTGTTTGTTAGGGCCAGGCAGCTACAGGTGCTGGGGGTGGAGGGCAGAGGGCAGAAGTGAGCCCGAGTAAGGCCCCTCTCTCTGGGGAGCCTGCCTGTGTGAATCAGCCCACTCTGGCCAGCAGACTCTTGCCTGTTCAATCCAGGGAGACTCCACTCAGCCTCTTTATTCATTAATTCAACTGATGATTAAAAAGGGGCTGCTACAGGGCTCAGCACTGGGGACACAACTGGGGACCGGGCCCCAAGAATAAGCCTTTATGGGGCTTATGTTCTTACAGGAGAGGTTAATCCTTTTTCTTAAGTAAACTCAGAGAAAAGTCAAATAATTGCAGTTGTGATAAAAAGTCAGAAAGAAATAACCAGGCGTCATTTAAATAAGGATGCCCAGGAAGGGCTGTCTGAGGAGATAACATTTAAGCTGAAGTGCAAAGATGAGAAGCAGCTAGCCATATGAAGAGGCAGGGAAGGGAGTTCTGGAAAGAATAAGAACAGCATGTGCAAAGGCCCAGAGGCAGGAGGGAGCTCTGCAATGTGGCTGGAGCACAGTGTGGGGGTGGGGGAGGTGGAGGCAGTGGCCAGAGCTCATGAGGACATCGTAGCTTTGATGAAGGGTGTGGATGTTACTGTCCGTGCATGGAAGTTATGGAAGGGTCTTGAGCCGAGCAATGACCTGACCTGACTGGTTTGGAGAGATCTCTCTGGCTGCCATGTGAAGACTGGATTGTAGGTACTAGACCCTGGAGGGGGAGGCTGGCAGTGTGGTGAGAGATCGTAGTGGCTCTGGAAATGGAAAGAAACAGGTGGGATTGAGAGGAGGGATTTGGGTGAGGACAATGGAGGATCCAAGGATGACGCCGAGTTCCTGGCCTGAGCATCTGGGTGGATGATGGTGGTGGTACCATGGAAGCCTGCAAGTAGGGGTGCAGCAGGCAGGTTTGGGGGAGGAAATAAGGAATCCTATCTTGGACCTATTGATCTTGCAATGAATCTATGACTTAAGAAAGCAGGCTGCAGGTATAACCATATGATTAAGTTAAGCATCATTCCAATGACAGACTCCAATAGCCCTTGCAGCTTCTACTGTTTCTAAGGCCTCTTCCCTAGAGAACTGCAAAAAACTGCTGTGGCTGGGAGAACAGATTCTGTTTTTGCTTCAGAGTCTCTCCACATCATCCAAGCCTTCCTGAAAGTTCTCAGCTAGGTCTTCTATTGCTGCTACCCTCTATCAGATGGTGCAGGATTTGGCTTCCCTCAGTAATGAAGGCCTATGGGCTGTGTGTGGAAACTTCTCAGCCTCTTCCTCTCTGAACACTCGACAGGAAGTGTGGGTTCAGGCTTTAGGATACAACATGCCTAAGGAGGTTTGCTTCCACCAAAACATGCTGCAGAAATGGCTGCTGCTGCTTGCTTCTGCACAGGAAATGGCTCCACTGGGGCTCTGACCTGCCCCCAGGCTGAGTGAGCAGGCTGGGCCCTGGGGAGCCCTTGTTGTTGCAGGAGCTCATGCGGAGCCTTCTCCCTTCGGCAGGAACCAGATTGGGTCCCAGCTGACGCTCACCTTCTCCACTGTTTAGGAGAAAGCTGCTGAGATGGCTGCAGAGGTACAGCAGGAGGTGACGGGTGCTTCCTGCCGGCAGTCTGTGCCTGAAACCCACTGGGCCGCTCGCAGGTTTGCTCTTGGGCAAATTTCATGATTTCTCTGACCTGAGGGTTATTGCAAGGATGAGAGTTAAGGTGTATAAAGTGCCTGATGCAGAGTAGGCACTCAGGAAGGGGCGGTGTGGTTTATCCTCATCTGGTTAAACATGACTACATGCCGTCCATGCTCAGGACTTGCCTGGACAGCACTTTCCTTAGGCCCCCCCTCCTCTGGTGGACGCAGACAGGAGGAACTTGACCCTTTAGAGGAGGCTTTGCTTAACCTGCTTTAAATCTCTTACCAGGAGACCAGGCCCTCTCCAGGACCCCCTCTCCTAACCCCACCCCCACATTCACACACAGGCCCCTGCTGTTGGCTGACACTCCGCCTGTGGAGGATCACGGACCAGGATCTGGTGACCACACCCCTGTCTTCACAGCTCCCCCTCCTCCCCGGTGACATGTGCCATCTCAAGGCTGCAATGCCGACACCTCGGCTCTGCCCCTACGTGGAACCTCTTGCTCCCTTCCTGGGCCCTGGGCCCTCTTTGTCCTTAGTTTCTGGCCCAGGCCCCCTTTCTGAGGCCCCACCCAGACCAGAGGGCTTTCAAGACCCCACAGCAGTCACAGCTTTTGAAGCACCAACAGATGAGTGGAAACGGCCTGTGACCCACGCAGAGCAGTCGCTCCCCCTGGTTAAGCACGTCCCCCACCCCCGCCCCTGTGTCATCTGGCACTCAGGCTGCACAGGACAACACAGATGCTGCCCCGGCAAGCCTTCGACGCACAGGCTGTGGGGCAGCCACAGGGAACATGCTGGATGAGAACCTGCACTTGGGAGCCCGGCAGGCCTGGGATCCAGTCCTGGTCCTGCAACCTGAACCTCCCTTGGCCTCCCTGGGCCTCAGCGTCCTCATCTGTTGAAGGAGGGTAATTGCTCGGTACCTGAGTTAACGTGAGGATTCACTGAGACAACAGGTGTGAGGGGCTGAGCTCAATACCTGGCCCGTAGTGAGAGCTGAGTGAACGGTGGGCTTCATTAAGAGGCCCACGAAGTCCTGTCTGAGGCGTTTCCGTCTTAGTGGTTGTTTTAATTGAGGTATAATACACATACAGTAACGTGCACAGGTCTCACACGCTCGGGCTAGTGAATTTTTACATATATATACACACACCCATGTAAACACCACTCAAATGGAGATAGCGGGCACTTCTAGCACCCAGGGACCTCCTGATGCCTCCTCCCAGTCGGTACGTCGCCCAAAGGAGCCAAGATTCTGACATCCATCACCGCACATCGGTTTTGCCTGTTTGGGAACCATATGTAGGTGGAATTATACAGTGAGTACCGACTCCTGTCTGGCTTCAATGTTATGCCTACTGATTCTTCGGTGTGGTATGTAGCAGTAATTCATTCTTCCTCTTTGCTGGGCTCTACTGCCTTCTATGAATACACCACGATTTGTTTATCCATTTTACCATTGACAGGCATTTGTGGTGTTCCCAGTTTGGGGCTGTTGTGAAGAAAACATCTGTAAGCTTTCTTGTACACGTCTTTTGGTGGGCATAAGATCTCATTTCTGTTGGGTCTACACCTGGGAGGAGAATTGTTAGGTCATAAGATGCACATATATTTTCTTGACTTTCTTTAGCTACTGTTAATATTGGAACACCTCTGTGTCAAACACTGTTATAAGTACTTTCTATTCATTATCAAATTTAATCCTCAAAATAATCCTTGGAAGCAGGCTCTGCTGTAATCCTCATGTACCAGGTGAGAAATTGAGGCAGACCCCGTAAGTGATGGAGGCGGGGGTCAAGCTGAGGCTGTCTGCCTGCAGGGCCCACAGTCTTAGCAACTACACTCTACTACCTCTTCATTCAGAATCCCTTCAGACAGGCAACGCAGGGCCAAAGCTGCCAGTTCCCCAATGAGCTGACCATAGCCCGGTGAGCCAAGTCCGGATCCAGCCTCCATCTCCCTGCCCCAGGGCTGGGGGGTGTTAGAGGCCCCAGAAGCCTCTGCTTCTCTCCCTCATCTCATCCAACAAACATACTGCTCACGACTAGGTGTGCAAAGGGAGTGGTAACAAACGTGTTCTAGGTGGCTGTTGCTGCACATTTTGACAGTTGTCCTCGTTGGCTTTTGATTCCAAATGAGTAGGAAATGCTATTAGTTCAGGCCTCGCCTGCCGCATGGCAAGGCCCTGGGATAGGAGTGCAGTGAGACGAGAAATTGTGGAGATAAAACTGGTGTGAAATGGAGGCCTTCTCACAAGGCTGGATGTGTCCGTGCGAAATGAAGTTTACTTCTGAGAAAACGAGATTTAAAGAGATTCTGCAGAATTAGATTACACTTTCAAATTTCCTTATTAAACAGGATTGATAACTGGGGAGGGGTGCGGGGTGCTGGCTCTGTTTGGGATCCTGCTCTGCAGTTCCAGGGCTGAGTGTGGGCGCAGGTGGGTACAAGGAGCTTGCAGGCAGCAGAGACCCAGACCCCTGAAGTCCACAGACTGCCCCCCACCACACCACCACCTCCCCACTCCTTCCAAGCAGCTGAGGTGGGTGTGAGGATCGCGAGACTGACTTTCTGGATAATTTGCAGAGTTCCATGTGACCCACTGGGCAAAACCTAAGGGGCTCACACTCTTCCATTTCCTCAGTGATATTAGCTCCCAGATTTTGTTTAAATCAGAGCTTGATTTTGAGCTATGCTCCCCTTTCTGGAATTGTGGTTTTTATAAAAGACGGTAAATGTGCATGGACGTGCCCATGCATATGTGTGTATCTGTGTGTGGGGGGTGTTGACATGCACACGCACATGTGTGCTTGGATGCATGGTGGGTATGTATTTTCATGCAACTTCTTCAGCACCTACTGTGTGCTAGCACTGTGCTGGATTCCGGAATAAAACTGTTGAAAGGGAAACGGACCTCATGTACATGTGTGTGGTTACATGTGCACATATTTGCATGCTGCCATGTATATTTGCATGTGTCCTACATCTGCATGTTCTGCTGTACACATCCTCTCTGTGCCTCCTAATCTCTGTAACGGCTCCTGCCAGGGTCTGTTAGCACTTCACAGGTTAGCAGCACGCAGCCTGCAGCATAGCAGATGAGCCAAGTGCTGGGGCCCTGGAGCAAGACTACCCAGGTTCAAATCCCAGCTCTGTCCCATACTAACTGTATGACACGTGCCTCAGTTTTCCTGTTGTTAAAATGGGAATAATAAAGATACCTGTCTCATAAGGCCATTGTGAGGATTGAACAAATGAAGCACTTAGACACTGAGCACAGGTGAGTGCTTGGTCAGCATTATCGCCCAGTGAATTGCCTTAGAAAGGCACAGCCCATGCTCCCTGCCTGCCCCAGGGGAGGGGCTGCCTTGGAAAGGCAGGGTAGCCCTTGGGCAGCTGTGCTGGGCTGAGTGGTCTCTGAGCAGGGCCTGCAGCTGGTTTTTGAGTCTCCCCAACACCCATCACAGGTCCTGGCCCTGGCCAGAGGATGCCTGGGCACAGAGGGAGGGTTTGGAACCAGTATGGGGCACATTTAGAGGGATGAGGCACACTGGGGCTACCCCTGCCCATGCCCCCAGGACTCTCCCCAGAGGGACCTAACCCTGAGCTGTCACCCTCTGAGGTGCACAGCCACTCCTGCCCATTTGACTAGTACCTATTGGTCAGATGGGGCTGGCTGCCCTCTGCACACATTTACACTGTCCTCTGGCTAATGTTGGTCTCTGGCAGGGCCTGTGTGACTTTAACCACTCTGGTGCATTCAAATCAGTTTACTGTACCTCAAAATAAGTGTTCATGCTATTCTAGGAACCAAGACAGAGCTATGACTAAGGTTGTCCTTTCTTATGTCCTGAGGGTGGGGTGTCACTGATTAGTAATAATAAGAGCTAACTTTTGACTGCTAAGCCCAGTTAGTTCTAAATGCTTCACAGATATTAACTCCTTTATTCCTCACAGTAGCTCTTTGAGTCAAGTACTATTTTTAGCCCCCCCTTTTTAGAAAATATTAGAAAATATTAGTAATTTAGAAAATAACTGGCCTTTACTCTTCATGAATGCTTAAGTTTTGAAATACAAAGAAAGGCACAGGTACTCTTCTAGATTTAAGTAGACTAAAGAAATATTACAACTGAATGTAACACATGATCTTGGATTTTATTTTGCCTTAAAAGATATAGGGAGAAATTGATGAAATCAGAATAAGGTCTGTAGGTTAGATAATAGTATTATATCAATGATAGTTTCCTGATTTTTATCATTGTACTATGGTTATATAAAAGAATATGCTTGTTTTTAGGAACATACACCAAAATATTTAGAGGTAAAGTGGGCTTCGAGCCTGAAACCAACTCAAATAATTCAGGAAAAAAACTGAATGGATGGATGGATAGATAAAGACAAAGCAAATGTGGTAAAGTGTTAATATTTAGGGAATCTGGGTGATGAGGAGAAAATTTTTTATTTAAAACAAGCTTTATTGAGATGTAATTTACATACCATACAATTCACCCATTTAAAATGTATAATTCAATGGACTTCTAGTATATTCACAGATAAGTGGAACCATCACCACAGTCATTTATAGGGCATTTTCATCACTTCAAAAGGAAATCCTATACCTTTGGCTATCATCCCCCTACTCCTGCTCCCCAGCCCTAGGCAACCCTCATCTATTTCCGTCTGCTGATTTGCCTGTTCTGGAGATTTCATGGAAGTGGAATCATATAGTATGTGGTCTTCTGTGTCTGGCTCTTTTACTTAGCATCATGTTTTCAAGGTTCATGGGTGTTGTGGCCTTTCTACTATTCCTGCAGCATTCCTGCAAGTTCAAAGTTATGTCAAAATAAACATTGAAATAAAAAGAAAACAGAAATGTTGGAGGAGAGCAGGTGTCCTGGGGTGGGGTTAGCACTGATGGTTCTGTCCTTTGGGCCCAGGGGTGCCAGGCTCTGGGCCATGGCTTGCGTGGGTCATCTGCCCCTCACCTCCCCACTGTCTGATTCACAGATGCACTCAGAAAGGTGGAGGGCTTCTCCAGCCCCATCCCACCCCCGGCTACCTGGGGCAGTTCCTAGAGTGGACGTGATGCGCTCGGACTCCAAGGCCCATGCTCTTAGGTGCAACCCACCTGAGGACCCGGACCTTTGGGGGAGAGTTCGGATGGGCAAGAGAAAGGCACTTCTTTCTGGAGCAAGAGCAGGGTGGAAGGCTCTGGGGCAGAAGCAAACAAGACCCATTCACAGGCTGGAAGGGATACTATCCCAGGCTTCTGCAGGGAGCAGATGCAGCAGGCTGGCACATGGGAGGGCACCTCACATGCCAGGCTGGAGTTGCCAGGGGTGACCACCGTTGCTTTCAGCAGGGGGACCACGGAGCATGAGCCTGGAGTGCCTGGGGCAGGGTGGGGCACGCAATCTTGGAGGACTGGCCTTGGAGGGGTTCACTGGGAGGCAGCGGGAGTGCTCCACAGCCCAACATGGGCCACTGTCCAAACTGGAGGCACTGGTGGGACTGGGGGCCGGCAGGCTTGGCAGTTTGGAGAAGTCCATGTGCTGTATCAGAGGGGCAGCCTGACCTGGGATGGGTGGCAAGGGCTGCTTCAAACTTGGGCCTGGTCTAGCGCATCACTCTCGGAGGTCCATAGGAAGAAGAGGGTTCTCCTCCAGTTGGAGAGAGGGTGCTGGAGGGACAGCATGACCTCTGGTTGTCCCTCCCCATCACCTGGACTGTCTGGCTTCTCCCCAGATTAAAGAATGAGGGTAAGTGTCTGGTAGCCTCATGAATCAGACTGGGAAGCATCTCTCGGCTGCCTGACAGCCTCGTTGCACCATCAACCCCTGCATGCGGTGGAGATGGGGGTAGGAGTATGGCCTGTCTCCCCTTAGATGTCCCCACACACACATGCCCTGGGATTTGGGGATGACACAGAGGATCAATGAACTAGTTTATTTTTCCAGCCCCCTGCACATATGTCTGAGTATGTGCCTGTGCGTGTGTGCAAGCAGCCCCGCCGCCAACATCATCCACTGGAAAATATCAGTGTTTCCATGGGTGAGTAGTAATTACTGAGTAATGCTTTAAAACCTTTCCTGAAGGAGGGCAAAGCTGTTTTTTTCTGAAGTCAGGAGTACATTAAAAGGATTACCATGTAGATTTGATTTTTAGATAACACTAAAATGGATCCCAAATGGACTTCGGCAAAGGGATGCTATCTCCTTAATGGAAAGTGCATGGCCCGCGGCTCAGCTCCCAGAGTCAGGCAGGGGAGGGAGGGAGGGAAGAGGTGTCTGCAGGGGACAGACGGGTGGGTTGGCTGGGGCTGGGGAGGCAGGGCAGGGAGTGAGATCCTGGGCCCTCCAGGGAGCAGCTCCCTCCATTTGGGGAGCAGGAAGCTGCAGGTGCCTCCCTTAGAGCCACTTTACTTAACCAGGGGAGTTTTCCAGTCTCCTGGATGAGCCCCGTGAGAGCAAACACATTGTGGGCTGGCTCTGTTGCTCCATTTGACCCCCAGACCTCTTCCCCGCTCCTGTGATAAACAAGGCATTGTTTTAATTTTCTTTACTCGGCAGTGAGGGAACCAAGGCTCAGACAGACTGGGAGATCTGCCCTTGAGCACACAGAGGGTTGCGAATTGGGCTTGTGCCATCCAGCCCTGGTGGAAAGAGGTAGATGCTCTGGGACCTCCTAACCAGGCTGGCCCTGGTGCTCTGTGCTTTGGTGTACATCAGATACTGTTTGGCAGAAGCCATGTGGCCCCTAAGAATTTTCCAGAGCCTTAGAGTCAGAGCTCAGCACCCAAAAGCAGGGACTCCCAGGACTTGGAGAACACCTGCTGTTTGCCAGCTCCAGCCTGGGCAGGGGCAGGGGAACTGACAGCTTGTGGCGTCTCTCCTCGGGGCCTCCTCAGGGTCCACTAAGTGCTAGGCCCTGCTGGTGACGGGATTGCCGGGCTAGTGGCACAGTTCATTGCCCTGTAGCCTCAGTAAAGAGAAGGGGATGAGCTTGGAAGACCAGCCTATCCAGGACCCAAACAAGGATGGAAAATGGAACAGGGAGAACACTTTTGGGGCTCTATCCCAGCGTCCCCCTTCATTTCAGGGTATTATTCAATGGTCCAGGTGTAGTCCCTGAGAATGGATGTTCCAGTGACTCACTCACCTGCCAGAAATAACACAAATGTAAGGCCCCAGTTCTGCTGGGAAGGGAGCCAGGCCTGTTACAAGCCCAGGGGCTTGAGGGGAAAGTCAGCCTGGTGGGGTTATACCAGAGGCCCGGCCCGAGGTTTTCTCAGTTGGTATTTATATGCACAGCCATGTGGTTGGTAAAATATTGCAGCATTTCTGAACAGCATTGGCAAATAGTCATTGCCTGAGCCACGTCCTACCTCCTCCTTGGGCGCTTCCTCCACAGGCCCCCGCTGCATTCTTCCTGTCCCCAGAGCCCCCAGACCTCCCTATGAGCCAGACGTTTTAGACCGCCTGTCTCCCCCCATTTGCCCACACCTTGTTCCTCTTGCTTCTGTGGGCCAGGCTTGGAAGGAGTCTCACAGGCACCCCGAGAGCTGCTGGCCTCCTGGGGCTCCTTGGAGTTCTGGATCCGGGCTGGACCCTGCCAGGAGGAGACACGGACAGGCCTGAGGATACAGTGGTTCTGAGCCCCGTCGCTTTCTCAGACCGATTAACCTTTAGCGCTGCTTTAAGGAAATTGGGCCTCACACTTTGCAGCTAACAGGCCCTGCAGGGACTGGAGGACGGAGACGACTGACACTCAGACCACTGCAGCCTGGCGGTGCCTCCTCCGTGCCCTCAGCTGTCCCACTTGGCTGGGGACACTGGCAGCCACCCCCCTTTCCAAGAGAAGTCCAAGGAGACAGCTGGGCTAAGAAAGAGCAAGGAGAGGGGAAGGACCCTAGGGTTTACTTGATTGACAGCTTATGCTGGTCTCACTTCCTATCTGGGCCTCAGTTTCCCCATTGGTAGAATGAGAACATTTGACTGAAAAATCTCTGAGGGCCCTTCTTTCCTGACATCTGTGGATTCTGAGATCAGGCCCCTTGATGGCTGGTTCTGTTCTGAAGCCAAGGAAGGGTCACACCTGGAAGGAGGGAAGAGGAAGGAAGGGAAGTGGTCAAACAGCTCAGAATCTGGGTTGGGGGCAGTGAACAAGGATGGGGGAAGGATGCAAGAGATATCTGGGTATGGGAAGAGAGGTGGGAGCTGAGCTCCAGAGCCTGGGTGAGATCAGGGTCCTTTGCGGAAGGTGGGGTCAGTAGGAGGCAGCCAGCAGGGGCTTGTTGGGAAGCTGGGGAAGGTGGGAAGGTATGGGTGGTTCCCTCCGGAGTCAAGCCCTCCTTCCACCTGCGCCTTGGTCAGGGAAGGAACACCCCTTCATGAGGGGTTCTCAAACAACCCAAGTGGCAGGCTGGGGGCTTCTGAGAACCCCTGCACTTCTCTCCAAGCTTAGTGTTCACCCACCTCATTCAAGCCTCAGGGGTCCACATGGGCTTCCAGGATCCTGGATGACATCTGTCCTTAATTTCTCCTCAACTGCCCCTCCCTGTGGTCCCAAGGAAAGGAACTAGGAGCCCATGTATCTGTGCACCCCCAGGTACATGCCTGCACATTGGGCTTGTGTGGATGGGGGCTTGTGCCCCTTCGGGGAGCACCACATCAAGAGTCTGCCCTTCATACTTGGTGCTTTCTCAAATGTTGGAGAACTTCCTATGGGAGGGGACTGGTGGCTTCAAGATTCTTATGCTGCTAGGACGAGTGATGATCCAGAGGCTCAAATCCTCCCCTCCCTCAGGCCAGGGCAGGTGGGAAGTTTGCATCTAGCTAGAAGCAGTCCTGAGTAGAGCCCCAAGTATGCCCTACCCAGCTGCCTACTCACAAGTGCCAGGGGCTTCAGAGCCTCCAGCACCCTCCTGAGGGTGTCACTTTCTTCTTGACACCTCCACAATTCATCATGGGTATAGCAAGAGGCTGAAGCCTATATAGGTTAAAATGGGCAAATGTACAAGCAGTATGAAGTTGGGGAAAAGATCTGGGAGTTCTAGTGGACCACAAGCTCCTTAATAAGACCCCATTTTGGGGGCTGCTGAAAGAGCCAGTGGGATTGTGGCTGCATGAGGAGGGCTCGGGGCCAGCTCTGAATCAGACTACACTGGAAGCAATGACCAGAAGGAAAGGAACAACTCAGGAAAGCTGGGGCCTGGGGCTGTGTGTGCCCTGGAATAGAGCAGACTCGGGGCTCCTGGTTGCCACCATCAGTCTCTGGGGGAAACTTCACAGGCCGGGGGAGCAGACTGTGCTATGCAGCCCACAGGACAGGATCTGGGGCCTGGGGAAGAGGCTACTGGGGAGAAAGTGAGGGCTCCTGGGGCCCCCACCCTAAAGAGGGCAGCAGAGAGAAACAATGAGCTCCCCATTCCTGGAGGGTTGTGCCCTGAGATTCACGTGGCCAGGCCCCTTTAGGCCAGAGCTGCAGAGTCCATTCCATGCCCCTCTGCCTGTCTGTCCATCTTCAGGTGTGCCAATGCTCTCCGTCCAGCCCAAAGGGAAGCAGAAGGGCTGCGCAGGCTGTAACCGCAAGATCAAGGACCGCTACCTGCTGAAGGCACTGGACAAGTACTGGCACGAAGACTGCCTCAAGTGTGCCTGCTGTGACTGCCGCCTGGGCGAGGTGGGCTCCACCCTGTACACCAAGGCCAACCTCATCCTGTGCCGGCGCGACTACCTGAGGTGAGCTGCCAGCGCCCTCCCCACCCTCCCCCTGCACCCTCCCCACCCCTCCCCCAGCACCCTCCCCACCCTCCCCTGCTCAGAAAGCCCCCCATCCTCCAGAGCCCGGCGTGACTCTGCCCCTTCCTCTAGACCCTTCTGCCCGCTTCTGGACATGGCCTATGTGTCCATCATCCCTGATGCTCCTGCCCCAGATACCCGAGGAGCCCCTGAGGGCCTGGGAATGTCTTTAACTCCTTGCACCCATGCCCAGCCCAGGTCCAAGGCAGACATTTGTAACTGTTTGACATCTGGGATAAGCTTCCCCGAGGAGCCAGCCTGGCTCTGCCCCGGACTTTGCCAGGTGCTCTGCCCCACCCTGTTCCCTGAATCCCCGAGGGGCCATCTCAGAGGGACTGCAAGGAGCAGGTGGGGAGGCTCTGACTCCCCTGGCCCTTCCTCCCTGATGGAGTCTCCTTCCCACCTCTTCCCCAGTGCCCAGCCCCCTCCCTGTCCAGGTGGGTCCTGGGATTGGGCCTCCTGAGAAGGCCCATTGCTGTTGGCATTTAGATGATTGGGTTTAAGTTTGCTCCGAGCTTGTTGGCTTCCAGCCTTTTCCTGGCCTCCGTCTATGAAGTGGTGAAAAGAATGTTTCCCTGCTTTGCATTCCTCAGAGCTCTAACTTGCCCTCCCCCACAACCCCAATCCTTATTCCCTGGGGCTGCCTCCCCCAATTAACCCTCCTTTAGGCCATTTATGACACCATCAAGTCTGGAAGGAGGCCACAAAGCAGGGGCTTTGGCTAAGACCCAGCATCTGCATTTGGCTCTGTCCTGCCTGCTGGATGGTGGCCGGGCCTTGTGAGAAAGGAAGGCCTGTCGCATTAATTAACAGGTCGGGGCAAGGGCTTTGTGGGGCTCCTTCTGCACAGGTTTGGGCTTGTTGGGGGGGGGGGGAGCAGTTATCAGGGAGGCCCCAACTTCCCAGAAGAGCCTGAGATTTATCTACCTGTACCTTTTCTTTTAACTTCTGCTTTTGGCAAGAGTTTTCAAAAGTGATGTAATAGAAGAGTCGGTGACTCAGTGCATCTAGCAGGGGCTGGAGAGGAGAGGGGGGCCAGGAGGAGGGGTTAAGGAGGGGTGCTCCTGGGGACCCCTTCTCGAGAACCTGGAAGGGGCATCCCAGACTGGAGGTTTAGGGTGTCACCTAGAGGCTGACCCGACCAGGTTAGAGGGAGGTGAGAGACCATCTGATGGGTCCCCAGGGCATGGAGAGGGAGGACCGCGGTGCAGGATGGGCTTGTCAGCAGAGCTAAAGCACCCACAAGCATTTGGGGACCTGCCAGCTACTGGGGGTGGAAGGTATTTATCCTGGGCTCTGGCCAGAGGCAGAGGCATGACTTTCAGGCTAGATAGGCCAATGGGCTGGGTCAGAGGAGGGACTTCCTTGACCTGCACAGCCCCAGAGAAGGGCTGTCCAGAGCCCTCCCCATCTGCAGCGACTGCTCATTGGACCGGTGGCAAGAAAAGCCCCTGTTGGCAGCAGATGCCGCAGTCCAGCCTTTGTCTGCCTTAATCTGAGCCACCAGGCAGTTCAGGCTGATGAATAATGCAGCCAAGTTTCTTCTGCAAGCGTCTGAGCTTGAGCTGGACAAATCGGGGATTAGAGGGGCCTCACGCCCATCTCTTAGCCCCCTCGCCTTGCTTGTGGTGTGCTCCACCAGTGTGCAGAAAAAAAGTGAGGCACCTGTTTGGCTCAGACCATTGGATCGTCCAGCCAAAGAATGGTTTAAGTGGGGAAGGGAGTGAGCTCCTTGTCTCTAGAGGTGTGCAACCAGCAGCTAAGAGGAAGGGCGCCTGCCCCAAAGAGGCATTTGTGCCAGATGTCCTTGGAGCTCCCTTTTGGCATCAGTTCTATTACAGAAGGATCTTTGAAAAGGATCACCTGGTCCAGCACCCCCATTTTACAAGGGATAAACTGGTTCAGGGAAAGGAAGAGTCTTAGGCAAGCCACACAATTAGCTGGTAGCAGAAGAAGATTATAACAATACACTGTAATTTTAGAGGTGGGAGGCAGCTTTGTGCAGTGGTCAAGAGCACACTCTCTGGGGCCAGGCTGTGTGACTTTGGGCAAGTTGCCTACCTCTCTGTGCCTCTTTTCCCTTATCTTTAAAATGGGGATAATAATAATAAACTCTTCACGCATCAGGATTAAATGAGGTAATTCTGAAGTTCTTAGAACAGTGTCTGACATAGTAAAGGCTGTATAGTTGCTCAATACTGTGTTGTGACTGAGAGCTCGCAACAATTTTCACCACAACCTCATTTTACAGTTAGGGTAAAAGGCTCAGAGAGACTCAATGACTTGCCTGAGGACACACAGCAATGATAGGCAGACTGCCTCTGAAATTCAGGCTTGTATGAATCTGGCACCCTTGCCAAGGGCCCAGCTCAGTGCTCTTCTGGTGGCCACAGGCACTTGAGGGACCCCAGTGGAAGCCTGGGAAGGGTGTTGTCAACCTATTGCTGACACCTAACTCCCTACACTCCCTGCCCAAGTGGATGTGCCAGTGTCACTGAAGCCAGATCTCTTGGCATAATCTAGATGCTACCCTCGGAGCTCCTATGCCCTCTCTCAGGCCCAGCTGCATAGCCCACATGGATGAAGGGTGGGGCAGGCCCTGGGTGGAGGCAATGCCCCACTAACACCCCCGACAGGACCCTGAGCCCTCTGTGCCTTCCCTGGCAGGCTCTTTGGCACCACAGGAAACTGTGCCGCCTGCAGCAAGCTGATCCCAGCCTTCGAGATGGTGATGAGGGCCCGGGACAACGTGTACCACCTCGACTGCTTTGCCTGCCAGCTCTGCAATCAGAGGTGAGTGCTGGACTGGCAGCGGACCCAACACACTCACAAGACCCCAGCCTGAGGCCTGCTAGATGGGCCAGGAGCACGATGGAGGCATGCATGCAAATTTGGGTTCTGTGTGCATGTGTGTGTGTGTGTATGTGTGCAGGGCTGTATGTGCACAATGTTGTGTTTTATGTGTGCCTAAGCCCAGTGGCCAAATATATGTGCTTATATGTTGTGTATGCATATTTATGTGGCACATTTTTGTGTGAGTGTCATTGGATGGGGGTGTGCATAAAAGTTTCCTGTAAGTGTACAGTGTAAGTGTGAATGTGCAGGTGTGTGTGTTTTCAAATGTCCGTGTGTAAGGGGGTACATGTACATGATGGGATCAATAGGCCTGTGCACATGTGTTTTATTATTTTGGTATACAAGAGTGTATGTATGTGTGTACTGTGTCCTGGTGTGTGTATGATGGGCTGAGTATGCTTGTGCTCATGCATTTTAAGTGTTCATGTGGGGGGTATGTGTGTGTATACGCCCTGTGTGTGCATGTGTATGTATGTGATGGGATATGTATGTACACTTGTGTTTTAAACATGTGTACAAGGGGCATGTCTGCATGCACTGTGTGCACTGCATGTGCACATGCGTTTGTGCATGTGTGTGCACATATGTTCTGCATGAGAGGGTGTTCCTAGACCTGGAAGGCAAAAATCCTGCAGGGAAGAGCTCTCACCCCTGCCCCCACTGTGATTCTGGTTGCAGTTCCGTCCCCTTTCTGGTCTTTTGGCCCCTACTCAGGAAGGTTCATTTTCAAGGTCAGATAGGAGTCAACCAAGTGTGCCTAGAGGGTGAGGTCCAGAGGGTCTTGCAGGGAACGCTGGTCCAACCTGGGGCTCTGGCCGGACCCCTTGCTAGGCGGGCTCGGTGAAGTTGCAGCGCCACCTGGTGGTTGGACTGGGATTTGCCTGGGGCTGGGGTATCACTAAACAGCCACCTTGGGGACATCTTTGGGGAAGGGCTGGAATCCCCCAAGACGTGAGGAGGACTGGGGGCCAAAGCAGGGCCTTCTTCAGGCAGGGAAGGAGATTGGGGTCAGGGTTACCTCTTTCCGGATGGATGTCCCAGGAAACCCACAGCTTCTCTTTGGAAGAAGAGTGTCCTTATTGAGCATCCTCTAAGTTGGGAAGGGGGACAGAGGGAAGGGAAAATCAGCCATTTCATCCCTCCCTCCTTCCCCATCTCTACCTCTCTCCACCTCTCTTCTCTTTCAGTCTTTTTGTGTTTCTTTGTCCTTCTCTCCCTTTCTCCTTCCCTGGGACTGTTATGTTTCCTCCACCTCCCCACCATCCCCACCCCTCCCACACCTCCATGGGAGACCTGCCTGTGGTCCAGGCTTGACTGTCCGTCTGTCCTACCGTGCCAGGCTGAGGGCTCAGCCGGCCCAGGGTAATCGACCAGGCGTGCACTGGGACTTTGGGCAATGCCCTCTGGCAACTTCAAGGAGCAAACACCCCAATACCTCCACCTCCCACATGTCCCACCTCCTGGACCAGGCCTGGTCTTGTCTGGAGCCCCCAATATTTGGATCCATCCCATGCCCTCTCTCTCTTTCTCTCTCTCTCTCCCTTGGATTTTCCAGGTTTTGTGTGGGAGACAAATTCTTCCTGAAGAACAACATGATCTTGTGTCAGATGGACTATGAGGAGGGGCAGCTCAATGGCACCTTTGAATCCCAGGTTCAGTAACGCCCAGCGCCTGGCCAACAGGCCCGTCTGTCTGTCTGTCTGCCTGCCCACCCGGCCGGCCAGTCAACCACTCTGCCAGTGCGGGCCGGCCAGCCGCTCTCCTGCCGCATTAGAACTTCTCCATCCTCGAGGGGAGGGGTGTCCCCTCTTCCACCGCCGCCGCCCGTCTGTGTATGTCCCCCTCCCGGGGCCAGGCTGGGCCTGTACAGTCTGTCTTCTGTATATAAATGGGAACATTTATTTTATGAGAAATGTAATGCGATTTTATTACTGGCGTGGATTAAACTTATGAATGTTTCCGGGGAGGTTGCTCTGCGTTGTTCAGTTGACTGATACAGACCTGCGGCCCCCTCCCCTCTGCTTGGGAGAGGGACCAGGCCCTCCCCACTGCCCCCCATGGGGTAGGGCATGGAGCAGGGGCACGGGGCTCTGGCCTGTGCTGTTGCCATGCAGGGGAGCTCCCAGTCCCAAACCCAGAGGTGAGAAAAGGGGGTGTCCACCTCACTGCCCTGGAAGAGCAAACGCCCTGGCCCTGAGCAGGCCCTCAAGAAGAGGGGCAAGAAGAAGTCCTCCCTACCCTGTGTTCCTAACCATCCCCCTGTTTAGACCCCAGACTGACTGCCCGGACAGGGAGCCATCTTTGACCTCCTCCACAGTAAACCCCCAAATCCTGAGCCACCCGCCACCGTGGGAGCACCATCCTCAAACCCCTCTTCCATTTCAGGATAATGGACGGCGTTTGCCATGTCTGCCCAGAAGCTTAGACCCAACCTGAGCCCAGCTTTCTGCTCTTCTGGTTGACAGAGAAGAATCTTGCTTCCCTTTAACTCAGCCCATGCAAGCTGGAGGCTTTCATTCATTCAGTCAATAAATTTTAATCCACTCTGTCTCAATGCCATGCTGCAAGCTGGTGTGACCCAGAGCACATCAGACATGAGGCTGAATCATGGATCAGTCCCTGCCCTTGAGGAGCTTTCGGCGGGGGGGGAGGGGCAGAAACCAGGGAGGGAGAAAGCCAGGAAAACAAAAAGCACACTGTGCTGAGGACAGAACACTGTGAGGAGACTGGGCCAGGCCACAGGCCAGTTCCCTCCCGTGGTACAGAGCCACTTGAGAAGATTCTGGAAAGTCAAAGACAGAGAAGCTGATGGACACACAGCCAGAGGCACATACTGGCAGACAGAAGAGACAAACACAGAAGTAGACAGGTTGTAGGCAGAGACAGACAGATCGGCAGTGGACAGGCAGACAACTGGACATTTTTCGTAGGCCTGTCTGATGTTGCTGTCTTGGTTGGCTGTCTCCACAGTGCCTAGCACAAAGCCTGGCCCTGAAATGGCATCACTGACCAGTATTAAAAAGAGAAACCCCTTGGGTCCAAAGTCTAAACAGGGAAGGACATACGGACAGGCTCCCCACTACCACTGGGCCACTCACTCCTTCTTCCCCAGGGACTAGTCTTACTCTCCAGCCCAGGCCACAGATCAGAGCCCAGGGCTGATGCCTCACGCTCTGCCTGCCCCTGAGCAGAAAAGTGGCTGTGCTGGGCTGGGCTGGGGCCAGACAAACAGCCTCATGCTACCTGCCCCCAGGCCTGCGTCTTCACTAGCAGTGAAGTGGGGTGCTGGGAGGAGGTTACCTCTCAAGTTGTGGTTTTGTGGCCAGTGGCCCAGCCCTGGGGAGGACATTGTTAGGCCCAAGGAGGCAAAGAGCAAGATGGGCTATCTGCGGTGGGTATTTTTGTGTGGTGCGGTGGGTATTTTTGTCTGATGTGAGTATAAAGCTGGGGAAGCATCTGTATGTGGCCTGTGAGATGGTGAATGAGTTTTGAGTGTGAAGGCAGACACACAGAAGGCTGGAGTCTATACTGGGGATTTTCTCCCTCAACTTGAGAAAGCAAATTATTTCCCTGGTTTGTGGCAGAACCTCCAACGCCAGGCACATTCTCTCTGGGTCCTTAGGTCTACAACGACTGGGCCCAGCCCAGGGCTCCAGCTCCTAACTTCAGAGTTTTCAGCAAAGTTGTAACACAAGTTAATTACTCGGTTATCGAGCGATAACAGAGCCATTTGAATGCAGTTTTTGGGCAATTACAATGGTTTCCAACAGAGTTACCATATTGCAGCCATGAAATAAAATGTCATTTTGTAGTAATTATGTAATTAACTTGTCTCACCACTCTAGGTTGCACAACAATTAATTCACTCACAATGAGATAGACTCAAAGTCAGGCATCCAGGCTTTGAAAGCCCCCGAGAACAGAGCTGGTCCCCTAAGAGGGCCCTAGCCCCCTTCTTCCCACCCTAGACCTTGCCAGAGGGCTTTCCCCAGCTTGACACGGCATGGATCATCTCGCTCTCACCCATACAATGTGGATGGTTTGATTCCCAGGGCAGCTACAAGGTTCAGAGCTACACTGTGAAGTGCTGGGGTCATCATCCTAGACACTGTGGGCCCAAGTAGGAGCCCCCTTACCCAGGGAGCCTCATATCAGCCCACAGCTGTCCCCAAGAAGGGGCCACACAGACCTCATTCAGCAGGTGTGTTGCTGAGGGAGGATGCAGAAAAGAGATCAAGCTCTGTCTGTAACAGGGCAACTGAGGCAGGGCTGGAGTAGCTACTGGAGACAGAATTATGCACCTGGAGAGGATTCACACCCCTGAGCAGTGACCCAGGCAAACCCCAACCCTCCTCCCTCAACTGCATAGGAGAAGCTTGGTTAAGTAGGGGACATCAATTGTCCTGGCCTAGCTCTCCTTGGGGCTGCCACTCAGCTCAGAGGTGGGGAGGACGGGATGTCACCAGAGAGAGCTGGACATGAACTGTTAGAGGCTGCACTGGCACCAGTCCTAGCCTTAGCCTGGGGCATGGGGGTGATGGGGCTGTGGAAGGACGTTGTACTCTAGCTGTACACAAGTCTCTCATCCCTCAGCCAGCCCATGGGACCCCATTTCTTGGTGACCTAGTGTCAGAAATACCCTAAATGGGGTCTGGGACTCAAGGAATATGGCACCTGCTTATAGCCCCACTCCTTGGCCTGAAGCTGGATCAAACAATCCATGTGTGGATGGAAGTTGGAGTCCAGTCTTGACATTTTGAGTGAAATCCTGCCTCCTGGGCCCATTGGGAAATCTCACATGGGTGCTGCCTCCTCCTGGGAGCCATGCCCCACATCACCAGCCACTCAGGGACCACTGGGGGAATCCTGTGAAATTCCTGCCTGGGAGAGCTTATGTCTCAGGGGGACAGTTACTCTCTCCTGTAATGTGTCAGAGACCGTTCACAGCCGGCCAGATCTGGCACTGAGTGAACCTCAGCACCATCCATCTGGAGAGGCTGCCATCAGGTGAGGGATGTCCAGAATAGGTGCCTGTAGCTTTGACTGCTCAGTGCCCTGGTGAAAATGCCAGAGAGAGGATGCTCTGAGTCTGTCAGTCCTAGTTAGCTAAATATTGCCTTTAAAATTAAAGTAACCTGAAAATGAATGAATGAAGATGAGCTGATATGAAGATGAGTTGGTCCAGAAAAATACTTAGTCAAGCCTGGTTTATCACGAGGAAGTAATTAGATGAACCAAACACACACACAACAAAACCCAGAAAAGAATGTTGATCAGAAACCTCATGAGCAAATCCCATCTCTGCACCTGTCTCCCGGAAGACCCATGTCCCCAGACTTTCAGACTGCTTTATCCCAAACGAGGGCAGGAGCTTCCCGTCCCTGGGACAGGAGGTTGATCTCTTCAGACTCTTGCTACCCCCAGAGTAAATGGCTCTTGAGCTGTCTCCTGTTGGTGCCTTGTCTTCACCCAGCAACAGCCAGCCGGTGCATCTCTCCTCCTGCCTGTGCGTGCCTGGTGCAGCCTTCAGGCTGAGCTCCCGGAGGCCCCAGTGGCCTCCAACACCAGCAGACTCTCTCCTCCTGGCTAGGCCTCATGCTTGCATAAAAGCTTCACCTCAAACGTCTTCCCACCTGTGGTTTCTCCCTCTCCTGTCCTTCTTAGAGCACCTGTCCCTGCTCCTTGTACCTGGTTAAACCCTCATGACCCTCCTTCCAGGGGCTTGGGGTCAGTCTTGGGAAGGGAGAAAGCAATTGTTGCTCAGAGCATCTATCAGGGGAGCTGGGGCAGGGGCAAGAAGGCCTTTATTATGGAACTGCCATGGAGGAAGAGGAAGAAGTTGGACCTTGCCTTGGGACAGGCCCCAGGAAGCAGAGGACCCTGCAGCAGAGAAAGAGAGGGAGAGAGAGGTCAGCTTTTAAATGCTACTTCCAATGGGGGAAAACAGACTTGTATTCAGATATTCTGAACTCTCTAAAATGCTTTTTTCTGGGGCGCCATCCTTCTCTTTCACGAGAGCTGGTGGACACCCTCCATGCTGGAGCACCAGCTCTGCCCTCTCGCCAGACTCCCAGGCTGCACACCCGCCTGAGGCTCCCAGTGGGTGCTGCCTGGACCCCCATTCTCCGAACTGCCTGCTCCGAGCCCAGGGCAAAGCCTGGCCCCCAGACTGTCCCACCAGAGCTGGGTTTTGCAGAGCTTATGGCCTTTCAGGGGAAGTCTGGGCCCTCTGGTGGCTCGGCATCCCTTTGGCTGCCTGGGGAACCGCTGTTGGCTCCCCCTGCTGTGCTTGGGGAATACAGGGGTTCTCCTTCCAGCTCTTCCCAGTAGGCTCAGAGGACTCCTCACAAGTATCCGGGCTCCCTCCCCTCCTCCTGCCACCTGCCCTGATGTCCCAGCCTCCCTCCCCATCTGCAGCACAGGTCAGGGGCCAGACACAGCACACTTACCTAAGATAGGGAGACAGACAGAAACAGAGAGAGAGAGAGAGAGAGATTCTCAGAGAGACAAACTCAGAAGAGACATACAGAGACACACAGAGACAGGGAGAAATGAGAAGAGAGACAGAGAGACAGAGAGAGGTGGGAGAAGAGAAAGAGGGAGGAAGAAAGAAAGAGGGAGAAGTGAGAGAGAGAGGGAAAGAGAGAGGAGCGAGCGAAGGAGGGACATACAGGGCGGGGGGTGGGACAGTGAGTGACAAGTGAGCAAAACACAGAGAGAAGCAGAGAGAGAGAAGAGAAGAAAAGAAAAGTCTGGGAAGAGTCTCCTAACTGGGGAGATGGGGGCCGAGGGCAGCCTTGGGGGCAAAAGCAGTGAGGGATGGCAGTCCCCCACACAGGCTCAGGAGCCAGATGACGGGGGTTCAGACCATGGCCTCTCCATTGGCAGCTGAGCGGCCTTGGGCAGGTTCCTGGGCAGTTTCCTCCTCTTTAGAAGGGGGATGTGATAGCACCTGCTCCTCGGGGCTGCCTGTGCACTGAGCCGGCACAGGGACAGCTCACGCTGCAGCTGGCTCCTGGTAAGCACCAGCACACATAATCGCTGCTGGGAACGGTCACTTTAGGTAACCAGCACCAGGTCCCAGTCTGGGGACTCAGCCCAATTCCAGGACTGCCCTGGCCCCTCCCACCGGAGGCTGGGATCACCACAGCTGCCTTTTGTCCATTCCCGACCACCACAGGCTCTTCCTGGGCATCCGTTTGCTCTCTGGAGAGGGGCACTGAACCCTGGGATCCACAGGGGATAACCTGCTTAGGAAAACAAACTGAGTGGGCTCTCATGAATAAAAAAGCCTCATCCCACTGAAGCCTCCACAACTCCACAAGGGAAGTGCTTTGATTATCATTCCCATTTTACAGTTGATGAAACTGAGGCTCAAAGAGCCTTTCTAGTAAGTGATAGAACCAGGATTTAAACTCAGGTCAGGTGTGACTCCAGAGTCCATGCCGGTGTGAAATTGCCTGTGGGAGGTGGTCCCATGCAGTGGAAGGATCTGGGAGTCCAGAGGTGGGTTTTATCCGTGACCAAGAAACCCCCACTCAACCCCCACTCGACCCCCACTTTACCCCCACCCCCCATCCCCCACTGAGGGCTTGGTCCTTGAGTAGGGAAGGTCCCAGGGCACTTCCATCCTTCCCTGCACATCTCAGCTGAGCATGTCCCCAGACTTGGCCTATACCAGGCACTCGGTGGGATGATCGATTCCAGATGGGGTGTGTGCTCAGAGGCAATGCAGGGTGGAGCTCTCACCCCAGGCAGGTCATCCAATCCCTGGCCCAAGGTTTATCAGTGAGGCAGGCCTCAAGGTTTCATTATTCAGTCAGTCAAGAAGTCAGTCTGTCAGTCAGTCAACAAACATAAATTGAATGCCTGCTATATGCCAGGCGTGGTGCTGGGTGCTGAGGAATGGGAACACCAGTGAGCAAGGCAGACACAGTCCTTCTCCCATGTGGAGTTCACAGTCCACTGAGGGAGACAGGCAACAAACAGATCAATAACAAGCTAAATATAGGGCTGAGTTCTAGGGTGGCTAGAGGGAAACCTAGAGTGGGCAGGGATGACCTTATTTTTGCCCACCCTTACAGATATCTTATCCAATGGGCTCACTTTACAGATGGTAAAATTGGGGCCAGAAAGAAATTGATGGTCAGGGGGCACCCTGGAGTTGGTCTAGGGCTCTGTCTCCTGCATCCTGTGACTTACACTCCAGCCAGCCATTCTGCTCAGGCACACAATGGGTGAAGAAGAAACTCAGCTCAGCCCTGACACCTCAGTGCTCTTCCTTTGTTTTCCGGATCAAAAAATATTATTCCTTAACATACCAAGAAATTGGGCTTGGGTTTTTGGCTGCCATCACCAGTCTTCCTGCCCCATAATGCCACTAATTTGGGACATATTGGCTGGATCCATGGCTTCTGGGGATTCCAGCATGATTGTTCTCAACGTTTGGAATTACAGCACCCCACAGGGGATGCATTAAGAAAGCAGGTTTCTCTGTAGCGTCTGCATGACCAGTTTTCCAGGGGAAAAAATAGAATTCTCTGTAAATGCAAGAATTGGCAATGCCCAGAGGGCCATCAGGACAATGAGGGCTGGCATGACCAGCCAACTTTTCCTTTTCTCCAGCCCTCTCCACTTTCAGCATGGCTGATTGATTCTGATGGGGGAGGAACTCCGAAATGAGGCTTAGCATAAGGGCTTCTCTTGGGCTTTCCTGAATCCTGAGGTCCAGAGGTGGGCAGAAGTATGTGGGTTTCTCTGGCTGTGCTTCAGAAGACCAAGGTAAAGGGGCTCCTCTCTGCTGCCAGCCACAGGCCCCATCAGGAACCCCCTGAAGGATGGGTTATTGCAGTCAGATGTTTAGTTTAGTGCTTCAGACCTGTTTCCATGTTTCACACTGGGCTTTTGGGCAGGCAGCTGGGTTTCCAAAATCTGGCCAAAGTGACAGTAGGGCCCCTCACTCTTGGGCTGGGGACACCAGGCTACCTTCCACCCCCCACCTCTCTCTCAGTCCAGGCAGTGGAGGATGAGGGTGACTTTCCACAAAGGAGGGGTTGGGTGGGCACTAGTTCCATGGGACACAGGAGAACTCAGAGCCCCTTTCTCCAAGTTCCCATGAGCTGGCTGTCCCTCAGCCCAGGACCCAGCTGTCCCAAGCTTGTCCTTAACCTCCTCCCCTGCACCTGCTTTCTTATTTAGGGCCTATTTGGAGGCTAATCTCTGTGTTCATTAAGTGACCCTCTCCTCCTGCCCCTCTGCTTTCATTGGAGACAAAGGAGCTAATTACCAGCCCCTCTGAGGCCCCAATACAGGCCATTTTAGAGCTGATGAAGCCCTTAAAATGATTTAAAAATCCCTTTTCCCTTTAATGAAATGGGTTACCCTTCCCTCCTCATTAAGGCTAATTACCAAACACTTCCCATCTGAAGAGGGGTCCTCCTACCCAGCCCTACCTCAGGCAGTGGCTCCCCGCAGCATCAAAGCCTCTTATCACTCCAGGCGGTGAGATCAGGATGGCTGAGCCTGCAGGAGGCTGGAGCAGAACAAGGCCAGGATGGTGGAGTTGGACAGAAAGTGTTAGGGAGGAGGGAGAAATGGAGAACAAATCCTGAATGGAGGGGCGTGGGGCACCCCTCTTGAGCCTCAGAGGCTGCAAACTCTCCCTCTCCCCAAGACCTCAGAGAATCCGTCCCCCCAGCTCCAGGCTTGAACGTTCCCTTTGGGAGAGTGAACGGATTTCCAGGCTGCTTTTCCAGAGCAGAGCCCTCTGGAGCTCTCCATGGTCCTGGCGTTTCCAAGTCAAATGCACAGAATGGGAGGGACAGTGGAAGGCATCTCCAAGACTTGTAATGTGGCCTTCTCCTGGACAACAAAATTTCACTATCTCCAGTAGCAACTCAAGCCTATAAAATGACTCTGGGAGAAATTTTCCGACACTGCCCATCATTATGACGCTTGTCTTCTTCCCCTGTGACACTCCATCTGGGACCAACAATGTGACCAAAACCCAACAGCAGAGAAAATCATACTATCTGGAAAGGGGCCATCTTAATTCAGCATATATTTGTTTTGTGTCATTTCAAAAATATAATTTTATTTTGAACTTAACATTTTATTTTTATTTTAAATCAAATATGGGAAAGCCCTAGCATTTTTTAAACTTAGGGCCTTTAACTTCGGCTCCTGACTCCATCTAGTTTGCTCCCCTGTATTCACTGGGGGGCTGTGCTACATATTCCTTGATGTCTCTACCCCCTCACATTCTAAAAGCCCTGAGTCCTCTCCTGATATACATGTGAAAGTGAGATGCCCTGCCTTCTCTACATCTACAGCTGTAGATGGTGTGATCTGTCCTTTAGAGAACCCCACAGCCTCTACAGTACACACCCTGGGCCCTCCTCAGGCCAAGCAGGGATCAGACTCTATCTTTCCTACTGGCTTTGCCTGGTGACCCTCACCACCAGCCGCCCTTTGAAGAGTGAAGCACCATGTTCCTAAATCCCGTTCCTACACTCTACCATCCCTGTACACCTTCAAGCCTCACCTTCAGATCTTTCCAGGGAAGCAAGTAAGGATATAAACTCTATACAGAGGAAAGGGCATAGATCCTGGAGTCCCAATAGGCGTAGGTTCCAGGATCCACTTATCTGGAGTGATGAACAGACTCCCATTACACTTCTGGTTGCTTTATTCTGCAGAGGAATGCTCACGTTGCTAATCAGTAGCCCCTTTGTCCAGCAGAATGATGCCTTGGGCCAAAAGAGACCTTAGAGGCAGGATATCAAGGGCCCTTTATCCCTTTGGGCAATCTTCATTCTTTCTAGGAAATTATGCACCCAAAAGGGCCAATGACATGTCCCCATGATAGAAACACTTCTGTCTGTTAACAGAAATTGCTGTCACCCCTATGGCTGTTTTGTGTCTCACAACCTCCCAGGAAGTGCTCAGGTTCATAGTCCCACTTTACAGGTGAGGAAAAAAATATTTTGTTTTGTAGCTAGAAAGTGAAGAAGTGATAACAGTCAGCTCTCCTGCTCCTTGGGCCAGAGTATTTGCTCTCTGGTACCTCAGGGACATACCACTAATTTAAGGAATACATGGTGAGAGTAAATGGCTGGGCATCCTGCTGTGGGAATTCTGAAAAGGAGAGGGCCCATGTAGCAGAAAAGATCTGAGAGGAGGCAGGTACTGAACTGCTTCTTGCAGAAAGAGTAGAAATCTGAGAGGAGGCTTTACAGGTAGAGGGGGCAGCCTGGAATCATCGCTGGTTGAAACAGAAGAGGAGCTATGGGGAAGTGGAATGTGTTTAGAATTGAGGTTGGGGACAGGAAGTGAAAAACCTTGGAAGGCAGCAGAGGAGTTAAGCTTATGTACTAGACTATGATAGAGAGCTATCATAGGTTCTTGAGCAGGGCCATGGCACACTGGTCCTCTGCTACCTTTTTTAAGCTGTGAATCCCATGGACACCTTCAGTACATCCTTTCCCGTGGGCACTGTAGAGAATCTCATAGCATCCCTAATAGCAATCTAGTAACCTAGGCAGAAAAAACTGAGGTTGGCTGAATTCATTCATTCATCCATCTATTCATCCTTCCATCCATCCATCCATCCATCCATCTTTCCATCTATTCAATATATTTGGAGTGTCTAATGTAGTATAAGGCACAGGGGGCTGCAAACCAGATATGAATAAATGCCCTTGCCCTCAATAAACACAGAGAGGAGGGGAGTCAGCAGCCAGCATGTATAAAGTCTGAACACAATATGGCCAGTTTCATGCCAGAGCTCTGAACAGGGGCTTCAGAAAGAAGACAGAAATTGTGCCTAGCTTGGCCTGGATGAGAGGGGAAGTTTCAGAGAGAAGAGGACACTTGAATCATCAAACAAGGGATGATGAACATGTCAGACAGATGGGCCCGAGTAGATAAAGACAGAAAAGTGGAAGAGAGTAGGGCTTGGTTGGAAAGTGGCCTCCTGGCCAGGTGTGCCTGCAACACAGGAAGCAGAGGCTTGGGGGGAGAGCAGCTAGGCTGCTTGGCAGGGGGTCTTGTGCCAGGCTAGGGAGATGTGCCTTTATCCTTGAGGCAACAGGGAAATGTCAAAGCTCTGTAAGTGGAAGAAGGACATGATCAGATCTGCACTTTTTGAAAGACCACTGTGGAGTTACATAAAGGGTGAATCAGAGGGAGCAGACAGCAGGGCTGGGGGCACCTGCAGTTTCAGTTGCCCAGGTGAGAAATGAATTTGGCATGATTTGCTCTTCATGAGCCCCTACTGGGCTTTATTATTTTATATCCATTCAAGAAAACATATACTAGAAACCTGATGAAACAGAGATGAAATGCTTCCAAGGTCTGCTTTTTCCGTTTTCAGAAAATCCAGCCTCCCAGCTCTCCTCCCAGGAAATTTTACCCATTCTTTTTTTGCTCTTAGGAGCATAGAGGAGAAAATGGCCAAAGGAAATATGCTCACAGTGGGAAAATACTTTCTTATGAGATGAAATGAACTGTGGCCACCTCCTCGGCCCCCCAACTACTAGGGAAGACGTTTGGAGTCTCAGAAGTGAATTGACAATGATGTGAACATCCCTGTGGCTCAGATGGGGGCATTTTCTATGAATGGGAGGCCCCTTTGTAATAAAAAAATCAGGATCAGGAATGAGATTCCAGGTCATGACTATTGAAGAGAAATTAATGTCATGTTATCAGCTTTGTTGCAGTGGTGAATTTTTCTAAGGTAAATTCAGAAGGAAGCAACGCATCCATGTCTGCTTGAGAGCCTGAACTAGAGCCAAAGCATGAACATCTTCCTGCTGTTCACAGAAATAAGGGAGCATCTACTTGAGACATTCTCTATAGTGGACATTTCTTTGACTTCCCAACATCTGTTTCACCAGATTATTAATCTAAGTCAAAGGGGCATATTATTGGTCTGGGTTGAGTATGTATCCAAATTGTCCTGATTAGACTAAGGACTTCTATGATTGAAGGAGAGATTTTCTGTCTTTCTTTCTGGATATGAACAGGAAAATAGGTAGCTTTGTTTGCTTTGGGGAGCTACCTTAGGACCACAAAGAAAACAAACATTAGAATGAAGCTGATGGCAAGAAAGGCACAATGGAGGAATGGAAAAAGCTAGATCCTTGATGGCTTCATTGAGATGTTGGTGTGCATGCTTTGGGTCCATCCTACCTTCAGCACCTTTAATTTTTAAGTCACTTTGAGACAGAGGTTTCTGTTACTTGCATCCCAAAGCATCCAGACCTACTAATACATACCCTAAAGGCCTAAATGGTGGAGTCTTGAACACACTGGTGTGGTAGAAATGAAATTTTGGGTGGCATAAAATCACACACCCTGGTCTTGCTCCTGTTGCTTGAGGAGAGGAATTGTGCACATGCAGGTAGTAACTAAAAGATCCATGAGGCCTGGGCCAGAGCTGGGGTCCAAGAGCAGTGCCCCAAGGGTCCAACTGGCAGAAAGCAAAAGCTGGAAGCCGCCTTTCAGCAGGGCTGAGGCTATCTGCTAGTGTGATGGTTAGGTTCATGTGTTGACTGGCCAGGTGATGGTACCCAGACAAGCACTGGCCTAACCATTACTGTAAGGACTTTCTGGCTGCTTGATAAACCAGAAGGCTGGTTTGTTAAATCATCAGTCAGTCAGCTGCAGCTGTGACTGATGACGTCAACAAAGGGCATGTCTTCCACAATGAGAGAATGCAATCAGCTGGATTTAATGCGATCAGTTGAAGATTTTTAAGCACGACAGATAGAGGACCTTCACTTCTTCTTCACTGACCAGCAAAGTGTTTCCTGAGGAGTTCATCGAACATCTTCACTGGAGTTGCTAGTTTGCTGCCTGCCCTACAGAATTTGGACTTGTGCATCCCCACAGTTGCATGAGACACTTTTATCAATCCTATATTTATAGATATCTCTCGTTGATTTTGTTTCCCTTGAGAACCGTGACTAATACAGCTAGTACGGGCTTTTGAAAGGACCTGAGGCTAGTGTGTGCAGTGCTCTAGCTCCAAGGATGGCCTGGCCAGGACTGCAGGAACCATCAAAGCTGTCCTCCCTCCCCGCCTTTGCCTTGGACACATGAAAGGGACTCTGGTGCTCCACGCTGGTGGCTTTGATGTCCAGCTTTACCCACTGAAAAGCCCTTTCCCTCTCAATGTTCTCTGTCTCACCTGTCTGACTTCCTGTCCTCCTGCTTCTGTGTCTCACCTTCTTTCCCTTCCCTACTTTTCAGTCACTGTCCATTTTTGACCTTCTTCCTTTCTGTCTCCTTCGTCCCTTCCTCCAGCCCAGGCTCTGTGTAGTTAAGATATTTTCCCTCAAGAAAAATCTGAGTCCCCTTTGTGTGATGGTTGGACTCAGTGGAGAGGGTGCCCCAGGGCCTTTGCTAGCCCAAGACTGAGGTTGCCCATCCCACATTCTCTTTTAGAAGGGCATGGGCCTTTGGGGCTTGAGTGCTCATAAGTGGCCCCTCCTACAGCTAAAATGAGAGCCTATCTGTGTGAGCTTTGGGGCTTCCCTAAGCCCCAGCATAACCCTTAACCCATCGCCTGGAGACTGAAACCCTACCATTATTAGTCAAACCTTGGGGAGCACCCCCATGCACCAGGAACTTCACATGTATCAAGTGTGCCTCTGAAGGGAGCCTTGGAGGAGTGTAGTTTGCCATATACACAATATTTTTTTTAAGTCTCATGTTTTGTCTTAAAAGTTTGCATGCATCTCTGTTCCAGTTGATAATACATTCTTTTTAAAGTATACTTTTTATGAAAGTATAACACAAACGAAAGTGCTCAAATAATAATCATAAACTCAATGAATCTTCAAAGTGAATACACCTAAGTAACCAGCACTCAAGGAAAAGAAATATTACCAGTAGCCCAGAAGTCCCCAGTGCTTTCTCCAGTCCCTAAGGCCCCGATGGTAACCTCTCTCCTGCTAGTCCATAATATATCCTTTCCAAGATAAATGCTTTAAATTTCTTTTATGTTGCATTGACTAACCCCAACCCAGTTGGGGAAACACAGGCTATTTTCTTGCTTTATCCTCTCCACCACCTCATGTTATGAGAACTAGCATTGTCCTTATCACCACTTTACTGTTGAGGAACCTGATGTTCAGAGAGATGCGACTTGTCCAAGGCCATGGAGCCTGTCAGAGATGAATCGCAGAGTTGAAACTCCTGTCAGATCCTTGCAGCGCCTCAGTGGCGACAAGCATAGGGGGACAGGGATCTGCTCACTGGAGTCTGGGTTGTCTCATCTGGTGAAAGGATCCCTGTTGGGAGTCTTGAGAGCATCCCCCTGCCACAGTGGATTAGGCAGGTGCAGGGGACAGGGGAATGGGGTTTAAGCAATGCTAACTCCCAGAACTTGGCCGTGGGAATGAGGACAGGATTCCCAGTAGCCTGATTGAGGTGGGCCAGGGGATGCTCCTTTCAGAGAACCAGGCCCCTGGGAAGGGATGATCTTAGCCCTCTGAGTCAAGTACGACATTTGGCTTCACAGATCCCTGACCAATCTGGGACAGAGGAGAACAGGGCATGGTGGTCTAGCCCCTGCAGTGATTGGGCAATCTTGGATAGGTCTCTTCCCTTCTCTGAGCCGCCACCACTCTTTGCAAAAGAAGAAGTTGGAAGGAATGTTCCCAAAAGACCCATGGTGTGATTACATGGCCCCGTGGCAGGGAGCAGGAGGTGCGCCACGAGTGCTGGGGATCCCAGCTGCGCCCCGTTAATAGAGTGGGATTTGAGTGGTCTAGCACGGTGGAGCAGGCCTGTGTGGCTCCACTGGCCTCTTGACTTGAGGCTTCCCTCCTCGCACCCCCTGACTGCCTGAGGAGGGCTCCAGGTGTCAACTCACCCAGTGGGATCTGAGAAGGGGTCTCAGGGCTGGGCAGATGCTGGCGATGTAGGAGAACCTGCTTGGGGGGAGGATCAGGCCAAATTCTTCTAAGATTCAGAGGATTGGAGAAGATGAACTTTTGGGGTCCTTTTCAAAACAATAAGTCTAAATCTTGGAAGGCAAGTCTTCTTGCTAAGAAACCTATTGCCATCCCAGGCTACATTAACAGACCACATCTGGGCATTGGACTTTTAGGAGGAAGGTCCAGGACAGCCAAGAAAAGGAGACCTTGGCAGATGGAGCATCTGCTGCAACTGAGCTTGTTTACCCTGCCAAAGAGCAACCTCGGGGCCATGGTTTTCCAGACCATGGAGTGGAGTGGAGTGGAGTGGTCAACAGTGGGAAGTCAGGGGTCTAGCAAAGTTGATTCCTGGTGCTGGTAGTTTCAGCCATGACCTTGCATAGGTTACTTCACATCTATGAGCTTCAGAATCCCACCTCCCACACACATGGCTATTAGGAAGAATAAATGAGACGATATATGTAAGGTACCTGATACAGTGTGTGGCACATAGCGGTTCCTCGATTAACATTAGATACTATTACGATTATTGTTGTTATTAGCTGAATGGCTGTCATGGGGAAGAGGGAGACTCCATGGGGGATACAGGGAGGATCCTGTGGACACTGTGTAAAGATGCCCCTTCTCAATATTAAAACTGCCTCAGTGGTCGTGAGCTTTCCATCCCTGGAGGTGTTCAGAGGCTGAATAACCCCCCACCCCCAATTCCATGGGCCACCTCTAGTCCAGTTCTTAGCCAAACTTTGGGGCTCCCTCCCACAGCTTTCAAACCTGCCTGTGACAGTGTCTGTCTCTCTCTGCGTGTTGGTCTGTTGATGCATTGGGACTTTATTCCTGTCCAGAGGGAAATAAACAGAGCAGATGGGGTGGTCCCCACCAGTGTCTGCAAAGGAACATGAACTCCTTCCTGACTCATTCCCCTGCTCAGCAAAACCCTTAGAATTCCTCTTTCTGTACACAAGCAGCAGGAGAGGGACAGGGATGAGGGCAGGAAGAGGTGGCTTAATAAAAAATCCCAATAAAGCTCTGTAGCCCCTGGCGGCCAGGGGCAGGTGCTGGGCACAAGCCTCCCTTAGACCCGCCCACTTGGGGGCCCTGACTAATATTCTCAGAGCCTCTGCCTGCTCCTGGCTTCATTAACGATGCTTAGGGGGCTGCGAGGTCCAACGGGGCTCCCAGTGCTGCCTGACAATATTGCTCAGTGGCCCACGCAGGCCCCACCCCAGCACACATACCCCCGCACCATTCCAGACCCTCTGCTTAGGAATGGGCTCCATTCAATCAGCCATTTGCCTATGGGACTGTCTGGGTCAACTTATTATGGGCAGATGCCAGCTCCAGGGAGCTAGGCAGCCCTGGCATGGAATTTGGAGCAAAGACTTATTAAAGAGCAGCAGAGAGCTGCTGGGATGGGGGCTCTGTTCCCCAAGAGCAACCCGGACTCAGGGTGGTCTCCAGCTAGGGAAGGCCTGAGTGGGGTAAATAAGGGCAGGGACCCAGGCAGAGCCCAAGGGGAGGGCTCCCCTGCCGGTCAGAGCTCTCCCTGTGACAGTTCAAAGCTGGCCTGGCTCCTCTGGGACTCCAGGTGGGACAAGCTCAGGCCTTGTTCCCTCTACCTACCGCCTAACGCAGATCACAATGCTTTAAGGAGTTTGGACCAAGAAATGCTAAGTTTGGCCAGTTTAAAGACAGCCAGACAAAGGCCTGGTGCAGGACCGCCTGGCTGCCTCGGCCCCCAGCTGCCTACAAAAGGAAGGAAAAAGGAGTGCGGACGTTGCAGTTCAGCTTAAAAAACAAACCTGTGAAACAGAGCCAGCCTCCCTCCTTCCCCCTCGCTCCAGCATTAGCAGGAGGGGCTGAAAACATTTGTTCAGAGAGAGAGGGGAGGGGGGGAAACCCTAAGTGCTTCTGCTTCCTTTTTTTTGCCAAATCATGCAGAAGATGCTGGCAGCTGCAAAGATTCAATTATGCACAATGCGAAAAATCATTTACAAAAATAATGGCACTCGAAAAAAATGGCCTCTCCAGAAATGGCGTGGAACAATAAATCCGTTAATTAGCTAATTAATATTCAATTGGGGTCAGTGGGCTTAATAGAACCTTTCTTGGAGACCCAAGAAATTCTAAACTGCCACGAGACGCCTGCCCACTGCCATTATCTCCGTGGAACAGGCCCTTATCGGGCCGCCAGCTGTCCCTGAACAATGCGGGGCCCTTATCAGCTGGGGCAGCAGCCCTGGCTGCTTGCTCCAGCTCCCTCCACCCAGAGGGGCACGCAGCCTCTTGGTAATTGATATATGGTGCAGCTTTGTCTGAAGCTGTTTGCTCTGCTGGTATTTAAGTCAGCGCGGGCCCCCTGACTGATTGCCATTGGCCAAGTTTCAGCTGTCAATGAGGGACCAGCCAATGGCAGTAGCCAACGCTCTCGATGCCCCGGCCATCTGGGCCTGGCCAGAGGTCCAACATGTGGCCACATGGCCAGCTTGGGTTTGACTTGAGTTTTTGTTCCTCTAAACTAGGAACCGGAGTCCTCACAGGCTTGGGCATTTGGGTGGGTGGCCAGGGGCCCCTGCCCTGCTTTGCTTGCAGCTTAGTCTTCCTCTCGGGAAAATGAGAGGTTGTCTCAGACCCTTGCTATTCAGTGTGGTCCATGTGCTTGTGGAGTCCTTCACCTGGAAACTTGCTGGAAACAGATATGTACACGGTATATACTCAAACCTCTTAAATATGAATCTCTGGGGATAGGGCCCAGGTATCTGTTTTACCAAGTTCTCTAGATGGATGATAAAGTTTGAAAAGCAGTTGACAGGATTAGGGTTCCTACCCCTGACTGTGCCTTAGAATCATTTGAAGTGGGGGGAATTAAATATAAAAATTCCTGTCCTGCCGTGTAGCATCACTTTTCCATTACCCTGAGCACTGGTGGGTACCTGGCACTTTGGGGACACTAGGACTGGCCAGCAAAAAGGCAGGAAAACAGGCAGCCATTGTCATGGCCCACAGAGGATCCTGCCCATTGTGGACAAGGCTGCATATGTCCAAGAGTGTAGACAAGTTTTGGTTTTATGTGGCGTGGCTCCGGAAATCCATTTGGGAGCCATTAGATGTTCAGAATCTATTTTCAATAGAAACAATATTCCACATGGGGGAGATGGGTTCTAGATACTGTGAAATCCATAGCAAAGCCAAGTCTCAGCACAGGCCTTAGCTCAGTCCTGAGAGGCGGGGCCGTGGCATTGGGAAGAGAGGAAAAGGATGAGGAGAAAGGCAGGAAAGAAGAGGATGGAGAGGGAATTTTTCTATTTTCTTTCCAGGGCTCAAAGCACAGGAACAAACCTTGGTCAGTTTCTGGGTGGGCAAAGTTTCCTTGGTGTCCTGCTTTCCTGTCCTGCCTCCATCTTCTCTCCTCCCTCCCCTCGCCCATTCTCTATCATCATACCCTCCCAGGCCTGCCCTCCCAGGTTCAGTTCAGAGTTCTGCAGCTCTGCCTTCTCCTTGCCTTCCCCCAACCTGGACCCACATGTCCAGCTTTGCAAGTACTCAGGGACCAGCTCGGTCAAGTCTCCACATGTGAACGAGCAAGGCAGATTCACTGAAGTAGAAGGGCTGTCATGGGATCTGGACTTGGAGCTGGGCTTGGATGAGGCAGGTAAGGAGTTCCCCCAACCTGACCCCATCCCATTTTCTTTCAGGTGCTGGGGGGGTAGTTAGTCAAGCAACAGGACCAAGGAGGCCACAGGGTAGGGGGCAAATACCAAGTGTGACCCAGCCCAGCCTCAGTGTCCCTAATCCAATGTGTGGGAGAACTGTGCAAATTGGGGAGCTTGGGGATAGGGGTCCAGGTCTGTGCTTCTGCTGGAGACAGGGCCCCGTGCAGGGAGGTCTGAGCTTCAGCAGGCAGCGGGGCCACAACAACAGGGGCTGTGGGGAGGATCCTCCTCTAAGCGTAGAAGGATCATGTCCTGGACTGGTAACCTGGCAGGGCCTTGAGCTCAATCAAAATTAGTTAGGATGAAGTTTTCGGTCCTGGGGGCCATGGCAGGAACCAAATGTGATACCAGGTGAGACCAGAGTGAGGGGCTGGAGCTACTGAAGTTCTTCCTGACTCCTAGAGGCCAAAGTGGGGACAGGTGGAAATCGAGAGAGGAGGGAAGCAAGCCCAGGGAATTAGCAACCAACTCATCTGATCAGTTCCTTTGTCTCTGCTGTGAACCAGCATCAAAGGCTCAATGTGCTGCTCCTCCTGGACAACTTACTTCCTTAGGAGCAGAGGCCTTCAATGCCTTCACCTCTGCTTGGGAGGATTAATAGACATTTCTAGTGCAGCCCTGGGCTTCAGGGGAGGCTTGGTCATATGCTCCGACCAGTGTGGGCTGTTGGAGCCACCAGCAAACAGCACGGGTTGTAGCAGAGCTGATGCTCGGGGTCACAACCAAATCATCCCTTCATCTTTGTCTTCTCTGGGGCTCTCAGTGCATCAAAAGGCTGTCAAGGAATATCAAAGACAGGTATCCATAATCCATCATTCTGCTAGGTTAAATAACACATTGTGACATGTTAACAAACCCTAATGAGAAAAATAACCTTCTGTCAAGTAAGCAAATCACTGACATGAGAGCCCACGGGTTAGCCTCGGCCCTAACACATCGAGTGAGCAATTAGCTTCTAAAGCTGTCTAGAACACTCAAAGCATTCCCTTCCTTCTCCCACGGATGTGCACACATGATTTTTGCCCTCACGGGGCTCCTTGGTCCCTCACTGAGCAAGTCTGCTCCTTTGGACAACTTGGGTTTGGCCTATCTCACAGAACTGTGGGTTGGAAGCCAGAGGTGCTCTCATCGGGGCTAGAGTCTTGGTCCCATCCCATTTGGGGAGTGAAGAGTAGTCCCAGGTTGATGGCACAGCCCTGCAGAATCTGGTGCAAGAGAATGATACCCCGGAATTCCTTTCCCAAATCATATCTGTACTGGTTGTTTCAGGATGCCACAGGATGCTGGCACCCCTTGGAGAGGCTCCCCACAGGCAGCAGTTGGTGGGAGAGAGAGACAGAGAGACAGAGACAGACTTAAGTGAGAGGATCTAGAGAGCCGATTGGTTTGTGTGAGTGAGGGAGAGCTCTACTCATTGGTTAGTCTATCTGGGACTCTCCTTTGACTGCCAAAGAGACTTCCTGTGTCTATGATGATGGGATGGGGGTGGGGGCAGCTGGAGCCCTGCAGGTCTCCTTGGCCCCAAATCCCTATTCTGGCCTTGATTCTCTGGTTTTCTGTGAGCCCAAAGTAGCTTTTTCCTTGAGCAGGTAGAGAGCTGTGCTTGTTCCAATTTCCTTTGCCACTTGTCCTTACACCAACCAATTGGGACCCTCAGATCAGTGTCTGCCTCAATTTTAGAGGTGAGGAAACTGAGGCTCAGGGTGCAATGGCTACTCAAGTGCCCGCTACACACATTGAGTCAGGTGCTGGGCCAGGACGACAATGCAGGAACAGCCTTTGCCCTTTCACCTTTAGCTCTCTGCCCACTGCCCACTGCCCATCCCCCTCTACCCCCCACCCCATCCCACCCTCTGCCTCCAGGGGAAGGAAAGTTTCTGCTAACCTGAAAAGAAGCCATAGGAGCAGGAGGGGCCCTGAGTGCGCCTGGCCTGCGGAGTTTAGAGCTCCTTCAACTTCACGACTAATTGCAGAGAGGCAGTGGGCGGGCTCTTGGCAAGCGATTAGCTGTCCCACTGCATGAATAATTTGCATAGAAAATGCTTTATTTTGGCAATCTATTAAAGGGCCCACAGTGCTGTGGCTTATCGCGGTCTCACAGCAAGGAGAAGGCTTGGCTATCTCGTTAAGTTCTGTTGATGCATAACAATTCGAAATGGGCACAAGCTAGTATGACATTTAAAGATGCCTTCACTTAATTATATTACACAAACATGGGGTTGTTTATCCTTGGGAATAAAGTCTTTTTGAAGTCAAAGTTGGCGTGTGCATAAAGGAGAGCAATTTAACTGATTTTTCAAGAGGGGGCCTCCTCACTACTTCAAACTTGGGGGGTTGCATTTCCCTAGGGCCTCGTAACACAGAGGGTTCTATAGCTGAGATGCCGGCTTAGAGATTGGCTCCCTCGTTTTTCTTCGTTGTTGGGGGTGGCCTACAGTTTAGTACTTAATACAAAATTGTGGAAAGAAAAGCTTATTAGAGCGAGGAAAAGAGACTTGCTGTGTGACCTTGGGTGAGCCCCTCCCCTTCTCTGAGCCTCCATTTCACACTTTTGCAGCGTGTAAGGGTGGAACTGACCTGCCCTAAGGCAATGACTGTCAAACCACAATGTATTTTTGCTTTTTCTTTGCCACTCGTCCTGTTGACTGTAAATAAAAATACAGCCTCTTGTTAAAAGCCAAAGGGAATTCAGGGTCCCCAGTGCACCTTTTCTAAAGGCTGTAAAGATGCTGGAGGAGGAAGATGAAGAAAAGCAGAAAGGAGTGTGCAGCTACGGCAGGTATTGCTGTGTTTTTGCTCTGTCAGGTCAGGAGGCCCCAGGAAACTGCAGAACTAGCAGCCTCCCTTAACAGCTAGGAACTGGACCCTGACTGGAGGAAATTCAAGGAGAGCCCTAGTGCACTGAGAAAATCCAGGAAGCCCTGAGCAGCCTGTCTTGCCCACAAAGTACTTCTGGAAAAGCTGACAAATGCTAGTGAGCTCTTCACCTCTGGGCATTGGAACAGAGACCCGGCCGCTGTGGGAGGAAGTCTGGGTGCAAGGCCAGGTGGGCTGGTTGCTGGCAGGGGAAATCCTTTGATGCTTCTGGTGAAAGTGCTGTCGGAGTGGGTCATTCAACAGAGAAAGATACAGAGACAAGGGAACTTTGTCTAGTACTTTGACTTCCAGGTGCTGTGCCCCTCCTGAATTAGAGCTTTCTGGTAAATAGACTCTCATCCCACCACCCACATCCCTTCCTAACCCTCTAGGACCAAGGACTACAGTGTACTACTGTTTCTGTCACTTTAAAAATACATATTTGTGAACGGAAAGTCATGTGGACCACACTCCCCTTTGTCCAGCGTGTGGATGGATGAGTAGAAAAATGGGGAGGGGGGCACTCAGTGTTCTTTTTTACTTTAATTGTTCTTTTTCACTTTAATTTTTATTCTTATTGTTTTTGTGTGTGTGGTAATGAAAATGTTCAAAAATTAATTTTGGTGATGAACGCACAACTATATAATGGTACTGTGGACAACTGAATGTACGCTTTGTATGACTGCATGGTATGTGAATGTATCTCAATAAAAATGAATTAAAAAATAAAAATATATATTTTTGATTAATGGACACATTGTGATTTAAGAACAGTGATTATTCCCATTCGATTATGATTTCCTATAAATAAAACTGAGAATATTAATTAGCATTAATAATTAACTTTATATTTAAATGATGAATACCACTTTGAATAAGACCTAAAAAAAATGCCAACTCCTAGACACAATTAGGTAGCTCCTTGGCGAGTCTGCTCTCACTTGATTGTCCCTTGGCCCTGAGTAAAACTAATCCACTGAATAAGTTAACCTCAAGTCAAAACCTTCCCAGTAGTGCCTGAAAGGGCTTCCACCCAAAAGATAACTCACTCAGCTTGCAACATCTGAATAATAAGCAGCGAAGTTACAATTAACTGAGCAGTTGTTCTGTACCAGGTCCTGTCTTAAGCATTTTGTTAGGTTAAACTACATGAAATTTGTGTTTTTGTAGTTCAAAAATGGCTGAAGGGTGGTGATTTAATATTATCCCATTTAACTCTTTCCCTTATCACTGCTATTACTCTTTCCACGTGACAAATGAGGAAAACAAGGGACAGAGAAATTAAATCCTTTACTCAAATTACAGGGGAAGTAAATGGGGCCAGGTGCCCTCTTTTGAAGGCCAGGTGCTCTGATTTCAAAGCATTCCAACCCTGACACTTTTACTTTACCAAAATGCTCCCATAAGTATTTCACCTGTTTCAAACAATGAACCTGTTTAAACTGAACCTGGTACATACTGTGTGCTCAATTACTGTTTGTTAAATAAATAGATGCATCCATGGTTACAAGGGGGCCTGCAGCTCCAGTGGCAGGAGCGTGTACAGGAACAGGCTGACTGGATTCTGCTGAGCCATTGAATACGTGGCCTGAGGCTCCTCACATTCTCTCCTCCCAACCCCATCCCCACACACCAGGATCATTCTCAGAGTCCAAGATGGGGGTCAGACATGGCTGGAGGGGTGGGAGGGAGAAAAAGGAGACAGATCCAGTAGCCACGTGGCTGCTAAGGCAGAGCACAAGGATATAGGATCATTTTGAAGGAGCAGAGGAAGGGAGAAGGGGGACAGCAGAGCTGTCATATCATGAGTCACCATTGTTAGATTGGGAGGTTTCCTAGCTCTGGATTTCCCCCCTCAACTCCAGCTGCAAACAGGCCATAAAATGTCTACTAATATCAGCGAGTCCTCATGCCCATCTATCACTTCCTGTGCACTTGGAGTCCTTTCTCTCTGCTTTCCAGGCTTGGGTCAAATCTGCCCTCTCACAGCCACCTGTACCTGCAGCTTCTCCTCTGTAACATTGCCCCGTAACAGTACCCGGAGGAATGAGATTGGGCAACCTCAATTGCCAGCTGTGAAGGAAGAAAAAGGCCATGTGGTCACTGGCCCAGTAGTTCCAGAGCCCCTCACCGCCTCCACAGTCCCATTCATGATAAGAGTCAGTGGATCAGACTGTAATTTATATATTTATCAATTTGTGGCCAAATACAACTAAGAAATTGAAAACTATAAAATGATACATAGATGGACAATAATTATAGCTGCTCTATTGAATAGCTTCCAATAACAAGAAATGGATGTCGTTAGCATAATTGTTGCTTTCAGTTTTGCATTAAGTAGTTTTTCCGAGACGGAGTGATTGATTAGAAGATGCTGATGCTGCACATCTGCCTCCCTTCGGGTAGCCAGCCACGTTGCACATGGTGATGGGAATAGCCTTCCACAGCGACAGGAGTTTGGGGGAAACACTTGGTAAAGTTGGAGACTTCCCATCCCAGGCTTTCTCCTTCAGACCCAGAGGAATGGGTAGATGGTAGTCCTCCCTCTCTTCAGAACTAAAATCTCCAGATCTGGGTCACTATCAAGGGTCTTCTGAAGGAGGAGATTCAGTTCAGTACTGCTCTTTCTGACACTGTGGGGCTACAGAGAAGACTCATACACCTGTTGTGCCCACAAGGAGCATGCATATTTTACCTCATTATGAACTTACCTCATCTTGGATACCAGAATTGGTTTCATTCTCATCACAGTCCTACCTTTGTGTGCCATGTTTTATGATTTTTAAGGCTCTTTCAACTCATCAGCTCATTTAATCCTTGCCATGACCCTGTAAGGGCAGAGATAATTATCCCCAATTCCCAGATGAGGAAAACTGAGGCCCCAAGGATAGGTGACCTTCCCGAGCTCACTCAACAAGTCAGCGTTGATGAAGGGACAAAGACATACAGGTTTTTAATTTCTAGTTTGGATTTGGAGCTCCTCCCACAAAAGCACACCACCTGCTGGGATGGAATAGAGGGAATGGAGAACTCTGGCTCTGTGAGGATTGACCAGGTGTGAGAGCAACAGGGCAGAACACTTTCCTGCCTTTTGGGACTTGCTCAGAGGGATGAGTCTTCATGAAGCCAGGGTACAAACAGCCTCACCTGAATGGAAGAAAACAGCAAATGAAAAAATCATCTTCCAGGTGTGCTCAGAACTGTGTGAGTGGACTGAGTCATTCATCATTCATTCAACAGTTATTAACAGAGATCTTACTGTGTGCCAAGCACTGTCCAACAAGATGTCCTGGATGTGGAAGACATCCTATCATAATCCCCAGGCTCTGCCCCCTCTCTCCCTCCCACCCCTCATCTGGCTGTCACAATCCAGAAAGAGAAGGAAGGGCCTGGCATGACAGACAGTGCCATGAAGATGTCAATGAGAGGTCCCACCAACCTCCTTTCTTCAGAAAAATCCTCATTTCCTCTGGGACTATCCCAGAGAAAACTTGGTCACACCCTACCCATAAGGGAGTTGGGAGTTCTCATCTCCTACACATTTAATTCAATCTATACCCTCATTTCTCTGGCATATGGTACCCAAAGACCAAGAAAGATTACCTGGACATTCCATTCAAAGAAATCACCCAGGTCCACTCTCCCCATCCTCATCTGCTTTAACTGTGATACCATCTCCATATGACTCTGAACCCTCATTCCACAACTCAGAGACTGATCCTACCACTATCCTTTTGAAATTGAGTTTGTTCTGGGTATTTCCAGTGCACGAGTTTTGACTTTTCCCAAAATGGGGGCTGTCTTTCCTTGGACAGGATCCCTCCACCTATACACCTATACACCATATCAGTCATGTGGCTGTATCCCACTGGGCCAACCCTAAACAGATCATCAGTGTGGCCTAGCTTCGAAGTGGCTCACTTAGAAGAGGAAGAAGAAGCTGGAGTTTGAGGAGGACATAGTCAGACCCAACAGACAAAAAGAGGCTGCAACTTGTTTTTGATGGAGAAGAGAATCAAAGCAGTTCCCATATGAAGATTTATATTTCTTAGAGTTTTTTTTTCAGGCAAGTGAAGGGGCAAATGCTAGAGCAGGAGGTTAAAGGAGAGGGAAGAATTTATGAGACAGCTTCTGTGAAGGGCAGGAAGAAGAGATGCTGGGGACCAACAGAAGGATGGACAGGCAGCATTGAAGGCTTGGCAGAAAGTAGATATAGTTTGTAGCACTGTAACAAGGTTCCTATGTTTGGGTGCTTGTCCCGAGTAGCTCTCATCTCCCTGGGTGCAGTGACAAGAAAGATGGATGCTTGGATTGATCCAGGATTGGGAGATTACTAACAATGGTGGGGGGAAAACAGAGGACTAGGGAATTGAGTGTGTTTACAAGATAATGGTAAAAATGATGAATCAATTGCAGCATAGACAGGAACTAAAGCCAAGAGAAGAATGGAAGACATAGAAAAAGGGACATTTAAGGAGCTCCAGGCACAATAAGGATATGAACAGTGGAAGCAAGTATAAGAAAGTGCAAATGCCCAAAAAGTATGAGACTGTGGTCACTGTGGTCACATGGAAATATTACCGAAAAAGTTTTCATAGGTAAAGCAATTTGGGTAAGGACAAGTTCAAGGGTATGCCTGTCAGCAAAGATTGCTAAAGCAGTATGAAATGTGGTGTCAAAAGCAGATGGAGGAAGGAGGTTGAGAAACGGAGAGGTCAGGGTGTTGAGTGGTCCCTCTCCATAGATATCGGAGTCTCCCACCTCCCATGAGTATGTTCTGGGGTCATAAGTTTCAGAGAGACATTGGCAAATATGAAAAATTCATGTCACATGAATTATGCATGCAAAGACAGGAGCATTTAGTGAAGAAGAAGCTTCAAGTTTTCTTTCCCCCCTTCCACACCGAGTCCAGCCCACATCTAAAAGCATTAGATCTGCATACGATGCTAAAGATCAGTCCCACATGTTTCTGCCCTCAAGCGTTCCACTGGTCTGCTCTTAGGTTTCCTCTCTGGTCAACTCTTCCCTGGCTGCAACGGACCCTCATGGCCAGAATTGGAGGTGTATAGTAGATTGCAAAAATGGCTGTCAATTATTCTCCTACTTTTAACTTCCCTTTTGCAATGTGACTTGCAGCATCTCCCATCAAGAGTCTTTTCCTCACTTCTTGAATATGTGTGTGGGGGGGGTGGGGTGGAAGGGAGGGTGTTGTCATTTATTGGCCAATAGAATGTTGCAGAAGAGACACTGTACAACTTCTGCACCTGGGCCCAAAGAGGCCTTGCCTGTTTCCATGATTATGGTCCTGTCCTCAGGTTTCTGAAAGACCCAGATTCTCTGCTTATTTGCCTCCCTTACTTGGGCTGACCTGATGATGCTCTATTCCTTGCTAATTAGACCCCTAACACCAGAGGCCTCACAGAGCCAAAGGCAGGCAAACCCTATCCCTGTCCATCTAAGAACATTCTTCTCCACTGTCCCCACCACCTCCCCAGGCCTTTGGAGGACAAACTGAGGAGAAACAACTGCCAGGATCATCAGGTTGTGGGGCTGTTAGCAAAGGGAAATGTGCCAACAGAGAGTAACTAAAGCATCAACATCCAGACCCCATCATCTCTATTGATTCTGCCCACGATGTCCCCCTAGCTCCTTCACATCCCTAGAAAACACTTTTCTAACACCAGGCTATACTCATATCTTCAGAACCTCCAGAACCCCCACCCCACGAAGGCATCTCTAGGAAGAAACACCATAGGATTCTCCAGGCCCTCAGTCCCCTCTAACCTCTCCCTTTCAGCCCCAGCAGTCTCAGAGTTGGAAAGCCCTGTACTTATCACCTTGTCCCATTTGTTAATGAGGACTCAGAGGCTCACAAATAAAAGTACCCCAAGTCACAGAGGCTGACTAAAGGGGGAGATCAGGAAGTATAGGAACTGGAACCCTTATCTCCTGCCTCCTTCCTATTTGAGAGTATCACTAACCAGTCCAGAGGGTCCATTAGGAGACTGGAGTTGATGAAATATAGTGCGTATTCATTCATTCATTCATTCATTCATTCATTCATTATTTTCCAGGCATTCATCACAGGCCAGTCCCTATATTTGGTAAGTCTTAGCCCAACTGTGATTCCCTCAAATAATATAATCGTCAACATTTTCTGTGGATCAGTGCAGCCCAAGCAGAGCTCATGCCTGGAGCCCAGAGCCCAGCTCATGCCAGAGCCAGGATCCAGAGACCACAAGGTGCCAGCATCCCTAGAGCTCTCCAGGACAGTGACCAATATGGGGCACCTGTAGGATCAACCTTTGTCTCCCACCCCACGGTGCAGGTAGAAGACTACCCTTTCTCCTCAGCCTTAGTCCCAGAGGTTTGGCATTTATAGGCCTGAGATCTGCCCTGGAACAAAGGGGACGGGTCCAGCCAGGTCTTGACTCCAGCCCCCCAGAATGCTATCTTTTCTTCCCCCTTCCTCTAGTAGTGTCCATAAGGGCAGAGCAGTTTCTGTCTGCTGGGGCTTATACAATTCTCCCACAACCTTATGAGGTAGTACTATTAAAATTCTCATTTAGTAGAAGAGGGCATTGAAGCTCACAGAGGGAAAAAGTTGTCCCAAGCTGAATGCATGATAATTGGTGGAACCAGGACCAGAAGCCAGGTCTGACTCCACAGTCCAGGGGCCTTACATGATGCTACTGAAGGAGAAAAACTTCTGGAGGCTTCCCCAGAGGAGCAGCGGCTGGTGGCCATGTTGAAGGCAGGCAGAGGCTAGAGTGACTTGTTGCTGGCCAGGCTGGCCCATGACTTCAGGGGTCCCATCTGCTGCTTCTCCTCTGTGTTAAACAGTGCTGAGACTCTGTCCAAACCCGGCCCCCTGAATCCCAGCCCGGGAGGGGCCGGGCTGCCTCTGCAGAGCATGTTCCAGGCTGGGGGTCAGCCGGGGCTCTGGGTAGTGGGACCACCTGAGCTTGGCTGTCTTCTGCCCTGGGTCCCCATTCAAACTTGGGGGTTTGCTTTGGCAAAAAGACTAAGTCTCGGGCTTAGCTGTAGGGGCTGCTGGGATCCCACACAACCCCCACTTGTTGCAGGGCCCAGGACACAAGATGGAATGGACTGGGGAGAGCTACCCTGAGGCAGCTTTTGTCTCAGAGTTGGCTACACTGGGACAGGCTTCCCCAAGGTGTGGGTGCCCTGATGGCCTATAGCCACTCCTGACCCCACCCAGGCCCCAGGAGCTTGCGCACTGGGTGGGCCGGGGTTGAGCTGACTGACCTCTGGGAGTGGGAAGGAACTTGCCTCCCTTGAGCAGCTCCCAAGGGCAAGGCTGGACTGTGATTCTTCAGCAAGATAGATGACCCCTTATCTGGTCATCCGACTCTTTGACAAGAAGAGTGGTCCCCTCCCTGCTCTCCAGCCTGCAAAATCATCCGCTGGTGATCCCAGGAGCTGTCCCCTTGGTTTCTATACGCACACTGCCATCTGCTGGGAGGACGCAGGAGCCATCCAGAGGCTGTAAGTCGTTAGGAAAGCCCCTTGCCCTCGCTAGCCAGATTATGCCCCGGCCTCCTTCCCTGCCTGCTCCCTCTGGCCTCCCCAGCCCTCTCTCCCATCCCTTCAAGGTACCAATCCCTCTCTGTCTGGGTTCCTCTCCCCCAACTCCCCACCCTTGGCAGTTGCTCCCTAAGGGCAGATCTTGACCCAAGCCAGCTCCAGGTCTTCAGCACAAGGTGTAGGCACAGAGCCGGGACTCAAGACGTGTTGCTGAGTGCTGCAACAGAAGGGCTTTGGGGCACATGGGCCCTCGGGGCAGGAGATGATGCCTGTTCCTCTGTCACTCTGGACCATGCCAGGCAGGGTTGAGGTGGCCACAGGGTCCAACCTGTCATAGGTCTGGAGGGGAGGTGACATGGATGTGTTGCTTCCAATCTGCCTGAGAGCTGCCAGCCCAGAGAACCAGGCCCATTCCAGAACCAGCTACACTGAAGCAGAGGTGGGGGCACTTCTGCTTGTGAACTCTGGGAGCAAGTCAGGGGAGTCAGAGCCACCCAGCAGAGCATCATAGAGGAAAGAGCCCTTTGAGACCTCACATCAGAACCCCCACTTTACGGATGAGAAAACTGAAGCCCATTGCACGACCCTCCTGATAAAAGGGACCAGGAAAGCACATTCTGGAAGGACTTAAATGTCACGTAGTCTAATCTCTTTATTTATAGATGTGGAGGACATGGAGGGTAGCAGGAGGAAGGGGTGCTGGCCTGCCTGAGATTGCAACGGTAGTTATTATCTGTCCTATGAATTTTCTGCACACCAGACTGCACCAGTGTGAAGAGGTCAGCAGAGGTGGGATCTGCTTGAAGCCATGGGGACAGCAGTGAGGCCGCCCAGCCTTCTGATGAGCAAGAGTGCTGAGGCAGCAGCCATGGGCTGCCCTGTCCTGCTGTGATGTTTTTACTGTTTCCCTCGCTGCTCAGAGCAGGGCCAAGGTAGGAGGCTTATTTATTCCTGTGCTTTTATTTACTCATCTTTTATTCATTCACATCCTGTCAGTGTGTACTGTTTACATTATAAATCATATGTATTCCCACACTCCCTCTTAAAGAAAAGGCCCAAGAATACAAATTGTTCCAAAACTGTGAAAACAGTGCTGGTGGCAGCAGCCCTGTGTTTCCATCCTCCTCCAGTCCTCTCAATGGGCTGCAGAAAGCCCTCATTATGCCACGCTGAGGGCTGAGACCACCTAGATCACTCCCCCATCTGACCTTGCCCAATTGACCCAGTGCAGCATTTATTTTTGACTCTCACTAGAGGAAGCAAGGGAAGGAGGAAGAATAGAAGAGGGTGGGGCTCTGTAGGGAAACCTGAGGATGGCATTCTTCCCACATCCCCTTCCTGAGCTGGCCAGGTAGGGTTCCGTTGGGGCACCAGCAGCCTGCAGTCATCTGAAGGGAGTGAGCTGAATCCAAGCTAGTCTATTGGAAAGCCTCAAGCCAGGAGCCAGAGAGAATCCTTGGCAGGATTGCAAATGCCAAGACCACAGGAAGAAAAGTAGAGTTGTGAAGGAGAGATGGAGCCAAGAATTGGTAATCTGGCATTTAAGCAGAAGTGTTAGACACAAATGCAGCTGGCCAGGAGGGGCTTCGTAGGCAGTCACAGTTTGTGTTTACAAACTGACTTAAATGGCACAGGAGCACCTGGAGTTCTAGCCAGACTGGGATTTTAAGAACTGAGCTGAGCAGATGTAACCTGCAGCAGTGAGACTGAGTAAAGGGGAACAAGTATATGTAGCTCTGAGCAGGGCCAAAAAAACACACGTGATTTTAATTTTCATTGCACAACAAAACCTTTGGATGTGTCTAAAGCTGTATTCAGAGGAAGAGTCATAGACTCTTATTCCTGTGCTTTTATTTATACATCTTTTATTCATTCACATCCTGTCAGTGTATATTGTAAATGGAAAACTATATTAACTCAAAAAGTGAGGGATTGGGGAAGGAGTATAGAGAATGCTTGGATTTACAGGTTTCCAGGACTTCATGAAGACATGAGACTGTATCCTTGTGGTGACGCTAGTACATTCATTCCTACAGCTGCCTCAGTTTAATAGGGAAATCAAACTACAAGAGAGTAAAAGAAGACCACTCAAAGTATCATAGTTCGTAAACTTGACTTGCAAATAAATACAAAATAATCACCATTTCAAAAGAAATATTGAAAGCAAGGTCTATTGAGGAGAGCTTTTACTACATACCTGTCTTGGCACCCAATTCATTTCTGCCTTTAAGTTTTGGACATATAGTATTGAGAAATCCTGACACCCAGAGATATGTAGAGAAAATAGTCACATTTAAGTTCACCTAGCAACCTGTTTCAGAAGCTTGAAAGAGAACAGTAGAAAACTGTTTTATTTGTCCCCATGGAGAATCACCAAAATATCTAACTGCTTGCATTCCTTATCATAAATCAAGCATCACAAATGAAGAGCTGTAAACTTATTATAATCTTTTACGGACACATTTGTAAGAAATCCCAATATATTCATAAAAATGGCAATTCTTTGTTTCCAAGCTCTATTTAAAAATAAGTTAACCTGACAGCCCTAGTTAACACATCAGAAATTGCCAATACATGCAAGTTTAATATACACTGCGTTTGAGTGTTTTATTCTTAAAATAGTTAAAATATATTTGAAAATAAAACAGACATTAAAGGAATCCCTGCAGCACATAAGTCTCTACAGAACACTGTTTAAAAACCATCCAGCCACAGTGCGATAAACACCATCTAAGCCTAACATAAGAATGTGCATGATCAATCATTCAATGTAAACCTGTTCCCACTTCATGTATCTGACTGTGGGTTTCAGCTACTATGTAATATACATGTAAACATACCTCCAATCAGTTTGGGAAGGTTTTTGAAGCAATTTATCTGTAGAATCTAGACATCATCATTTTCATTCATCCATTCAACGAATTATTTATTGAAGCCTACCATGTATCAGACACTGTTCTAGGCACTGGGAATACAGAATTGAGCAAAACAGACAAAAATCCCTGCCCTCATGCAGCTTATACTCTAGAGTAGAGAGACAAGCAATAAATAAATGTAAGCTTTAGAAAGTGTTCAGTACGATAGAGGAAAATAAAGCAAAGCAGGAGGATAGGAGTATTGTATTATAAATAGGTTGGTGAGGGAAAGCCTTACTGAGAAAGGTGATATTTGAGCAAAGACTTGAATGAAGTGAGTGTTCTAGTTTGCTAATGCTGCAGAATGCAAAACACCAGAGATGGATAGGCTTTTATAAAACGGGGGTTTATTTCACTACACAGTTACAGTCTTAAGGCCACAAAGCATCCAAAGTAACATATCAGCAATCGGGTACCTTCACCGGAGAATGGCCAATGGCGTCCGGAAAACCTCTCCTAGCTAGGAAGGCAGGTGGCTGGCATCTGCTCCAAAGTTCTGGTTTCAAAATGGCTTCTCCCAGGACGTTCTTCTCTAGCAAGCTTGCTCCTCTTTGAAACGTCACTCACAGCTGCACTTAGTTCCTTCTCTTTGAGCCAGCTCATTTATATGGCTCCACTGATCAAGGCCCACCCCGAATGGGTGGGGCCACGCCTCCATGGAAATATCCCATCAATTATCATCTACAGTTGGGTGGGGCGCACCTCCATGCAAACAACCCAATACAAACGTTCCAACTTAATCCCCACTATTATGTCTGCCCCACAAGATTGCATCAAAGAATATGGCTTTTTGGGGGGACATAATACATTCAAACTGGCACAGTGAGGTACTGAGGCATGCAGATATTTGAGGCAAGAGCCTCCCAGGCAGAGGACACAAGCACAAAGGCTCAGGGTAGGTGATTCCAAGGTATGTTTAAGTGAGAGCAAAGAGGCCAATGTGGCTGGAGCTGGAAGCAAAGAAATAGTAATAGGAGATGAACTCAGAGATGTGAAGATATTAAGTAACTGTGACTGCTTGGGGACCACTAATCATATAATAGCAAGATCTAGTCCCCCTCTCTGGCCCCTTCCTTTCAAGGATCATCTTCTTCCAGTGTATTTGGGAAAAACATCTTTTGACTCAAGTCATTCTTGACCTGGACATGCAGCAGCCTGCTCTTCTGCTTTTACCTGGCTCCACTGCAGCCTTCCACTTGTGCTGCTTCTAGTCACAGGGAATTAGGATTCTCTATTGATTCAATGCTGCTTCTTCTGTCCTGGCCCTACGAGAGGAGAGTTCACTGCTCCAATAATGGGGCATAGTCCCCGCCCTCATTCCCTAGCACCCTGACACAAGCCTGTTGTGTGTCACAGACTTTTCTAAAGGCTTCAGGAAACCATAAGAGGAATACAGTACAGGAGGAAAACCTGGATATCACCTTACTTAAAGTCCCATCCCACCAGCCACCTCCCATCACAGGGACTTCTTTCCTGCCTGACTCTCTATTAGGCCAGGCTTTTCCACAAATCACAGGTCTTCAAATCCCACCCTCTCTTCCACAGTCCCTAGGCTATCAAATTCCTATTTCTGGGCCACTAGAGGAAGTCCCCAAATCTAACACTGTAACCTCTCATTGAAGGAAAACACCATGTTAATTTATTCTGCAAAGTCCCTTAGTCCTCTTTTCCTCAACCCCTGCTCAATCGAGATGACCCTCTGGGCCTCCCCTTGTGTAACCAGAAGATTCATGGAAGCATTTTCCCTCTACGAAGGTGAAGTCTTCCACCTATCCCCAGAACAAAGAAAGGCCTGAGAGCAACTTGTCAAACAACAGCAACATTTTACTCCTACCACACTTGATACAATTAAAAGCTATTATGTATTGTGCTGGTTTGAATGTATTATGTCCCCCAGGAAAAGCCATATTATTTGATGCAATCTTGTGGGGAGACATATTAGTGGGGATTAAGTTAGAACGTTTGGATTAGGTTGTTTGCATGGAAATGTGCCCCACCCAACATGGAGGTGTGGTCCCACCCATTCAGGGTGGGCCTTGATCAGTGGAGCCATATAATGAGCTGACAGGCAGAGGGAACTCAGTGCAGCTGAGAGTGACATTTTGAAGAGGAGCCACAGCCAAGAGGGACATTTTGAAGAAAGCACAGGAGCTGCAGATGAGAGACATTTTGAAGACAGCCATTGAAAGCAGATTCTTACTCCGGAGAAGCTAAGAGAGGACAAATAGCCCAAGTGCAACTAAGAGTGACATTTTTGAGGAACTGCAGCCTAGAGAGGAATGTCCTGGGAGAAAGCCATTTTGAAACCAGAACTTTGGAGCAGACGCCAGCCACATGCCTTGCCAGCTAACAGAGGTTTTCTGGATGCCATTGACCATCTTCCAGTGAACGTACCCCATTGCTGATGACTCGGACACTTCATGGCCTTATGACTGTTAACCAAATAAATCCCCTTTATAAAAGCCAATCCATTTCTAGTGTTTTGCATTCCAACAGCATTAGCAAACTAGAACATGTATAATGGAAAATACAAACTAGAAAACACATTACTTTTTTACTGCACACTGGGTTTCCTGAAATGAGTCACTGACCGAGCAACAGGTTTGAATTCAGCCAGGCAGGGCCTACTCAACCAGTAGGCACAGTGGGCACAGTGGCTAGGTCCCACCATACTTTTAGGGGTGCTTGAAAAAAATATTCAATTTCTTTTAATATCAGAAGGAAAATGAATTTTTTTTTCAATTCAGATTTATTGAGATATATTCACATACCCTACAATCATCCACAGTGTACAATTAATTGTTCATAGTACCATCATATAGTGGTGCATTCATCACCAAAATCAATTTTTGAACATTGTCATTACTTCAAAAAAAAATAATAAACATACAAGTAAAGAAGAATACCCAAAACATCCATCCCCCCATTCTCCCTATTATTTATTTAATTTTTATTCCGATTTTTCTACTCATCTTTCCATACACTGGATAAAAGGGAGTGTGAGCCACAAGGTTTTCACAATCACACAGTCACACCATGTAAGATACATAGTTATAGAATTGTGTTCAAGAATCAAGGCTACTGTAGTTTGATAGTTTCAGGTATTTCCTTCTAGCTAATGCAATACACTAGAACTAAAAAGGGGTATCTATATAACACATAAGAATAATCTCCAGAATGACTTTTCAATTCCATTTGAAATCTCTCAGCCACTGAAACTTTATTGTTTAATTTCACTTTCCCCTTTTAGTCCAGAAGTCTTTCTCAATCCCACAATGCCAGGTCCAGGCTCATCCCTGGGAGTCATGTCCCACTTTGCCAGGGAGACTTACACCCTGGGAGTCATGTCCCATGTAGGGGGAAGGGCAATGAGTTTACCTGCAGAGTTGGCTGAGAGATGGAGAGAGGCCACATATGAGCAACAAAAGATGTTCTCTGGGGAAGACTCTTAGGCACAATTCTAAGTAGGTTTAGCCTCTTCTTTGCAGTAACAAGCTTCATAAGGGCAAGTCCCAAGATCGAGGGCTCAGCCTTCTAAATTTGTAGTCCCCAATGCTTGTGAGAATATCAGTAATTCCCCAAGTGGGAAAGTTTAATATTTCTACATTTTTCCCTAGTCCCTCAAGAGGGCTTTGCAAATGGAAAATGGATTTTTAAGTTAAAGAAAATATTTCAATATGTAATATTAACATATTCATCTTTATACCAATGAAATCATAAAATATAATTTTAAATATTTTTTATGGAGGATGGAGTCCATGAAGGCAAAAGTTCTGAGGACCCACGCAAGTCCTAATGTAGCTCCACAGCCAGCCAGAGCCTGCCAAGACTTGAACTTGACTAGGTCATTCACTCTGAACAGTTGGATATGCTGCTCTCAAATCTTGGTAACAAAATTGTAGCAAACCCAGCATGACCCTTAAGCAAAAAAGAAAAATTTTTAACTACCCATTGTAGTAATCAATAAGACAGTAAAGCTATAGTTTTTGCATAAATATCTCCAAGTGAGAGAGAAGGTGGACATCAGCAGGATCAAATTATGAAAAAAGACAAAAGGGGGAAACTTAGGTAGATTAAACTGACTTCTTTTGTGGCTCTTTTCTAGGCTCCTTGCTCCCTAGTCCCTTTAGGAAGTAGGTCAGGCACTAAATAATAACAATACTAATAACAATAATAATAAGAGGACTCACAGAAGTAACATTTGAGACAGGTTTTATTCTAAATGCTTTGCATGCAAGCTCACTTAATCTTTGCAAGTCACTGTACTTTCAGCAACAAGAGCTAGAAATCCAACTCAAACTAGCTTAACATACACACAAAATGGGGGGAATGTATTGGCTCACACAGCTGGGGAGGATTCCTGGCAACTCAGAGAATCAAAGGATGAGCTGGAGCAAGGTCTTGGGGGGAGAAACCAGGATTTGGCACCACCAGGATCATTCTCCATCCATCTCATCTCTGCTTGTTTCCACTAGCTATGTTCTTCTCTTCTGCAGAAAGGCCTCCGCCAGGTGGAGAAAATAGTTGCCTGAAAACCCCAACTTTGCATCTTAGTTTGAGCTCCCCCCAAAGCAGACTCCGAGGCAAGAATTTGGGTGCACTACTTTATTTGGGAGGTGATCCCAGGAAGCATGGTGAGAAAATGGAGAAGCGAGACAAGGAAGGGAAGAAGCCTAAGATGGGTATGTTGATGACTGGGTTTCAGCTGGAGCAATTAGAGCTAAATCCCACTGGGATGGAGCACCCCTCAGTCAGGTATTTATCGACCAACTCCTCTCCCTCAGTTTGAGAGATGCTCTGTGGGTGATAACTCTCCGACACCGTGGGCTGCCCCCAGTGCTGGTCTGGCTACTCCTGAGGCTGGAGAATGGCCTTAGGCAGAAAGATACAGGAGCCTGACTTGTGTGCAGTAACTGTCTGTAGGTGACCTCAAAGGTGGACCAAAGGGCACCTACAGCACCCAGTACATCTCCTTCCAGCACCATAAGCCCCAAAGCAGAATGGAGCTGCTTCTCCTCCAGATCCAAATCCAGACAGGCCAGCAGAGGACTCCTTTGTTCATTCAGCTGCGAGTCACATTCCCCCTAGGGACCGGGCGTTGGTCCAGAGGAGCAGAGGGCTGCTTCCTATGAAGGTGGGAGCCTCATCTACTAGAACAGAGAAGGTTCCCCTAGTCTTTTCCTCCACCCTCTTCAGTTGCTAAAACCCATATTCATTGCTTAAGTACTGAGTCTTAAGGAGAAGAGGCAAGCCTGGACTTGCTCTGCCTAGTAAAGAGGACACTGGCAGACACAAACTGCCTGGTTCTACAATTTTCACCAACTTGATCCCCCTGCATAAAGAAAACAGTCATTATCAAAAAGCCAATTGTCATTCTACCTCTTTAGAAAAATTCCCATTAAAGATAAAGCAAATTTTAATTAGATTAAGTATCCAATTACTGTAATTACATTTTTAAAAAATTCACATCATGAAGATGACCCTTTAAAAAAGGGTTACAGGAATAATTAGTATATTCATATTAACCAAAATGTATTGGATAATATTTATACCCAGAAGACGAAGTACATTACACACATTTCACCTTTGGGAAAAGCTTGCAAATGTTTTGGCAGTGGCATGAATATTTATAGGCAAGAGTGTACTTTAGCAAGATTATGTGAGGCAGCATTTAAATGCTCACCAATTTTTACCCAGGGGTAAAGTATACAGAAAGTGTAGTGCAGAGATTATGGATATGCAAAGTGTGACTTAAGCGGGGAATTTCTATCAGTTTGCTTAATTAATTGGAGCCAAAGACTATTTTTCCTCATTCAAGGCAGAAAGGCCCAAGGTATCCAGCTATGACTTCTCTCTGATCTGTCCACAAAGAGCCAGTAGGGAGCACACGTAGGAAAGTGGGAAGGACATTCTCACTTTGACCACTCACAACCAGGAAGCCTTTGTCTCCTGAAACTTACTCTTGCCCACTCAACTCCAGCTGGGTTAAGTTTTAGAATGAGGTAAAGAGTTACAGGAATACAGGCTAAAAAGTTACAGGAATATAAGCCTTTTAGAGGCTTCCTCCCTAAAGGTTTTCCTCTGAAGTTGCCTTCCCTTTCCTGATCTATTTTTTTTTTCTTCAGACCTGCCTTGGAGCTGCAGTTTTCGCATGTGATTGACTTCCAGTTTCCATCACTTTTGCTAACTGCATAGGAGGGAGGTTTTGTAGTCCATTTCACAGATGAGCAAACTGGGGCTGTCTAGTGGTTGGTTTGGAGTTTTGTACTCCAGAAAAGCATGTTCTTAATCTTAATCCAATCCTGAGGGCGTGAATCCAGTGGAAATAGGACCTTTTCAAGTTGTTATTTTTAGTTAAAGTGTGGCCAGCTGAACCAGGATGGGTCTTTATCCTATTACTGGAGTCTTTATAGAAAGGCCATGGGGGAAAAATCACAACAAGGAAAGAAGCTGGAAGCCAACAGAACCCAGAGAAAAAGAAGACACCACCACGTGTATTGCCATGTGGTGGAAAGGCCAAGGACTGAAAGATTGCCGCAGCCAGCCCCAGAATGCCAGTCTTCAGGGAGAAAGAATCACCTTGCTGATGCCTGGATTTTGGACTTCTCCTAGCCTGAAAACCATGAGCCAACAAATTCCTGTTGTTAAGTCAACCCACTGTATGTTATTTTTTTTAGCAACTAGGAAACTAAGATAGGCTCCAAGGGTCAAGGGGCTTGCTTTGCCTAAAAACACAAAATAGTAGATGTATGATTAGAATTTGGTTATTTGGAAGGAATTCTTATCTGGACTAAGGGCTAGAAACCCAGATGGAATCTAGTCTGGGTATTAAAAGGGTGCAAACTGCCCTCTTAGGGTCAGTGGGAGCCTCTCTCATTCCGTTCATAAGGCCCCTCCTGGCATAAGCACATTTTCCTGATGAGCAGACTAGGGACTGTGGCAGGTAAGCTGCCTTTCTGGGAATAAAGCAAAATGGGAGGCACAACCAAGTTTCAGGCACCACCCCAGAGGAAGCTGGACACTGAAGATTGGACTTTGAGTCTGTTGTGATGGTGGGACTTTTGTTTTGCCAGTGCCATATTTCTGTCCTCATCTGTGGTTCTGTGGATGGATCAACAGGCAAATTAAGATAGGCACTGGTGGATGTGTCTTGGGAGAGCTGGTGTTTCATTCTGCAACTGTTATTGTGGGGGGGAAGGAGTTGAGGAGTATGCCCAGAGACAGAACACCCGACGGATATGAGAGACAGTGGCTGAGGGCCCAGGACACAGTGAGAGATGGAGCAGGGGAGTCAGGCTGAATCAAGCAGAAGCCTGGGGCTGGGCACAGGAAGGTCATATGTCCTAACACAACACCCCTTCATCATTCAAAGGGTTGTAGACAGTCTCGTCCCTCCATCCCCTCTGCCCGTCTCCAACCAGTTTGATCACTCCTCACCAGGACTACTGCATGAACCTATAACTAGTCTCTCCTTCTCCTGTTCTCCCCACTGCCCTAGACCAACCTTTCTCAAACCCATCTGACATTTCCGTACTCTACTTAAAACTCTTTGATCTCACCTCATTACCCTCAGGATAAAAATTCACCAATTTTGTCTGGCTTCCCACACATCCTCTGTCACTTTGTAGGCTCAAGCCTCATCACAGCCCTTTGCATTCCCCAGATGCACTTGACTGGTAAGCCTTTCCTTAATCCATGCTCTCAGCCTAGAATATCCTTTCTTCCCTGTAGTACTCAGGGTTCTTTGCTGTCTTAGTTTCCTAGGGCTGCTGTAACAAACTACCACAAACTTGGTTGCTTAAAACAACAGAAATTTAGTGTCTTACTGTTTTGGAGGCTGAAAGTCTGAAATCAAGGTGTCAGCAGGGCCATGCTCTCTCTGAAACCTGTAGAGGAGAATTCTTCCATGCTTCTTCCTAGCTTCTGGCAGTTATCAGCAATACTTGGTGGTCTTGGCTTATGGCAGCGTAACTGCATATCCCATCAGTCACCACCTCCCTACACTGCTCCTGCTGTCCATGAATCCAGAGCTTCTCTGATTCAACCCCTCCAGAGAGTAAACTGGTGGTTAAGAGAGCAAGTTCTGGAGTAGGTTCAAATCATATTTTCCAGTTACACTGTGTAATTGTTGGTAAGTTATTTAAGCTTTCTATGCCTTGTTTTTCTCATCTGTAAAATGGGGATATAATAATGACGCTTATCTTGTAAAGTTGTTGGGAGGATCAATTGAGTTATCATATGTAAGATACTTGGCACGTAGTAGGCACTCAATTTTTAGTGAAGCTGAGGATATCTATGATGATGATGTCTGAATGATGCCAGCAGAGGCAACCACCTCGCTGCATGAATTGAGAAAAGAGATTTGGAGAATATCCATTGTTTCTTAACCAGGCTTTCAACCAAACCTTCTTTATTCAGCCCCGTGCCACACCCCTGTCTTTAAAGGGAACCAGTTCCTCTCATTCTTGAGATTTTATAGGACTGTATAGGTATTGAGGGGAAAACTAGCTTGCTTTTTATAGATTTTTCCCTCTGTAGGAACTTAGCTTTCTGTGTTCTACATTTGCACTATCCAATATGGTAGTCAATACCCACATGTGGCTATTGAGCAATTGAAATGTGACCAGCGCTAAACATGTTGATGTGATAATATTTTGAATATATTGGGTTAAATAAAATATATTATTAAAATTAATTTTACCAGTTGGAGAAACTAAGATCGTGGCTAGGTGAGACAGGGCGAAAAAACACCTCTTTGAAAAACACTAGATAAAAACCAGAAAGTGACCCAGAATACCGGTTACAGCGATGCGCCAGCTGGACGAAGTCTCCTAGTTCCACAGGGACCATATACTTGGTGAAACCGGGAGTCTGCATTCTGAAACGAGTGAGTAAGCCGGCTGGAAGACCCGCAGCCACGCGGTGGTCTGGGGAAGCCAGGGTTTGGCGTTTGGAGACTGACGGGCTCTTTTAAAAAAAAAAAGGGAAAAACCCAGGAGCGGCTGCAGTTGCGATAGTGGGAACCACGCAGTAAAACACAGCAAGAGGGGGCTGGGCTGGCCTCTTGGTGTCTGGCCTGGAGGATAGCCCACTGCAGATACCCTCAGGGCCAGGGGAGTGGAGGGGAGAGCCAGAAGCAGAAAGAAACCCCGCGGCTAGCAGCTGGCTCCCCGGAGGGCTGGATAAACTCCTGCCCGGGGCTGTGCCCACAGCCTAGAGCCCCACCAGTTGTTCCGGAGCTGGGAAGGAGGAACTGTGTGAGGAGAGGGGTTTGACACGCCTCATTCGGCCATCTTTGCATCAGGTTGAAAGCGCCCCTCCATGGCCCGGTGGCCCGGGGCTTCCCTTGAGGGATAGCGGGCACTGGTGACGCAGCACGGTGTTCCCTCAGCAGAGGTCCTAGAGGATCGCGGCTGGGAGGGGGGACCCACTCGGAGAACCCAGGGACACTACGCCAAGTCTGGTGGTTTGTGGGACAGCGAGAGAGAGGGTCTGGGGCTGACATGAAATGAAGGCTTAGACTCTTGCGGTGGCCTTGAATCTCCGGGAACCTGGGGGATTTGAATATTAAAACTGTCCTTCCTCCCTGGCCATCTGTACACATGCCCCACATTCAGGGTTGATGGCTCCAGCAACACACCCAATCTGAGTTCTCCAACTGAACCCCACAAGAATCATTTCCCCACACACTGCAGGGACAAAGTGGAGAACTGACTTGAGGGGTATAGGTGAATCACAGACACCATCAGCTGGTTAGTTAGAGCAAGTGTACGCCACCAAACTGTGTTTCTGAAAAATTAGATTGGTATTTTTTTTTACAAATTGAAAGAACCCTATCAAGCAAAGCAAATGCCAAGAGGCCAAAAACAACAGAAAATCTTAATGCATATGATAAAACCAGACGATATGGAGAATCCAACTCCAAACACACAAATCAAGATATCTGAAGAGACACAGTACCTGGCAAAATTAATCAAAGAACTACAATCGAGGAATGAAAACATGGCAAAGGATTTAAAGGACATCAAGAAGACCATGGCCCAGGATATAGGCGACATAAAGAAGACCCTAGAAGAGCATAAAGAAGACATTGCAAGAGTAAATAAAAAAATAGAAGATCTTATGGAAATAAAAGAAACTGTTGGCCAAATTAAAAAGACTCTGGATATTCACAATACAAGACTAGAGGAAGCTGAACAAAATCTCAATGTCCTAGAAGTCCACAGAACAGAAAATGAAAGAACAAAAGAAAGAATGGAGAAAAAAATCGAAAAAATCAAAATGGATCTCAGGGATACGACAGATAAAATAAAACGTCCAAACTTAAGACTCATTGGTGTCCCAGAAGGGGAAGAGAAGGGTAAAGGTCTAGAAAGAGTATTCAAAGAAATTGTTGGGGAAAACTTCCCAAACCTTCTACACAATATAAATACACAAAGCATAAATGCCCAGTGAACTCCAAATAGAATAAATCCAAATAAACCCACTCCGAGACATATTCTGATCAGACTGCCAAATACTGAAGAGAAGGAGCAAGTTCTGAAAGCAGCAAGAGAAAAGCAATTCACCACATACAAAGAAAACAACATAAGACTAAGTTGTGACTTCTCAGCGGCCACCATGGAGGCGAGAAGGTAGTGGCATGACATATTTAAAATTATGAGAGAGAAAAATTTCCAACCAAGAATACTTTATCCAGCAAAACTCTCCTTCAAATTTGAGGGAGAGCTTACATTTTTCACAGACAAACAAATGCTGAGAGACTCTGCCGATAAAAGACCTACCCTACTTCAGATCCTAAAGGGAGCCCTACCAACAGAGAAACAGAGAAAGGAGAAAGAGATATAGAGAATTTAAACAGACATATATAGTACCTTACATCCCAAATCACCAGGACACTCATTTTTCTCTAGTGATCTTTCTCCAGAAGGCACCATAAGCTGGGACATAAAACAAGCCTCAAGAAATAAAAAAAAAAAAAAATTGAATATACTCAAAACACATTCTCCAACCACAATGGAATACAATTAGAAGTCAATAATTTTTGGACTGTAACTGCACTATTTACTTCCTACATGATATAAAATACACAAACTCTAAGGACAAATCAGTGGTTTTGAACTCAATGTAAAATATGTAATTTTAGACAACTATATAAAGGTGGGGGAATGGAGGAGTATAGGAACATAGTTTATATGTCCTATTGAAGTGAAGGTGGTATCAAAGAAAAACAAGATTTTTATGGATTTAAGAGGTTAATTTTAAGCCCCACAGTAAACACAAAGAAATTACCAGAGAATATGACCATAGAGATGGAAAGTAGAGTACGGGTTAAGAGAAATGGGGGAAGAGGCAATGGGGAGTTAAGAAATGAGTGTAGGGTTGCTGTTTGAGATGAAGGGAAATTTCTAGTAATGGATGGTGGGAAAGAGCATTACAACATTCTAAATGTGATTAATCCCATTAACGGAAGGCTAGGGAGGTGATGGAAGGGGAAGATTTAGGCTGAATATATGTTTCCACAATTGAAAAAAAGAAAAAAAAAGACAGTCTAAATAGATGACAATTGAATGCCAAGGATGAACTTGGATGGGATTGGAGGATGGAGGACAGGTGGCTCAAAGGGACACAGTTGAGACATAAGGAAAAGGAAATATAGAATCGAAGCTTCATATAATTGTTGAATCTCTTGTACTTCTTAGCTGTGCTTAATGGGATTGCATAAAAGAATGTTCTTGTTCATGGGAAGTGCATATGTGAACTATAGTGTCTGTTCAAGGATGTGTGCAGCTAGCTCTCATATGTTTAGAAGACAGAGCAATAGATGATGGATGATAGGGAGGGAGGGAGGGAGGGAAAGAAATAGCGATGTGACAGCATGTTAAAGTTGATGGATTGAGCTATCGGGGGAGGGGCTCAGGGTATGATGGAATTCTGTGTATGGGGTTAGTATTGGTTTTTGCAACTGTTCCTATAACTTTGAATTTATTTCAAAATAAAAAAATAAAAAAATTAATTTTACCTATTTCTTTTTTACTTTTTCAACGTGGCTACTAGAAAAATTTAAATTACATAAGTGGCAGACATATTTCTATTGGACAGTATTGGATGCATCTTACAAAATTTTGACATATCTTGTACGCTATCATTTTTACTCCTATTCTCTTTAGTCTTGTGGTTTATACACTTTAGCTCTTTTTTTTCTCCTTTTCCTGAGATGAATGGAGAAAGTAAGGATAAATGAGTGTGTTTCAACTGCCATATTTAACTAGAAGTCATATCTAAGCTTTTCACAATCTAACCCCTACTTATCTTTAGTTTCATCTCTCTGTGTTCTGTCACCTACCCTATAATGACGAATTATTGATAGTTTTCTGAACACACCAGGAAGCTGCAAGCTTTGTGCCAGTGCTTTCTTTGCTTCCTTTTCCTGGAATACCCTTCCAATCCCTCCCATCTGTCTGCCTAGTAAGTCACACGTTCTTCAAAACTAACTCAAATTTCACCTTTTCTAAGGAGCTTCTCCTGACTCTCCCTCCTTCTAGTTGAACTGACTGGTCTAGACTTCAGACTACTTCCTGCATTTTCTTGTTTGGATGCCAATCTGTGCCATAAAGGAAACCATCTTGTTCATCAGATAGTGTAAGTGCCACGTTCAGAGTCTAACATATGGTAACAACTAAAAGAATGTTAAATGAATGAATAAAGACAGTAACAAAGAACTATGGAAATGCAGACGAATGAGAAGCTGACAAGAAAAGTTTCCTGAGGATAGTGTATTTAAGCTGTTCTTCATAGACGTTTTTGACAGGTGGAGATAGCATCAAGGACTTTCCAGGCAGAGGGAACAGGAAGAGTAAAGATGCCCCCAAAGCAAGGAATATGCTAGAGAAACAGCAAATCAGACAGTTTGGATGGAGCACTGGTTAAAGCCAGATCATGAAGGGCCTGAAGAGCATGCGAAAGAGTTTGATTATTGTTCTGAGGATAATGGGGAGTAATTGAAAGGCTATAAGTGGTGGAGAGAGGTAATTAGATCTGCATTTTAGAATGATCGCCTCTGGCTGCAGATGGACAATGTATGCGAGGGGCAGTAGTGGAAGCTAAAAGACCAGTGAATTTTTATTTTTTTAAATTCAATTTTACTGAGATATATTCATGTATCATAAATCAACTGTGATGCACAATCAACTGTTCAGGTACTACCATATAGCTGTGCATTCATCACCCCAATCTATTTTTTGAACATTTTCCTTATACCAGAAAAAAAAAATAATAAAAAATAAAACTAAAAAAGAACACCCAAATCATCCCCTCCTCCCACCTTATTTTTCATTTAGTTTTTGTCCCCATTTTTCTACTCATCCATCCATACACTGGATAAAGATAATAAGATCCACAAGGCTTTCACAGTCACCCCTTGTAAGCTACGTTGCTACGCAATCGTCTTCAAGAGTCAAGGCTACTGTGTTGCAGTTTGATAGTTTCAGGTATTTACTTCTAGCTATTCCAATTCATTAAAACCTAAAAAGGGTTATCTACATAGTGTGTAAGAAAGCCCACCAGAGTGAGCTCTGGACTCGGAATCTCTCAGCCACTGAAACTATTGTTTCATTTCGCATCCCCCTCTTAAGACCAGTGAATTTACTGCGATAATCAGCAAATAGATGATGGCGTCTAGCGGTAGGTGGTGATACGGCGGTGGTAAATGCGAAGGAGAGAAGGGCACAACTTTCAGATGTTTAGGCGGCAGAAAGCACAGGACTCTGTGACGGATGTAGAGAGAAAAGGAAAAGAGTTTCTAGTTTCTGTAAATGACAGGGCCGAGGTACCATCTGCCGCAACGCTTAACCCCGAGAGAATTCGAGAGCGGGAGCCTCGCGCACCTTGTCCCTCGCGTGGCGCCGTCCGCGCAGCCCGCGGTTCGGTCGGGGGCGACATCCGGCGCTGCGATTGCGGTTCTGTTTCCGGTTGCAGCTGGAGCCTATTCGCGGCGATGGCGTACTCTACGGTGCAGAGGGTGGCTCTGGTCTCAGGACTCGTCCTGGCCATGTCGCTGCTGCTGCCCAAGGCCTTCCTGTCTCGCGGAAAGCGTCAGGAGCCGCCACCAGCGCCCGAAGGTAAGAGCGGGCGGCCCGGCCGGGGTCCTGGCAACGAGTCTGAGACCACTGCTCTAGGGAGGGGTGACTCTGTGGTCTCTGGCCCCGCAAGATAGCCAAACCGGCGAGAGAGGGTGGACGAAACGGCATTAGGGAGATGCCAAGCCCCAGCGGGCAGCGGCTCTGTTCCACCCGGTATCGGGTGTCTCCTGAAGTTCTGCGGCAGGGAAGGGTCAGAAATACTGACCTGCGTGCCCGGGTACCCTTTAGGCGCTTCACACCCACAGCTGTGTAAATTTTGCTCGCAACTCTCTTCTCCCTTCCTCTCACTTGATCAGTTCGTCTTGTCCTATCTTTTCAGGTGTTTTGAGTCGGAGAACTCTCAGCTGGGTTCCCCTCTTAGGATTTCCGCGTGCTTTCTGCCCTGTTTTTGTATGAAATAAAATCAATTTGAATTGGTACTGTTAACGTCAATCCGTTGTTGTATTTCAAGTTTGTATAGGGCACCCAGTGCCTTGGGCTCTTTACGTGCTTTTTAAAATAATAACTTGAAAATTTTAATAATCCAGATTTTAGTTTCTGCGATGGAGATGAGCAAACTACTACATTCCACTTACTTTAAACAGTTTATCTCTTTGTTATGGTCATGGTGTACATGGTATTTAATAATCCACACTGTTGGCTGCATTACAGAGTTTTTAGAGAATGAGTGACTGTAAAGACATGGGTGCCAAAGGCTGGGAGAAGGAACTAGAACAATTCTCTAGAGGTCATGAAATTCTGCTCATTACTTTCTCCTGCACATTATCTCTGTAACATCTTTGAGACAGGGTTTTACCAGCCTCTGAACATTTCCACCAATGTTCAGCCTGTTGTTGGATAGCTCCTTTAGAACTGCAGTCCACTTCCTTATAATTTGTGTACATTGGCTGTAGTGCACCTTCTTATGCAACATAGACTACAAGCACTGTAAATGCAAAGCTCCAAACGCCAGGGGTTGAGGGCAGATTGAACACACTGATTACAGAATTTGCTTGATAGTGTTTATGCTCATAAAAATATTGACCTGGAAAAGATTTGTAAGACATTTTTACATGTTGGATCTTTCTTATTACAGAATCCAAAGTTTTGCTCACTTTGTCTAATGTTGTTGTCTCCTTTGGAGAAAAGTAAATTCATGATGATCCTAAGCAGTTAAGATCTTTCTAAAACAATTTTTTTGCTGAGTTGAATTCCCATTTTGCTGAATTCTCTAGAACAAGTACTATCCGAATGTTGTCGAGTGTACAGGGTAGAGATTAGATATGGCTGTTTCCCTTGAGGACTCAAGTGCTGATATTAAATATTCTCATCTTAGGGTTTTTGCACTTACTGTTCTGTTTATTCCTGAAATGCTTTTCCCTCAGCTTCCTTCTGATCATTCAAATTTCAGCTCAGATGTAAGCTCCTCAGATGTTCCCTGATGACTCAAGCTAAAATAACCCTCTTTCTCTACCCATCTTTCTGAATCCATCATGTTGTTTTGTTATCTCTATTGCAGGCACTATATGAAATATTCTTGCTTGTTTACTTGTATATTTTTTGTCTCCGTCTTTTAGAATGTAAGCTCCACAAGGGCAGGGGCTTTGTCTTGTTTACCACTATATCCAGCACTCAGCATTTAATGGGCAGTCAGTAAATACTTTTGAACAAAAGAATTTATGATTATGAAGCTACTAATATTATTGTGACTTCTCTTCTTGTAGTACAAGTTACTGAACTAGTATAATACAGGCAAAAACCTACCTTGAATGATATATTCCAGTAGCTGAAATTTGCTAACATAAATTGCTGCCATGGTGCATGGAGTTTTTTTTTTTTTTTTTTTTTTTTAAAGCAGTGAATTCTAAACACTTTTGAATTACATACCTCTTTGAGAATCTGATGAGAGGTATGAATTTTTTTCCCTAGAAAAATGCATATTCTCTCTGTTTCTGTGGATCCACAGACACTGTGGCTTCCAAGAAAAATGAGCTTTGAGGAGCCCACAATATAGTAGAGGAAGGCAGACATATCGACAAGTGTAGAAAACTGTCGGTTTTAGGTACTCAAGTCCAAGAAAGTGGTCAGTTTTGTTGGGGGTTCAAGAACGGTCTCATAGAGGAGGTGACTTTTTTTTGGTGTTAGCTTTATTGAGATATAATTCACGTACCATGCAAGTCACCCATCTAAAGTATACAGTGAATGGATTTTAGTATATTCAGAGAGCTGTGCAACCATCACCACAATCAATTTTAGACCATTTTTATCATCCTAAAAAGAAACCCATATCCTTTAGCCTTCTTCCTTCCAATTTCACTATCACCCCTCCAGCCCTAGGCAGCCCCTAATGTACTTTCTGTGGAAATGTCCTGTTATGGACATTTCATATAGATGGAATCATACAATACGTGGTCTTTTGTGACTGTCTTTTACTTAGCATAATGTTTTCAAGGTTTATCCATGTTGTAACATGTCAGTACTTCCTTTTTTATGGCTGAATAATATTCCACTGTATGGAGATATCATGTTTTATTTATCCATTCATCATCTGATGGACATTTAGGTTGTTTTTGCCTTTTGGCAATTACGAATATTGTACACATTTGTGTACAGCTTTTTTGGTGGACATGTTTTCATTTCTTTTGCATATATACCTAAGAGTGGAATTTCTGAGTCATATGGTAACTCTGTGTTTTAACTTTTTGAGAAACTGCCGCACTGTTTTCCAAAGTGACTGTACCATTTTATATTCCTACCAGGATTGCATGAGGGTCCACTTTCTCCACATCCTTGCCTACACCGGTTATTATTCTGCCTTTTTTATTATAGTTATCCTAATGGTTGTGAAATGGTATCTCATAGTGTGTGTTTTTATTTAATTATTTTTAGAGCAGTTTTAAGTTTACAGAAAATTCTGTACAGAGTTCCCATGTAACCCCCACCCACAGTTTTACCTATTATCTTACATTAGTGTGTTATATTTGTTATAATTAAAGAGCTAATATTGATGCATTATTTTAAACTAAAGTCCATAGTTTACATTAGGGTTCACTCTTTGTATTGCATATTTCTATGAGTTTTGACAAATACGTAATGTTACGTATCTACCATAACAGTGTCATACAGAATAGTTTCACTACCCTAAAAATCCCCCTGTGCTTCACATATTCATCCTTCCCCCTGAATCCCTGGCAACCACTGATCTGTTTACTCTCTCTCTTTTATTGTGGTATCATATATATAACTTAGAATTTGCCCTTTTAGCCATTTTTAATTGTGCCATTCAGTGACATTAATTACATCTACAATGCTGTGTTACCATTATTACCATGTATCACGAAAACAGAAACTCTGTGCCCATTAAGCAGTAACTTCCCATTCCCCCCACCTCCATTCCCTGCCCCTGGTAAGCTCTAATCTACTTAATACCCTATGATTTTGCTTATTCTAGATATTTCATAGAAATGGAATCATACAGTATTTGTCCTTTTGTGTCTGGCTTATTTCACATAGCATAATATGTTCATGGTTCATCCATGTTGTAGTATGTATCAGAACTTCACTCCTATTTATGGCTGAATAATATTCCATTGCATGTTAGTTTCCCAGCTGTTAAAATAAATACTATGCAATGGTTTGGCTTAACAACAGGAATTTATTGCCTCACCAGTTTCAGTGGCTAGAAGGCTTGTTTCCTCCTGGGGTCAGTGTCTCTGGCTGGCTGGCAGTCTTTGGGGTTCCTTGGCTTTTCCATCACATGGCAGTGCACATGGTGACGACATCTCCGACTGCTCCCCATGTCTTCTCCTGTGTTCAAGTTCCTTTGCTTATAAGAACTTCAGCCATATTGGATTAAGGTCCACTGTCATTCAGCTTGAGCACACTTTAATTACATCTTCAAAAGTCCTATTGACAAATAGGTTCATACCCACAGGACCAGAGGTTGGGACCCAAGTAGGCCTTTTTTGGAGATACGATTGAATCCCCAATGAATTGTATGTATGTACCACATTTGTTTATCTCTTCAACTGTCAGTGGATATTTTGGTTGTTTATATCTTTTGGCTATTGTGAATAATGCGTCTATAAAATTGGTGTACAACTATCTATTTGAATCCCTGCTTTCAGTTCTTTTCGATAAATGCATAGGAGTTGAATTGCCAGGTCATACGGTAATTCTATGTTTAACTTTTTGAGGAACTGCCAAGCTGTTTTCTGCAGCAGCTATACCATTTTACTTTCCCACCAGCAATACACAAGGGTTCCAGTCTTTCTACATCCTCATCAACACTTTTTATTTTCCATTTTTTAAAATAATAGCTATCCTAGTGGGTATAAAGTGGTATCTCATTGTGGTTTTGATTTGCATTTTCCTAATGGTTAATGGTGTTGAATATCTTTTCATGTGGTTGTTGGCCATTTGTATAGCTTCATTGGAGAAATGTCTGGTTATATCCTTTGCCCATTTTTAATTGGGTCATTTGTCTTTTTATTATTAATTTGAAAGAGTTCTTTATATATTTTGAATACTAGATACATGATTTGCAAATACTTTCTCCCTTTCAGTTCAGTAGGTTGTCTTCCAATCTTTGGACACAGGATGTCTTTTTATTTATTTAGGTCTTCCTTAATTTCTTTCAAAGAAGTGTAGTTTTCAATGTACGAGTCTTTTACTACTTTTATTAAATTTATTCCTAAATATTTTATTCTTTTTGATGCTCTTGTAAATTGAATTAATTTCATTTTCAGATTGTTCATTGCTGTTATGTAGAAATACAGTTAACTTTTCTATATTGATCTTGTATCTTGCAACTTTGCTGAACTTGTTTATTAACTCTAAGTTATTTTGTTGATTTCTTAGAATTCTCTGTATACATGATTGTCATCTGCAAATGGAGATTGTTTTACTTTTTCCTTTCCAATCTGAATGTTTTTTATTTACTTGATCTTGCCTAATTGCCCTGGCTAGAACCTCCTGTACAATTTGAATAGAAGTGGTAAGAAAGGACATCCTTGTCTTGTTCTGGATCTTAGACAGAAAGCTTTCCTACCATTATGCCTAGCTAGTTAAGTATTTTTATCATGAAACAGTGTTGAATTTTGTCAGATGCTTTTTCTGTGTCTTCTTAGATAGTCATGTGTTTTTGTCAATTATTTTATTGATATGGTTTATTTCACTAATTGATTTTTGATGTTAAATAAACCTTGCATTCTAGGGATAAATTGAGGAGGTGACTCTTAAGTAAATTTTTTTTTTCTTTCTGTCAGCTAGATGAAGGACATTCCAGGCAGAATGAACATAGAACAAAAATACTAAGTCTTGAAATAGCCTGGGACATTTCTTTGGAAAACATGAGCATTTTAGTGTGACTGAACTTAGTGCTATGAGATACGAGACCAGAGCAGTTGATAGGGGCCAAATTATGAATGTTTTTCTGCCACACTTTAGGAGTTTGTATTTTAATCTAAAGGCAGAGGAGTCTTTATAAATTTGTAAGTGTAAGAAATACATCCAATCTGATTTTAGAAAGGACACCCTTCCAGAGATAGAGGCTATATTGTGAGGATTTTTTCAGGGAGAAGATTTTTGCAGTAGTCTGTTTGAGACATCATGGGTATTATTAAGCAATTGTCATTTGATTCATCATTTAGGATGCTTGTGACAAGCAACAGAAAATCCAGTTTGAGCTGTCTTAAGGCAAAAAGGAAATTTGTCTTCTGTAAGTGAAAAGACCCTGTGTTAAAACTGGTTTCCCGTGTGGTTTGATCCAGAGATTCGGTATCATCTGCGCTCCCCCTTGAATTCTCTGTGTCCTGTTAATTTCTGGGCTCTTTCTCAAGTTGGCTTTATGCTCTGGTTACTCTCCCAGAGTAATTTCGTCTGCAGCCTTTCCAGACATCACTTCCTCATATTTCACAGTCCAGAGAAAGTGTCTCTTATCTTTTGTTAACGTCTTCACTGCCACCTCACCTCTACCCTCCACTCCAGTTTCTTTCCTGGAAGTTCCAGGAAACATATACTCATTTCTTGAATTAAGTTAATGCACTAAATAGGAGAAATATGCTGACTAGTCCACTCTGGAGGAGGGGTGTTTGCCCAAAGGAAAGTAGAGTATTGAAGGAAGAAGGATTGAATTGAGCAGCAGCGGCTGTCAGCAATAGGTTGGAAGGAAGAATACAATTTCAGGGGATATTTTTAAGTAGAAGTGGAAGGTAAGGGAGAGGGAGGCATATTAGTTTATTTTCAGGTTATTGGTTTAAGTGATTAGGTAGATGGTGAGTCCCTTCACCAAAATAGGACTGGAAAGAAGTAGATTAAAGAAAACGGAGAGTTCAAGAATTTGGAAAATGCTAATTATGTCCCCGTTTTCATTATTTTTTTCCTATGTTGGTATCCTTAGCTCCTTCATCTATCCCTAATAAAATATAGTTGGAAGTTTCTGTACACTGACCTCCTAGAGGGGCCTTCGAGAATGGCAAATAACAGCAAGTATAAGCCAGTCAGCCCATGGAAGAGCAGCCATTTGCCTACCCTAGCCTCCTTTTCTAAATTGTATATTTCTCTCAACACATCCTGGGAATTGCTTTAGATAGATGTATGTAGGTATATGTATATGTGTATGTGTATGTATATATTTATATATATTTGTATTTAACTCACCTTGCTGTATATTAGAAGCCCTAAGCTTTTTAAAATAGGAGCTGCTCATCCAGGGTTTGTCCATCTTATACTGTTCACTTGATGTTTTAGAACCAAATACAGGTTTTCATGGTCTTCTTTGTTGCATCTTATCTATTTAAATTTGGACCAGATTTCTAACCTCTTGAAAGTTTTTCAGAACACTGATTATTCCAATCAATGTGTTTGTTTGCTCTCTCTCAACTCTATGTCATTCTTCATTTTAAAAAACTTTTTGTTATGGACATTTTCAAACATATTCAAAAGTAGAGAGAGTGGTTAAGTGAATCCACATTATGCTGTTTCAACAACAGTCAATCTTGGTCAGTCCTGGTCAATCTTGTGTCATGAATTGCCCCACCTATTTTTTGTCCCATGCGCTGGATTCTTTTGAAGCAAATCACAGATATTGGATCATTTCATTCTTAAATACTTTAATATGCATTTCTTAAAAATAAGGATTCTTCTTGAAATATGGCAATATCATCACATCAAAAAATAATTTCTTAATGTTATTAAATATCTAGTTGGTGTTCAGATTTTTCCTGTTGTCTTATAATTGTTTTTTTAAATAACTTCACCCTTGATTATGGTCAGTATGTCTTGATAATTTTCCATTCAAATTATTTTTAAAGATGTGTCAATCATTTGAAATCACTCGTAGGGTCACTTCAGTCCATTCATCAAGCTCTTTTGTGTAGAGCGACTGAACCAATTGGTCATTTGATTGTTCTACTCCATCTTACGTTGTCACCATGATTTGCCTGCTTCTTTCCTTCCTCCCTTCAGTCTGTTTTCAGCATAGCAGCCACAATGATCCTATAAGCATGAATCAGATCATGTCTCTTTTCAAAACCTTCCAGTGGCTTCCTGGCTTACTCAAATGAGAAGCCAAAGTCTATACATGACCATAAAGGCCCTACATGATTCCCTCACCCATTTCCTTCTACTCTATCTTCTTCACTTTGCTTTAGCCACACTGGCTTCCTTCTGGTAGTTTCTTGAACATGCCTGGCATGCTTCTGCCTCAGGGCCTTTGTATTTGCTGTTTCCTCTGCCTGAAATGTTCTTCCATTGGATATCCATGTGCTGCCTTCTTTCATCTTCTTCATATCTTTTTCTAAATGATATCTTCTGATCTCTTCCTTGGCCACTCATAACTCAACTTCCTCCCAACATGTCTTATCTCATTTCCCTGCTTTATTTTTTCTCCTTAGCATTTATCACTATCCATGTTACTATCTTGTTTATTGACTCTTTTTTTTTTTCCATTTAGAAAGGAAGCTTATGAGGGCGTAGATTTTTGTCTGTTTTGTTCACTACTGTATCTTCAGCCCCAGAAAGTGCCTGCATGTAGTAGACACAATAAATATTTGTTGAATGAATAAATGAATGACTGAATTGAGTGAATTAATGAATGCTGGCTTTGAGAGATCATGCCTTCCTCTGTTAACATTTGTAAATCATTTTATTATTATTATTATTATTACATTCTTTATGGTTAGATAAACTATAGTGCATCCATGTGATAGTCTATTAGGAGTAAAGAAAATTATATTCATGAAAAGCTTTTAATGATAAGGGAAAATTATATGATATAAATGAAAAGAAAAGATGTGGAATGACCTCAGATATATCTGTGTATTCACTAGAAAGAAACATGTCAACATTTTAACTAGTTATTTCTGATCATGAGATTATGGGTGGTAGTTATTCTTTACACTTTCCTGTACTTTCGTAATTTTCAGTAGGTATACATTTCTTTTATAATCAGAGAAAAAACCAAACAAAAAACAACTACCTCTTTCCTCCCACATCTATTCCACCAACAAAAAAGGGGAGAATTCTTTTTAGAATCAAGCCCACAAGCTACATGCTCACTTCTCACTTCTCTATAATGTCTAGAGTCCACCATCTACCTTCTACTTTCTGCAAACTGAAATGGTAGTTATCTGTCTCCATTCTTGCAAGACTCATCTTTTTAACCCATAATTCCTTAAATTTTTCTTTAGTTTAGTGACAAAGTTTTCTCAGTCTTCTGAGTAGAAATTATTTAGTGACTAGACCTGAACATACCCTCCTCATTCATCTGGAATTTTATCTTTTTCTTTAGGATTGTTAATTCTCCATTTAGCCCAAAATTCATTACATTTTATGGAGAATATGGTAGCAAAATAGAGATTGAGAAATTCTTCTTTGTCAGCATTACATTTTTTTTTGATCAGGTAAATTGCCTTTTTATGCTAAATCTCATTAAAAATATCCCCTTTTCTTTTGCTTGCCTTTTTGTAAGTCTTAATTTATTTTGGACCTTGGCCTCCTCATATATCTTGCTACATTGTTACACTGAGTGCTTATGTGCTTTTCTGTTTGTCTTTTGTCCATCCTTTTAGAAGAACTCCTGTGCATCTACTTTTTTCCTTCTGTCTTTTTTACCTTCTTGAGAGTTATTGAAATAACCAAGCATAAATGCATTTTATGAGCTTTTCTCTTAGAGAGGGTCTCATGCCATGGAACTGTGTGTCTCTGTCATCAGAACTTCTTAACTATACCCATAGTTGGTGCCGCACATCCCCTACTTTGTTGCCGCAATTACCAAGACAGTCTCTTTTTCCTAAGGGTCTCATGCTTTGGTTTCACGAGCCAAGTTTTTCTTCTTGGGCCAGAGTATCAGTTCCCTTATTCGTCTTCTATGCCTTGTATAAGATGAAAATGTCAAGATATCTGGTCAAGGACTTGTCAATTTTTGGAGACTTCTGATTGACAAAGACTCTTCAGGTTACTGTTCCCTTATAGCTTCTTTGAACAACTAGCTAAAACTAGCAGAGCCATCTTCCTCACCATCTGGAAAACAGATAAAGGGTTGCAGTAAGTGGGAGAGTGCTGAATCAAGAAACTGTAGCTTTTAAACTGGTGGGAAATGAGGTGGGGCAAGATGATGGTATAGGGAGGTGTGGAATTTAAGTTAGTCCCCTAGAGCAGCTAGTAAATAGCCAGGAACAACTAGAAAATAGTCTGGAAAAACTGATGGGGGGACATCCATGACTGGACAGCATCATATACTAGTCAGGAATGGGTGGAACGGCTGAGATCGCAGCTTAGAACTGTAAGTAAATCTCCCCAAACTGCGGAGCTGGCGACCCTCCCTCACCGGCACAGCAGGCTGAGTTGCAAAACTTCGCTGTGGGAATGACTCAGTTCCTGCCAGGAGCAAGGAAACTTAGTCGCTCAACTAAGTTCCAATTGTGATTTTAATTAACAAGTTTGGACTACTGAATACATGCTACAAGCACAGATAAACCCAGAGCAAGCAGGAGGAACCCAGATGTTTATACTGGCAGAGAGGAGGTGGGGCTGATGGAAAAAGATACATAAATAAAAACAGAAGCTTTTGGAGTCTGCTGAGCTCAGAATACTGGACAAGGGGCTGTGTCCCAAGAAAAGGGGCACACAGAACCGGGCACCAGCTGCATTTCTTGCCTGGTGAACTGGAGGGCTGGCGACTGGCTCTAAAAAGGGGACTGCTTGCTTTTTTCCATTTTTTTTCCTCTCTCATTCTAAGTAGCTCTTTAGAGAAAGCCTCAGGCATTTTCAGTTGTCAGCACTGACCCAGGCAAGGGTGGAGTTAAGGTAGAGAGTCAAAGGAAAAACTCAAGTGTAGAAGACAATTCCCTAATGGGCTTATTTTCCCTAAGAAAGGGGGGAGGGACGGGGCCCAGCTCAAGTGGCAGCCAGCCCTCCCTCAGAGAACTCAGACCCCAGGGCCTGGGGGGAAGAAAAAAGAATAGAAACAGCTTAAGCTTGGCTTCTGACACCATCAGTCCTCAGCCGGGACAGGGTCCACTGAGAATTAAATACACCGCACCTCTTTATGCTGGTGGGGAGCTGCAGGCTGACAAGCGCCACCTGCTGTGCAGAATAGGAAAAGCACAGAGTATAGAGGCCTCACAGGAAAGTTTGACAGTCTGCTGGGTCTCGCCCTCAGGGAAACCTAATACTGAATACAGCCTCCTAATGAGACCAGGGCCCATCTGGTCTGGGAAAATCTGATTGGGGTAATCAAGGAAACCAGATACCTAGACAACAGAGAATTACAGCTCACACTAGGAAGAGTGAAGAGATGGCCCAAAGGAACAAACTTGCACTTCAGCTGAGATACAGGAGTTGAAACAGCTGATTATTAATCAAACAGATCTCCGAATTCAGTTCAGAAACCAAATCAGTGAGTTGAGGGAAGATGTGGCAAAAGAGATTAAGAATATAAAGAAGGTATTGGGCAAACATAAGGAAGGACTCGGAAGTTTGAAAAAACAATTGGCAGAACTTATGGGAATGAAAGGCACAATACAAGAGATGAAAAACACAATGGAGACATACAACAACATATTTGAAGAGGCAGAAGCAAGGATTCATGAACTGGAGAACAGTACATCTGAGATCCTACTCACGAAAGAACAGATAGGGGAAAGAATGCAAAAATATGAGCAGGGTCTCAGGGAACTGAATGAGAACATGAAGTGCATGAATATACGTGTCATGGGTGTCCCAGATGCAGAAGGAAAAGGGGGCAGAAAGAATAAAAGAGGAACTAATCACTGAAAATTTCCCATCTGTTATGAAAGACATAATATTACAGATCCAAGAACCTCAGCGTACCCCAAACAGAATAGATCCGAGTAGACCAACTTCAAATACACTTAATAATCAGATTATCAAATGTCAGTGACAAAGAGAGAATTCGAAAGCAGCACGAGAAAAGTGATTCATAGCATACAAAGGAAGCTCAGTAAGAATATGTGTGGATTTCTCAGTAGAAACCATGGAGATGAGCAAGCAGTGGGATGATATATTTAAGATACTGAAAGAGAAAAACTGTCAGCCAAGAATTCTGTATCTGGTAAAACTGTCCTTCAAAAATGAGGGAGAGTTTAAAATATTCTCAGACACTGAGAGAGTTCGTGAACAAGATACCTACTCTACAAGAAATACTAAAGGGAGCACTAAAGGCAGGTAGGAAAAGACAGGAGGAGTGTAGAAATGAAAACTATCAATAAGGGTAAAAATAGAGGGAATAAAAATAAAATAAGATGACATATAAAATCCAAAAGACAAAATGGTATACAGTAGACATTATGTTGAGTGAAATTAGCCAGAAAGGATGGATACTATGTTGTCTCACTAATATGGACTAACATTGATGAGTGAAATTTGAGAGTTGAGAACACAGGTTATCAGGCGATAGAAAGAAGTTAGAAATCAGGTATTTGGTGCTGAAGGAGTACAGAAGGTTCAACAGGAATGATTGTATAGATTCAGAAATGGAATGGATAGCATAATTATGTGTGATGGTAGCACAATATTGTAAATACTCTGAACAATGTTGTAAATTCTCATCTTTGTTCAGAATATTTACAATATTGTGTTACCATCATACATTATTATGGTTGAAAGAGGAAGGCTAAGGGCAGGGATGATACCAGAAGGAAAGATAGAAGATAAAAGCTGGGTTTGTATAACTAATTGAAACCTCGAGTGGTCAATGATGGTGATTAAATGTGCAAATATAAAAATCTTTTTAAATGAGAACAAATGAATGTCAACATCGTGATGTGTTGAAAATTGGATGGTATAAGGGAAAAAATACAATCAATGCAAACTAGAGTCTATAGTTAATGGTAAAATCGCAACATGCTTCCATTAATTATAACAAAGGCAATATACCAAAGCTAAATGTCTATGAGAAGGGGGATATGAGGGAGTGATATGGGATTCTTGGTGGCAGTGATGTTGTCTGACCTTTTCATTGTATTTTATTTCTATTTTTCTTCTTTTTTTTTCTTCTTTGGTTTTTCCTCTATTTTCTCCTTCTTTGGGGAAGAGATGGAAATGTCCTCATATAGATTGTGGTGGAGAATGCATTATTATATGATTATACTAGGAATCACTGTTTACTTAGGGTGGATTCAGTGGTGTGTGAATAAAACTGTTAAAAAAATAAGCAGAGGGATACAAGTGCTAGAGAAAATGTGGAGAGAGGGATGTACCTATTCCTTGTTGGTGGGGAAGTAGAATGGCACAGCGCATCTGGGTAGCAGTTTGGTGGTTCCACAGGAAGCTAACGGTGGGATTGCCATATGGCCCTGCAACCCTGTTGTTAGGTATATACTTGGAGACATGAGTAGACATGGCACACTGGTGTTTATAGCAGCCATTTTCATGATTCACAATGGATGGTGGTGGCCTAAGGGTATATCGACCGATAAACGGAATGGTGAGCTGTGGTGTATACATACAATGGAATACGGAGTGGCAGCAAGAAGAAATGAAGTTGTTAGGTATGTACCTAGGTGAATGGACCTTGAGGACAGTATGTTGAGTGAAATAAGCCAGAACTGAAAAGACAGGCATTATAATGCCTCACTAATATGGACTAACTGTAATGTGCAAACTCAGAATTGAATCTGAGAGCATAGGTTATCAGGAGAAGGCTTATGGTAAAGGTTCCTAGACTGTAAGCTCGTACAGCAGTCATATCTATTCATGAGTTATAGCGGTTATTTCCAAATTCTGAGATGCTGAGCTGCTTGGTCCCTGTAATGTCGGGTATCTGTGTGACACCTGAGACTCAGAGCCAGTGTTCGGCAGCTATGAATGTCAGCATTACCCCATAAAGCAAATGTTAAGAAAGCTGAAAAAGAGATCAAACTTCAATTAGAGATATGAATGAAATGGACTTGGTTAGAACTAAGGTAAACCAGACTAAAGGGAAAAGGATGATATTGACTGTGTGTTTTTTTTTTTAATAATTAATTTTATTGAGATATATTTCCATACCATACAGTCATACGAAGTGTACCGTCAGTTCACAGTACCTCCGTATAGTTGTGCGTCCATCACCAAAATTAATTTTTGAACATTTTCATTACCACACACACAAAAGTAATAAGAATAAAAATTAAAGTGAAAAAGAACAATTAAAAAAGATCACTGGGTGCCTTTTTTTTTTTTTTTTTTTTTTTTTGCCCTGTTTTTCTACTCATCCATCCATACACTGGACAAAGGGGAGTGTGATCCACATGGCTTTCCCAATCGCATTGTCACCCCTCATAAGCTACATTTTTATACAATTGTCTTCAAGATTCAAGGTTTCTGGGTTGTAGTTTGATAGTTTCAGGTATTTACTGCTAGCTATTCCAATTCATTGGAACCTAAAAAGGGTTATTTGTATTATGAATAAGAGTGCCCACCAGAGTGACCTCTTGGCTCCTTTTGGAATCTCTCAGCCACTGAAACTTATTTCATTTCATTTCACATCCCCCTTTTGGTCAAGAAGATGTTTTCCATCCCACGATTCCTGGTCCAGTTACCTCCCCGGGAGTCATATTCCACTTTGCCAGGGGTATTTACACCCCTGGGTGTCAGATTCCACATAGGGGGGAGGGCAGTGATGACTGTGTTTTAAAACCTCAACTTCTGTGTAAGACCAAAGGAAGAGATGTTTATTTGGTACACAATCTATACTTTCTGTAACATGCTACATAATTTAACTTGTATGGTCAGTTTATTCAAACACTATAATTACATGGAACCTTGAATAGGGGATGAGATCTGGTTGGTTTGTACAGGTTAGAGTGAAACCCCGATACATCCCAGAGTAATTTGAGCAGAGAATAAGGAGTATTTGCAGAGTCCCCTTTGAGGCCCTGTGGAAAAATATGGAAACATTAAACTTCCCCTCTTGGGGAATTACTGATATTCTCACAAGCATTGGGGACTACCATTGTAGTAAGCCAAGTCCTCGATCTTGGGGCTTGCCCTTATGAAGCTTGTTACTGCAAAGGATAGGCTAAACCTACTTATGATGGTGCCTAAGAGTCATCCCCAGAGAACCTCTTTTGTTGCTCGGATGTGGCCTGTATCAGCAGGTAAACTCATGCCTCCCCTCTGTGTGGGATGTGACTCCCAGGGGTGTAAGTCTCCCTGGCAATGTGGGACATGACTCCTGGGGATGAGCCTGGACCCAGCATCATAGGATGAGAAAGCCTTCCTTCTCTTTTTTACTTTTATTTTTATTTTTATTCTTATTTTCATTTTTTTGAGTAATGAAAATTTCAAAAAATTGATTGTGGTAATGAATGCACAACTGTGTGATGATACTGTGAACAATTGATTGTACACTGTGGATGATTGTATGCTATGTGAATATATCTCAATAAAATTGCATTAAAAAAACCCAAATTGATATATTAAATAAAAGACATCTGCCAAGTTTACAGTTACAACTTCATGATACTTCCTAATACTTATTTTACACTAAAATACTTAAACAATGACAAAAAAATAAAATGGTAGGAGAAGCTCTTAGCACCTGTGCTGGTCTCTCCCTGGCACAGTTTGGAGCCAACCTGTGCTCCCATTTTGGGTCCCTGGCCCTCTTCCAGAGGTAATAGTGTGTTTACTGGGGTGCCCATAAATCTGTGCTGTTCTATCATGTGGCAGCCTGAAAGACTGAATCAGGAAACTCATCTCCGGCTCACCCTCCTAGAACTTGCCCTGCAGGCAGAAGCAGCTTGCAGATGCTAAAGCATTATAAGAAACAAGTAAGTCAGAGAGGCCGTGGTGGCAGCTCAGGGCTTTCCCATGCTGCCAGCTTGCCCAGGTCGCGCTTCCCACCCATTCCTGCACCTACTTCTCCTGCCACTCTGAGGGGTGGGGTGGGGTGGGTGGGTGGCTGAGATGCAATCTACGAGGTTCCTGGTAACATCCATTGGATCAGTGGCGAGAGGACCTGCCACAGCACGTCATCGGAGCCAACCAGCCCATTGTGCATCCAGCGGACCGGCTGAGCTCCCTCTCTTGTCCTCTGGTTGGTCCAGGAGGATCCAGGCACCACTTAGATGGCAACCCTGCTGAACGTGCAGACTGGGCTGGACCTTACGCTGCAAATGGGTGGCATCATGAGATACCTGCCCTAGCCAGGTTGTGTGAAGCTTCAGTCATGGCTCCAAGCAGCTGGGCATCCCCACTGCTAACTGTCCTGAACATGTAGTAGATAAACTTCCAACTGATATATCCATTGGCATTTATTATGGTTGGGTGAGTATTGAAAGTGAAGCTGTCCATAAGATGGTGGTGAGCATAGGATGGAACCCATGCTACAAGAATACGAAAACGTCTGTGGAAACTCAACTTTATGCATACCTTCAAAGAGGACTTCTATGGGGAAATGCTCAATGTGGCCATTGTTGTCTATCTCGGACCAGAAAATAACTTGGATTCTTTAGAGTCACTTATTTCAGCAATTCAAGGTGATATTGAAGCTAAGATATGACTAGAATTTCCAGAACATTTGAAACTTAAAGAAGACAATTTCTTCCAGGTTCCTAAAAGGAAAATAATGAATGGCCACTGCTGAAAAATCTTATTCATTCACTGTTTTCTAGTATTTCACTGCTTATAATGACGTAGTCTCATGTTGGCTATATTTTAAAGATCAATCATTTTCCTATAGTTGTGAATTAGTTTAAACAGTACAATGTAATTACTATATTTATGTGTCAACTGTTAAACCCATCATGCCACAGTACCAAAAATATTATCTGTGCTTTTATGAAGCAGAGCTAAACATGCAAAATAAAAAACAGATTTGTTTATTTTGTTTGATTATTTTGCTGCTAATTATGTCCTCATAAGTATATGAAAGTTCTTTGATACTTTATTGTTGCCTTGTGTTTTTTAAATAGCCATTGCTCTTGAAAATCTGATAGTATCAACATTTTCAAAAGTTTTATAGGAAGTATTTAAGAAATTACAGTAGTACCATTTTGATTAGTTTGAATGTTTCCAGGCATTGAAATAAAACTTGACTAAGATTTAAAAAAAAGAAAGAAAGAAAGAAAGAAAGCTGAAAGAAAACAGTTGCAACCAAAAATTTTATATCTTGTGAGAGTGTCTTTCAAAAATAAGGGAGAGATGACATTCCCAGATAAACAAAGCTGAGGGAATTGGTCACCACTAGAACTGCCTGGAAGCAATGCTAAAGGGAGTTTTTCAAACTGAAAGCAGTGGATTGAAGTGATGAAAGAAATAAAGACCTCTGGTAAAGGTAACCCAATTGGTAATTATAAGTGCCAGTACTATCATATTGTATTTTTTGGTATATAACTCCACTTTTTTTTTTTTTTTTTTTACTTCTTACAATTTCTAAAATGCAAATGCATATAAAGTAATGATAAATCTGTGGTTTTGGATTTAGAATGTATAGAGATATAATTTGTAACAAGCACAACAAAAAGGTGGGGAGGAATGGATGAAGTGTAGGAGCAGTGTATGTATGTCCTGTTGAAGTTAAGTTGGTATCAAATCACAATTGATTGTTATAGATTTAGGTTGTTAAATGTACTCTCCATGGTAACTACAAAGAGAATATATAAAAAATATATATAGAGGGAAATGAGAAGGGACTCAAAATGGTACACTGCAAAAAAATCAAATAAATATGAAAGTAGGCAATAACAGAAGACTTGAGGGACAAGAAGGTATAAGACTTAAAAGACCAAATAGCAAAATGGCAGAAAACATAGAAGATCTCAACAGATCAATAACAAATAAGGAGATTGAATTAGTTATCAAAAACCTTCAAACAAAGAAAAGCCTAGAACCATTTGCATCATCAGTAATAACTGTAAATATAAATGGATTAAACTCTGAAATCAAAAGGCAAGATTGGCACAATGGATAAAAAAGCATGACTCAACTATATGCTGTTTACAAGAGACTCACCTTAAATTTAAAGGCACAAGTAGGTAGAAAGTGAAAGGATGGAAAAAAATAGACTGCAAATAGCAATCAAAAGAGAGCTGGGGTAGCTATACTTAAAACAGGTAGAATAGACTTGAAGTCAAAAACTGTTACGAGGGACAAAGAAGGATAGCATATATTGATAAAGGGATCAATTAAGCAAGAAGTCCTAATAATTATATCTATGTACTTAATGGCAGGGGCCCAAAATACATGGAACAAATATTGACAGATTTGAAGGGAGAAGCAGACAGTTTTACATTAATAGGAGAAGACATTAAAATTTCACTTTCAGTAATGGATGGAACATCTAGACAGAAGATCAGTAAGGAAATAGAGGACTTGAACAAAACTGGAAACCAACTAGACCTAACTGACATAGAACACTTACCCAGCAACAGCAGAATACACATTTTTAACTAGTAAACAGGTCATTATCCAGTATAGACCATAGTATGTTAGTTTACAAAACAAGTCCAAATAAATTAAAAAATATTGAAATCATACAGTATATCTTCTCCAACCACAGTGGAATGAAGCTAGAGATCAGAGGGAAAAGTGGAAAATTCACATGTATGTGGAATTTAGATGATACACTCTTCAACAACCAATGTGTCAAGGAAGAAATCACAAGGAAATTTAGGAAATAATCTTGAGGCAAATGAAAATGAAAACAAAACATACCAAATCTTTTGGGAATGCAGCAAAGACAGTGCAGAGACAGAAATTTATAGCTCTAAATGCTTATATTATAAAAGAAGGAAGATCTCAAATCAGTGACCTAATCTTGCAACCGGAGGATCTTGAAGAAGAGCAAACTAAATCCAAAGTGAGCAGAAGGAAGGAAATAACAAAGATCAGAGTGGTGATAGAGACTGAAAAAAAAACAATAGAGAGAATCAATGGAACCAAAATTTGTTTCTTGGAAAAGATTTTAAAAATCGAGAAACCTTTAGCTAGACTGACAAAAAAAAGAGAGAGGACACAAAGTTATGTATAGAATTACCGTATGACCCGTCAAACCCACTTCTAGGTATAACCCGAAAGAATAGAAAGCAGGACCTTAAATAGCTATTTGCACATCGATGTTCCTATTGACATTAATCACAATTGTCAAAAGTGGCCCAAGTGTCCAACAACGGAAAAATGGGAAAACAAAATGCATTATATACATACAATTGAATATTAGTCAGCTGTAAAAAAGAGTGAAATTCTGATGCATGTGACCATATGGATGAACCTTGAAGACATGTTGAGTGAAATAAGCTGGACCCAAAAGGATAAATAATCTCATTGATGTGCAATAATTAAGCATAATTCTGAGTCAGAAATTAGAATACGGGTTTTCAGGGGCCAGAGTGGGGATAGGTAATTGGTAGTTAATGTTAATTGGTGCAGAGTTTCTATTTGGGGTAGTGGAAAAGTTTTGGAAATGGATGGTAGTGGTGGTAGCTCAACATTGTGGATGTAACATCAATGTAATTAACACCACTGAAGTGTATATTGGAATATGGTTAAAGGGAAATTTTATTTGTATATGTTTCTAGAATAAAAATTAAAAAAAACAGTAAGAGTGTACAATACAATGAACCCTAACATAAACTATGGACTATAGTAATAGTATAATTATAATAAATGTTGTTCCATCACTTGTAGGAAAGGTACCATGCCAGTGCAGTGTCAGTGATAGGGAAAACTGTGTGTGTGTTGGGTTGGGAGTATATAGGAACTCCATATTTTCTGCATGATTTTTCTATAAGCCTACAACTTCTCTAGTTAAAAAAAAAAAAAAAGAACTTGTCAATTGCTCCAGAGTTAGCTGAATAAGACTCTGAATAGGTGCCAGGATGGTTGAAGTCCTCCAAGATGACAGTATGCTGCTGCTTGCTTGAGTTGCAGTCTGCTTTAGGAGACTCCTATCCACCACTGCACTTGGCTGGGGGCCTATTATGTTCCCACAGTAATGTCAGTACTGGCCAGCACTCCTGTCGATCATGCTCATGTTTTCCAGTGAGCGTCTCACTTTATTGCTCACAAATAGGGTTCCTTACCAGCCCCACCCCAGTAGCCCCGTTCTTTTGAAATAGCTCAGACTCTTTTGCTACCACATTCTTCTCAAGTGAGTCCTGTTCCACTGGGTCTTGATCTCTGAAATGTGAAAACACAACAAATGTACTCATAGTATGCATGCGTATAGAATACACATAGACGTACATGAATAATTTTGTGTTATCTCAAGTTAGCTTTCTAAGTTTTGGTATATAAATGCCTGAGGACAAACTTAATATTTTAGTCCCTTACCATTGCTTTTCTCCTGATGAAACATCAGATATCTATTCTGAAGAAGTGTTCAAACGAAAGAGATTTTAGGAAATTGTTTTGATCTTAAGGATCACTTTCCTGTTTATATATTATGAAAAACAATAAGAAACAATATGAGAGCCAGTGAATGCATGTAAATTGGGTACTTTTTCAAGTTTGAAAACTTGCGAATGGGTATGGAGCACTTTGATAGACATGGAGCACCTTGTTCAGTCATCTTCATTGTCATTTTCTAGTCTAGAGACTGTGAAATTGTAAACTGGCAGGATAATGAAGTGAAAACATATACTCCTGCTAGTGACTGGACGGGTCTTGAGGTTCCAGGAGAGGCCCAAAGGTTTGGTATAATTCATCTAGATAAGTTCAACAAAGTATAGCATGTGAGATTTGGAGCGTGTCCTGTGAGAGACCCAAGTAAATAAAACACTGGACCTTTATTCAAGAAGTCCTTAGTTTGTCCTCCAGCCAGAAACCACCAGGAACATACCTGTAGTTGAATAATTTTTTTTTTTACATTCTTGTAATAGTGAAATATAACATATATACAGAACAGTGACAACTTTCAAAGTACGATTTAACAAGTAGTTAGCAAATTTCAGAGAATGTTATGGGTTACAATTCCACAGTTGCAGTTATTTCCTTATTGTGAAATATAGCATACATAGCGTGCTGGTTTGAAACTGTTACAGACCCCAGAAGAGCCATCATCATTTTTTTTTTTTTTTTTTTTTGCTTTTAATTCATTTTATTGAGATATATTCACATACCATGCAGTCATACAAAACTAAAGCGTACATTCAATTGTTCACAGTACTATTACATAGTTGTGCATTCATCACCAAAATCAATCCCTGAGACCTTCATTACACAAATAAGAATAATAAAGTGAAAAAGAGCAATTAAAGTAAAAAAGAACACTGGGTGCCTTTGTTTGTTTGTTTGTTTCCTTCCCCCATTTTTCTACTCATCCATCCATAAACTAGACAAGGGGGAGTGTGGTCCATATGGCTTTCCCAATCACATTGTCACCCCTCATAAGCTACATTTTTATGCAATCATCTTCAAGATTCACGGGTTCTGGGTTGTAGTTTGATAGTTTCAGGTATTTACTGCTAGCTACTCCAATTCACTAGAATCTAAAAACGGTTGTCTATATTGTGCATAAGAGTGCCCACCAGAGTGACCTCTCGGCTCCTTTTGGAATCTCTCTGCCACTGTAGCTTATTTCATTTCCTTTCACATCCCCCTTCTGGTCAAGAAGATGTTCTCTATTCCATGATGCTGGGTCTGCATTCCTTCCCGGGAGTCATATTCCACGTTGCCAGGGAGATTCACTCCCCTGGGTGTCTGAGCCCATGTAGGGGAGGTGGGCAGTGATTTCACCTGCCAAGTTGAGCCATGGTCTTTTAATCCAGTCTAGTTGGGTGGGACCTTTTGGTTAAGTTGTTTCAATGGAAATGTGACTCACCCAACTATGGGTAAGAAGTTTGATTAAATTATTTCCATGGAGGTGTGGGCCACGCCCATTCAAGTGGGTCTTGATTAGTCACTGGAGTACTTAAGAGAGCTCAAGAACTGACACAGATGTTGACGATTGGAGATGCAGACAGAAGGACATTTGGAGATGCTAAGCTAAGAGGTGAAGTCCAGAGTTTGCTCCAGAGAAGCTAAGAGAGAACCCCCAGATGCTTAGAGAGAGACGCCCTGGGAGAAAGAAGCAAGGATGCACAGGAGCTGAGAGAGAGGAGTGAAGACAGAAGCATAGAGACATTTTGAAGAAAGCCATTTTGAAACAACCCGGGAGCAAAGGACCAGCAGATGCCAGCCACATGCCTTCCCAGCTGACAGAGGTGTTCCAGATGCCATTGACCTTCCTTCAGTGAAGGTACCCTCTTGTTGATGCCTTAGTTTGGACACTTTTATGGCCTTAGATCTATAAGTTAGAAACCTAATAAATCCCCTTTATAAAAGTCAATCCATTTCTGGTGTTTTGCATAATAGCAGCATTAACAAACTGGAACATATACAGAAAGGTGATAACTTTCAAAATACGATTTAACAAGTAGTTATATAGGTAATTTCAAAGAGTCTTATGGTTACAATTCCACAGTTTGTTATTTCCTTGTTGTGAAATATAACATATATACAGAAAGGTGATAACTTTCAAAGTACAATTTAACGAGTAGCTATAGAGCAAATTTCAAAGAATGTTGTGGGTATACTTCCGCCATGTCAATTATTTCCTTCTAGTTATTCTAATACCCTAGCATCTAAAAAATATATACACATACTTATATAAAGTTTCAGTATTCATAATCCTTTGTTAAATCCTATCTTGTCTGTTGCTACTCCTTCATCTCATTTAATCACTTTCTCAACCTTCAGGGTGGCTAGTGGTGTCTAGGGATGTCAGTGACCACTCTAACTTGTTCATACTTAAAAGAGGTGTTGGCATGAAGGGGAAGGTGGATGCATCTGGTTGATGTTCTTGGAGTGGCTGTTGCCTCTGTATTTTCATACTTACCTGGCGTAGGCACACTCTGGCAGATTTAAGTTCCTGAAAAGTAAACTTAATGAAACTTTATAAAAGTTTCAGATAGGAACCTACATATTTCGGGACTGCTGTTATAAAAGTCTCAGATAGGAACCTATGTATTTTGGGACTGCAGTTGGTTAGGGCTTGGCATACTGTGGCCATTTGGGATATCTGGCTGAAGATACATAAGAGTAACCTCCAGGATAGCCTCTGCTCTATTTGAAATCTCCTAGCCACTGTAAACTTAGTTTTTTACCATTCTTTTCACCGGTTTGGTCAAGAAGGCATTTTCGGTCCCTCAGTGTCAGGGCCAGGTTTATTCCTGGGAGTTCTGTTCCACATTGCCAGGGAGATACACTCCCCTGGGAGTCATGTCCCCTGTAGGGGGGGAAGTTAATGAATTTATTTGCAGAATTGGGCTTAGAAAGAGAAAGGCCACATCTGAGCAACAAAAGAGGATTTCTGGAGATGCCTCTTAGGCATAATTATAAGGAGGCTTAGCCTCCTTTTTATAGCCAAGTTTCACATGAGCAAGCCTCAAGTTCAAAGGCTTGACTTATTACATAGGGGGTTCCTAATTTCACATAGCATATATTCTGTCCAAGATAAAGAATCAGTCAATCTCACATTATCTTCACTTAGTTGTACAGTCATCATCACTCTCAATTTTAAACAATTGTCATAACACAAAACACCCCAAAGCCCTTATTAGCCCCTAATTATTTGTCTATAGTGTTAGTGTAGTGCTGGTAAGGTATTCCTATTAAATATAGTCTGTAATAAGCAGTGGGTAGTTTTTCCAATATACTACTCTTGTTGTTAACTATTTGTACCAGTGTCATACCTTAGAAGCATATAATGCAAACATTTATTTATATTTGTAGTGCTAATCTGTGGGATACACGCCTTTAAAAAACCACTTTGATCATGTTCATCTCCAGTGCAACCCTGATACTTATAATCCCATTAGCAATCATCACCCCTGTCCATTCCCATATCTTTAAGTTTACTCTCATTAACATGTCTGTACGTATTAGGTTATCATTCCTCCTTCACTAGCTTCTGTCTATCTCTAGGTCCCTGTGCTGGTTTGAATGTATTATGACCCCCCAAAACGCCATTATCTTTGATGTAATCTTGTGGGTAGACGTGTCAGTGTTGATTAGATTGTAATTCTTTGAGTGTTTCCATGGAGATGCGACCCACCCAACTGTGGGTGATGACGCTGATTGGATAGTTTCCATGGAGGTGTGACCCCACCCATTCAGGGTGGGTCTGAATTAGTTCACTGAGCAATATATAAGCTCAGACAAAAAGGGCAAGCTTGCTGCAGCCAAGAGGGACACTTTGAAGAAAGCACAGGAGCTGCAGATGAGAGACAGTTTGAAGACAGCCGTTGAAAGCAGACTCTTGCTCTGGAGAAGCTAAGAGAGGACAAACGCCCCAAGAGCAACTGAGAGTGACATTTTGAAGAGGAGCTGTGGCCAGGAGAGGAACATAGTGGGAGAAAGCCATTTTGAAACCAGAAATTGGAGCAGACGCCAACCACATGCCCTCCCAGCTAACAGAGGTTTTCCGGACGCCATTGGCCATCCTGCAGTGAAGGTACCGATTGTTGATGTGTTACCTTGGACACTTTATGGCCTTAAGACTATAACTGTGTAACCAAATAAACCCCACTTAAAAAAGCCAATCCATTTCTGGTGTTTTGCATTCCAGCAGCATTAGCAAACTAGAACGGTCCCCTATATTCTAGATTATAAGACACTGATTTTACATTGTTCAGGGAGTTCATAATAGTGGTAATATGCAATATCTCTCCTTTTGTGTCTGACTTATTTCACTCAGCATTATGTCTTTGAGGTTCAACTATGTTGTCATGTTTCAGGACCTTCGTCCTTCTTAACTGCTGCGTAGTATTCCATCGTGTGTGTATACCACATTTTGTTTATCCACTCATCTGTTGAAGGACACTTGGATTGTTTTCATCTCTTGGCAACTGTGAACAGTGCCGCACTGAACATCGGTGTACAAATGTCTGTTCATGTCACTGCTTTCAGATCCTCTGGGTATATGCCAAGAAATGAAATTGCTGGATCGTAGGGTAACTCAATATCTAGTTTTCTGAGGAACTGCCAAACTGTCTTCCACAGCAGCTATACCATTATACATTTCCACCAGTAATGAATAAGAGTTCCAGTTTCTCCGCATCCTTCCCAGTATTTGTAGATTCCTGTTTGTTTAATGGCAGCCATTCTAATTGGTGTGAGATGATAATCTCATCATGGTTTGATTTACATTTCCCTAATAGCTAGTGAAGAGGAACATTTTTTTCCATGTGTTTTTTAGCCATTTGTGTTTCCTCTTCAGGAAAATGCCTTTTCATGTCTTTTGCCAATTTTATAATTGGGCTGTTTTTACTATTGTCATTGAGTTGTAGGATTTCTTTATATATGCTGGATATCAGTCTCTTGTCAGATATATGGTTTCCAAATATTTGCTCCCATTGAATTGACTGCCTCTTTACCTTTTTGACAGAGTTCTTTGAGGCACGGCAGCTTTTGATTTTGAGGAGTTCCCATTCATCTATTTTTAATTGTGTTGCTTGTGCTTTGGGTGTAAGCCCTAAGAAGTTATCTCCTAATACTACATCTTGAAGATGTTTCCCTATATTATCTTCTAGAAGTTTTATGGTACTGTCTCCTATATTGAGGTCTTTGATCCACTTTGAGTTAATTTTTGTATAGAGTGTGAAGTAGGGGTCCTCTTTCATTCTTTGGTTATGGATATCCAGTTCTCCAAGCCCTGTTTGTTGAAAGACTGTTCTGTCCCAGTTCAGTGGATTTGGGGGCCTTATCAAAAATCATTTGACCATAGATCTGGGGGTCAATTCCCAAACTCTCCATTTGATTCCATTGATCAATATTTCTATCTTTGTTCCAGTACCATGCTGTTTTGGCTACTGTGGCTTTATAGTAGGCTTTAAAGTCAGGAAGTGTAAGTCCTCCCACTGTGTTCTTCATTGTTAGAATGCTTTTGGAAATTTGAGGTCCCTTTCCCTTTGAAATAAATTTGATAGCTAAAGCCTGCAGAGTAGGTTGTTGGAATTTGTACTGGAATTGCATTGAATCTGTAGGTCATTTTGCGTAGAATTGACATCTTAACGACATTTAGCCTTCCTATCCATAAACATGGAATATCTTTCCACTTATTTAGGCCCTTTTAAATTTCTTTTAGTAAAGTTTTGTAATTTTCTCTGTAGAGGTCTTTTACATCCTTAGTTAAGTTTATTCCTAGAATAATCTTTTTTTTTTTTAGTTGCTATTGTGAAATTTTTTCCTGAGTGTCTCTTCAGTTAGGTCATTTCCAGTGTATGGGAACATTACTCACTTTTGTGCATTAATTTTGTATCCCACCACTTTGATGGATTTATTAGCTCAAGTAGCTTTGTTATCAGTTTCTCAGGATTTTCCATTTATACAATCATATCATCTGCAAATAATGACAGTTTTACTTCTTCCTTTCCAATTTGGATGCCTTTTTTTCCTTTGTCTTGCTGGATTGCTCTGGTTAGAACTTCTAACACAGTGTTGGATAATAGTGGTGACAGTGGGCATCCTTGTCGCATCCCCATTGACTACAGTACTCTCTGTGGGTTTTTCATATCTGCTGTTTATCATATTGAGGAAGTTTCCTTCAATTCCTACCTTTTGAAGTATTTTGGCAAAAAAGGATGATGAGTTTTGTCGAATGCCTTTTCAGCACCTAGTGAGATGATCATTTGATTTTTTCCCTTCCCATTTGTTAATGTTTTGTATTATGTTGATTGATTTTCTTAGATTGAACCACCCTTGCATGCCTGGAATGAAGCCTACTTGGTAGGGCGTGTACTTCTTTTAATGTGCCTTTGGATTTGATTTGCAGGTATTTTGTTGAGAGTTTTTGCATCTATATTCATTAGGCAGATTGGCATGTAGTTTTCTTTTCTTGTAGTATCTTTATCTGGGTTTGATATTAGAGTGATGTTGACTTCATAAAATTAGTTAAGTAATGTTTCTTTTTCTTCAGTTTTTTGAAAGAGCTTGAGCAGAAATGGTGTTATTTCTTTTTGGAAAGTTTGGAAAAATTCACCCGTGAAGCCATGTGGCCCTGGGCTTTTATCTGTAGGAGGATTTTTGGTGACTGATTGGATCTCTTTGTGATTGGTTTGTTGAGGTCTTCTGTTTCTTCTTGGGTTAGTCTAGGACATTCATGTATTTCCAGGAAATTATGCATTTCCTCTGAATTGTTTAGTTTGTTGGCATACAGTTGTTTGTAGTAGTCTCCTATGATTTTAAAATTTCTTCAGGATCCACTGTAACATCCCCCCAATTCATTTCTGATTTTGTTTATTTGGGTCTTCTCTCTTTTTGACTTTGTCAGTCTAGCTAAGGGTTTGTCAATTTTGTTGATCTCAAAATACCAACTTTTGGTTTTGTTTATTCTATTTTTTGTTGTTATTCTACATATCATTCTGCATTAATCCTTGTTATTTCTTTTCTTCTAGTTATTTTAGGGTTAGTTTGCTGATCATTCTCTAGCGTCTTCAGTTATTCAATTAGGTCTTTGATTTTAGCTCTTTCTATCTTTATAATATATGCACTTGGAGCTATAAATTTCCCTCTCAGCACTTCATTTGCTGCATCCCAAGGTTTTGATATGTTGTGTTCTCATTTTCATTTCTCTCTAGATATTTACTGATTTCTCTAGCAATTTCTTCTTTGACCCACTGGTTGTTGAGGAGTGTGTTGTTTAACCTCCACATATTTGTGAATGTTCTGGTTCTTTGGTGGTTATTGACTTCTTGCATTCCATTGTAGTCAGAGGATGTGCTTTGAATAATTTCAGTCTTTTTAAATTTAATGAGGTTTGCTTTGTGCCTCAGCATCTGATCTATCCTGGAGAACATTCCACGAGCACTAGAGAATAATGTATGTCCTGGTAGTTTGGGATATAATGCTCTCTATATATCTGTTAAGTCTAACTCATTTATCACATTGTTTAGGTTCTCTATTTCCTTATTAGTCTTCTGGTTGGTTGTCCTATCTATAGAAGAAAGTGGTATATTGAAATCTCCCACTATTATTGTAGAAATATCTATTGCTTCCTTCAGTTTTGCCAATGTTTGTCTCATGTACTTTGGAGCACCTTGGTTAAGTGCATAAATGTTTATGATTGTTATTTCTTCTTGGTGAATTGTCATTTTTATTAATATGTAATGTCCTTTTTTGTCTCTTATGACATTTTTGCATTTAAATCTATGTTGTCTGATACTAGTACTGCTACTCTTAGTTTCTTTTGGCTGCAACTTACTTGGAGTTTTTTTTCCCATCCTTTCACTTTCAGTCTCTTTCTGTCACTTGTTATAAGATAAGTCTCTTGTAAACAGCATATTGATGGATCATACTTTTTAATCAAGTCACATTTAATGCTGTTACTGTGAAGGAAGTTCTTGAATCAGCCATCTTATCCTTTGGTTTTTATTTGTCGGATCTCATCCTCCCTTTCCCCCTTTAAGTTACCCTTACTAATATTCTTTAGTTCTGTGCCTTCCTTCAGACCTCTCTCTCCTTTTTTTTTTTTTTCCCCTCAGCTGGTGGAACTCCCTTTAATATTTCTTGCAGGGCAGATCTCTTGTTAACAGATTCTCTCAGCATTTGTTTGTCTGTGAATATTTTAAACTCTCCCTGAATTTTGAAGGAGAGCAGTGCTGGATAAAGAATTCTTGGCTGGCCATTTTTCTCTTTCAGAATCTTAAATATGTCATGCCACTGCCTTCTCGCCTCCATGGTGCCCACTGAATATTCATTACTTTGTCTGTGTGGTTTCCCTTGTATGTGGTGACTCCCTTCTCTCTTGCTTCTTTCAAGACCTTCTCTCTTGAGCATTTGACAATCTAGTTAGTATATGCCTTGGAGTGGGTTTATTTGGATTTAGTCTATTTGGAGTTTGTTGTACATCTTTAATTTGCATATTTATGTCATTTCAAAAGTGTGCCAGTTTGGATATATTATGTCCCCCAGAAAAGCCATATTCTTTAGTGCATTCTTGTGGGGGCAGACTGATTAGTCTGTTGATTAGGGTAGAACTCTGATTAAATAATTTCCATGGAGGTGTGGACACTGCCCATTTAGAATGGGGCTTGATTAATTCACTGGAGTATTTAAGAGAGCCAGGAGCCAACACAGGCGCTGATGCTGACCCTTGGAGATGTTTGGATATAATGGATAGAAGGACATTTGGAGATGCTAAGCTAAAGGATGAAGTCCAGAGTTTGCCCTGGAGAAGCTAAGAGAGGACCCCCAGATGCTTAAAGAGGAACACCTTGGGAGAAAGAAGCAAGGTGGCCCAGGAGTTGAGAGAGAGGGGCTGAAACACAACCTGGGACCATCAGACGCCAGCCATGTGCCTTCCAAGCTGACAACAGGTGTTCCAGACGCCATCGGCCATTCTTCAGTGAGGATGTCCTCTTGTTGGTGCCTTACTTTGGGCACTTTTATGGCCTTAGTAATGTAAATTTGAAACTTATTAAGTCCCCTTTATAAAAGCCAATCTATTTCTTGTATTTGTGTAATGGCAGTATTAGCAAACTGGAACAGAAGGGTTGGGAAGTTTTCCCCAACTGTGCCTTTAAATACTCTTCCTAGCCCTTTACTCTTCTCTTCTCCTTATGGGACACCAGTGATTCTTACATTTGTGCACTTCATGTTGTCCATCATTTCCCTGAGAACCATTTCAAAATTTTTTTTATTTTTTCACCATTTGTTCTTTTGTGCATTCACATTCAATTGGGCTGTCCTCTAATTCACTTATTCTTTCTCCTCTAATTCACTTATTCTTTCTTCTGTCTCATCAGATCTGCTGTTGTGTGTCTCTAGTATATTTTTAATTTTATCAATATCATTTATTTCCATAAGATCTATTTTTTAATTTACTCTTCCAAATTCTCCTTTATGCTCTTGTAGAGTCTCCTTGATGTCCTTTATGTCCTTAGCTAACTCACTGAAATTGTTTTGGAAATTTGTGTGTACATCTTTGATTAATTGCTCAAAGTTCTGTGTCTCCTCTGGCTTTTTAATTTGGTCATTTGGGTTGTCCATATCTCCTTGTTTCTTCATGTGCTTTATTGTTGGCCTTGGGGCATTTGCTTATCTTGATAAGGTTATTTTGGGATATGCAGGATTATTTGAATGTTTATAATTGGGCAGAGCTCCAGCTTGGTGGCTTGCACTTTCCTGTCCTCCCAGCAGGTGGTGCTCTTGAGCCACCTGTTACCCTCAAGCGAGCTCTCCCCCAACTTGGCCTGTGTGCTGAGTGGGGTCCAAACCAAGTGGAAATTCAGTCAGCGCTCCTGTTCGCTTTGTGCACGGGGACTGCCAGCCCTGTGGTTGGGGGGTGGGCCCTGTGCAGATTTGCAGGGAGTCTGTTCTAGGGCACAGTGGGTCTGGCAGTTCCTGGGGCTCTGAGTGGACCACTCTGGGGCTCTGGGGTTGCATGTCTTGCCCTCCAGCTCAGATGGACTCCAGTACCTGTCCACTGTTTACCCATGAGCCTCTGGGGTTGGGGGCGGCTCTCAGCACTTCCGTGCTGCATCCCTGCCTCTCCCTGTCTCCCTCCTGTGCACACCATTGGCTTCCATGGGGGAAGAGTAAATGCTTTTACCACAAGTCTGCTGAATCCCTAATTCCCTCATTGGAGCTCCCAGCCATGGAGCTGTGAAGGGTTATCTCCTAGCCAGCTGCTGAGATGGGTGCATGGGGTGTGGAAAGCTGCTCCCTCCCACACTTGGCGGCCAACTCCAGCTGCCGGTCCCCATTGGTGGTCCTGGTCAGACATTCTCATCCCATCCCCTCAGCTGCAGACTCTTGGCCTCCCCATCCAAGACCCCACTATGCATTGTATATGTCCTTTTCTGACTGGCCACACCCTGGAACTGCTGTTCTGGGGTGCTTTCTGCCATTTGTCTAGTTTTTTTCATGGAGGGGAAGTTTGTCCTGCCCTCCTAATCAGCTATTTTCCCAGAAGTCATAAGTTGGGTTTATTACTTGTGCAGCAAGGGAGAATGCACCCTTTGGGAAACTGTGGAATATCTCAGTAAGAGAGTATTAGGAAAGCTTTCTAAGAGATTTTGGGCCTGTGTTGGGTAATTTGGGGGAATTTTATTTGAAGCTTAACTCTGGACAGGATGCTATCAGGAAATAGGACAAATGATAGCTTTTCTAAAGGTAGGCAGACTAGAATGAGGCTAAAGCTATAATTGTTAAAGAGGTAGCAGTCCCTCATATTAGCCAGGAGAAGGGGCTGTTTGGTAGTTTGTAGCTTGGACAGTGTGTTTTGTCTGTTCAGGAATGATTATGAGTTGTTTTATTGTTTGTTTTGATCTATCCTGGTTGCAGAATGGCCTTGTCTGATGATAATGTTCTGAAGTAGTTTATGTTTAACAATAGAACACGAAGACCTAGCTGTGTGCCAGGACAGCTCATAGCAACACTGCATTTCTCTTTCTCAGATGTGATTTGTAGGTCTCAGTCAACATCAGATGAAATTGGGTAGAAGTGGTACTTCTTGGAAGATTTAACTTGTTTCTTTTTCCCAGTCCATTCACATGATGGAGATAGGAAACATAAATACAACTCTTGAATAAGGCCAAGTGTGGTAAATGCACATAAAGAGAGTCAAGTATGTAGTGTATTTTAGAGCATGGGGGTGGCATGAGAAAATGCTTTGTGTATGGAGGCTGTATTAGTTTTCTGTGTCTGTTGGTGACAAACTGCCCCAAACTAGGTGGCTTAAAATGGATATTTTCTCAGTTCTGGAGGTCAGAATTACATAGTCAAGTTCTTAGCAAGGCTACACCTCCTTTGGAAGCTCCAGGGGAGAGTCCAGTCTTCGCCTTTTCCAGCTTTTGGTGGCTGTTGATATTTCTTGGTTTGTGCCCACAGCACTTTAATTTCTGCCTCTGTGGTCACATTGCCCCCTCTCTTCTGTGTGTCTCACTCCTCTGTCTGTCTTCTCTCTGTTTCCTCCTTGGTCTGTCTTTTATAAGTACATTGTCATTAGTTTTAGGGCCACCAAGACAGTCTAGGATAGTCTTGTCATCTCAAGATCCTTAACTACATCTGTAATACCCTTCTTCCAAATTAAGTAACATTCACAGGTTCTAGAGATTAGGATATGAATATATCATTTGGGGGGCCAACATTAAGCCCACAGAGGCTGAAGTGTGGGCTGGATTTAGATATGTGGATTGGAGAGAAAAGCAGAACAGAGTAAGCAAAGGCCTATTGCCTTTTGCATAAAGGTAAAAGGCAGGTTCCGAACATACCAAGAAGTCTAGTTTGGCTGAATTAGGGGATATGTGATGGGAAAAAGGTGTGAAGAGATACTTTGGGGCTAGATTTTAGAACTCGCTTGTTTAGGAGTTCAGTTTTAGAGAGGGGAAATCAGAAGTTGTTAAATATCTGCTGTGTCCCAGATGTTTTATATATGTTATTTAATTTATAATTCTTGTAACAAGCCTGAAAGGTAGATATCATTATACCCATTTTAAAATTGAGGAAAATGAACCTTAGAAAGGTTAATTTAACCTCTGTTTAAATAGTTGCAGGCACAGCCAGGATCTTAGCCAATAACTTTGAGTGAATAGATGACACTCATTCTGCTTCATTTTGCTGCCCTCCTGTGTAATAAAGCCTCCTGTCATCAGTGGGAACCACTGCAAATTTTGATGAGAGAAATAGCAAGAACAGTTAGAATTAAGCTTTGGAAGATTACTCCAGTAAGAAAAAATAATAGTTAACATCTATTGAATGTATGGTCCAGGTTCTTTGCTAAACAATTTAGCCAACAGTTCTCTTTTAGTAACATATAGGATGAATTGGGACTGAGGAGGTTGGTAAATCTAAAGAAAAGATCTGATTAAACTAGCAGAAGACATCAAAGCAGTGGACAGCAAAGTGGAGTTTGATAGGAGAGGAGTTTAACAAAATGGGGTGCTTGGAAGAGACTGGTGAGGAAAAAGCAGTAAGAGCTGTCATCCTGACTTCTACTTTAAGTGTTGCTGAATTAAATATGGCCTCTAGAACTTCCTCAGTATTGAGGGAGAAGTGTCCCTATCTTAAGGAGCTGGCCAGAAATACATACACATCCAGTTCTTTATTGATTTATTTGCTCTAAGAATGAAATGCTGCAAATGCTTTAATGTTGCTTTCAGAAAACTCTTTTGTTAACAGTGCTAGAGTTTTTTTGTTTTGTTTTGTTTTAAGCAACGAAGATGGTTATTAATAAGAGAAAGTAAGAGCTTCACTCTGTAAACCCATTAAGTTCTTAGTGAAGCTTTAATGATATGCTAAGTGATATTTTAATAATTAAATAAACCTAAATTTGGGGAAAGCTTTCAATAAACAATTAGGATTTAGTCAAGTTCCATTTTAGAGAATACTTAAGTACATATAGAGATAGTCGACACAGCTGTTTTCTACATTGAAAGCTTGCACTTTTAATGCTGTATCATCTTTAATGTTCTGTTCTCTTCACCTGTTTTTAAAGCAAACTTAAAAAAATCCTCTTTGTACTATAGCTGTAAAGTCGAACTATATTAGTGAAAAATTGGAAATAACCTAAATATCCATCATCTGGAGAATGGGTAAATAAATTGTGATATGGTCAAATAATAAGATGCTATATAGGAGTTTAAATGAATAACTAAAAATGGTACACTTCAGAACCAAAATGTTGATCCCACTCAGAAAAAGAGACAAAGGAGGGACAAAATAGGAAGTTGCAGAAGCGTGAATATAGTATTGTTTTAGTTTCCTCATTACTAAAGCAAATACCATGTAATAGGTTAGCCTAAGCAATGGGAATTTATCAGCTCATGGTATTTTTTTAAATTAAATTCTGTTTTATTGAAATATATTCACATACCATACAGTCATCCATGGTGTACAATCAACTGTTCACAGTATCATCATATAGTTGTGCATTTATCACCGCAATCTATTTTTGAACATTTCCCTTACACCAGAAAGAATCAGAATGAGAATAAAAAATAAAAGTGAAAAAGAACACCCAAATCATCCCCCCATCCCACCCTATTTTTCATTTAGTTTTTTATCCCCATTTTTCTGCTTATCCTTCAATACACCAGATAAAGGGAGTGTGATCCACAAGGTTTTCACAATCACACTGTCACCCCTTGTAAGCTACATTGTTATACAATCGTCTTCAAGAGTCCAGGCTACTGGGTTAGAGTTTGATAGTTTCAGGAGTATACGTCTACCTATTCCAGTACATTAAAACCTAAAAAGTGTTATCTGTATAGGGCATAAGAATGTCCACCAGAGTGACCTCTCGACTCCATTTAAAATCTCTCAGCCACTGAAACTTTATTTTGTTTCATTTTGCATTCCCCACTTTTGATCAAGAAGATGTTCTCAAACCCACAATGCCGGTCCAGATTCATCCCCAGGAGTCATGTCCTGCATTACCAGAGAGATTTACACCCCTGGCAGTCAGATCCCATGTAATGGGGAGGGCAGTGAGTTCACCTGCCGAGGTGGCTTAGCTAGAGAGAGAGGGCCACATCTGAGCAACAAAGAGGTACCCAGGGGGAGACTCTTAGGCACAATTATATGCAAGTTTAGCCTCTCCTTTGCAGTAACAAGCTTCATAAGGGCAAGTCCCGTGATAGAGGGCTCGGCACATCAAACCACCAGTCCTCAGTGTTTGTGAGGACATCAGCAACCATCCAGGTGAGGAAGTCAAACACCTCCGCATTCTCCCGCAGCTCCTCAGGGGGGCCCTGAATATATATTTTTATTCTCTGCCCAAATTACTTTGGGATGTGTTGCTATTTCTCTCTAACCTATGCAAACCTACCATATTTCACTACCTATTCAAAGTTCCATGTAATTGTGGTGTTTGAACAAACTGGCTGTAGAAGTTATACTGTTCAGAAAATATAGATCCTGCACCAAATGAACATCTCTTCCCTTGGTCTCACATGGAAGTTGAAGTTTTAACACACAGTTTTAACCTTTACCCTTTGGCCTGATTTGCCCTAGTCTTAACCAGATCTGCATCTTCATATCTCTAATTGGAGTCTGGGCTCTTTTTCAGCTTTTTTTTTAAACAGTTGCTGTATGTGCTAATACTGACATACATATCTGCTGAGCTCTAGCTCTGAGTTTCAGGTGTCACACAGACACCTAGTACTCCAGAGGCCAATCAGGTTATACACAAAGGGATCAGCATCTCAGAGTTTGAGGTAGCATTACAATTCAGGAATAGATTTGACTGCTATAAGAGCTCACAATATGGGGACCATTACAAAAATCATTCCGTTAGGCTGTGCTCTAAGATTCAATTCTGAGTTTACACATTGTAGTTAGGCCATATTGGTGAGGCATTATAGTGTTTGCCGTTGTTTCTGGTGTACTTCATTCAAAATGCTGTCTACAGGATCCATTCACCCTGTTGCATGTCTCACAGCTTCACTGTTCATAGTTGTTCAGTATTCCATTGTATGCATACATCACAGTTCACCATTCTGTTCCTTAGTCAGTGTACCCTTAGGCCACCTCCACCCATTGCATATCATGAATACTGCCTCCATAAACACCAGTGTGCAAATATCCATTCATGTCTTGCTCTCATATCTTCCAAGTATGTACCTCATAATGAGGTTGCAGGACCTTATGGCCCCCACATACTTAGCTTCTTGTGGAACCACCACACTGACCTCCGGAAAGTCTATACATACATTTTGCCTCCTCATCAACAGTAGATAGGTACATCCTTCTCTCCGTGTTTTCTCCAGCACTTTTACCCCTATTTATATTTTTTCCTACAATTTTATAGAGCTATATTCACATATCATACATTTATCTGCAGTGTACAGTCAATTGTTCATGGTATCATCAAGTTGTATATTTATCATCACAGTCAGCACTTGAACATATTGATTACTACAAAAAAAAGTTTTTTTTTCCCCACTGTGCCGGTTTGAATGTATTATGTCCCCCAAACGCCATTATCTTTGATACAATCTTGTGGGGCAGATATTTTGATGCTGATAAGACTGGAATTCTTTGTTTCCATGCAATGTGCCCCACCCAGCTGTGGGTGATGACTCTGATTGGATATTTCTGTGGAGGCATGGCCCCACCCATTCAGGATGGGCGTTGGTCACTGGAGCCATATAAATAAGCTGAGGGGCATAGGGAACTCCAGTGCAGCTGCAGCTGTGAGTGATGCTTTGAAGAGGAGCTACAGCCAAGAGGGACACTTTGAAGAAAGCACAGGAGCTGCAGATGAGAAAGCAGACTCTTGCTCCAGAGAAGCTAAGAGAGGACAAATATCCCAAGTGCCACTAAGAGTGCCATTTTTGAGGAACTGCAGCCTAGAGAGGAACGTCCTGGGAGAAAGCCATTTTGAAACCAGAACTTTGGAGCAGATGCCAGCCACATGCCTTCCCAGCTAACAGAGGTTTTCCAGACACCATTGGCCATCCTCCAGTGAAGGTACCTGATTGCTGATGTGTTATCTTGGACACTTTATGGCCTTAAGACTAACTGTGTAACCAAATAAACCCCCTTTTATAAAAGCCAATCCGTCTCTGGTGTTTTGCGTTCCAGCAGCTTTAGCAAACTAGAACACCCACAAATAATAAAGAAGATAATAGAAAGAAAAATAAAATGTCATAAGTACAATATAATAGTAAGGACAGGAAAAACAACACCACTTCCAAGAATCCGTATCCCTCCCTTATATCCGCCTCTCATACACATTTAGCTTTGGTATATTGCCTTTGTTACATTTAATGGAAGCATATTACAATGTTACTGTTGGCCATAGACTCCAGTTTACTTTGATTGTGTTTTTTCCCAAATACCATCCCTTTTTCAGCATTCTGCAGAGTTGACATTCATTTATTCTCCCACATGTAAAAACATTTTTATATTTGTACATTTAGTAACAGTCATTGGCTACTGAGTTTTTGCCAAGTTATACAGTTCCAGTCTTTATTATCTATCTTTACCTCTGGTGTCATACATTCCCCTATCCCACCTCTTTCAGCTTTACTCACAGACATCTTTGTTCAATATACATACAATATTGTGCTACCATCACACAGTATTATGCTATCTGTTTCTGGATCTATACAATCAATCCTGCTGAACATTCTGTAGTCCTTCAGCATCAAATGCCTGATTTCTACCCTCTGTCTATCTCCTGGTAGCCTGTGTTATCAGCTTTTAACTCTCAAAGTTTGCTCATTAATGTTAGTTCGTATTAGTGAGAGCATACAGTATTTGTCCTTTTGTTTCTGGCTAACTTCACACAACATAATGTCCTCAGGGTTCATCCACATTATTATATGTTACGTGTCTTTGTTGTGTCTTACGACTGCGTAATATTCCATCATGTGTATATACCACAGTTTGTTTATCCACTCGTCTGTTGATGGACATTTGGGCTGTTTCCATCTCTTGGCAATTGTGAATAATGCTGCAGTAAACATCAGTTTACAAATGTCTGTTTGTGTCTTAACTTTCAGTTCCTCTAAATATGTACCTAGCAATGGAATAGCTGGGTCATATGGGAAATCTATACTTAGCTTCCTGAGGAAACTCCACACTGTCTTCCAGAGTGGTTGCACCATTCTGCATTCCCACCAACACTGAATAAGTGTGCCTCTTTCTCCACATCCTCTCCAGCACTTGTAGTTTTCTGTTTTTTTGGATAATGGTGATTCTGGTAGGTGTGAGATGATATTTCATTGTGGTTTTGATTTGCAGTTCCCTAATAGCCAGTGAATTTGAGCATTTTTTCATATATTTTTGAGTCATTTCTCTTTCCTCTTCAGAAAAATGTCTGTCCATGTCTTTTGCCCATTTTTTTCTTTTTATGTTATTTTTAAATTAAAAAAAGAAGGAAAGAGAAAAGTTAAAAAGAAGTCTCTTTTTTTAAATTCATTTAATTGAGATATACTCACATACCATGCAGTCATACAAAACAAATCGTACATTCGATTGTTCACAGTACCATTACATAGTTGTGCATTCATCACCTAAATCAATCCCTGACACCTTCGTTACCACACACGCACAAATAACAAGAATAATAATTAAAGTGAAAAAGAGCAATTAAAGTAAAAAAGAACACTGGGTGCCTTTGTTTGTTTTTTTCCTTCCCCCATTTTTCTACTCATCCATCCATAAACTAGACAAAGGGAAGTGTGGTCCATATGACTTTCTCAATCACGTTGTCACCTCTCATAAGCTACATTTTTATGCAATCGTCTTCAAGATTCATGGGTTCTGGGTTGTAGTTTGATAGTTTCAGGTATCTACTGCCAGCTACCCCAATTCATTAGAACCTTAAAAGGGTTGTCTATATTGTGTGTCTAAGAGTGCCCACCAGAGTGACCTCTCGGCTTCTTTTGGAATCTCTCTGCCACTGAAGCTTATTTCATTTCCTTTCACTTCCCCCTTTTGGTCAAGAAGATATTCTCCATCCCACAATGCTGGGTCTACGTTCCTCGCCGGGAGTGATATTCCATGTTGCCAGGGAGATTCACTCCTCTGGGTGTCTGATCCTGTGTAGGGGGGAGGGCAGTGATTTCACCTGCCAAGTTGGCTTAGCTAGAGAGAGAGGGCCCCATCTGAGCAACAAAGAGGCATTCGGGAGGAGGCTCTTAGGCACAATTATAGGGAGACCTAGCCTCTCCTTTGCAGCAACAGTCTTCTCAAGGGCAAGTCCTGTGGTAGAGGGCTCAACCCATGAAACCGCCAGTCCGCTAGGTCTGTGAGAACATTAGCAACCATCGAGGTGGGGAAGCCCAGTACCTCTGTATTCTCCACCAACTCCTAAAGGGGGTTCTGCATATTTTTTTCCTTTTTTTTTTTTTAATTAACTTTTTTTAAAATCAACTATAAAAAAATAAAAAAATAAAAAATTTTAAAAACATACAAAATAAAATTTTCAAAGAGACCATAACAAGGGAGTAAGAAAAAGACAACTAACCTAAGATAAGTACTTTACTTCCAACATGTTCCTACTCTACCCCAAGAAAGTAACCTAATATAGCAACATTTCTGTGAACTTGTTCCTACTATACCCATCAGAAATTAACAGACCATAGTCATTCCTGGGCATTCCCAGAATGTTAAATTTACCCACTGTAGCTTCTCTATTCTTATTGGATTATCGTTCCCCCTTCCTTAATTGCTCTCTGTCACTAGTTCTCCTACATTCTACATTATAAACTATTTGTTTTACATTTTTCAATGTTCACATTAGTGGTAGCATATAATATTTGTCTTTTTGTGCCTGGCTTATTTCGCTCAGCATTATATCTTCAAGGTTCATCCATGTTGTCGTATGTTTCACGACATTGTTCCTTCTTACTGCCACGTAGTATTCCATCGTGTGTATATACCACATTTTCTTTATCCACTCATCTGTTGAAGGACATTTGGGTTGTTTCCATCTCTTGGCAATTGTGGATAATGCTGCTATGAACATTGGCATGCAGATATCTGTTCGTGTCACTGCTTTCAGATCTTCCGGGTATATACCAAGAAGTGCAATCGCTGGATCGAAGGGTAACTCTGTATCTGGTTTTCTAAGGAACTGCCAGACTGACTTCCAGAGTGGCTGAACCATTATACAGTCCCACCAACAATGAATAAGAGTTCCAATTTCTCCACATGCTTTCCAGCATTTGTAGTTTCCTGTTACTTTAATGGCAGCCATTCTAATTGGTGTGAGATGGTATCTCACTGTGGTCTTAATTTGCATCTCTCTAGTAGCTAGTGAAGCTGAACATTTTTTCATGTGTCTCTTGGACATTTGTATTTCCTCTTCAGAGAACTGTCTTTTCATATCTTTTGCCCATTTTATGATTGGACTGTCTGTACTATCATCATTGAGTTGTAGGATTTCTTCATATATGCAAGATATCAGTCTTTTGTCAGATACATGGTTTCCAAAAATTTTTTCCCATTGAGTTGGCTGCCTCTATACCTTTTTGACAAATTCCTTTGAGGAACAGAAACTTCTAAGCTTGAGGAGTTCCCATTTATCTATTTTTTCTTTTGTTGCTTGTGCTTTGAGTGTAAAATCTAGGAAGTCGCCGCCTAATACAAAGTCTTGAAGATGTTTCCCTACATTATCTTCTAGGAGTTTTATGGTACTTTCTTTTATATTGAGATCTTTGATCCATTCTGAGTTAATTTTTGTTAGGGTGTGAGGTAGCGGTACTCTTTCATTCTTTTGGATATGGATATCCAACTCTCCCAGCCCCATTTGTTGAAAAGACTGTTATGACCCAGTTCAATGACTTTGGGGGCTTTATCAAAGATCAGTCAGCCATGGATCTGGGGTCTATCTCCGAATTCTCAATTTGATTCCATTGATCAATATCTTTGTGCCAGTACCATGCTGTTTTGACAACTGTGGCTTTATAATAAGCTTCAAAGTCAGGGAGTGTAAGTCCTCTCACTTTGTTTTTCTTTTTTAGAGTGTATTTAGCAATTCAAGGCATCTTCCCTTTCCAAATAAATTTGATAACTAGCTTTTCCAAGTCTGCAAAGTAGGTTGTTGGAATTTTGATTGGGATTGCATTGAATCTGTAGATGAGTTTGGATAGAATTGACATCTTAATGACATTTAGCCTTCCTATTCATGAACATGGAATATTTTTCCATCTTTTAATCTCCCCTTCTATTTCTTTTAGTAGAGTTATATAGTTTTCTTTGTATAGGTCTCTTACATCTTTGGTTAAGTTTATTCCTAGGTACTTGATTTTTTTAGTTGCTATTGAAAATGGTATCTTTTTCTCGAGTGTCTCTTCAGTTTGTTCATTTCTAGCATATAGAAACATTACTGACTTATGTGCATTAATCTTGTATCCCGCTGCTTTGCTAAATTTGTTTATTAGCTCTAGTAGCTGTATCGTCGATTTCTCAGGGTTTTCCAGTTATAAGATCATATCATCTGCAATTAATGACAGTTTTACTTCTTTTCCAATTTGGATGCCTTTTATTTCTTTGTCGTGCCAGATTGCCCTGGCTAGCACTTCCAGCACAGTGTTGAATAACAGTGGTGATAGCGGGCATCCTTGTCTCGTTACTGATCTTAGAGGGAAGGCTTTCAATCCCTCACCATTGAGTACTATGCTGGCTGTGGGTTTTTCATATATGCCCTTTGTCACATTGAAGAAGTTTCCATAAATTCCTACCTTTTGACGTGTTTTTATGAAAAAAGGATGCTGAATTTTGTTGACTGCTTTTTCAGCATCTATTGAGATGATCATTTGATTTTTCCCTTTTGATTTGTTAATGTGTTATATTACACTGATTAATTTTCTTATGTTGAACCATCCTTGCATGCCTGGAATGAACTCCACTTGGTCATGGTCTATGATTTTTTTAATGTGTCTTTGGATTCGATTTGCATGTATATTGTTGAGAATTTTTACATCTATATGCATGAGGGAGATTGGCCTGTAGTTTTCCTTTCTTGTAGTATCTTTACCTGGTTTTGGTATTAGAGTGATGTTAGCTTCATCAAATGGGTTAGATAGTGTTCCATTTTCTTTAATATTTTGAAAGAGTTTAAGATTGATGTCAGTTTCTTTGGGAAGTTTGATAGAATTTCCCTGTGGAGCCATCTGGCCCTGGGCTTTGATTTGTGAGAAGCCTTTTTTTATTTTAAAGTTTCTTTTTTATTTTTTAAGCTTTATCAAAAAATTAAAAAACAAACAATTAAAAAAACATTTCAGACAAAACCAAAATGAAGGAATAAGAATAACCTAAAATAACTACATTGCTTCCAACACGTTCCTGCCATACCCCAAGTAAATTAACAAACTATAATCAAAGAATAAGAAAAACAAATAACCTAAAATAACTACATTGCATCCAACATGTTCCTACCCTATCCCAAGAAAATTAACACCATAGCCAAACAAAGGAATAAGAAAAACAAATAACTTAAAATAACCATTCCTTCCAACATGTTCCTACCATACCCCCCCAAAATTAACTAACCATAGTTGTTCTTGAACATTCCCATAATATTAAGATTACCCTCCATAACTTATCTGTTATTAGATTATCATTCCCCCTTCACTAGTTGCTGTCTATTGCTATGTCTCCTACATTCTACAATATGAACCATTTATTTTACATTTTTCACAGAGTTCACATTAGTGGTAACATACAATATCTCTCCTTTTGTCCCTGGCGTATTTCACTCAGTATTATGTCTTCAAGTTTCATCCATGTTGTCATATGTTTCACGACTTCATTCCTTCTTACGGCCGCGTAGTATTCCATCATGTGATACACCACATTTTGTTTATCCACTCATCTGTTGAAGGACATTTGGATTGTTTCCAGCTCTTGGCAGTTGTGAATAATGCTGTTGTGAACATTGGTGTGCAAATATCTGTTCATGTCACAGCTTTCAGATTTTCTGGGTATATACCGAGAAGTGAAATTGCTGGATCGAAACTTAACTTAATACCTAGTTTTCTAAGGAACCGCCAGACTGTCTTCCAGAGTGTCCTTACTATTATACAGTGTCACCAACAATTAATAAGAATTCCAATTTCTCCACATCCTCTCCAGCATTTGTAGTTTCCTGTTTGTTTAATGGCAGGTATTCTAATTGGTGTGAGATGATATCTCATTGTGGTCTTAATTTGCATCTCCCTAATATGTGAAGGTGAACATTTTTTCATGTGTTTTTTTAGCCATTTGTATTTCTTCTTCAGAGTAATGTCTTCTCATATCTTTTGCCCATTTTATAATTGAGTTGTTTGTACTATTGTCATTCAGTTGTAGGATTTCTTTATATATGCAGGATATCAGTCTTTTATCAGATATATGGTTTCCAAATATTTTTTTCCCATTGAGTTGGCTGCCTCTTCACCTTTTTGTCAAATTCCTTGGAGGTACAGAAGCTTTTAATTTTGAAGAGTTTATAGGAAGCTTTTTGATGACTGATTGGATCTCTTTGCTTTTCATTGGTTCATTGAGGTCTTCTGCTTCTTCTCTGGTCAGTCTAGGTTGTTCCTGTGTTTCCAGGGAATTATCCATTGCCTCTAAATTGTTTAATTTGTTGTGTACAGTTGTTCATAGCATCCTTTTAGGATTTTTAAAATTTTCGGAGGATCCACGGTAAAGTCCCCTTTCATATATTATTTTATTTGGGTGTTTTGTCTTTTTTGATTTTGTCAGTCTGGCTAAGGGCTTGTCAATCTTGTTGATCTTCTCTAAGAACCAACTTTTGGTTTTACTTATTCTCTCTATTTTTTGTTTGTTTTTTTTTTTTTCTCTCTATCATTTATTTCTACTTTAATCTTTGTTATTTCTTTTCTTCTACTTGATTTAGGATTACTTTGCTGTTCATCTTCTAGCTTTTCTAGTTGTTCCATTAGTTCTTTGATTTTTAGCTCTTTTCTTCCTTTTTAATGTATGCATTTAGAGCTATAAATTTCCCCTCTCAATACCACCTTTGCTGCATCCCGTACGTTTTGATATGTTGTGTTCTCATTTTCATTTGTCTCTAGATATTTAGCAATTTCTTTTGCAATTTCCTCAACCCACTGTATGTTTAAGAGTGTGTTGTTTAACCTCCAGATATTTGTGAATGCCCTAGATATTTGATGGTTATTAACTTCTAGTTGTATTCCATTGTGATCAGAGAATGTGCTTTGAATAACTTCAATCTTTTTAAATTTATTGATGCTTGTTTTATGCCCCAGCATATATCTATCCTGGAGAAAATTCTATTGAGCACTGGAGAAGAATGTATATCCTGGTGAGTTGAGATGTAATGCTCTCTATATGTCTGTTAAGTCTAATTCATTTATCACATTGTTTAGGTTCTCTGTTTCCTTACTGGTCCTCTCTCTGGTTGATCCATCTTTAGGAGAGAGTGATGTATTGAAATCTCCCACAATTATTGTGGAAGCATCTATTGCTTCCTTCAGTTTTGACAATGTTTGTCTCATATACTTTGGAGCACCTTCGTTGAGTGCATAAACATTTATGATTATTATTTCTTCTTGTTGAATTGTCCCTTTTATTAGTATATAGTGTCCTTCTTTGTCTCTTATGACATCCTTGCATTTATAGTCTATTTTATCTGAGATTAATATTGCTGTCCCTGCTTTCTTTTGGCTGTATCTTGCATGGAATATTTTTTTCCATCCTTTACTTTCACTTTCTTGGTGTCTCTGGATCTAAGATGAGTCTCTTGTAAGCAACATATTGATGGTTCATAGTTTTTAATCCATTTTGCCAATCTATATCTTTTAATTGAGAAGTCTAATCTGTTCACATTCAGTGTTATTACTGTGAAAGCAGTACTTGAATCAGCCGTCTTTTCCTTCGGTTTTTATTTGTCAGATGTATTTTTTCCCTCACTCTTTTTTTCCTTTAAGGTACCCTTACTTAAACTCTTCAATTCTGTGCCCTTTTCCAGACCTCTCCTTTCTTTTTTCTCAGCCGGTAGAGCTCCCTTTAGTATTTCTTTTAGGACGGGTCTCCTGTTAGCAAATTCTCTCAGCATTTGTTTGTCTCTGCAGATTTTAAGCTCTCCTTCTCAGCTCCATGCTGCCCGCTGAGTAGTCGCTACTTAGTCTTATGTTGTTTCCCTTGTATGTGTATGTGGTGAATCACTTCTCTCTTTCGTAACTTTCTCCTTCTCTTCAGCGTTTGACAGTCTGATCAGAATGTGTCTTGGAGGGGGTTTATTTGAATTTATTCTATTTGGAGTTCATTGAGCATCTTGGTTTACATATTTTTATGTCATTTAGAAGGGATGGGAAGTTTTCCCCAACAACGTCTTTGAATACTCTTACTAACCCTTTACTCTTCTCTTCTCCTTCTGGAATACTGATGATTCTTGTATTTGTGCGCTTCATGTTGTCCATTATTTCCCTGAGATCTACTTCAAATTTTTCTATTTTTTCCAACATTTGTTTTTTTGTGCTTTCACTTTTCCATCACACTGTCTTTGAGTTCGCTAATTCTTTCCTCTCCTCTTCAAATCTGGTCTATGTGTCTCAAGAATCTTTTTAATTTGATCAACAGAATCTTTTATTTCCATAAGATCCACTATTTTTTTATTTACTCTTGCGAATTCTTCTTTATGCTCTTCTAGGGTCTTCTTCATATCCTTTATATCCTGAGCCATGATATTGATCTTTGTGAGTACTTCTTTGATTAATTGCTCCAAATTCTGTGTCTCCTCTGGCTTTTTAATTTGGGCATTTGGATTAGCCATATCTTATGGTTTCTTTATATGCTTTATAATTTTCTCTTGGCATTTGCTTGTCTTGATAGGTTTATTTTAGGATATGCAGGCTGATTTGAACACTTGTCTATAATTTGGTGCAGTTTGGCAGGTTGACCACTCCAGGTCATAGTGTTCCCAGCCTTTCCCAGGACCACAGGTGGTGTACTCTGGGGCTGCAGACCTGCATGTCTCCCCCTCTAGTTCATATGTCCCGCAGTCACTCTCTGTGGCGTGCCCATGGGTCCGTGGGATTGGGGGAGGGATCAGATCATGGCAGTTCCATGCGGCATCCCTGCCTCTAGACAGTTCACACCTTGGGCTTCTGTAGAGGAAGAGTGTACTCCATCACAAGCCTACTGAATCCCAAATTCCCTTAAGGGAGCTCCTGCAGTGCTGTGAAGAGGTGTCTCCGCTAGCTGCAAAGATGGCTGCATGGGGCATGGAAAGCTACCCCCTCTGTGATCATCTGTCTGCTTCATCAGTCAGTCTCTGGCACGGGGGCTCTTGGCCACATGTCTCTGAAGGGTTATCACCCACACCAGGTACTGAAGAGGGTGCCCAGGGCATGGAAAGGTACTCCCCACCATGCTTGCTCTGGCTGCCCTTTCCCCACTGGCATTCTGGGCCAAATACTCACCTGAACACAGCCTCTCAGCTTCTCCAAGCACACAGTCACTATGAGTATAGAAGTCCCTGCCCAGCCAGTGGAACCCTGGAACCTCTATTCTCAAGTACTTTTTCCTTTATCTGGTGTTCTTCATGGAGAGGTTTGCTCTGTCTCTCCTAATCCACCATCTTGTCCAAGCCTTAAGACTAGATGACTGTTAAGGCTCCTTCTGGCTCTGAGGATTCTATAATGCTTTGTAGTGCATTGGTTTCTGTTATTGTCTAAACAAGTGGGCAGTCAGGATTTTGTGTAATGGCCATCCTCTTTAAATCTTGGTTTCCAAGAGTACATTGTGTCTAAAAACTGGAACTTCCACGAGTCTTTTTTATCAGTTTCTTCTTCTAGACTTCTCAGTTGCTTTCTTTTCCATCCTCCTCTAACTTTTGGTCCTCTTTAACTAGATTATTTTTTTCTTTTTATCATAAGTGTACATATTCCTCCAGCCTTTTTGGTGTTAGGAATCTTATCCATGCAGTTAATATTTTATTAGTCATCTAAGTTGCTTAGAGTTTCTTCTCAAGCTTGTCTACAGTCCAATAAAAGTTTCTTCTGAATGTACCATCAACCCATGGAATTTAATATATCAAAATTTGTATTCAGTTTTCCCCTACCATAAGCCCAGATTCAGTTTCCTCATTGTCTTTTCTTAGTGTCTGAAACTCTTGACGTTTGCTGACTCTCCCCATTAGCTCTATATTCTGTTCAATATTAAATGCTGATTCCTTTTTCGTCTTCTTCTCAGTGTACACTCTCTTCTTTCCTCCTGGTTTGTCTTTTTTCCTCTGCTATTAACTCTCTCATACCCTTCAATGATTGGTGCCATCTGACTCCTTCCCTTCCTCCCCCTCCCCTCCCCATCCTTTCCTTTTTCTTCATGAACAATTCAGTCCCAAAGCCAACAGGAAAGGCCCAGTGTCCTGGGCCTACAGCATTGCATCCTGTCAACAACATGTGAGGTAGATGCTGTTTTATCTCCATTTTACAACTAGGTAACTGAGGCATAGAGAGATTGAGTAGAGGGTACAGGGAAGGCTGAACACAAAGCCAGTCACTGGTCTCATACCCCTGAGTCTACAAAAGGGCCTGTAGGAACAGGGTGGCCTCCCATCACAGGCAGAGGAGAGGGATTTCAAATGGGGTTTTCCACTCTTTCTCTTCTTCTTTCCCTTCCCGTTTCTCCCCCACCCCACCCCCATACGTTCTTTTATTAGACATTTAGTTTGTCTGGAAATAATATCCATGATAACCTATGATAACCTGCCCCCTTGCCCACTTTTTTCTTATTTTAAAATTTGTATATTCTCAGTTGGAGAAGATTGTTCCATATGAGAACTGAAGTCTATATTTTGTTTATGACTTTCCTAAAGTCTATATTTTGTTTATGACTTTCCTTTACTAATTACAGCACAGAGTCCTGAATGTAATAGATGTCTAGTAAATCTTCCTGACTGACAGATGTATAAAAGTTGGTGGGGGAGATGTGTAATGTTTAGCATCATCATTCTTCAGTTTTAGAAATGAAAAGATCTTTTGTGTCATTAACTGGTTTTAATTTGTAATTTTTTGTTTTATGCCAGGTTTTGATGGCAGTATTTTCAGTACAGTAAAATGAAGTTCAACACTATATAGTATAAATATTAAAACTAGTATATTAAACATTATTAACCAGCTGATGTATCAGATATTCTCAATAGGCTTATCTTCCTAGGTGCATGCTAGGCAGTTTTTGAAGGTAAATAATAGCTTCAAAACCAGTACTCAGCCATTTACTGTATTAAAATCATTGACAATTTAAAAGTGACATAGTAAACAGTTTCCAGAATAAGGGGTGGTAAGTGGTTTCCTCTTTCTGTTTTCCAAAGCTATGCTTCTATTGCTGACATACTCTTAAAAAGTAGCATTTCTTCCCATAATTTCCATGTCATCCAAAGTCAATATTGGGAGAGAAAGGAGGATGACTGGAGTGGAGGTTGACTGAGGGAAGGTAAAAGGCAGAAGACAGCTTCCACCCCAGTGACTAGTTGTCTTACCTCCCTGCTTGCTCACCTGCCTCCTTTCTTACTTCAGGAGCAGATAGTTGATAAGAAGATATTCCTCAGTTCATAGCACATTATTAACATTATCTTGCAAGTTTCTTGTCTTGCTTTGTCCTTTTATTTTTAACCCTTTATCCCAATCCACATGCCCATTCCCTTCCTTGCTTATATGTACCCACTCTAATGTGTTTGTTGTATGTCTTCTATCTTCATATTTGCTTGAAAGATATGTAGAATAGTTGTGTGTATCTTCAATTTACATAGTGGAATTTGCTTATATTTAACTAAATGCTATGTTTTTAAAGATGTGTTCATATTGTTATAGGTACATCTAAAGTGTGGTTTTTAAAAGCTACATAGAATTCCATGTTTGTCTACTCCATTTTGCTTTTTCATTCTTCCAGTTATGGTAATCACAGTTACTTCCATCTCCATGCTGCTACAATATCATCACTACAGCTAACATTCTTACAAAGATCTATAAAGGCTATAAATAGGATGTATACAGCCTTATTTGAGTATTTTCTGAGATTTATATACTAGAGTAGGATCACTGGATCATAGAGTTCAGCCAGATTACTTTATAGAAGGATTGTATCAGTTTACAGTCTTACCCATAATGCATAAGAGTTCTTGTCTCCTCATATCCTTGCCAATCCTTGCTGTTACCCACAGTTCTCATTTTTGTCCTTCTAATAATACCTGATGGGTAAAAAGTGGTAGCTCATTGTTTTAATTCGAATTTTGCTCATTGGGTTTACTTGAATTTGATCATCTTTTTATATACTTGTTACCCATTTAGGATTCTTCTGTGAGTTCCTTACTCATTGCTTTTGACCATTTTTCTATTGAGTTGCCTGTGATGTTCTTATTGAATTGTAAGGATTCCTTGTATATTCTATATATTTAATTCCTTGTCAGTTTTAGATGTTGCAAAGCATCTTTTCCTCATCTATCATCTATCTTAACTCTCTTCATGGTGTTCTTTATTGAACAGTAATCCATAATGTTGAAGTCAAATATGAAAAAATTCATATTATGGTTTGTATTTTTAGAATTTTATTTCTGAAGTAGTTCTGCTCTAGTCTTTTCTGCTGAATAGTGTTACCTTGCAGAATTTTTATGATACAAATCTGTTTACAGGGCCTTTTGAAGAGGTGTCTTTCTTTTCTTCCTTACTTTTGGCCCCCAGGAAGGTTGGCAGTTAGTATTAATGTTTCACTGCTCCTAAGAGAAAAAAATGGAAGAAAATTAATGATCCCCACGTTTTTCTAAGCCCTGTTCCTCTACTCACAAGGGTGGGCCCTGAGACCCTGTTTGTACTGCATGCCCAGCTATGGCTGATGGGAAAGGCATACCTACCCAAGCTGATTACTCATAATCTTCCTCCAGCCATGTGGAATTAGGACTAAGAGACATTAATAGTCTCTGCTAGTCTCTTGAAGGACATGCCAATTGAGGGGTTTGGAAGCAGCCATCATCCACTATGTACACAAAAAAGCCTAAGGAAATGGTTTGCAGAGAGAGAAGAATGAGGAAGATGTGCACAGAGAAAGAAAGGAAAAAGCCTTATGGCCCCATAGAGAGGGAGAGAAATTGGGATAGAATGAGAGAATAGTTGACCTGGTTCCTGATGGCTTTCCAGTTTCTGGTTCTAGTCTCTCCTGAGACCAGATTGCATTTACTACCTGTGTTAGGGGTGGCTAAGTGCTGTAACAGACTCTGAAGTGTATAATGGCCCTAACACAGTATGAGTTTATTTCTTATCACAGATGGTTCTAAATGATTCTAAATTATGGAATGGCAGTAATGAAAGGCTCTTCCCCACAAAGTTCTTCAGGAACCCAGACTGATAGAGGCTCTGCCGTCATCTTCACATGACTTCCAGGATCTCTTTGGGTGTCACCATCCAGCTTACAGAGGGACATAAACGTGGAGTTTAATACATGGGAGGTTTTTATAGGTCAGGCTTGGAACTAGCACACATCCATTATATTCCTTTTGCTGGAACTCAGTCAAATGGCCATATTTTATTGTATGGGTGACTGAAATTGTAGTATTATCTGTGGACCCAGAAGGAAAAGAAAAATGTGCTTGATAATCAGGCAGAGACTGCCACATCGTGTTTAGATTTTGTGTAATACCTCCTATATATTTATAGTCAAGTCCCTGTTGTTTCTTAAACTTGCTTGAGTTGCCGTCTGTTGCTTTTATGTTGATACTTGAGATATTTTCATAATATTGATGTTTAAAATAGTAAAATAAAAACTGAATAACTTATTATTTTCTCAGGAAAATTGGGTCGATTCCCACCCATGATGCATCATCACCAGACACCCTCAGATGGCCAGACCCCTGGGGCTCGTTTCCAGAGGTCTCATCTTGCAGAGGCATTTGCAAAGACCAAAGGACCGGGTGGAGGCACTGGAGGAGGCAACAGTGGAAGAGGATTGATGGGGCAGATTATTCCAATCTATGGTTTCGGGATTTTTTTATATATACTCTACATTCTGTTTAAGGTAAGTAGAATCATTTTGGTCAGATCATTGCAATAAAAATCATTGTCTGCATTAATCATTGTCTGTCTTTACAGTTCATAACACTTTCAAATCCATCATCTCTTTAAACTTGCTTCCTTTGTGAGGTACTTACAATATGTATGGTTTCAGTTTTACAGGTGAGAAAATCCTTGCTTAAGAGTTTAAGTGATTTGCCTCAGAATTCAGAACTGAAAAGGTAGAACCAGGTCTTCAACCTGGGTCTTCTAATTCCTAATCCAGTGAATGTTCTAGTTTAAAGCCAAAAAAATTTTGAGTATCTCTGCTAGCTGAAAAGGGATAAAGATGTTCTAAGAAGAGTATTACTGAAACTTTATAGAAATATATATATATATTTATTTAGATGCTGGGGTGTTGGAATAGCTGGAAAGGAGGTAAATGACATGGAACTGTACCATATGACGTCCTTTGAAATTTTCTTTATAGCTACTCATTGAATTGTGCTTTGAAACTCTTCACCTTTTTTGTGTGTACCCTATATTGCATAACAAGGGAAGAACTGAAACTGTGGAAATGTAATGCATAACAATTTTTGAAATTACCTATATAACTGCTTGTTGAGTTGTACATCGAAAGTTAACACCGTTCTGTATATGTGTTATATTTTACAATAATGGAAATAACTGAAGTTGTGGAACTCTGACCCATGACATTCTTTGAAGTTTGTTTTCTAACTACTTGTGAAATCATACCTTACAAGTAATCACTGTTAAGTATATATGTTAAAGTTCACAATAAAAAAATGCATTAAAAAAAGAGCATTATTGTTAGGATTGGCACATTGATTCCCACTGTGTTGCCCTTTTGAGGCCAAATAACAACTGTACCAACACCACTTTGTCCTCTTTTTTCCCCCTGGCATATAAGGTCCTGTTTTTAAACATCATCTCCAGTAATTCTCCTGGGACAGAACTGTCATGTCCTGAAACTGAGCCTGATATTTCCTAGCTCTGGTGAGACTTCCAATTAAGTTCCACGAGGCAGGCTTTTCCAGGCAATGGACTTGTGCACTGTGAAGTGGAGGCAGAAACTTCACTTTGTCTTCCTAACTAGTGTAAGGGGTTAGTTCTATTTTTTTTTTCTCAATTCAGTTTTATTGAGGTATACTCACATACTCACAACCTACAGTCATCCACAGTGTACAGTACCATCATATAGTTGTGCATTTATCACCAAAATCAGTTTTTGAACATTTTCATTACTCCAGGAAAAAAAAGGATTAAAAATACAAATAAAGAACACTCAAACATCCCATTCCCCATCATGCCCCTTATTATTCATTTAATTTTTTTCCCATTTTTCTATTCATCTGTCCATACACTAGATAGAGGGAGTGTGAGTCACAAGTTTTCACAATCACATAGTTATACAATCATCTTCAAGAATCAAGGCTTACATCAGAAACAAAGGCAAAAACTATAATGCCTCACTAATATGGCCTAACTATAATGTGTAAACTCAGAATTGAATCTTAGAACACAGCCTAACAGGGAACAATTACTGTAATGGTCCCTAGATTGTAAGCTCTTACAGCAGTCAAATCTGTTCCTGAATTGTAATGGCTACCTCCAAACTCTGAGATGTTGATCCCTTTGTGTATAACCTGATTGGTCTCTGGAGCACTGGGTATCTGTGTGACACCTGAAACTCAGAGCTAGAGCTCGGCAGATAAGAATGTCAGTATTAGCACATACAGCAACTGTTAAAAAAAAAAAAAAAAAACAACTGAAAAAAGAGCCCAGGTTTCAGTTAGAGATGAATGAAGTAGATCTGACTAAGACTAGGGCATACTGGGCCAAAGGGTAACGGTTGAAACCGACTGTGTTAAAACTTCAACTTCCATGTGAGACCAAGGGAAGAGATGTTTATTTGGTGCAGGATCTTTATTTTCTAAAAGTATAACTTCTATAGTCAGTTTGTTTGAACACCACAATTACATGGAACTTTGAATGGGAAGTGAGATATTGTAGGTTTGTATAGGTTAGAGTGAAATAGTGACACATCCCAAAGTAATTTGGGCAGAGAATAAAGACATATATTCAGGGCCCCCCTGATGAGCTGGGGGGAAATGCGGAAGTGTTGGACTCCTCACCTGGACTGATGCTGATGTTCTCACAAACATTGAGGACTGACAGTTTGATGTGCCAAGCCCTCTATCATGGGACTTACCCTTTTGGAGCTCGTTACTGCAAAGGAGAGGCTAAACCTGCATATAATTGTGCCTAAGAGTCTCCCCCTGTGTGCCTCTTTGTTGCTCAGATGTGGCCCTCTCTCTCTAGCTAAGCCACCTTGGCAGGTGAACTCGCTGCCCACCCCGCTACATGGTACCTGACTCCCAGGGGTTTAAATCTCCCTGGCAACATGGGATATGACTCCCACGGGGATGAATCTGGACCCGGCATCATGGGATTGAGAACATCTTCTTGACCAAAAGGGGGATGCAAAATGAAATAAAGTTTCAGTGGCTGAGAGATTTCAAATGGAGTTGAGAGGTCACTCTGGTGGACATTCTTATGCACTATATAGGTAACATTTTTTAGGTTTTAATGTATTGGAATAGCTAGGAGTAAACACCTGAAACTGTTCTAGTTTGCTAATGCGGCTGGAATGCAAAACATGAGAGATGGATTGGCTTTTTTTTTTTTTTAATTTAATAAATTTTATTTCTAAATAAATTCCGTCTTACAGGAACAGTTGCAAAAACAGTAAAAACACCATACATAGAACTCCATCATACCCCAAACCCCCTCCCCCGATACCCTGATCCACCACCTTTAACATCCTGTCACACCACCGTTTCTTTCTTTCCCTCCCTCTCTCCCTCCCCCCTCTCTGTCTATCATCCATCATCTGTTGCTCTGTCCTTTGAACATATGAGAGCAAGCTGCACATATCTTTGAACAATCTGATTCACATATACCTTTCCCATGGACAAGAACATTCTTTTATGCAATCTCATTAAGCTCAGCTAAGAAGTTCAAGAAATTCAATATTGATATAAAGCTTACCTTCTGTATTTCCTTTTTTTTTTTCTCTTGTGTCCCATCTGTGTCCCTTTGAGCCTCTTCTCCTCCATCCTCAGATCTCATCCAGGATCATCCTTGGCATTTGATTGTCATATTTGGAATTTTTGTTTTTTTTTTTTTTCCAGTTGTAAAAACATATATATATATAGCCTAAAGCTTCCCATTCCACCCCCTCCCTAGCATTTCATTAGTGGGATTAATCACATTTAGAATGTTGCAATGCTATCACCTTCCCACCATCTATTTCTAGAAGTCTCCCTTCACCCCAAACAGAAACCCTACTCTCATTTCTTAACTCCCCATTGCCCCTTCCCCCACTTCTCAGAACTCCTACTCTACTTTTCATCTTTATGGTCATATTCTCTGATACTTTCTTTGTGTTTACTGTGGGGCTTAAATTTACCATCTCAAATCTGTAACAATCTTGTTTTTCTTTGATATCAACTTAACTTCAATATGACACATAAACTATGTTCCTATACTCCATCATTCCCCCACCTTTATGTAGTTCTTGTCAAAAATGATGTATTTTACATTGAGTCCAAAACCACTGGTTCATCATTACAGATTATGTATTTTAGATCCTGTAGGAATTAAATAGTGGAGTTATAAATCAGAAATACAGTAGTATTGGCATTTATATTTACCATGTGATCTTTACTGGAAATCTTTATTTCTTCATGTGTTTTAGTCAATTGTTTAGTGTCTCTTCCTTTCAGCCTTCTCAGCTCCATTTAGCATTTCTTATAGGACTGATTACTGGTGATGATGTCCCTCAGCTTTTGATTATCCGGGAATGTTTTCATCTCCCCCCCATTTTTATCCTCCAGGTGTTTGTGAATTCTCCAAGTCTCTGATGGTTATTGACTTCTATTTGTATTCCATTGTGGTCAGAGAATGTGCTTTGAACAAATTCATTTTTTTTTTTTTTTTTGAGGCTTGTTTTTATGTCCCAGCATACAGTCCATTCTGGAGAAAGATCCATGATCACTAGAAAAGAATGTGTGTCCCGGTGACCTAGGATGTAATATTCTATATATGTCTGTTAAAATTCTCTATATCTCTCTCTCCTTTCTTTGTTTCTCTGTCTGTAGGGCTCTCTTTAGTATCTGAAGTAGGGCAGCTCTTTTATTAGCAAAACCTCTCAGCATTTGTTTGTCTGTGAAAAATTTAAGCTCTCCCTCAAATTTGAAGGAGAGTTTTGCTGGATAAAGTATTCTTGGTTGGAAATGTTTCTCTCTCAGAATTTTAAATATGTCATGCCACTGCCTTCTCGCCTCCATGGTGGCCACTGAGTAGTCACTACTTAGTCTTATGTTGTTTCCTTTGTATGTGGTGAATTGCTTTTCTCTTGCTGCTTTCAGAACTTGCTCCTTCTCTTCAGTATTTGACAGTCTGATCAGAATATGCCTTGGAGTGGGTTTATTTGGATTTATTCTATTTGGAGTTTGCTGGGCATTTATGCTTTGTGTATTTATATTGTGTAGAAGGTTTGGGAAGTTTCCCCCAACAATTTGTTTGAATACTCTTTCTAGACCTTTACCCTTCTCTTCCCCTTCTGGGACACCAATGAGTCTTAAATTTGGACGTTTTATTTTATCTATCATATCCCTGAGATCCATTTCAATTTTTTTTATTTTTTTCTCCATTCTTTCTTTTGTTCTTTCATTTTCTGTTCTGTGGTCCTTGAGGAGGCTGAGTTGTTGTTCAGCTTCCTCTAATCTTGTATTATGAGTATCCAGAGTCTTTTAATTTGGCCTACAGTTTCTTTTATTTCCATAAGATCTTCTGTTTTTTTATTTACTCTTACAATATCTTCTTTATGGTCTTCTAGGGTCTTCTTTATGTCTTTTATATCCTGTGCCATGCTCTTCTTCATGTCCTTTATATCTTGTGCCATGCTCTTGTTGCCTGTCTGTAGTTCTTTGATTAATTGTGCCAAGTACTGTGTGTCTTCTGATCTTTTGATTTGGGTGTTTAGGTTTGGGTTCTCTGTATCGTCTGGTTTTATCATAAGCTTTAAGATTTTCTGTTGTTTTTAGCCTCTTGGCATTTGCTTTCCTTGGTGTTTAATTTGTCAGAATTGCAGCTTGGTGGTGTATGCTCTCTCCAACCAACCAGCAGATGGTGTCTGTGAGTTACCAATTCCCCTCAAGTCAGCTCTCCCCAACCCGGTCTTTGTGGTGTGTGGGCATCTGACCCCCGAGGGGTCCACTCGGTGCACTTAATTTGGGTGTGCTGCCCCGAATGAGGGGGCGTGCATCTGAGTGGTTAGGGAGGAAGGGCAGCTTTAATAATCAGACCTCCCAGGTGTTCCTGGAGATTTAAGGCTGTTCTCTGCCGCTGACCCAAAAGTCCTTGGTATTGGCCTAGGTTCCGTGAGATTTCCGAGTGGTTCCCCTTTCCGTGCTGTGCTCTTCCCGGACCTCTGCTGAAGGAGGGAGGGCTGTGCCATGTCACAAGTGTGCACCGGCCTCCAGGGAAGCCCTGGGACACTGGGCTGGGCAGAGTCGTTCCCAGCCCGCTTCAAAGATGGTTGAATGGGACACGTTAACTTCCCCCTTCCGCACAGCTCTGCCCTCCAAGCTCTGGGACAATTAGCTGTGGGTGTATTCAAGGCCACTGTCCATGGCTGATGTTGTGGCATGTGAGTGTTGCTGCAGGAAAGACTCCCTCTCACACTGGGTTTCTTGGCGCGGCTCTGTGCTGTGGGTTCGGCCCCGGGCAGGAGCACCTCTGCCTGCCAGGGAGACGGCTGCAAGTCTTGCTTTTTTTCCCCCTTTTTAGCCTATAATTCTTGACTGGTGTGAGGAGATATGGCCGTGTTCCCCCAGGCTCTGGGGTCTGATTCTAAATGGAAAGGGCCCCACCCCTTTCCTCTTGGAGAAGATAGACCCCCTAGGGGGAGGTCATTAGCATTTCAATGGTCCCTCTCTCTGCTTGTGCTATCTCCACCCTTCTCTGAGTTACAGCACTGGGAACTGAAAATGGCTGGGGCTTTCTCCACTGAGCTGAAAAAGAAACAGATAGTCCCCTTCAGACCTAGTCCAAGGTGACCCTCCGGCTCTCCAAGGTCAGTCGTCACCCAAAGGCTCTGTCTATTTTTTGGGGATTCATACCTGTAGTGAGCAGTTCACACTTGCTACTTAAAACCCCAGTTGGAGCTCAGCTGAGCTATATTCACTTGCTGGGAGAGAGCTTCTCTCTGGCACCATGAGGCTTTGCAGCTCGGGCTATGGGGGAGGGGGTCTCACGACTTGGATCCGCAGGTTTTACTTACAGATTTTATGCTGTGATCTCGGGCATTCCTCCCAATTCGGGTTGGTGTATGATGAGTCGACGGTCTTGTTTGCCCCCCTGCAGTTATTCTGGATCATTCATTAGTTGTTTCTGGTTTTTTTCAGTTGTTCCAGGGGGACTACTTAGCTTCCACTCCTGTCTATGCTGCCATCTTCCCTCTCCGGATTGGCTTTTATAAAAGGGGTTTATTTGGTTACACAGTTACAGTCTTAAAGCCATAAAGTATCCAAGGTAACACATCAGCAATCGGGTTCCTTCACTGAAGGATGGCCAGTGGAGTCCGGAAAACCTCTGTTAGCTGGGAAGGCATGTGGCTGGTATCTGCTCCCAAGTTCTGGTTTCAAAATGGCTTTCTCCCAGGATGTTCCTTTCTAGGCTGCAGTTCCTCAAAAAATGTCACTCTTAGTTGCTCTTGGGGTGTTTGTCCTCTCTTAGCTTCTCCGGAGCAAGAGTCTGCTTTCAATGGCCATCTTCAAATTGTCTCTCATCTGCAGCTACTCTCTCACCTGTAGCTCCTCTTCAAAATGTTGCTTTTAGCTGCACTGAGTTCCTTTTGTTTGTCAGCTCATTTATATGGCTCCAGTGATTTAATTTAGACCCACACTGCATGGGTGGGGTAACACCTCCATGGAAATTATCCAATCAGAGTCATTACCCACAGTGGGGTGGGGCACATCTCCATGGAAGCACTCAAAGAATTACAGTCTAATCAACATCGATATCTCTGCCCACACAAGATTACATCAAAGATAACGGAGTTTTCCGGGACATAATACATTCAAACCGGCACACTATCAAACTCCAACCCAGTAGCCTGGACTCTTGAAGACAATTGTATGACAATGTAGCTTACAAGGGGTAACTGTGATTGTGAAAACCTTGTGGATCACACTCCCTTTATTTAGTGTATGGATGGGTGAATAGAAAAATGGGGACAAAAACTAAATGAAAAATAGGGTGGGATGGGGGGGATGATTTGGGTGTTCTTTTTTATTTTTATTTTTTATTCTTCTTCTGTTTCTTTCTGATGTAAAGAAAATGTTCAGAAATGGATTGGGGTGATGAATGCATAACTATATGATGGTATTGTGAACAGCTGATTGTACATCATGGATGATTGTATGGTATGTGAATATATTTCAATAAAACTAAATTTAATTAAAAAAAAAAAAGAAGGCTACTTGTTGCAGTTCAACAATTTCAGTTATTTCCTTCTAGCTATTCCAATACACTAGCAATTGAAAAGGGATATCCGTATAACGTGTAAGAGAACCCCCTAGAATGACCTCTCAAATCCATTTGAAATCTCTCAGCCACTGAAACTTTATTCTGTTTCATTTGTCTTCCCCCTTTTGGTCAAGAAGACTTTCTCAATCCCATGATGCCGGATGCAGGGTCATCCCCGGGAGTCATGTCTCACATTGCCTTGGAGATTTATATCCCTGGGAGTCATGTCCCATGTAGGGGAGAGGGCAGTGAGTTTACCTGCCATGTGGGCTTAGAGAGAGAGAGGCCATATCTGAGCAACAAAAAAGGTTCTCTAGGGGAGACTCTTAGGCACAATTATAAGTATGCTTAGCCTCTCCTTTGCAAAACAACCTTTTTAAGGGCAAGCCCCAAGATCAAGGGCTCGACCTTCTAAATTGGTAGTCCTCAATGCTTATGAGAAAATCAGTAATTCCTCAGGTGGGAAAGTTTACTATTTCTCCATTTTTCCCCAGTTCCTCATGGGGGCTTTGCAAATACTTTTTATTCCCTGCCCAGATTACTTTGGGATGTATCAGGGTTTCACACTAACCATATCTCACTCCCTATTCAAAGTTCCATGTAATTATGGTGTTTGAATAAACTAGCCATATGAGTTAAATTATTTAGTGTGCTACAGAAAATTTAGATTTTACACCAAATAAACATCTCTTCTTTGGTCTCACACAGAAGTTGAAGTTTTAAAACACAGTCAATATAGTCCTATACCCTTTTGTCTGACTTGCCTTAGTTCCTACGCGGATATGCTGCATTCATATCTCTAGTTGAAGACTGAACTCTTTTTCAGCTTTTTTAACAGTTGCTGTATGGGGTAATACTGGCATTCCTAGCTGCCGAACTCTGGCTCTGAATCTCAGGTGTCACACAATTAAGGGGTTAGTTCCTTCTTGACCAGGAATTCTGCAGGCAGCCAGAGGGGGCACATCCCCTTTAGATGAGCAGGGGCAAGGCAGATGACCTGTAGGAAGATATTTTTTTCTTATGCCTTGGTAATTGTTTACATGGAAGACATCTCATCTTTTGTTGGCTTTTTTTTTTGGGGGGGAGGGAGGCGCAGTTCTCTAATGTTGCTATTTGATTTGATTTCTGACTTTATTTTTGTCTCCCATCCTTTTCATTTTTTTTTTTTTTTTTTCATTTAATATGAGGGGTTGCATGAGATTCTGAGCTGCTGTTGATGTGCTGTACCTCATTCAATTCTCAGCTCTCAAAGGGGAAAACTGCAGAAGATCATACATGCTCTACTGCCACACCTGGAAACACCCGCAGGAAAATTAGTAAGTTCCCCTTCTCCGTATATTCTCAATTTTTACTGAGTCAGATAGCTGTTATACAACCAGAGGGACAATCTGTAGGTATGACTTAAAATCGTTTCTCAAAAGTTACTCTAAATTAATCTGATGTTATTTTTACCTTAACTCTGGGAATTCTCAAAATTGTCCATATTAATTTTGGACTTTTAAGGGAAAAAATAGTTATAAAAGGTACAAAACCACCAGTTCACTTTTTAATGTATTAACAGATTAATATTTCACATTTGGAATGGGTTTCTTCTCATTTCCAGATTTCAGAATATTGATAGCAGGCGAAATTATTTCACATAGAGAAGAACTGAAGCAGAGAAATCAAGTCATCACTAAATTCAGTTATTAGACTTAGGGACGGGTTTAAAACTTCTGACTCTTGAAATATAATCATCAAATATTTTTGACTGCCTAGGATATTCTGTGCTCTCTGGAGCAATGGACATGTATAAGGTATGACTCTTCCCTCTAAGTCTAGGTTTTATGTCAGGTAAAATGACTTGTGAAGTTAACTACTTTGAAAGAAGGAAGCTGGCAAAAGCATTATGAGAAATCATGTCTAGCTGGAGTGGCTGGGGAGGAGGTCTCATGAGGTAGATAAGATGGCTTGAGTAAGACACAGGCAGACAAGTACTAAGTCTTGAGCAGATTGCTAATGTAGGGTAGCTGTGGGAAAGAAGTCCTGAATCTTAGGTAGGTTAAGGCCAGTTTGTTGAAGGCCTTGGAGGGCAGACTACTTTTTCCGTGGATAATGAAGCCTCAGCAGAAATTTTTAAAAGAAAGACAAAAGGAAGTGAGGCTGAGCCACCAAAGCATCTGCCCCTAGCCGTAACTGTCTTTTGGATTCCCTCCTGGATTCTCTATACAAAGAGATATCCCAGTACTTTGTGCATCCTTTCTGGAAATCTTAAATATTCAAGGTATCCTTTGAGAAAGAGGTTATGTTCTTAATTAAAATAGTGTTGTCTAACCAATAGTGATGGTAAATGCATTATCAGTAGAATAATTTTAAAAAGATTTGTGGACTCTGTAAAGAGTAGCAACTTGCATATTCTGTTGCATAATGCACTTAAAACAGAAAGAAGTAAAGCAAATACTTAATAATGGAAATATAAGTTATCAGCTTCTTATGCTTTTATTTTGAGTCATGCAGAAAATAAAAAGGACCTGAGCACTTATGTGCACAGTCCACAGAATACTTTACACATGCTAACTGAATGCATTAGAATGTGTTCTAGAAATATTAAAAGGCCTTTGAAATATTACATCTTGCAATGACCCTATAGGTAGAAAAACACTCAGTTCTGTAATAGAAAAAGGCTAGACTATTACATAATCCTACTGCCTTAGAGTCATTTCAGGTTCTGATTGAGTGATTTATTTTTTCTGTTTTACTTTTAGGGTCCTAATAATAGTTTCAATAGATAAATTGAGGGAGTTTAACATTTGACTGTTATCTCCCAGATTTGTTTTAAACTCTAGGTGCAGGGGAAATGTTGCTCACTTTGGGTGGCATCGTAACTCCTTTTCTAAAGCAGCTTATCCTCAAACATCATTTGGATCAGAAAGGGTAGGTTTATCTTCTGCATTGTTTTCCTAGGTGACTTTTAGAGGTGTGTTTTTCACTCCTAGGCATTTTCTTTAACTAGTCCTGCTGTATGTCTGTGTGTAAGACAGAGTGATTTGTTCATCACTCACTAAACAGGCTCTATAGATCTCTGTGCCCAGACCTTGGTACCCTTTTTGACCTGGTTGATTAGCTAGAGAGACTCAGTTTCTCCTTTGAGTCTCAGAACCATCCTAGATTATTGTAGAGTATCACAGTCAGCTGTGTTTCAGAAAAGGGCTTAGGAGTTGCCTGTGATCATTCTTAGATTGATGCTTATTTTTCAGCAGATTTTGAGCTTGCGCAACTACAAGAAAAACTGAAGGAGACAGAGGAAGCCATGGAAAAATTAATCAACAGAGTGGGACCTAATGGTGAGAGGTAGGTTTTCTTCTAACAGAATTCAGACCATTTCCCATAGAGGGAATCAGCTGAAAACTTTCCCTTTGTTTGATTTATGGGCTACTTACTTTCATTTTATATAATTGTCAACTTATTTCTCATTTATATATCAGTTCTTATTTAACTTTTTCATTTTCATACTATCATGCAACCTCAGGTTTTCAAGAGAAAAAGTATATAATCAGTATTGTGCAGATTTTTATGCAAGTGAACACATTTGTGAGTAAATCCTACAGGATAAAATACCTGGGTTTTTTTTTCCAATGCATTTTTAGTGAGATATACTCATACACCATGTAATCCATCCAGGGTATACAATCAGTGGCTCACAGAATCATTATATAATTATGCATTCATTGCCACAATCAATTTTAGAACATTTTCATTACTCCAAAATAAAGAAAAGAATAAAAGTGAGCACTCAAACCATCCTATACCCCTTACACCCCACCATTATTAATATTTTTTGTCATTATTTTATTACTCATCTGCCCATACACTGGGTAAAGGGAGTGCCAGTCACCAGGTTTTCATTATCACACAGTCACACGATAAAAGCTATTTAGTTATACACCTATCATCAAGAATCAAGTCTATTCAGGTATTCAACAGATTCAGGTATTTCCTTCTTGCTATTCTAATACACTAGAAACTAAAAAGGAATACCTATATAATGTGTAAGAATAACCTCCAGATTGACCTCTCAACTCTGTTTGAGATCTCTTAGTCACTGACTTTATTTTGTTTAATATCTCTTCCCACTTTTGGTCAAGATGGCATTCTGAATCCCATGATGCCAGGGCCAGGCTCATCCCTGGGAACCCTGTCCCTCATTGCCAGGGAGACTTATACCCCTGGGAGTCATGTCCCACATAGGGGGGAGGGTAGTGAGTTTATTTGCAGAGTTGGCTGAGAGAAAGAGGACACATCTGAGAAACAAAAGAAGTTGTCTGGGAGTGACTCATGCATAATTATAAGTAGGGTTAGCTTCTCCTTTGCAGGAATAAGTTTCATAAGGGCAAACCAAGATGGAGGGCTTGACTTATTAAATTGGGATTTCCTAATGTGTGTAGTAATATCAGGAATTCCCCAGGTGAAGAAGTTTAATATTTTCACATTTTTCCCTAGTCTCTCAAGGGGACTTGGCAAATACTTTTTTATTTTCTGCCCGGAATACTCTGGAGTGCTCGGGGTATCACATTAACCTGTACAGAGTAACAAGATGTCATTCCCCATTCTAGGTTCCATGCAACCCTGTTGTTTAAATAAACTGACCATATGGGTTATATTAGAAAGTGTGTATAAATTTTGTACCAAATAAACATCTCTTAACTAACAGTCAAAACTCAGGAATAGAAGTGACAGCTGTAAGAGCTTACAATCTACAAACATTTACAACAGCCTCATTGAACACTCTGCACTCCTGCATCTTGATTGCCCAATCTCTATCCATGTTCTATCCCTTGATAACCTGTGCTCTTGAATTCAATTCTCAGCATTTGCTCATTATAGTTAGTTTATATTAGGTCTCACAATATTTGTTTCTTTGTTTCTGGCTTATTTGATTCAACATAGGTCCTCAAGGTTCATTTACCTAGTTGCATGCCTCATGAGTTCATTCCTTCTTACAGCCATTCAATATCAAGTTGTATGTATACACCACAGTTCACCCTTCTGTTCACCTATGCCACCTCCTTTCATTGCAAATCGTGATTACTGCTCCCATAAGGCCCAGTGTAAATGTCTATTCATATGCCTGCTTTTAGTTCTTCCAAGCATATAACAAATAACAGGGTTGCAGGATCATATGGCAACCCTACAGTTAGACTCCTGTGAAACCACCACATTGCCCTCCAGAGGGGCTGCACCATTCTACTTCTCTACCAACAGTAAACAGGTATATATCTGTTGCCACACATCTTCTCCAGCACTTGTATCTTTTGTTTATTTGTTAAAGTTTTATTCGCACACCATGCAATCCATCCATTGTTCAGCTAGTGAACAATCAGTAGCTCCCAGTATAATCACATAATTGAGTTTTAATGGAAGACAATTCCCTAGATACTCAGGAAAGGTATCATTTAAGCAAAACCACATTATTGGATATTGTGCTTTCTATTTGAAACAAAATGAGAGAAGAGAGCAAGTGTGACGAGATTAGGCATTTGTTTTGTGTTGACTGTATCGGCACCAAATTAGACATGTTAAATTAGGTACTAAGAGCCAAACTATCCCTTTAGAGTGCTCTGTGGGGAAGATACACTCCTGTTGCCACAAGGCTGGTGAAGTATCTGAAAAGGGAGCTTCAGGAGGTTGGTGAAATTGAGCAACAACTGACAAAACTAAAGCCCACGGAGGACAAATCAGAATGTGAAATTGAGGAACAAAGTGAGATTCTGTTTTAGCTAGGCCTTCTTAAAAGAATGGAGGAAGAATGTGCGGGTGAGTGGCAAAATCTCATGCAGGAGATTAAAAGTTCTCGCCTATAGCTTCTTGGGTGCATAGTAGAGTCCTTGCCCCAGGAAATTCCTGCTCCACTTTGGCCTCTCTTTGTTTGCTTGGTGGTCCTCATTGGCCCTCAGCTTTGCCCATCTTTGGGCTGGATAGGAGAGGAGCGTACATCCTCAGGTTGCAGCCTCTTGGCCTAGCTTGTCTCTACCGCCCTGACTTTTCCCTGGAGAGTTTACAGTGTTGATGAAATGACTTTTATGAGGAAGAACCTTGCCTATCTGAGCCCAGGAGCCTTGACAGTTTTTGTTCTTGGAAGCAGGGTTGCTATCTCCATAGTTCCCCAAAGTCACAAAGATATGTGTTTATACCTCTGTATGAGTATATATGTGTGTATATAATAATAGTTGATATTTATTAAACACTTACTGAGGACCAAGATCTGAGTTAAATGCTTTATATGCATTATCTAATATATGAGTACTGTATGAGTGTGCCTGAATCAATTTCTAACTTTTTCTGCCCTCACCCTGTAACTGCCACTCACAATCTGGATATGGCACTACCCAGGCCTTAGTAGATCCTCATGCCTCAAAAAATATCAGTACACTGGTAAAGGTCCTTTGGAAGCACCATGCCACACTTAAGGGTGGTAAAAACCGTAAATGGGTACTGTGCCAGTTTGAATGTATTATGTCCCCCAAATGCCGTTATCTTTGATGTAATCTTTTGTGGGCAGACATTATCAGTGTTGATTAGATTGTAATTCTTTGAGTATTTCTTTGGACTGTGCTCCACCCAGCTGTGGGTGATGACTCTGATTGGATAATTTCCATGGAGGTGTTGCTCCGCCCATTCAGGATGAGTCTAAGCTGATCAGTGGAGCCATATGAATGAGCTGACATAACAGAAGGAACTCAGTGCAGCTGTGGGTGACATTTTGAAGAGGAGCTACAGCCAAGAGGAACACTTTGAAGAAAGCACAGGAGCTGCAGATGAGAGACAGTTTAAAGACGGCCACTGAAAGCAGACTTTTGCTGCAGAGAGGCTGAGAGAGGACAAATATCCCAAGTGCAACTAAGAGTGACATTTTTGAGGAACTGCAGCCTAGAGAGGAACTTCCTGGGAGAAAGCCATTTTGAAACCAGAACTTTGGAGCAGATGCCAGCCACATGCCTTCCCAGGTAACAGAGGTTTTCCAGACACCATTGGCCATCCTCCAGTGAAGGTACCCAATTGCTGATGTGTTACCTTGGACACTTGATTGCCTTAAGACTGTAACTGTGTAACCAAATAAACCCCCTTTTATAAAAGCCAATCCATTTCTGGTGTTTTGCATTCTGGCAGCATTAGCAAACTAAAACAGGTACCTATGCGCAGGGTCTTTCACCTGGAAGACCCAACCCCAGAACCTTGAATAAGCAGCCATGTGAAGATATTTTCTCACTGTTGGACTCCCTTAACCTAGATAAAATGATTCCATCATCCAGTCCATGCATAACATCTGTCTATTGCCCAAGCCAAAAATGCAATACTAAAACTACCAGTCCTCTTTGTGCCAGGATTGTTTTGCAGTGTTTTATATGCAAATATGGAGTTATCCCCACATTGCAGCTGAAGTTGCACTCTCTCATTGTTTCTGGGGCCGGAGTGCCTAGCCCAGAAAGTTTATTACTTATGAGATACTGAGCTGTGGACTCCTTGAGAATATATTGATTGATTCCAGCCTGCAACATGGCAGAGATTATGTAAAAAGTTTTCCACAGTACCACTGGGAAACTGGGAGCACCTTTCCTTCCATTTAAGAGAACATGGCTCACTTTCACAAATCTTTTGTTTCCAATTCAAAAGATGACTTTTCACCCAGTACTCCTTTATTCCTCACCTTTTTTTTTTTTTTTTTTTTTAATTCAGTTTTATTGAAATATATTCACAAACCATACAGTCATCCATGGTATACAATCAACTGTTCACAGTATGATCATATAGTTATGCGTTCATCACCACAATCTATTTCTGAACATTTTCCTTACATCAGAAAGAATCAGAATAAGAATAAAAAATAAAAGTGAAAAAAGAATACCCAAACCATCCCCCCATCCCACCCTATTTGTCATTTAGTTTTTACTCCCATTTTTCTACTGATTTTTTTTCAATTTTTTAACTTTGTTTATCAAAAAATTAAAAACAAACAGGCAAACAACAACCAAAAAAACCCCACATTTCAAACAAAGCAATGGATTAAGGAAAACAAATAACCTAAAATAACTACTTTGCTTCCAATATGTTCCTACCATACCCCAAGAAAATTAATAAACCATGTCCAAACAGAGGAGTAAGAAAAACAAATAATCTAAAATAACTACATTGCTTCCAACATGTTCCTTCCATACCCCAAGAAAATTAACAACCCCTAAGAAAACAAAGGAATAAGAGAAAAAAAAAACCTAAAATAACTCTATTGCTTCCAACTTGATCTTACTATATCCAAGAAAGTTTACAAACCATAATCATTCCTGAGCATTCCCATAACATTGAGATTACCCTCCATAGTTTATCTGTTCTTATTAGATTATCATTCCCCCTCCACTAATTGGTATCTCTAGGTCCCCTACATTCTACAGTATAAAACATTGTACATTTTTCACAGAATTCACATTAGTGGTAACATACAATATCTCTCTTTTTGTGCCTGGCTTATTTTGCTCAGCATTATGTCTTTTTTTCTTTTTTTTTTTTTTTTTTTTTTTAATCTTCATTTTATTGAGATATATTCGTATACCACGCAGTCATACAAAACAAATCGTACTTTCGATTGTTCACAGTACCATTACATAGTTGTACATTCATCACCCAAATCAATCCCTGACACCTTCATTAGCACACACACAAGAATAACAAGAATAATAATTAGAGTGAAAAAGAGCAATTGAAGTAAAAAAGAACACTGGGTACCTTTGTCTGTTTGTTTCCTTCCCCTATTTTTCTACTCATCCATCCATAAACTAGACAAAGTGGAGTGTGGTCCTTATGGCTTTCCCAATCCCCTTGTCACCCCTCATAAGCTACATTTTTATACAACTGTCTTCGAGATTCATGGGTTCTGGGTTGTAGTTTGATAGTTTCAGGTATCCACCACCAGCTACCCCAATTCTTTAGAACCTAAAAAGGGTTGTCTAAAGTGGGCGTAAGAGTGCCCACCAGAGTGACCTCTCGGCTCCTTTTGGATTCTCTCTGCCACTGAAGCTTATTTCATTTCCTTTCACATCCCCCTTTTGGTCAAGAAGATGTTCTCCGTCCCACGATGCCGGGTCTACATTCCTCCCCGGGAGTCATATTCCACGTTGCCAGGGAGATTCACTCCCCTGGGTGTCTGATCCCACGTAGGGGGGAGGGCAGTGATTTCACCTTTCAAGTTGGCTTAGCTAGAGAGACAGGGCCACATCTGAGCAACAAAGAGGCATTCGGGAGGAGGCTCTTAGGCACAACCATAGGGAGGCCTAGCCTCTCCTTTGCAGCAACCGTCTTCCCAATGGTAAAACCTGTGGTAGAGGGCTGAACCCATCAAACCACCAGTCCCCTATGTCTGTGGTCATGTTAGCAACCATGGAGGTGGGGTAGGCGAATACCCCTGCATTCTCCACAGGCTCCTCAAGGGGGCACTACATCTTTTTTTTTTTTTTCCTTTTTTTTTTTTTTTTTTAATTTTCCCTTCTTTTTTAAATCAACTGTATGAAAAAAAAGTTAAAAAGAAAACAAACATACAATAAAAGAACATTTCAAAGAGACCATAACAAGGGAGTAAGAAAAAGACAACTAACCTAAGATAACTGCTTAACTTCCAACATGTTCCTACTTTACCCCAAGAAAGTTACCTAATATAGCAACATTTCTGTGAACTTCCTCCTACTATATCCATCAGAAATTAACAGACCATAGTCATTCCTGGGCATCCCCAGAACGTTAAATAGCTTATCTGTTCTTCTTGGATTATTGTTCCCCCTTCCTTAATTGCTCTCTATTGCTAGTTCCCCTACATTCTACATTATAAGCCATTTGTTTTACATTTTTCAAAGTTCACATTAGTGGTAGCATATAATATTTCTCTTTTTGTGCCTGGCTTATTTCGCTCAGCATTATGTCTTCAAGGTTCATCCATGTTGTCATATGTTTCACGAGATCATTCCTTCTTACTGCTGCGTAGTATTCCATCGTGTGTATATACCACATTTTATTTATCCACTCATCTGTTGAAGGACATTTGGGTTGTTTCCATCTTTTGGCAATTGTGAATAATGCTGCTATGAACATTGGCGTGCAGATATCTGTTCGTGTCACTGCTTTCCGATCTTCCGGGTATATACCGAGAAGTGCAATCGCTGGATCGAATGGTAACTCTATATCTAGTTTTCTAAGGAACTGCCAGACTGACTTCCAGAGTGGCTGAACCATTATACAGTCCCACCAACAGTGAATAAGAGTCCCAATTTCTCCACATCCCCTCCAGCATTTGTAGTTTCCTGTTTGTTTAATGGCAGCCATTCTAACCGGTGTTAGGTGGTATCTCATTGTGGTCTTAATTTGCATCTCTCTAATAGCTAGTGAAGCTGAACATTTTTTCATGTGTTTCTTGGCCATTTGTATTTCCTCTTCAGAGAACTGTCTTTTCATATCTTTTGCCCATTTTATAATTGGGCCGACTGTACTATTGTCATTGAGTTGTAGGATTTCTTTATATATGCAAGATATCAGTCTTTTGTCAGATACATGGTTTCCAAAAATTTTTTCCCATTGAGTTGGCTGCCTCTTTACCTTTTTGAGAAATTCCTTTGAGGTGCAGAAACTTCTAAGCTTGAGGAGTTCCCATTTATCTATTTTCTCTTTTGTTGCTTGTGCTTTGGGTGTAAAGTCTAGGAAGTGGCCGCCTAATACAAGGTCTTGAAGATGTTTTCCTACATTATCTTCTAGGAGTTTTATGGTACTTTCTTTTATATTGAGATCTTTGGTCCATTTTGAGTTAATTTTTGTGTAGGGGGTGAGGTAGGGGTCCTCTTTCATTCTTTTGGATATGGATATCCAACTCTCCCAGCCACATTTGTTGAAAAGACCATTATGACTCAGTTCAGTGACTTTGAGGACCTTATCAAAGATCAGTCGGCCATAGATCTGAGGGTCTATCTCCGAATTCTCAATTCGATTCCATTGATCTATATGTCTATCTTTGTGCCAGTACCATGCTGTTTTGGCAACTGTGGCTTTATAATAAGCTTCAAAGTCAGGGAGGGTAAGTCCTCCCACTTCGTTTTTCTTTTTTAGAGTGGCTTTAGCAATTCGAGGCATCTTCCCTTTCCAAATAAATTTGATAACTAGCTTTTCCAAGTCTGCAAAGTAGGTTGTTGGAATTTTGATTGGGATTGCATTGAATCTGTAGATGAGTTTGGGTAGAATTGACATCTTAATGACATTTAGTCTTCCTATCCATGAACATGGAACATTTTTCCATCTTTTAAGGTCCCCTTCTATTTCTTTTAGTAGAGTTATGTAGTTTTCTTTGTATAGGTCTTTTACATCTTTGGTTAAGTTTATTCCTAGGTACTTGATTTTTTTAGTTGCTATTGAAAATGGTATCTTTTTCCTGAGTGTCTCTTCAGTTTGTTCATTTCTAGCATATAGAAACATTACGGACTTATGTGCATTAACCTTGTATCCCGCTACTTTGCTAAATTTGTTTATTAGCTCTAGTAGCTGTATCGTCGATTTCTCAGGGTTTTCCAGATATAAGATCATATCATCTGCAAACAATGACAGTTTTACTTCTTCTTTTCCAATTTGGATGCCTTTTATTTCTTTGTCTTGCCAGATTGCCCTGGCTAGCACTTCCAGCACAATGTTGAATAACAGTGGTGACAGCGGGCATCCTTGTCTTGTTCCTGATCTTAGAGGGAAGGCTTTCAGTCTCTCACCATTGAGTACTATGCTGGCTGTGGGTTTTTCATATATGCTCTTTATCATGTTGAGGAAGTTTCCCTCAATTCCTACCTTTTGAAGTGTTTTTATCAAAAACGGATGTTGGATTTTGTCAAATGCTTTTTCAGCATCTATTGAGATGATCAATTGATTTTTCCCTTTGGACTTGTTAATGTGTTGTAATACATTGATTGATTTTCTTATGTTGCACCATCCTTGCATGCCTGGAATAAACCCCACTTGGTCATGGTGTATGATTTTTTTAATGTGTCTTTGGATTCGATTTGCAAGTATTTTGTTGAGGATTTTTGCATCTATATTCATTAGGGAGATTGGCCGGTAGTTTTCCTTTTTTGTAACATCTTTGCCTGGTTTTGGTATTAGATTGATGTTAGCTTCATAAAATGAGTTAGGTAGAGTTCCATTTTCTTCAATGTTTTGAAAGAGTTTGAGTAAGATTGGTGTCAGTTCTTTCTGGAAAGTTTGGTAGAATTCCCCTGTGAAGCCATCTGGCCCTGGGCATTTATTTGTGGGAAGATTTTTGATGACTGATTGGATCTCTTTGCTTGTGATGGGTTGGTTGAGGTCTTCTATTTCTTCTCTGGTCAGTCTAGGTTGTTCATATGTTTCCAGGAAATTGTCCATTTCCTCTACATTATCCAGTTTGTTGCCATACAGTTGTTCATACTATCCTCTTATAATTTTTTTAATTTCTTCAGGATCTGCAGTTATGTCACCTTTTTCATTCATTATTTTGTTTATATGGGTCTTCTCTCTTTTTGATTTTGTCAGTCTAGCTAGGGGCTTGTCAATCTTGTTGATCTTCTCAAAGAACCAACTTTTGGTGATATTTATCCTCTCTATTGTTTTTTTGTTCTCTATGTCATTTATTTCTGCTTTAATCCTTGTTATTTCTTTTCTTGTACTTGGTTTAGGATTGGTTTGCTGTTCATTTTCTAGCTTCTTCAGTTGATCCATTAGTTCTTTGATTTTGGCTCTTTCTTCCTTTTTAATATATGCGTTTAGTGCTATAAATTTCCCCCTTAGCACTGCTTTTGCTGCATCCCATAGGTTTTGGTATGTTGTGTTCTCATTTTCATTCGTCTCTATATATTTAGCAATTTCTCCTGCTATTTCTTCTTTAACCCACTGATTGTTTAGGAGTGTGTTGTTTAACCTCCAGGTATTTGTGAATTTTCTAAGTCTCTGATGGTTATTGACTTCTAATTGTATTCCATTGTGGTCAGAGAATGTGCTTTGAATAATTTCAATCTCTTTAAATTTATTGAGGCTTGTTTTATGTCCCAGCATATGATCTATTCTGGAGAAAGTTCCATGAGCACTAGAAAAGTATGTGTATCCTGGTGATTTGGGATGTAATGTCCTGTATATGTCTGTTAAATCTAATTCATTTATCAGATTGTTTAGGTTTTCAATTTCCTTATTGGTCTTCTGTCTGGTTGATCTATCTATAGGAGAGAGTGATGTGTTGAAGTCTCCCACAATTATTGTGGAAACATCAATTGCTTCCTTTAGTTTTGCCAGTGTTTCTCTCATGTATTTTGTGGCACCTTGGTTGGGTGCATAGACATTTACGATTGTTATTTCTTCTTGCTGAATTGCTCCTTTTATTAGTACGTAGTGGCCTTCTTTGTCTCTCAAAACATCCCTGCATTTGAAGTCTATTTTATCTGAGATTAATATTGCTACACCTGCTTTCTTTTGGCTGTAGCTTGCATGAAATATTTTTTTCCATCCTTTCACTTTCAGTTTCTTTGTGTCCCTGTGTCTAAGATGAGTCTCTTGTATGCAACATATTGATGGTTCATTTTTTTTGATCCATTCTGCGAATCTATATCTTTTAATTGGGGAGTTTAATCCATTTACATTCAACGTTATAACCGTGAAGGCATTTCTTGAATCAGCCATCTTATCCTTTGGTTTATGTTTGTCATAATTTTTCCCCTCTGTCTATTAATATCCTTTATTGTACCCATACCGAATCTCTTTAGTATTGAACCTTTCTCCAAGTCTCTCTGTCCTTTCTTTGTTTCCTTGTCTGTAGGGCTCCCTTGAGTATCTCCAGTAGGGCAGGTCTCTTGTTAGCAAATTCTCTCAGCATTTGTTTGTCTGTGAAAAATTTAAGCTCTCCCTCAAATTTGAAGGAGAGCTTTGCTGGATAAAGTATTCTTGGCTGGAAATTTTTCTCACTCAGAATTTTAAATATATCGTGCCACTGCCTTCTTGCCTCCATGGTGGCTGCTGAGTAGTCACTACTTAGTCTTATGCTGTTTCCTTTGTATGTGGTGAATTGCTTTTCTCTTGCTGCTTTCAGAACTTGCTCCTTCTCTTCTGTGTTTGACAGTGTGATCAGTATATGTCTCGGAGTGGGTTTATTTGGATTATTCTATTTGGAGTTCGCTGAGCATTTATGATTTGTGTATTTATGTTGTTTAGAAGATTTGGGAAGTTTTCCCCAACAATTTCTTTGAATACTCTTCCTAGACCTTTACCCTTTTCTTCCCCTTCTGGGACACCAATGAGTCTTATATTTGGACGTTTCATATTATCTATCATATCCCTGAGGTCCATTTCGATTTTTTCAATTTTTTTCCCCATTCTTTCTTTTATGTTTTCATTTTCCATTCTGTCATCTTCGAGGTCACTGATTCGTTGTTCAACTTCCTCTAGTCTTGTACTATGAGTGTCCAGAATCTTTTTAATTTGGTCAACAGTTTCTTTAATTTCCATAAGATCATCCATTTTTTTATTTAGTCTTGCAATGTCTTCTTTATGCTCTTCTAGGGTCTTCTTGATTTCCTTTATCTCCCGTACTATGGTCTCATTGTTCATCTTTAGTTCTTTGAGTAGCTGCTCTAGGTGCTGTGTCTCTTCTGGTCTTTTGGTTTGGGTGCTTGGGCTTGGGTTATCCATATCATCTGGTTATTTCATATGCTTTATAATTTTCTGTTGTTTTTGGCCTCGTGGCATTTGTTGAACTTGATAGGGTTCTTTTAGGATTTGTAGACCAATTGAAGTCCTTATCTCTAATTTATCAGATCTACAGCTTCGTGGAGTACACTTTCTCTAACTAACCAGCAGGTGGCATCCACGAGCCACTTGTTCTCCACAAGCCAGTTCTCCCCTGCTTAGCCTTTTTGGTGAGTGGGGGAGTGAGTCTTGTGGGGTCCAATTGGTGTACCAAGCTTGTGTGTGTAGTTGGTGTTGCCTGCCCTGTATATGGGGCGTGTTTCTGGGCAGTCAGGGAGGGGGGGGTGGCTCTAACAATCCAATCTCCCTGGTGATCCTAGAGTTTTAAAGCTGCTGCAATAGTCTAATCCTTCAGTTCAGTCCTGCCACAGTTTGTCTCTGCCACTGACCCACAAGTCCTTGGTATTGGCGTATGGCTCCTGAGACTTGCAAGTGGGCCCCTCTTCCAGGCCGTGCACCCCGGGTCCTCTGTTGAGGGATGACTGTGCTATGTCACAGGTGAGTGCCGTCCCCCCAGGGCAGTTCTGGGCTGCTGGGCTGTGTAGGGAGGCTCCCAGTCTGCTGAAATGATGGCTGAATGGGGCTTTGTTAATTCACACTGCTCTACCTTCCCAACTCTGGGACTATCAGCTGAGGTTGCAGGGAAGGCTAATGTCCACACCCAGTTTTGTGGTGTGTGCCTGTTATTTGAAGCACTTCCGTCACACTGGGTTGTCTGGGGCAGTTCTGGGCTATGGGGCTGGCGATGGGCAGGAGTGTTTCCTGTCCACCAGGATGATGGCTGTGGGTGGACACCCCCCTTTTCTTTGGAAGTTGTGGTGTTTAGTGAATTTTCTCAGCCACTGGATTATTGCGTTTTGTCTCAGAGCTCTCCTAGTTCTGCTCTTGACTTGACCTGCCCAAATACTAAGTCTTTGAAGCTTTCTGTATTGGGCTTCTTAGAGTAATTGTTTTAGAAAAAGAAAAAAGGATTAAAAAAAAAAAAAAAAAAAAACGGGCCCTCCTCGGAGATCTAATGGGTTATTGAAATGCTAAGAGACAAAGCAACCAGGGCCATTAAGGAAAGGTCCACAGGGCAGAGAGATCAGCTTTTGTTCTTGATTTGCATATGCGCCTCAGGGCCCTTCTCCTTTCTATGTTCACCAGAACTCCAAAAATCCTCCGCTTTTATTTTGGAGTTTTTCGTGTTGTTTTTTTTTTATGCCTGTCTCCTTTCTGCTGGGCTGGCTGCTCTCAGATTCTCTGGTGTCTGGTCTCAGTCTATCTATGGTTGGAGTTTGGATCAGTAGAATGAGTTTCCGATAAGAGCAGCCACTGCAGTTCTCCCTTCTCCTTCCCGGAGCTGACAGCCCCTCCTCCCCCGGAACTGAGCCTGGCAGGGATGGGCGCGGGTCCCCTGGCCGCAAAAACTTACAGATTTCGCTGATCTCAGCAGTTCCACGTTTTCATGAGTGTTGTATGAAGTATGCCCAAAGTCAGATTGCTCTGTGGTGTCCAGTCCACGCAGTTCCTGGCTTTCTACCTACTTTCCTGGAGGAGTAACTAAAACATACAGCTCACCAGTCTGCCATCTTGCCCCGCCTCTCTAAATGTATGTAGTTTGATTAGTTTTCCATTCAGGAAAGATGTGTCTTTTTCCCTATGCGGAACCCTGGGCTAGTTCCTGCAGGGACAATGATTCCTCACCTTTTATCCTTACAATTGGGCCCTGTGGCACTTCTGCCCTCAAAACTGCAAGGGCTAGGTAGCCCTCTGTTTCTACATTGTTTTCCTTTTTACTTTTATATCCTATATACTTTATCCTCATTTTTGTGTTTTGATGATTGTTATAACAACCTAAAATACTTCATTGTTTTTTCTATCAGATAAAAATGTTGTCATACTTTCTGACTTCTGGGGGATCAAGGAAAGGATTTTAGACAAAGAAGACACATTCATTTATAGCCCTCTATTTGATATTTATTCGTAATTACAAGATGTTTGCTTAAAATTCCAGAAATATGCAGTTTCTGAAACTTTATCTTAATGGAAATATGGGAAAGCTTTTTAATATTATCTAATAAAACTTTTTAGACATGAGATAGCTTTCACCTGTGAGTGATACAAGTCTATATACATTGTTTAAATAATGAAGCCTTCTGGAAGGCCTGGATTATACCATATATGTCTGATATGAAGCACAGTTTCCAGCCCAAGGATTCAGACTAAAGAAAGGATATAGACATCAAAATCAAGGGGTCTGTAATGATTCACCTTCTAGAAGCATGGTATGGCCTGAGGGGAGTGGTGAGGGTACAAATTCTGGCAGCAAACAGCCCTGGGAGGATGTTGAGTATGTGTTTGAGACTGTAGTTTTCTGTTATGAATTGCTTGAATGTAAACTTTTGAGCACAGATTCAGTCTATTTTATTTACTGTGTTCATATAGTAGGAACTCACTAAATGGTTGTTGAATAAGAATAGATATTCACTTTTGAGATAAGCTTTGGTTCATATATTATTTTTATGGTAGAAGAGTAAATCATGGCCATTCCCTGTTGAGATCTCTCTCCTTAGTCCCTGATTTGTATATTCCGGGGCCTAGTGGACATGTCTCGTAGACACCGTTAACCTTATCAAATAGTAAATGTTCCTTGAATGAATGAATGTCCAAAATGGAAATCATCTTCTACCACCAGCTGAACCTACTCCACAGTTGGTATTCCCCATCTCAGCAAGTGGCTCCACCATCCACTTAGTTACCCAAAGTAGAAGTTAGACATTATCCGTGATTCATCTTTTTCATCAATCACCTTTTCTTGCTGTTCCCACTAATTAATGTCTGCCCCCCTGCAAAACACTATAAATTCCATTAGGTCAGTGTATTAGGGTTCTCTAGGGAAACAGAACTTGCACATACAGAACTGACAGAATACACACACATATTATGTAAATATTTGATACTTCTTACAGGAATTGGTGCACACAACTGTGGGGATGGACAAGTCCAGATTCCATAGGGCAGACCACAAGCTGGGAACTCTGATGAAGGTTTTTAATGAATTCCCCAGAAGATGATTGGCTGAAGTAGAGATGGATATTTTCCCTTTTGACTTGCTGAAATCATCACTTCTCCTTTTAAGGCCTTCAACTGATTGAATGAAACTTCTCTCATTGTTGAAGGTAATCTCTGTAGTTGATTGTAGATCTAGTCAACCATAGATGCAATCAACTTACTGATGTTTTATGTCTGTGAAATATTCTCACAGTAATAATCAGGCCAGTGCTTTCTTGACCAGACAATTGGACAGCATAACCTAACCAGGTTGATACATGAACTTAACCATAACAGTCAAGGATTATCCTTCTTATTCCTATAGCCTAGCACAGGCTCTAAAAAAGTATTAGTTGAAAGGATGAAAGAATTACTGAGTGACTGAATGCCTTTTCCTTTTTTTATTCACTGGTTATGATATGATCCTTTAATTGAACCTGTTTCCTTATATGGTTCTTAATTAGTTGGGCATTCCGCTGCACCACTGTTGATGTCATCTGTGATGTCATAACGGTGGTGGCCATCAACATTGAAGCCTGCAGAATCTTTTTAATCATTCCAAGAGTTCTCTGGCTAAAGATTGGTGCCACATCTCTCAGGCAGGGTTGACAGTCTAATCAAAAGTGATATTTCCACTGTGCTTAATATTTTTCTGCTTTTTTCTGTGGGTGCTTCCTTAATGGCTTTGATGATCAGAGCGGAGTCAGAAGGTAACACCTCAGTCTGGGTTTGTCTGTTCGGAATGGTCCATTTCACTCTGATCTTTAGATCTTTCTAGTTACCAGTTGCCTTAGTAATGTTATCACCACCATTTTTGTAGAAAGACCCAGGGGTCCATTTTTAAAATTTTTAATTTTATTGAGATTGTTCACATACTGTACAGCTATCCAAAGATCCAAAATGTGCAATCAGTTGCCCATGGTTCCATCATACAGCTGTGCATCCATCACCAAAATTAATATTTTTTTCAATTTTTAGAACATTTTCATGACTCCAGAAAAGAAATAGAGACAAATAAAAGGAAACTCAAATCCTCCCAAACCCCTAACCACCCCCCCTCCATTATTGATTCATAGTTTTGGTATAGTACATTTGTTACTGTTGATGAAAGAATGCTAAAATACTACTAACTGTAGTATATAGTTTGCAATAGGTATGTATTTTTTTCCTATATGCCTCTCTATTATTAACTTCTAGTTACAGTGTTACACATTTGTTCTAGTTCATGAGAGAGATTTTTAACATTTGTACAGTCAATCACGGACATTGTCCACCACAAGATTCACTGCTTTATACATTCCCGTCCTTCAACCTCCAACTTTCCTCCTGGTGACACACGTGACTCTGCGCTTACCCCTTCCACCCCCTTCACACACCTTTCAGCACTGTTAGTTATTCTCACAACATGCTACCATCACCTCTGTCCATTTCCAAATGTTTAATTTCACCCTAGTTCAGCATTCTGTTTGTAATAAGCAACTGCTCCACATTCTTTAGCCTCGTTCTATATCTTGGTAACTTACATTTCATGTCTATGAGTTTATGTATTATAATTAGTTCATGTAAGTGAGACCCTGCAACATTTGTCTTTATGTGTGTGTCTTATTTCACTCAATATAGTGCCCTCAAGGTTTCTTCATCACCCCATTTTTTTTTTTAAGACGGCTTTGTTCACACACCATACATTCTGTCCTAAGTAAACAATTGTTGGTTCCCTGTATAGTCTCGTATTTATGTACTCAGCACCATTGCTGCTATCTATATAAGGACATCTCCATTTCTTTCACAAAGAAGGAGGAAGAGTCAAGGCAGAGAGACAAAAGAAAAAAGAAAAGAGAAAGAGAGAGAGAAAACAGACAAATGGACTTGGCAGCTAGAAAGCAACAAAAGGAAAGACAGCATTAACCTAAAGTAGAATAAAAGTCAGATGACATCACCAGTGCCAGGAGTCCCATATCCTTCTCCTGTTCCCCCTCTACGCGTATATATTTAGCTTTGGCATATTGCTTTTGTTATATTAAAGGAAACATAATACAATGTTTCTGTTAATTATAGTCTCTAGTTTGCTTTGATTGTATTCCCCCCATCCCACCCTATTTTTAACACCTTGCAATGTTGACATTCATTTGTTCTACCTCATGTAAAAACATATTTGTACCTTTTGTTACAATTGTTGAGCACCCTAGGTTTCCCTGAGTTATACAGTCCCAGTCTTTATCTTTCGTCTTTTGTTCTGGTGTCCCACATGGTCCTAACCTTCCTCTTTCAGCCATACTTACAGTCATGTTTGTTCAGTGTACTTACATTGTTGTGCTACTATCTCCCCAAATTGCTTTCCAAACCTCTCACTCCTGTCTTTTCCTTTCTGTCTGCAGTGCTTCCTTTAGTGTTTCCTGTAGAGCAGGTGTGTTGTTCACAAACTCTGTCATTGTCTGTTTGAGAAATTTTAAACTCGCCCTCATGTTTGAAGGACAGTTTTGCCGGATATAGGATTCTTGGTTGGTGATTTTTCTCTTTCAGTATCTTAAATACATCACCCCACTTCCTTCTTGTCTCCGTAATTTCTATTGAGTAATCTGCACAGTCTTACCAAGCTTCCTTTGTATGTGATGGATTGCTTTTCTCTTGCTGCTTTCAGGATTCTATCTTTGATGTTTGATAATCTGATTATTAATTGTCTTGGCCTAGGCCTATTCAGATCTGTTCTGTTTCAGGTACACTACGCTTCTTGGATCCGTAATTTTATTTCTTTTATAAGAGATGGAAAATTTTCATTGATTATTTCCTCTGTTATTGCTTCGGCCCCTTTTCCCTTCTCTTCTTCTGGGGCACCAATGACACGTACAGTCTTGCTTTTCGTTTTGTCCTTAAGTTCCCGGAGATGTTGCTCATATTTTTCCATTCTTTTCTCTATCTGTTCTTTTGTGTGTAGGCTTTCAGGTGCCTTATTCTCCAGTTCCTGAGTGTTTTCTTCTGCCTCTTGAGATTTGCTGTTGTATGTTACCATTGTGTCTTTCGTCTCTTGTGTTGTGCCTTTTGTTTCTGTAGATTCTGCCAGTTGGTTTTTCAAACTTTCAATTTCTACCTTATGTACACCCAGTGTTTTCATTATACAGTTCCTCTTTGCCATATCTTCCCTAAACTTTTTAAATTGATTTAGTATTAGTTGTTTAAATTCCTGTATCTCAGTTGAAGTGTAAGTTTGTTCCTTTGACTAGGCCATAACTTCATTTTTCTTAGTGTAGGTTGTAGTTTTCTGTTGTCTAGGCATGGTTTCCTTGGTTACCCCAGTCAGGTTTTCCCAGACCAAAACGGGCTCTGGACCCAGAAGGACGAAATAGTCAGTATCTAGTTTCCTTGAGGGTGTATCTTAGAAAATGGGTACACCCTGTGATGCCTCAGGTCACTGTACTTTTCTGCCCAGCAGGTGGCGCCTGTCAGCCTGTAACTCCAGACTGGTGTAAGGAGGTGTGGCCCATGGCTGTTTTCCCCCAGGCTCTGGGATCTAGTTCTGAATGGAAGACGGGTAGTAGGACTTGGCCCCACCTCTTTCCTCTTAGAGAAAATAGACCCCCTAGGCAGTGGTCATTAGCATTTCAGTGGTCTCTCTCTGCCTGTGCTATCTCTACCTTTGTCTGGATCAGAGTGCTGGGAACTAAAAATGGCTGAGGCTTTCTCCACTGAGCCAAAACAAGGACGGAAAGCCCCTTTCAGGGCCAGTCCATGGCCACTCTCTGACTCTCCAAGGTCGGTCATCATCCAAAGCCTCTGTCTGCTTGTTGGGGATTTGTAGCTTGCATTGAGCAGTCCACGTTTGCTAATTAAAACCCCAGTTGGAGCTCAGTTAAGCTAGGTTCGCTTGCTAGGGGAGTGCTGCTCTCTAGCACCGCTAGGCTTTGCAGCTTGGGGCGGGGAGGGGAGGGGGCTTTGCGCAGTTTTTAGTTACAGATTTTATTCGGCGATCTTGGGCTTTCCTCCCAATTCAGGTTGGTGTATGATGAGTGGACAGTCAGGTTTGTCCCCCTGCAGTTATTCCGGATTATTTACTAGTTGTTTCTAGTTGTTCATTAGTCGTTCCAGGGGGACTAACTAGCTTCCACTCCTCTCTATGCTGCCATCTTTGGACCTCCCCAAGGGTCCATTTTTGGGGGCCAGGAGATATGGCACCAACTTCCCTACTGGTACATCTCGGGTACATGACTTTGATCTCATTGGGGTCAAATGTGGGTGGCATGGTGTCAGATGAACCTGCATGTGGGACCGCCTAATAAAGTTCCATGTACTTGGCTTCCTCTGAGGAATGCCTTTGCTTTTTTTTTTTTTTTTTTTTATTATCTTCATTTTATTGAGATATATTCACATACCACGCAGTCATACAAAACAAATTGTACATTCGATTGTTCACAGTACCATTACATAGTTGTATATTCATCACCTAAATCAATCCCTGACACCTTAATTAGCACACACACAAAAATAACAAGAATAATAATTAAAGTGAAAAAGAGCAATTGAAGTAAAAAAGAACACTGGGTACCTTTGTCTGTTTGTTTGTTTGTTTCCCTCCCCTGTTTTTCTACTCATCCATCCATAAACTAGACAAAGTGGAGTGTGGTCCTTATGGCTTTCCCAATCCCATTGTCACCCCTCATAAGCTACATTTTTATACAAGTGTCTTCGAGATTCATGGGTTCTGGGTTGTAGTTTGATAGTTTCAGGTATCCACCACCAACTACCCCAATTCTTTAGAACCTAAAAAGGGTTGTCTAAATTGTGCGTAAGAGTGCCCACCAGAGTGACCTCTCGGCTCCTTTTGGAATCTCTCAGCCACTGAAGCTTATTTCATTTCCTTTCACATCCCCCTTTTGGTCAAGAAGATGTTCTCCATCCCACGATGCCAGGTCTACATTCCTCCCCGGGAGTCATATTCCACGTTGCCAGAGAGATTCACTCCCTTGGGTGTCTTATCCAATGTAGTGGGGAGGGCAGTGATTTCACCTTTCAAGTTGGCTTAGCCAGAGAGAGAGAGGGCCACATCTGAGCAACAAAGAGGCATTCGGGAGGAGGCTCTTAGGCACAATTATAGGGAGGCCTAGCCTCTCCTTTGCAGCAACCGTCTTCCCAAGGGTAAAACCTATGGTAGAGGGCTCAACCCATCAAACCACCAGTCCCCTATGTCTGTGGTCATGTTAGCAACCATCGAGGTGGGGTAGGCCAATACCCCTGCATTCTCCACCAGCTCCTCAAGGGGGCTCTACATATTTTTTTCCTTGTTTTTTTTTTTTTTTTAAATCAACTGTATGAAAAAGAAAAAAAAAAAATTAAAAAAAAAACAAACAAAACATACAATAAAAGAACATTTCAAAGAGACCATAACATAACTTCCAACATGTTCCTACTTTACCCCAAGAAAGTTACCTAATATAGCAACATTTCTGTGAACTTGTTCCTACTATATCCATTATATCCATCAGAAATTAACAGACCATAGTCATTCCTGGGCATCCCCAGAACATTAAATAACTTATCTGTTCTTCTTGGATTATTGTTCCCCCTTCCTTAATCGTTCTCTATTGCTAGTTCCCCTACATTCTACATTATAAACCATTTGTTTTACATTTTTCAAAGTTCACATTAGTGGTAGCATATAATATTTCTCTTTTTGTGCCTGGCTTATTTCGCTCAGCATTATGTCTTAAAGGTTCATCCATGTTGTCATATGTTTCACGAGATCGTTCCTTCTTACTGCCGTGTAGTGCATCATGCTCCCTTAACACAATACCTCTCTATTGCTTTTATCTTTCTTCATCCCTTTCTCTCTGTCTATATCCAACTACACTGACTACTTGCCCTTCCTGTAAAATAGCTGTATACTTTTGCTTAGGACTTTGCATATACTTTTTTCCTTTGCATGGGGTGCTTTCTCCCTCCTACCACCCAATATTTTTAATTCTTGCTTATGTTATAACATAGACATCAGATTCTCTGTAGACTCTTTCCTGAATCCACAAAAATTTGGTTAGTTGCTCTTCCTTTGTACTCCCATACCACCTGGATTTGCTTGGTATTGTGCACATCATATATTACATTTTCCCTTGCCTAACACTGTAACCTTCTTGAAAGCAAGGAATTTTCATTGTTCAAATTTGTATTTCTGGTGCTGGCACATTGGCAGTGTAAGTACAAGTTGAAAGAATTAATAAGATATATCTAAAAGAATTGTAAAGCAGCAGTTGGCTTCGGCAATAATTAAGAGTATCTTCTTTGGTACCATTTTATTTTGCTCTTTATAACCCCATATGGTTGTCAATGGCAGGTAATTTTTCTTTTCCATACAAGAAACTGCACAGAAAGTATGTTTTAGGAATGTGCATTAATTTTCTATGGCTGCTGTAACAAATTACCACACATGGGGTACCTTAAAACAACACGAATTTGTTATCTTAACAGTTCTGTAGGTTAGAAGTCTAACATTGGACTAAAATCCGGTGTCAGTAGAGCTGCCTTCTCTTCTGGAAGCTCTGCAGGAGACTGTTTCACTATCTTTTCAGCTTCTGGAGGCTGTCCACATTCCTTGGCTCATGGTACCCTTCCTGGCCCACTTCCTCCATCTTCAGAGCCAGCAACAGCAGGTTGAGTTCTCACATCTCATCTCTGATCTCTTCCACCTCTCTCCTCTACTTTAAGGACTCTTGTGATTGCTTTGGACTTCCCAGATAATCCAGGATAATCTCTCTATTTTGAGGTCAGCTGATTAGCAATTTATATTCCATGTACAACTTTAATTCCCTTTTGTTATGTAAGGTAACATATTCACAGGTTCCAGGAATTAAGAAGTGAACCTCTTTGGAGGAAGGGGGCATTTTTCTGCCTACTACAGAGGTCTTGTGAAAAAGGGAAAATTTGAAAGCATGCAGGTTGGGAGGATTTCCTCAAGCAGAGTTTGGGGAAAGGATCTGGCAGATGGAGAGAGCAATGCAAGCAAACAATATGAGCGAGATAAGGCATGTTTTGAAACAGTGAGTAGTCTTGAGTAACAGGTACACTAGGTGTTTTAGAGGTACGGTAAATGGGTGGGAAGTAGGTAATGAGGGAAAAACTAGAAAGACAAACTGGAACAGACTGGAAGGCCCTGAATAGTATGGTGAGAAGTTTGGATTTTACTGTTTTTATAAAGAGGTGCCTCTGAGGGCTTTGGGGGAGAAATGTCATGATCTCCTTATAAGAAAAACAATTCTTATAAATAATATATAGAGTAGTTACATTCCAGAAAGTGACTGAAAAAGTTGTAGTGAAGGGTAATAAATAGTTCAGCAAAAGCAGAAAAGAGGGGCCAAATTAACAGAACTTCATGGAAGGAAAAAGAAAACCATAGGCTATAACAGGATTCTTTGATTGCAAGCAGCCAACTCTTGTAAAAGAAATTGGAGGGGACAGAAATTATTGCAAGAATATGCAGTAGCTCACAATATCAGAGAATAACTGAAGATCTAGTTTCAGGAAGGGTAGTAACCAGAGCAGCTCTTGGTATTTAGGGAGTAGGAATAAATGGACAATCTTTTCAATGACTTCTTAAAAGTTTCTGAATCAGCGAATTAGCTTCAGAGTTTTCAGTTCAAAGTTTTCGGTTCAGGCTGCACTGTGCTAAAGATCCAATTTTAGAAGAAAGTACAGTTGACCCATCTTGGGTCCTGTATCTATCACTGAGTCAATCACTGCAGCCAAGGGGGTGGAATGTAATGATTGGCCATGAGCCACCTGGCCACCCTTGGAGGAGAAATGAGGTGATGGATGGCTTCACCCTAACCTTTAATCTGTGAGTGGAAGAAGGGTTGGTTTCCCAAAGGAAAACTATTAGCTGGGTAAGAGCATTGAGGGAGAAGAAAGACGTAAAGAGGAGATAAAGATTAAAGCTCAAACTAGAAGGAAGTTATGGCATTGACAAGATGAAAACACAGAAGAGGAGAAAGAAAATAGGCTTTAGGGTAGGGATCATGAGTTCAGCTCTGATTATGGTGAAAGGACCACCAGACATCCATGTGTTTTGTATAACAGCAGTAGGAAATTTGGGTCTTGAGGTCAGAACAAGGATATAGGTTTGGAAGTCATGTGACTAGAACTGAGAGATGATTGAGATCACCAGATCCTTGAAACATATTACACTTTGCTGCGGTGACCTCAGTCTTCTCAGCTGAATTCTGTTGTAACCAAGAATGGTGTTGTTAGAATGTGTTTCATTCTCTCTTTACCTAACACTTAGACTCAGAACATGATGATTCCTTTGGGTTTATAGCATTTAAAAGTACAGTAAGGAGACTGATCAGAGAAGAAATAGAAGATCTCAACCAACCAAACACAAGCAAGGAGATCCAGTCAGTCATCAAAAAGCTTCCCACAAATAAATGCCCAGGGTCAGATGGCTTCATAGGGGAATTCTACCAAAACTTTCCAAAAAGAACTGACACCAATCTTACTTAAACTCTTTCAGAAGATTGAAGAAAATGGAACACTACTTAACTCATTTGATGAAGCTAACATCACTCTAATACCAAAACCAGGTAAAGATACCACAAGACAGGAAAACTACAGGCCAATCTCCCTCATGAATATAGATGCAAAAATTCTCAACAAAATACATGCAAATCGAATCCAAAGACACATTAAAAAAAATCATATACCATGACCAAGTGGGGTTCATTCCAGGTATGCAAGGATGGTTCAACATAAGGAAATTAATCAGTGTAATACAACACATTAACAAATCAAAAGGGAAAAATCAAATGGTCTCAATAGATGCTGAAAAAGCATTTGACAAAATCCAACATCCTTTTTTGATAAAAACACTTCAAAAGGTAGGAATTGAAGGAAACTTCCTCAATATGATAAAGGCATATATGAAAAACCCACAGCCAGTATAGTACTCAATATCAAGAGGCTGAAAGCCTTCCCTCTAAGATCGGGAACGAGACAAGGATGCCCGCTGTCTCCACTGTTATTAAACATTGTGCTAGCCAGAGCAATCCGGCAAGACAAAGAAATAAAAGTTATCCAAACTGAAAAGGAAGAAATAAAACTCATTATTTGCAGATGATACGATCTTATATCTGGAAAATCCTGAGAAATCGACAACACAGCTACTTGAGCTAATAAACAAATTTAGCAAAGTAGCAGGATACAAGATTAATGCACATAAGTCAGTATTGTTCATATACACTAGAAATGAACAAAATGAAGAGACACTCAAGAAAAAGATACCATTCTCTATAGCAACTAAAAAAATTAAGTACCTAGCAATAAACTTAATCAAGGATATAAAAGACTTATACATAGAAAACTATATAACTTTACTAAAAGAAATAGAAGGGGACTTAAAAAGATGGAAAAATATTCCTTGTTCATGGATAGTGTGCCGGTTTGAATGTATTATGTCCCCCAGAAAAAGCCATATTCTTTGATGCAATCTTGTGGGGCAGACATAATAGTGGGGATTAAGTTGGAAAGTTTGGATTAGGTTGTTTGCATGGAGATACACCCCACCCAACTGTAGATGATAACTGATGGGATATTTCCATGGAGGTGTGGCCCCACCCATTCAGGGTGGGCCTTGATCAGTGGAGCCATATAAACGTGCTGACTCAAGGAGACTGAATGGAGTGCAGCTGTGAGTGACGTTTTGAAGAAGAGCAAGCTTGCTAGAGAGGAACGTCCTGGGAGAAAGCCATTTTGAAACCAGAACCTTGGAACAGACGCCAGCCACGTGCCTTCCCAGCTAACAGAGGTTTTCCGGGCGCCACTGGCCATCCTCCAGTGAAGGTACCCGATTACTGATGTGTTACCTTGGACACTTTATGGCCTTAAGACTGTTACTGTGTAGCCAAATAAACCCCCTTTTTATAAAAGCCAATCCATCTCTGGTGTTTTGCATTCCTCAGCATTAGCAAACTAGAACATATAGGAAGGCTAAATGTCATTATGATGTCAGTCCTACCCAAACTGATCTACAGAGTCAATGCAATTCCTATCAAAATTCCAACAACCTACTTTGCAGACTTGGAAAAGCTAGTTATCAAATTTATTTGGAAGGGGAAGATGCCTCAAATAGCTAAAAACACTCTAAAAAAGAAAAACGAAGTGGGAGGACTGACACTCCCTGGCTTTGAAGCTTATTATAAAGCCGCAGTAGTCAGACAGCATGGGACTGGCACAAAGATAGACATATTGATCAATGGAATTGAATTGAGAATTCGGAGATAAACCCCCAGATCTACGGGTGACTGAACTTTGATAAGACCCCCAAAATCATGGAACTGGGACATAAGAGTCTATTTAACAAATGGGCTGGGAGAACTGGATATCCATATCCATATCCTCACACCCTACACAAAAATTAACTCAAAATGGATTAAAGACCTCAATATAAGAGACAGTACCATAAAACTCCTAGAAGATAATGTAGCGAAACATCTTCAAGACCTTGTATTAGGAGGTCACTTCCTAGACCTCACATCCAAAGCACAAGCAACAAAAGAAAAAATAGATAAATGGGAATTCCTAAAACTTAAAAGCTTCTGTACTATAAAAGAATTTGTCAAAAAGGTGATGAGGCAGCCAACTCAATGGGAAAAAATTTTTGGAAACCATGTATCTGACAAAAGACTGATATCTTGCATATATAAACCAATCCTGCAACTCAATGACATGGTACAGACAGCCCAATTATAAAATGGGCAAAAGATATGAAAAGACCATTCTCTGAAAAGGAAATACAAATGGCCAAAAAACACATGAAAAAAAATTCAGCTTTACTACTAGCTATTAGGGAGATGCAAATTAAGACCACAATGAGACATCCTCTCACACCAGTTAGATTGGCAGCCATTAAATAAACAGAAAACTACAAATGCTGGAGAGGATGTGGAGAAATTGGAACTCTTATTCATTGTTGCTGGAACTGTATAATGGTTCAGCCACTCTGGAAGACAGTCTGGGAGTTCCTTGGAAAACTAGATATAGAGTTACCCTTTGATCCAGCAATTGCACTTCTCGGTATATACCTGGAAGATCTGAAAGCGGTGACACAAACAGATATTTTCACACCGATGTTCATAGCAGCAATATTCACAATTGCCAAGAGATGGAAACAACCCAAATGTTCTTCAACAGATGAGTGGATAAACAAAATGTGTATACACATGATGGAATGCTATGCGGCCGTAAGAAGGAACAAGGTTGTGAAACATATGATAACATGGATGAACTGTGAAGACATAATGCTGAGCGAAATAAGCCAGGTATAAAAGGAGAAATATTGTATGTTACCACTAATGTGAACTCTGTGAAAAATGTAAAATAAATGGTTTATATTGTAGAATGTAGGGGACCTAGCAATAGACAGCAAATAATGAAGGGGGAATGATAATCTAGTAAGAACAGATAAGTTTTGGAGGGTAAATTTAATGTTCTGGGAATGCTCAGGAATGACTGTGGTTTGTTAATTTCTGGGGGTATGGTAGGAGCAAGTTTGCAGAAATGTAGTTATTTTAGGTTATTTGTTTTTCTTACTCCTTTTTTGGGTTATAGTATATTTTCTTGGGGTAGGGTAGGAACATGTTGGAAGCAATGTAGTTATTTTAGGTTGTTTTTTCTTATTCCTCTGTTTTGGTTTTGTTTGAAATGTTTCTTTATTGTTTGTTTTTTAATATTTTGATAGTTAAAAATATAACAATGTGTGTGGAAAAAAGTAAGTGAACAGTGCGGGGAGGAGGGGAATGGAATGTTTTGGATGTTCTTTTTAATTCTAATTTTTATCTTATTTTTTGGAGTAATGAAAATGTTCAAAGATTGTGGTGATCAATGTACAACTATGAACAACTGATTGTACACTTTGAAGGATTGTATGTTATGTGAATATATCTCAATAAAATTGCATTAAAAAAAAAAAGTAGGGTGAGGTTGTCTCCCAACTGGTATCCCTTTATTTGTCTAGCATTTGGAATCTGCCGTATCCAACCACTCTTGTACTGCCTGTTCATGTAGCTGCTCATAATTCTGGTTTTGAGGGGTGAATTTAAGGTTAACTTTAAGGTCATGGCAAGCCCTCCAAGTGGAAATATCCAGTAGATGGCCAGAGTTATGAGGCTGGCCTTTGTGCAAAAAGTCAAGATTAGAGGTAGAGATTGGGCATCACCTGTGTAGAGGTCATGTTTTAATTGTGAGACTTCATCAGCTTCCTGAAAGCGTAATTGTAAGAATGGAGAGATTAGAGTCCTAGGACTGAAAAAAAACAAATGGTTAAAGAAGGAGGAGAAATAGAAATGTCACAATAGCAAATGGAGGAAGAAGTTTCAAGCAGAGGATGTTCCACAGTATAGAGGTTAGGAATAATTAAATGCAAGAAAAAGACCCTTGAGAATAAAATGATCACTGATGATTTCATGCGTTTTGTTATGATGGATGGAAGCCAGATTTCAGGGAGGTGAGAGAAGATGGGTGGTGAGGAAATGTGGGCCAATCAAAAAAAAAAAAAATTTGAGCACTTAGAGTATTCATGGCACTGTGCCATTTCTGCTGTGACCTCGTTATTACTGCCCTCAAGAGTATCAAATAGAAACAATAAGAAATGTATGAAAATGTTCATTATAACACATTTAGAAGATATCATAAGGTGGGCTATGAGAACTTGTCTAATGCACAATGTAGATAATATGAGTACACTAGTTCAGAAGTAAGAGAGGATATTTTAATTTGCATTTTTCTGAGAAAATTTCTCTTGTCTGTCCTCCTCCCCCTAGTTTCACAGCCAGTCATCCCTCTTTTAGTTTAGAGCTTTTGTTTTTTCCATGGGTTAGGAAATCAGAGAATCAAGAATGTTCGGTTAAGATCAGATTGCCCTGCATACAGCCCAGAAAATAATGTGTCACCCTAGGGCAAGAGCTTTGTAATAACACATAGACTTTTCTGTGTGTGACCTAGTCTGCCTCAGAAGCCTTCCACAAAATGAGTTTTTTGCTACTAAGGATTAGGGGTTACATGGAGGAGACACGCAGTGGTGGTGAGGACTCCAGTACTGATGGGAAGAATAGAGCTGGAACATGTCCTATAAGCATGGAATTTTAGCTGAATGTGGAACAGGCAGGTTTCTTCATTTCATGGCTTTGGGGCCATTTAATATGGAAGAAGTGGAGCTCATGGTGTTTTTCTTTTTCTCCCACTGAGGACTTTGGACCTTCAGTTTACTCAGCTACTATCTTGAAATTGCAGGGAAAAATACTTTCCCCCCATTAGTCACTGTGGCTAAAACTTGTTAGGCTGAGCATAAAAAGGAATGCAGGTTTAGAGTGCATCATTTTTCCTTCGTAAGTTTTATTGACCTGGTTGCTTCGGGTTTTTTGTTTGTTTAATTCAGTTTTATTGAGAGATAGTCATATTCTGTACAATCATCCACAGTGTACAATCAGTTGTTCACAGTACCACCATATAGTTGTGCATTCATCACCACAATTTTTGAACGTTTTCCTTACTCCAAAAAAAAAAAAGAATAAAAATACAAGTAAAAAAGAATACCTAAAACATTCCATCCCCCCATCTCACCCTATTTTTCATTTAATTTTTGTCTCCATTTTTCTACTCATCTGTCCATACACTGGACAAAGGGAGTGTGAGCCACAAAGTTTTCAGTCACACTGTGTAAGCTACATAGTTAAACAGTCATCTTCGAGAATCAAGGCTACTGGGTTGCAGTTCAGCAGTTTCAGGTATTTCCTTCTAGCTGTTCCAATACACTTAAAACTAAAAAGGGATGTCTATATAACGCATAAGAATGTCCTTCAGAGTGACCTCTCAATTCCATTTGAAATCTCTCAGCCACTGAAACGTTACTTTGTTTCCTTTCGCTTTTTGGTCAAGAAGATTTGCTCAGTCCCACAGTGCCAGGTTCAGGCTCAACCTGGGGAGTTATTTCCTGTCTTGCCAGGGAGATTCACACCCACGTACGGGTTTACCTGCTGAGTGGGCTGAGAGAGAGAGAGGTCATATCTGAGCAACAAAGGATCTCTGGGAGAGACTCCTAGGAACAATTATAAGGAGGCTTAGCCTCTCCTTTGCAGTAACAAGCTTCGTAAGGGCAAGCCCTGGATCAAGTGCTTGGTCTACTAAATTGGTAGTCCTCAATGTTTCTGAGAATATCAGTAATAAACCAGATGGGGAAGTCCCACATTTCGGCATTTTTCCCCAGTTCCTTGGGGGTGCCCTGTAAATACATTTTTATTCTCTGCCCGAATTACTTTGGGATGTATTGGGATTTCACACTGACCTGTAAAAACCTACCAGATCTCACTTCCTATTCAAAGTTCCATGTAATTATCATGTTTGAATAAACTGACTGTACAGGTTAAATTATTTAGTGTGCTACAGAAAATATAGATCTGGCACCAAGTAAACATGTCTTTCCTTGATCTCATGCAAAAGTTGAAGTTTTAAAACACAGTCAATATTGTCCTTTACCCTTTGGCCTGATTTGCCTTAGTCCTAACCAGATCCACTTCATTCATATCTCTATTGAAGGCTGAATTTCTTTTCAGCCTTTTTAACAGTTGCTGTATGAGGTAATACTGACATTCATAGCTGCTGAACTCTAGCTCTGAGTTTCAGGTGTCACACACAGGTACCCAAAGTTCCAGAGATTGACCGGGTTATACATGAAGAGCTCAGTATCTCAATATTTGGAGATAACCATTACAGCTCAGGAATAGATGTGACTGCTGTTAAGAGCTTACAATCTAGGGACCATTACAGTTTGCATTCCCCTACTAACCTTTGCCCTAAAATTCAATTCTCAGCATTTACACATTGTAATTAGTCCATATTAGTGAGGCACTACCATGTTTGTCTTTTCGTTTCTGGCGTACTTCACTCAGAATGCTGTCATCAGGATCCACTCAGTTACATGTCTCACAACTTTATTCCCCTTGCTGCTGCCCAATATTCTATGGTATGTCTATGCCACAGTTCACCATTCTTTTCATCAGTCAGTGTACCCTTAGGTCACCTCCATTCATTGCAGATTGTGAATACTGCCGCCATAAACACCAGTGTGCAAACGTCCATTCATGTCCCTGCTCTCATGTCTTTCAAGTATACCCCATAATGAGGTTGCAGGACCTTATGGCACCCACATACTTAACTTCTTGTGGAACCACCACACTGTACTCCAGATAGGCTACCTGAGTCTACTTCCCCACCAGTAGTGAATAGGTATATCTCTCTCTCCATGTTTTCTCCAAGACTTGTATCCCTCTGTTTATTTTTTCCCCTGCAATTTCATAGAGATATATTCACATACCATACAGTAATCCACAGTGTACAATCAGTTGTTCATAGTATCATCATATAGTTGTGCATTCATCAGCACTTGAGCATATTCATTACTCCAAAAAAATTTAAAAAAAAGAATAATAAAAAAGATAAAAGAAAAAATTAAAATACAGTACAATAATAAGGTCAGATAATAACACCACTACCAAGAATCCCATACCCCTCTCTTGTATCCCCCTCTTAAAGACATTTAGCTTTGATATATTGCCTTTGTTACATTTAATGAAAGCATATTACAATGTTACTATTAACCATAGACTCCAGTTTGCATTGATTACAGTTTTTTTCCCAATACCCTCCCTTTTTCAACACTCTGCAAGGTTGGCATTCATTTGTTCTCCCACATGTAAAAATACTTTTGTATTTGTATGTTTAGTCACCATCTGTTTTAGTTTGCTAATGCTGCAGAATGCAAAACACCAGAGATGGATTGGCTTTTATAAAAAGGAGGTTTATTTGGCTACACAGTAACAGTCTTAAGGCCATAAAGTGTCCAAGGTAACACATCAGTAATCAGGTACCTTCACTGGAGGATGGCAAATGGCGTCCGGAAAACCTCTGTTAGCTGGGAAGGCACGTGGCTGGCGTCTGCTCCAAAGTTCTGGTTTCAAAATGGCTTTCTCCCAGGATGTTCCTCTCTAGCAAGCTTGCTCCTCTTCAGAACGTCACTCACAGCTGCACTGAGTTCCATCTCCTTGAGCCAGCATGTTCATATGGCTCCACTGATCAAGGCCCACCCTGAATGGGTGGGGCCACGCCTCCATGGAAATATCCCATCAGTTATCATCCACAGTTGGGTGGGGCGCATCTCCATGCAAACAACCTAATCCAAACATTCCAACTTAATCCCCACTGTTATGTCTGCCCCACAAGATTGCATCAAAGAATATGGCTTTTTCTGGGGGACATAATACATTCAAACCGGCACACCATCATTAATCACTCTAGGTTTCACTAGGTTATACAGTCCCAGTCTTTATCATCTCTCTTTCCCTCTGATGTCAGACATGCCCCTCTCCCTCTTCTTTCAACTTTACTCACAGACATCCTTGTTCAGTATACTTACAACATTGTGCTACCATCACACTGTATTGTGCTATTCACTTCTGGATCTATAGAGTCAATACTGTTGAACATACTATACTCGTTGAGCATCAAATGCCCGATCTCTACCATCGATAGTCTTCTGATAACCTGTGTTTTCAGCTTTAACTCTAAAAGTTTGCTCATTAATATTAGTTGACATTAGTAAGACCATAAGTATTTGTCCTTTTGTTTCTGGCTAACCTTGCTCAACATAACGTGCTCAAGGTTCATCCACCTTGTTATATGTTCCATGACTTTGTTCTGTCTTAGAGCTGCTTAATATTCCATCACATGGATATATCACAGTTTGTTTATTCACTCATCCATTGATGGACATTTCAGCTGTTCCATCTCTTGACAATTGTGAATAATGCTGCTATAAACGTCAGTTTACAAATGTCCGTTTGTGTCTTAGCTTTCAGTTTCTCTGCGTATATACTTAGTAATGGAATCGCCGGATCATATGGCAGTTCTATACTTAGCTTCCTGAGAGACTGCCACACTGTCTTCCAGAGTGGCTGCACCATTCTACATTCCACCAACAGTGAATAAGTGTGCCTCTTTCTCCACATCTCTCCAGCACTTGTAATTTTCTGTTTTTTTTTTTTTTTATAATGGCCATTCTAGTAGGTGTGAGATGATATCTCATTATAGTTGTCATTTGCATTTCCCTAATAGCCAGTGAAGTTGAGCATCTTTTCATATGTTTTTGAGCCATTTGTATTTCCTCTTCAGAAAAGTGTCTGTCCATGTCTTTTCCCCATTTTTTTAATTGGGTTGTCTTTCTGTTGTTGAGTTGTAGGATCTGTTTATCTATTCTGGATATTAAACCCTTATCTGAAATGTGGTTTCCAAATATTGTTTCCCATTGCATAGGCTGCCTTTTTACTTTTCTGACAAAGTCCTTTGATGTACAAAAGTGTTTAATTTTGAGGAAATCCCATTTATCTATTTCTTCTTTCATTGATTGTGTTTTGTGTGTAGGATCCTGGAAACCACCTCCTATCACAAGATTCTTAACAGATTTCCCTACATTTTCTTCTAGAAGTCTTATGGTCTTAGTGCTAATGTTTAGGTCTTTGATCTGTTTATAGTTAATTTTTGTATAAGGTGTGAGATAAGAGTCCTCTTTCATTGTTTTGGATATAGATATCCAGTTCTCCAAACACCATTTATTGAAGAGGCTCCTCTTTCCCAGTTGCATTGACCTGACTGCCTTATCTGTAGATGAGAGGGTCTGTTTCTGAACACTCAATTCGATTCCATTGGTCAGTATATCTGTCTTTATAGCAGTATCATGCTGTTTTGACCACTGTAGCTTTGTAGTATGCTTCAAAGTCAGATCATGTGAGACCGCCCACTGCATTCCTCTTTCTCAAGATATTTTTGGCTATTCAGGGCACCCTTCCTAATAAATGCGGTTATTGTTTTTTCCATTTCTGTAGTGTAAGTTGTTGGGATTTTTGTTGGTATTGCATTGAATCTATAAATCAGTTTAGGTAGAATTGACATCTTAACTATGCTTAGTCTTCCAATCCATGAACACGGTATGTTCTTCAATTTTTTTAGGACCTGTTTAATTTCTTTTAGTAGTTTCTTGTAGTTTTCTGTGTATAGGTCTTTTGCAGCCTTGGTTAAGTTTATTCCTAAATACTTGATTCTTTCGGTTGCTATTGTAAATGGAATTTTTTTCTTGATTTCCTCCTCCTGTTGCTTATGACTTGTGTATAGGAACACTACTGATTTTTGCATGTTGATCTTGTACCCTACCACTTTGCTGTATTCATTGAATAGCTCTTGTAACTAGATTTCTCTGGATTTTCTACATACAGGCTCATGTCATCTGCAAATAGTGAAAGTTTTACTTCTTCCTTTCCAATTTGGATGCCTTTTATTTCTTTTTTCTTGCCTGATTGCTTTAGCTAGAATTTCCAGCACAATGTTGAATAACAGTGGTGACAGTGGCCTCCTGTCTTGTTCCTGATCTTAGAGGGAAAGCTTTCAGTCTCTCCCCATTGAGTACGATGTTTGCTGTGAGTTTTTCATATATTGCCTTTATCATATTGAGAAGATTCCCTGCTGTTCCTATCCTTTTGAGTGTTTTCGTCAAGAAAGGATGTTTAATTTTATCAGATGCCTTTTCTGCATTGATCAAGATCATGTGGTTCTTCCACTTTGCTTTATTAATGTGGTAGAGTTTTTACATTAGTTGGTTTTCTTGTGTTGAACCAGCCTTTCATACTGGAATAAATCCCACTTGGTCATGGTGTATAAGTGTTTTAATGTGCTGCTGGATTCGATTTGAGAGTATTTTGTTGAGGATTTTTGCTCAACAAAATGTGCTGCTGGATTCGATTTGCAAGTATTTTGTTGAGGATTTTGTTGAGATTGGTCTATAGTTTTCTTTTTTTGTAGTATCTTTGTCTGACTTTGGTATCAGGATGATATTGGCTTCATAGAATGAGTTAGGAAGCTCTCCCTCCTTGTTCAAATTTTTTTGAAGAGTTTGAGCAGGATTGGTACTAATTCTTTCTTGAATGCTTGGTAGAATTCACATATGAAGCCATCTGGTCCTGGACTTTTCTTTTTTGGGGGCTTTTTGATGACTGACTCAATCTCTATACTTGTGAATGGTTTGTTGAGGTCTATTTTCTCGTATCACTGTTGGTTTATTTGTTCATGCTTTTCTAGGAAGTTGTCCACTTTGTCTAAGTTATCTAGTTTATTAGCATATAATTGCTTGTAGTATCCTCTCAATATCTCCTTTATTTCTGCCAGGTCAGTAGTTTAGTCCTATTTCTCATTGTATTTATTTGGGTCCACTTTCCTCTTTTTTTTTTTTTCTTTTTCTTTTCTCTCTCTCTTTTTTTTCTTTGTTAGCCTAGCTAAGGGTTCATTCATTTTATTGATTTTTCTCAAAGAACCAACTTCTGGTTTTGTTGATTCTCTAATGTTTTACTGTTCTCAATTTCATTTATTTCTGGTCTAATTTTTTTTCTTTCTTTCCTCCCTTTTGCCTTGGGGTTAGTTGCTGTTCTTTCCGTAGTTCCTCCAGGAGAACAGTTAATTCCTCAATTTTTGCTCTCTCTTCTCTTTTAATATAAGCCGTTTAGGGCAATAAATTTCCCTCTCAGCACCGCCTTTGCTGCATCCCATAATATGTTGTGTTTTCATTTTCATTTGCCTTAGAGTATTTACTAATTTCTCTTGTAATTTCTTCCTTTGCCCACTGGTTGTTTAAGAGTGTGTTGTTTTGCTTCCATATATTTGTGAATTTTCTGACCTTCTGCCTGTTATTGATTTCCAACTTCATTCCATTATGATCCAAGAAAGTGTTTTGTATAATATCAGTATTTTAAAATTTGTTGAGACTTGCTTTGTGACCCATCCTTTGGTCTTGATATATGTACACTTGAGAAAAATGTGTATCCTTCTGTTGTGGGATGTGTGTTCTATAAATGTCTGTCAAGTCTAGTTCATTTACCTTACAATTCAACATATGTTTCCTTATTGATCCTCTGTCTAGGTTATCTATCCATTGATGAGAGCGGTGTATTGAAGTCTCCAACTCTAATTTTAGAGGTATCTACTTCTTCTTTCAGTGTTGTCAGTGTTTGCCTCATGTATTTTAGGATGCTTTGGCTCAGTGCATAAATATTTATGATTGTTATGTTTTCTTGATGAATTGTCCCTTTTATGTATGTGCCCTTCTTTGTCTCTTTTAATTGTTTTACATTCGAAGTTTTAATTTGTCTGACATCAAATAGCTACTCCCACTTTTTTCTGGTTGTTGTTTGTATGAAATATCTTTTTCCAACCTTTCCTTTTCAACCTATTTTTGTCCTTGTGTCTACAGTGTGTTTCCTGTAGACAGCATATAGATGCCTCCTGTTTTTTAATCCACTCTGCCAATCTGTGTCTTTCTATTGGGTGGTTTAATCCATTAACATTTGTTGTTATTACTGTAAAGACAATACTTACTTCTACCATTTTGTCTTTTGGATTTTATACGTCATATCTTATTTTTTCTCTGTCTCTCCTTTTACCCTTATACACTCTTCTCCAAACCTGTCTCTCCTGTCTTTTCCTATCAGCCTTTAGCATCCCTTTAGTAATTCTTGTAATGCAGGTCTCTTATTCACAAACTCTCTTAGTGTCTGTTTGTCTGAAAATATTTTAATCTCCCCCTCAATTTTGAAGGACGGTTTTGCCAGATATAGAGTTCTTGGTTGGCAGTTTTTCTCTTTCACTATCTTAAATATATTATACCACTACCTTCTTGTCCCTTTCTGTGGAGAAATCCATACATAGTCTTATCGAGCTTCCCTTGCATGTGATGGGTCACTTTTCTCTTGCTGCATTCAGAATTCTCCATGTCTTTGACATTGGACAGTCTCATCAGTAAGTGTCTTGGAGTAGGTCTCTTGGGATCTATACTGTTTGGAGTATGCTGTGCTTCTTGAATCTGTGATTTTATGTCTTTCAGAAGAGTTGGAAAATTCTCAGTTATTATTTCTTCAGTTATTCTTTCTGCTCCCTTTCTCTTCTCTTCCCCTTCTGGGACACCCATAACATGTATATTCATGCACTTCATGTTGTCATTCAGTTCCCTAAGACCCTTCTCATATTTTTCCATTCTTTTCCTTATCTGTTCTTTTTTGTGTGTGATTTCAGATGTCCTGTCTTCCAGTTCACTGATCTTTTCTTCTTCCTGTTCAAATCTATTGTTGTATGTCTCCGTTGTGTTTTTCATCTCTTCTATTGTGCGTTTCATTCCCATAAGTTCTGCCATTCATTTTTTCAAGCTTATGAATTCTTCTTTCTGGTCACCCAGTGTCTTCTTTATAACCTTCATCTCTTTTGCAACATTTTCCTTCAGGTTATTGATTTGATTTAGGAGATCTGTTTGAACATTTTAATTAGTTGTTTCAATTCATGTATCTCAGTTGAAGTATTGGTTTGTTCCTTTGGCAGGTCCATATTTTCATGTTTCTTAGTATGGTTATTTTTATCTGTCTAGGCATCTGGTTTTCTTGATTTGTTTATTCTGGAGCTTGTTTTTGCTCTTTTACCTAGGGTTTTCTTGTTGGTTGTCTTTGTTCTCTGTATGCTTTTTGGCGTCCAGTTCAACTTACTCTAGACCTGTAACATTGCTGCTGTTTAGTTGATTTTTTTCAGCTCTTGTTTTTCTGATACTTGCCCTGCCTTTTTCTAAGAGAGTCTCCCCAGATGTGATCAACCCCAATCACATTTTCCCAGTCCAGACAGGCCCAGGTTCTCAGGAGGAAGGGTATTCTGTATCAAGTTTCCCTGAGAATGAGAGCCTACAGGTTGTCAGACCCTCCTGTGAAGCCTTTAGACTCTGTGCTTTTCCTATCTTGTTCAGCAGGTGGCACTTTTCAGTCTGCTGCTTCGCACTGGTGTAAAAGTGGGGTTCTTTAATTCTCTACAGAACCTGCCCTGCCATGGGCATGACTTACTCAAGCTGTTTCTGTTATCCAGCCCCTGGGGTCTGAGTTTTCTGAAGAAGGGCTGCCCCTTGAGCTGGGCCCTGCCTTGCCTTATCTTAGGGAAGTTATGGCCTTTAGGGTATTATCTCCCCCACTAGACTTATTGCTTTGTTGCTCATATCTATCTTAGCTCTGCCTTTGCCTAGGTCCAGCTGTCAATTACAAATATCTGAGCTTTCTGTAATGAGCTACTTAGGATAGTTATTTAAAAAAAAAAGAGAAAAAGAAATCCCTTTTCAAAGCCTTTCCCCAGCACCCAAGTTTTGTCAGCCCCAGTATAGACTATTTAAAAATACACCCTTTATTATCTTATTCACCTGAATAGGTACTCATTCACCTGAATAGGTACTCTCAGACAACTTTAATCCTGCCCTTCCCTGGGGCAGTGCTTATGCCTAAGCTTTCCAGCAGCTCTGATGGGCTATTGAAAACTAAGAAAAATAAAGAGTTGGATAGAAAGAAAAGAAGAAAAAAAAAAAGAAAACCCTTTTCAGAGCCAGAACCCAGCTCCCCAGGTTTGCAAGCAAGAGCCGGACTTGGTACCCATTTCTATATGACACTTTTTCTTGTAGTCCAGCCCTTTTCCAGTATACTGAACACTCCCAAATGCAATTCCAAAACACTGAACACTTCCACCTCCAAAAATCTGTGGGTTTTGTTGTTGTTGTCAGCCCCACCTCTGCTCTGCAGGACCAGATCTTCCTGGTTCCTTTCTTGCCTGCTCTTGGTTTATCTGTGCTTGGGTCTTTTATTCAGCAGGCCAAATTTGTTAAGCAATTCTGCACTGGGTGCCTGGTTGTGCCCTCCTCCTTACTCCTAGCACAGATTTTTTCCCTTGGGAAACCAGCTCCAAGACAGTCTGCCATGCCTGTGGGGGAGGCTGTTCCAATGCGTACCAGTCACAGAAGTCCCCCAAACCACTGTTCCATACAGTTTCTGGCTCTGCTTTGGGTTTTTAAGAGGAAAATAAGTATCCCCTGTTAAATCCTGCTGCTAGTTAAAACTAATTCCAAAGTAGACAAGTCTCAGTCTTCTGAACAGGGCCTTGTCTGTATATTAGCATGTTGCAGTGCTTTCCTCTCATAGAATATAATCACACTGATTATCTTTGAGCTTTATTTGATTTTTGCAGACATTTGCCCAGAGCCACACAGCTAAGTTGGGACTGGAACCCAGGTTTTCTAAACTGTGCATGGAACTCGAGCACCGCGTTTCGTGAATTTATAGAATGATATCGGAAGTCAGGAGACTTTAGTTTTAGTTATAGTGCTGCCATTAACTAACAGTATGATTAAATTTATAATTTCCCATCTACGGACCTAAGTGTCCTCAATTTCTCTGGACTAGTTGATTGAGTTGTCAGAATGATCCAGTTCTGAAATTTTCAGGTTTTTCCTTATTCCTGCACAAGAAGATTAAGCCTGATAATTCTAGGGTTGGCCTAGTAGCATATTTTTCTTTGGTTGAGGATAAAAGCCAAGCACATTTTCTTTTGATGACCTTACTTCTGAGAAAAGTGGCTTGGACTACTGGGGTGATGTGAACAACAGTGAAATTTCTTGGAGATTAGAGAACCAGAGCAGTGAGGTCATACTGGAAAGCTGAGACCTCTGGGGTCAGTTCTGTCACTGACAGTAGCTCATTGTCTGACCTTGGGCAATCACTTACCTATTCTGGGACTTTGTTTTCCCAATTGCAAAATCAGAACATTAAATTAACATCTTCAAGATCTCATCTCAGCTATGTAGTTCCAGCATCAATTCCTAGAATAATTATTTACTGCTATTGGACTCCCTGTTCTGGGATTCAGACAGATGATGACACTTATGTCCATTGCCTAGGAGTATTTAATGCTAAATGACTGAATTGTCTGATATTTCTAAGCAGAGCAGAGACTGTGACTTCTGACCAAGAGAAACAGTTGTTGCATCAACTCCGAGAAATCACCAGGGTCATGAAAGAAGGAAGATTCATTGACAGACCGACTCCAGAGAAAGAAGCTGAGGAGGCCCCTTACATGGAGGACTGGGAAGGTAAAAAATGTCTTCTCTTTTCTTTGTTATTTTTCAGGACAGGAAAGAGATGTTTCAACTTTTTTTAAAACCAGCTTTATTACTGAGGTATTTTATTTCTATATCAGCTTTATTACTGTGGTATTTTATATATGTGTATATATATATAATATGTAAACAATTAAGATAAGTTCTGACAGATGTATAGAATTGTGTAATCATAGCACAATTATGATATAGAATATTTGTCACCTCAAAAGTTCCCTCCCCTTTTCTGTTAATCCCCTTCTTCCCTGCAAGCAACACCTGAACTGTTTTCTGTCCTCATAGTTTTGCCTTTTCTATATAAATGGATCATACTGCACGTGCTTTTCTATTTCTGGCATTTAACATAATGCTTTTGTGATTCATCTGTGTATTGTTTGTCTTTTTTTTTTTTGCTGTGTAGGATTACACTGAATGGCTATACCATAATTTTTTTATTCACCAGAGGAACATTTGGGTTGTTTCTAGCTTTTAGCTATTATGAATTAAGCTGCTATGAACTTTTGCATATAAGTCTTTGTTTGGACATACATTTTTATTTTTCTTGGATTTCACCTAGGAATGAGATTTCTATGTTTTATGATAAGTGTACATGTAACTTTATTAGAAACTTTTCCTAAGTGCCTCTACCATTTTACAATTCCCCCAGCAATGTATGAGAATTCCAATTTATCTACATCCTTGCTAATACTTGGTATTGTCAGTCTTTTTAATTTTAGCCATTCTGTTGGGTATATAGTGATAAACTCATTGTGATTTTAATTTGCATTTTCCTAATGACTAATGATGTTGAACATTTTTTTTTTTTATGTGCTTATTTGACATATGTATATTTTTGGTGACGTAGTCTGTAAATATATCTCTAGTTATATTTTTGATGTTATTTTTAGTGGTACTTAAAATTCTTTAACTTTTAATTATTTGATGCTACTATAAGAAATTCATTTGATTTTTGTATCCTGACCTTGTAACTTTTGACCTTGCTAGACTCACTTATTAGCTGTTATTTTTTTTTTTTTAAGATTTCTTAGATTTTCTACAGAGATAAATTGTGAATACAGACAGTTTTACTTTTTCCTTTCCAGTTTATATGCCATGTATTTCTTTTTCTAGCCTTATTGCACTGGCTAGGACCTCTACAACAATGCTGAATAGAAGTGGTGAGAGCAAACATCCTTCCTTACCAATATTAGGGAAAAGCATTCAGTCTCCATTAGTATGGCGTGAGCTGTAGGTTTTTCATGGATGCCATTTGTGAAACTGAGGAAACTTAAGTTGCTGAGTATTTTTCTGTTATTGTTTCTTCTTTTTTTTTTTTTTTGACTTTTTTAAAATAATTTCAAACTTGAAGGATAGTTGCAAAAATAATACAAAACTTACAAACCTGATATATTGGACACCAGCATATCTCCACCCACCTAGATACCCAGATCCACCGATTTTAACATTTTCCCACCTTTGCAGTGTCATTCTTTCTTTCTGTCTACCTATCTATGTATCTGTCCATCTACCTATCTTCTCACCATCTGAGAGCAACATATACACATCATTCTCTTGAACACACAGTAAGTACTTCCATGTATGTTTCCTAAGAATGAGGATATTCACTTATGTAATCATCTTAAATACAGTTATCAATTTCAAGAAATTTAATTTTGATATAAAGCTTGTATTATCCTATATTCCAGTTTTTTCTTATGTCCAGATACTGTCCTTTTGAGCCCTTTTCCCTCCTTTCTTAGATCCCATCCAGTATCATGTATTGCATTTTATCGTCATTATCTCTTTAGTTTCTCTTTCTTCTTTTTTCTTTCTTTCTTCTTTCTTTCTTCTTTTTTTTCTTCTTTTTCCTTCCTTCCATCCTTTTTCTTTTCTTTTCTTTTCTTTTTAATTATAGAAACATAGAACATAAATTTTCCCATCCCAACCCCTCCCAAGCTTGCCATTCAGTGGGATTTATCATATTCATAACATTGCAGTGCCCTCAACACCATCCATTATTAGAACCTTCTCTTTATGCCCAAACAGAAACCCTATGGTCATTTTGCATTAACACCCCATTTTCCCTATCCCCCACCTCTGGTAACCTGTACCCTACTTTCTATCTCTGAGATTGCATATTCTCTCATATTTTCTTTGTGGTTAACATGGGGCTTAATTAGCATCTTAAATCTATAATAATGTCATTTGCTTTGATACCACCTGTTCTAGTTTGCTAATGCTGCCGGGATGCAAAACACCAGAGATGGATTAGCTTTTATAAAAAGGTGTTTATGTTGTTACACAGTTATAGTCTTAAGGCCATAAGGTGTCCAAGGTAACACATCAGCAATCGGGTACCTTCACTGGAGAATGGCCAGTGGTGTCCAGAAAACCTCTGTTAGCTGGGAAGGCCTCTGTGGCTGGCGTCTTCTTCAAAGTTCTGGTTTCAAAATGGCTTTCTCCCAGGACTTTTCTCTCTAGGCTGCAGTTCCTCAAAAATGTCACTCTTAGTTGCTTGGGTGTTTTATCCTCTCTTAGCTTCTCTGGATCAAGAGTCTGCTTCCAACGGCCGTCTTCAAAATGTCTGTCTCAGCTCCAGCTAGCTATGAGCTCCTTCTATCTGAGTTTATATAATGTTCCAGTAAACCAAACAAGGCCCACGCTGAATGGGTGGGACCACGCCTTTATGGAAATTAACCAATCAGAGTTACCACAGCTGGGTGGGTCACATCTTTATGGACACTGAACCAGTAGGTTCCAACCCCATCCACAACAATATGTCTGCCCCCAAAAGAATCCACTAAAGAACATGGCTTTTTCTGGGGTACATAAATATATAAACCAGCACACCAACTTACAACTTCAGTAGCATATACAAACTGTTCCTATACTCCTCCATCCCACTTTTATGTGGTTCTTGTCACAAATTACATATTTATACATTATCAGACCAAAACTGTTGATTTATTATTACATTTTATGCATTGCTTCTTAGATCTTGTAGGAATTAAAAAGTAGATTTAGATATCAAAAATAAAGTAGAGGCGGGGCAAGATGGCAGACTGGTGAGCTGTGTGTTTTAGTTACTCCTCCAGGAAAGTAAGTAGAAAGCCAGGAACTGCGTGGACTGGACACCACAGAGCAATCTGACTTTGGGCATACTTCATACAACACTCATGAAAACGTGGAACTGCTGAGATCAGCGAAATCTGTAAGTTTTTGCGGCCAGGGGACCCGCGCCCCTCCCTGCCAGGCTCAGTCCCGTGGGAGGAGGGGCTGTCAGCTCCGGGAAGGAGAAGGGAGAACTGCAGTGGCAGCCCTTATCAGAAACTCATTCTGCCGATCCAAACCCCAACCATAGATAGACGGAGACCAGACACCAGAGAATCTGAGAGCAGCCAGCCCAGCAGAGAGGAGACAGGCATAGAAAAAAAACAACACGAAAAAACTCCAAAATAAAAGCGGAGGATTTTTGGAGTTCTGGTGAACATAGAAAGGGGAAGGGCAGAGCTCAGGCCGAGCTCAGGCCCTGAGGCGCATATGCAAATCCCAAAGAAAAGCTGATCTCTCTGCCCTGTGGACCTTTCCTTAATGGCCCTGGTTGCTTTGTCTCTTAGCATTTCAATAACCCATTAGATCTCTGAGGAGGGCCCTTTTTTTTTTTTTTTTTTTTTAATCCTTTTCTTTTTCTAAAACAATTACTCTAAGAAGCCCAATACAGAAAGCTTCAAAGACTTGCAATTTGGGCAGGTCAAGTCAAGAGCAGAACTAAGAGAGCTCTGAGACAAAACGCAATAATCCAGTGGCTGAGAAAATTCACTAAACACCACAACTTCCCAAGAAAAGGGGGGTGTCCGCTCACAGCCATCATCCTGGTGGACAGGAAACACTCCTGCCCATCGCCAGCCCCATAGCCCAGAACTGCCCCAGACAACCCAGTGTGACGGAAGTGCTTCAAACAACAGGCAACACACAAAAACTGGGCATGGACATTAGCCTTCCCTGCAACCTCAGCTGATTGTCCCAGAGTTGGGAAGGTAGAGCAGTGTGAATTAACAAAGCCCCATTCAGCCATCATTGCAGCAGACTGGGAGCCTCCCTACACAGCCCAGCAGCCCAGAACTGCCCTGGGGGGACGGCACTCACCTGTGACATAGCACAGTCATCCCTCAACAGAGGCCTGGAAGAGGGGCCCACTTGCAAGTCTCAGGAGCCATACACCAATACCAAGGACTTGTGGGTCAGTGGCAGAGACAAACTGTGGCAGGACTGAACTGAAGGATTAGACTATTGCAGCAGCTTTAAAACTCTAGGATCACCAGGGAGATTGGATTGTTAGAGCCACCCCCCCCTCCCTGACTGCCCAGAAACACGCCCCATATACAGGGCAGGCAACACCAACTACACACACAAGCTTGGTACACCAATTGGATCCACAAGACTCACTCCCCCACTCACCAAAAAGGCTAAGCAGGGGAGAACTGGCTTGTGGAGAACAGGTGGCTCGTGGACGCCACCTGCTGGTTAGTTAGAGAAAGTGTACTCCACGAAGCTGTAGATCTGATAAATTAGAGATAAGGACTTCAATTGGTCTACAAATCCTAAAAGAACCCTATCAAGTTCGCAAATGCCACGAGGCCAAAAACAACAGAAAATTATAAAGCATATGAAGAAACCAGACGATATGGATAACCCAAGCCCAAGCACCCAAATCAAAAGATCAGAAGAGACACAGCACCTAGAGCAGCTACTCAAAGAACTAAAGATGAACAATGAGACCATAGTACGGGAGACAAAGGAAATCAAGAAGACCCTAGAAGAGCATAAAGAAGACATTGCAAGACTAAATAAAAAATGGATGATCTTATGGAAATTAAAGAAACTGTTGACCAAATTAAAAAGATTCTGGACACTCATAGTACAAGACTAGAGGAAGTTGAACAACGAATCAGTGACCTGGAAGATGACAGAATGGAAAATGAAAGCATAAAAGAAAGAATGGGGAAAAAAATTGAAAAAATCGAAATGGACCTCAGGGATATGATAGATAATATGAAACGTCCAAATATAAGACTCATTGGTGTCCCAGAAGGGGAAGAAAAGGTAAAGGTCTAGGAAGAGTATTCAAAGAAATTGTTGGGGAAAACTTCCCAAATCTTCTAAACAACATAAATACACAAATCATAAATGCTCAGCGAACCCCAAATAGAACAAATCCAAATAAACCCACTCCGAGACATATACTGATCACACTGTCAAACACAGAAGAGAAGGAGCAAGTTCTGAAAGCAGCAAGAGAAAAGCAATTCACCACATACAAAGGAAACAGCATAAGACTAAGTAGTGACTACTCAGCAGCCACCATGGAGGCAAGAAGGCAGTGGCAAGATATATTTAAAATTCTGAGTGAGAAAAATTTCCAACCAAGAATACTTTATCCAGCAAAGCTCTCCTTCAAATTTGAGGGAGAGCTTAAATTTTTCACAGACAAACAAATGCTGAGAGAATTTGCTAACAAGAGACCTGACCTACTGGAGATACTAAAGGGAGCTCTACAGACAGAGAAACAAAGAAAGGACAGAGAGACCTGGAGAAAGGTTCAGTACTAAAGAGATTCGGTATGGGTACAATAAAGGGTATTAATAGACAGAGGGGAAAAATATGACAAACATAAACCAAAGGATAAGATGGCTGATTCAAGAAATGCCTTCACGGTTATAACGTTGAATGTAAATGGATTAAACTCCCCAATTAAAAGATATAGATTCGCAGAATGGATCAAAAAAAATGAACCATCAATATGTTGCATACAAGAGACTCATCTTAGACACAGGGACACAAAGAAACTGAAAGTGAAAGGATGGAAAAAAATATTTCATGCAAGCTACAGCCAAAAGAAAGCAGGTGTAGCAATATTAATCTCAGATAAAATAGACTTCAAATGCAGGGATGTTTTGAGAGACAAAGAAGGCCACTACATACTAATAAAAGGGGCAATTCAGCAAGAAGAAATAACAATCGTAAATGTCTATGCACCCAATCAAGGTGCCACAAAATACATGAGAGAAACACTGGCAAAACTAAAGGAAGCAATTGATGTTTCCACAATAATTGTGGGAGACTTCAACACATCACTCTCTCCTATAGATAGATCAACCAGACAGAAGACCAATAAGGAAATTGAAAACCTAAACAATCTGATAATGAATTAGATTTAACAGACATCTACAGGACATTACATCCCAAATCACCAGGATACACATACTTTTCTAGTGCTCATGGAACTTTCTCCAGAATAGATCATATGCTGGGACATAAAACAAGCCTCAATAATTTAAAAAGATTGAAATTATTCAAAGCACATTCTCTGACCACAATGGAATACAATTAGAAATCAATAACCATCAGAGACTTAGAAAATTCACAAATACCTGGAGGTTAAACAACACACTCCTAAACAATCACTGTGTTAAAGAAGAAATAGCAAGAAAAATTGCTAAATATACAGAGACAAATGAAAATGAGAACACAACATACCAAAAACCTATGGAATGCAGCAAAAGCAGTGCTAAGGGGGAAATTTATAGCACTAAACGCATATATTAAAAAGGAAGAAAGAGCCAAAATCAAAGAACTAATGGATCAACTGAAGAAGCTAGAAAATGAACAGCAAACCAATCCTAAACCAAGTACAAGAAAAGAAATAACAAGGATTAAAGCAGAAATAAATGACATAGAGAACAAAAAAACAATAGAGAGGATAAATATCACCAAAAGTTGGTTCTTTGAGAAGATCAACAAGATTGACAAGCCCCTAGGTAGACTGACAAAATCAAAAAGAGAGAAGACCCATATAAACAAAATAATGAATGAAAAAGGTGACATAACTGCAGATCCTGAAGAAATTAAAAAAAATTATAAGAGGATACTATGAACAACTGTATAGCAACAAACTGGATAATGTTGAGGAAATGGACAATTTCCTGGAAACATATGAACAACCTAGACTGACCAGAGAAGAAATAGAAGACCTCAACCAACCCATCACAAGCAAAGAGATCCAATCAGTCATCAAAAATCTTCCCACAAATAAATGCCCAGGGCCAGATGGCTTCACAGGGGAATTCTACCAAACTTTCCAGAAAGAACTGACACCAATCTTACTCAAACTCTTTCAAAACATTGAAGAAAATGGAACACTACCTAACTCATTTTATGAAGCTAACACCAATCTAATACCACAACCAGGCAAAGATACTACAAAAAAGGAAAACTACTGGCCAATCTCCCTAATGAATATAGATGCAAAAATCCTCAACAAAATACTTGCAAATCGAATCCAAAGACACATTAAAAAAATCATACACCATGACCAAGTGGGGTTTATTCCAGGCATGCAAGGATGGTTCAACATAAGAAAATCAATCAATGTATTACAACACATTAACAAGTCAAAAGGGAAAAATCAATTGATCATCTCAATAGATGCTGAAAAAGCATTTGACAAAATCCAACATCCGTTTTTGATAAAAACACTTCAAAGGTAGGAATTGAAGGAAACTTCCTCAACATGATAAAGAGCATATATGAAAAACCCACAGCCAGCATAGTACTCAATGGTGAGAGACTGAAAGCCTTCCCTCTAAGATCAGGAACAAGACAAGGATGCCCGCTGTCACCACTGTTATTCAACATTGTGCTGGAAGTGCTAGCCAGGGCAATCCGGCAAGACAAAGAAATAAAAGGCATCCAAATTGGAAAAGAAGAAGTAAAACTGTCATTGTTTGCAGATGATATGATCTTATATCTAGAAAACCCTGAGAAATCGATGATACAGCTACTAGAGCTAATAAACAAATTTAGCAAAGTAGCGGGATACAGGGTTAATGCACATAAGTCAGTAATGTTTCTATATGCTAGAAATGAACAAACTGAAGAGACACTCCAGAAAAAGATACCATTTTCAATAGCAACTAAAAAAATCAGGTACCTAGGAATAAACTTAACCAAAGATGTAAAAGACCTATACAAAGAAAACTACATAACTCTACTAAAAGAAATAGAAGGGGACCTTAAAAGATGGAAAAATATTCCATGTTCATGGATAGGAAGACTAAATGTCATTAAGATGTCAATTCTACCCAAACTCATCTACAGATTCAATGCAATCCCAATCAAAATTCCAACAACCTACTTTGCAGACTTGGAAAAGCTAGTATCAAATTTATTTGGAAAGGGAAGATGCCTCGAATTGCTAAAGACACTCTAAAAAAGAAAAACGAAGTGGGAGGACTTACACTCCCTGACTTTGAAGCTTATTATAAAGCCACAGTTGCCAAAACAGCATGGTACTGGCACAAAGATAGACATATAGATCAATGGAATCGAATTGAGAATTCAGAGATAGACCCTCAGATCTATGGCCGACTGATCTTTGATAAGGCCCCCAAAGTCACTGAACTGAGTCATAATGGTCTTTTCAACAAATGGGGCTGGGAGAGTTGGATATCCATATCCAAAAGAATGAAAGAGGACCCCTACCTCACCCCCTACACAAAAATTAACTCAAAATGGACCAAAGATCTCAATATAAAAGAACGTACCATAAAACTCCTAGAAGATAATGTAGGAAAACATCTTCAAGACCTTGTATTAGGCGGCCACTTCCTAGACTTTACACCCAAAGCACAAGCAACAAAAGAGAAAATAGATAAATGGGAGCTCCTCAAGCTTAGAAGTTTCTGCACCTCAAAGGAATTTCTCAAAAAGGTAAAGAGGCAGCCAACTCAATGGGAAAAAATTTTTGGAAACCATGTATCTGACAAAAGACTGATATCTTGCATATACAAAGAAATCCTACAACTCAATGACAGTAGTACAGTCGGCCCAATTATAAAATGGGCAAAAGATATGAAAAGACAGTTCTCTGAAGAGGAAATACAAATGGCCAAGAAACACATGAAAAATTGTTCAGCTTCACTAGCTATTACGGAGATGCAAATTAAGACCACAATGAGATACCATCTAACACCGGTTAGAATGGCTGCCATTAAACAAACAGGAAACTACAAATGCTGGAGGGGATGTGGAGAAATTGGAACTCTTATTCATTGTTGGTGGGACTGCATAATGGTTCAGCCACTCTGGAAGTCAGTCTGGCAGTTCCTTAGAAAACTAGATATAGAGTTACCATTCGATCCAGCGATTGCACTTCTCGGTATATACCCGGAAGATTGGAAAGCAGTGACACGAACAGATATCTGCACGCCAATGTTCATAGCAGCATTATTCACAATTGCCAAGAGATGGAAACAACCCAAATGTCCTTCAACAGATGAGTGGATAAAGAAAATGTGGTATATACACACGATGGAATACTACGCAGTAGTAAGAAGGAACGATCTCGTGAAACATATGACAACATGGATGAACCTTGAAGATATAATGCTGAGCGAAATAAGCCAGGCACAAAAAGAGAAATATTATATGCTACCACTAATGTGAACTTTGAAAAATGTTAAACAAATGGTTTATAATGTAGAATGTAGGGGAACTAGCAATAGAGAGCAATTAAGGAAGGGGGAACAATAATCCAAGAAGAACAGATAAGCTATTTAATGTTCTGGGGATGCCCAGGAATGACTATGGTCTGTTAATTTCTGATGGATATAGTAGGAGGAAGTTCACAGAAATGTTGCTATATTAGGTAACTTTCTTGGGGTAAAGTAGGAACATGTTGGAAGTTAAGCAGTTATCTTAGGTTAGTTGTCTTTTTCTTACTCCCTTGTTATGGTCTCTTTGAAATGTTCTTTTATTGTATGTTTGTTTTCTTTTTAACTTTTTTTTCATACAGTTGATTTAAAAAAGAAGGGAAAGTTTAAAAAAAAAAAAAAAAAAAGAAAAACAAGAAAAAAAAAAAAGTTGTAGTGCCCCCTGAGGAGCCTGTGGAGAATGCAGGGGTATTGGCCTACCCCACCTCGATGGTTGCTAACATTACCACAGACATAGGGGACTGGTGGTTTGATGGGTTGAGCCCTCTACCACAGGTTTTACCCTTGGGAAGACAGTTGCTGCAAAGGAGAGGCTAGGCCTCTCTATGGTTGTGCCTAAGAGCCTCCTCCCGAATGCCTCTTTGTTGCTCAGATGTGGCCCTGTCTCTCTAGCTAAGCCAACTTGAAAGGTGAAATCACTGCCCTCCCCCCTACGTGGGATCAGACACCCAGGGGAGTGAATCTCCCTGGCAACGTGGAATATGACTCCCAGGGAGGAATGTAGACCTGGCATCGTGGGACGGAGAACATGTTCTTGACCAAAAGGGGGATGTGAAAGGAAATGAAATAAGCTTCAGTGGCAGAGAGATTCCAAAAGGAGCCGAGAGGTCACTCTGGTGGGCACTCTTATGCACACTTTAGACAACCCTTTTTAGGTTCTAAAGAATTGGGGTAGCTGGTGGTGGATATATGAAACTATCAAACTACAACCCAGAACCCATGAATCTCGAAGACAGTTGTATAAAAATGTAGCTTATGAGGGGTGACAATGGGATTGGGAAAGCCATAAGGACCACACTCCACTTTGTCTAGTTTATGGATGGATGAGTAGAAAAATAGGGGAAGGAAACAAACAGACAAAGGTACCCAGTGTTCTTTTTTACTTCAATTGCTCTTTTTCACTCTAATTATTATTCTTGTTATTTTTGTGTGTGTGCTAATGAAGGTGTCAGGGATTGATTTGGGTGATGAATGTACCACTATGTAATGGTACTGTAAACAATCGAAAGTACGATTTGTTTTGTATGACTGCGTGGTATGGGAATATATCTCAATAAAATGAAGATTTAAAAAAAAAAAAGCCCATGGCTATTCAAGTTCAATACTTTTGATTCAAAGAATATTAGTATAGGTTTGATTTCTAAAAATGTTCTCATTGGCACACTAATTTTGCATGACATTTAATGGGATCTGAGGAAAATAGTTTTAAAAAATGCTGGGTTAAACAGTTCTTTTCATGGTGGTCTCAGAGCCTGAATATAGAAAAGGGAGCTAGAGTGTTCAATGATCTCCAAACTAATTTTGCTGAATCAATTTACAGGGCCAATGTGTTGGGTAGGGGAGTAAATATATGTATGTATTATATACTTATAATTGTAGAACCACTACTGATACTATCTGAAAAATTATGAAGATGGAGAGATGCCTGAGGACTAAACAGAACAAAAAATGTATCCATATTTCAAAAAGTATGAGGAAGATGAATTATTGCATCTGTAGACATAAATGTGGCATGGCAATATGCAGCAACATTTTCAAATGGATTATTCAATTGATTTTTCAGGAGAGCAGGAAAAAATGGTAATCATGAGTCAATACAATTTTTTGAGTCATTTCAAACTGACATTTCCTTTATGTTAGTCTACTGGAATGGCAGACCAAGGCAAACTGATTTCATTAAGGTTTTTGAAAAACTGTCTTAAAATATTCTTATGGACAGAATAAAAATTCATTGATTATTAAAAAAAAAAAAGTAGTATTGGTATTTATATTTACCCATGTCATTATCTGTAACAGAGATCTTTATTTCTTCATGCGGCTTCAGTCAGTTGTCTAGTATCCTTTTCTTTCAACCTGCAGAACTTCTGTTAACATTTATTGTCGGGCTAGTCTAATAGTGACAAAGTTCCTCCCTAATTTTGGAAAGACAGTTTTGCGGAATAAAGAATTCTTGCTTGGCAGTTTTTTTTGCTTTCAGCATTTAAGTATGTCTTCCCACTGCCTTCTTGCCTCCGTGATTTTTGATAAGAAATCAGCACGTGATCTTATTGATGTTCCCTTGTATGTGACATGTTGTTTCTCTCATGCGGCTTTCAGAATTCTCTCTTGAGCATTTATATATAATTGGGAGAGCTACAACTTGCTAGAGTGCAGTTTCCCAATCCTACCAGTAGGTGGTGCTCTCCAGCTGGTCTTCCTCAAACTTCTCCTGTGCACTGGGTGGAGTCCAAACCAGGTGGGGAACCAATCAGTGCACTGGTTTTCCCTGTGCACTGGGGGCTAGCCTGCTGTGGGGCTGTAATGTGGGCCCTGGGCAATTAGGCAGGGAGTCTGCTGAAGGGCACCCTGCAGATCAGATGTGCCCAGCTCCCTGGCTGCTGTGCGCCCGCAAGTCTCTGAGGTGTGGGAGGGGCTCCTGATGTGCTGGAATGGCGCTCTCTTGTTTCCCCGCCTCTCCCTGGTGCACTGCCCCCCGTCCCCCCCCCCCACTTCCATTGGGGGAGAGAAAACACTGCTCCCTGGGTTCCATCACGGGAGTTCTCGGCCATTTGGCTGTGGAGGATCACCTCCCCAGTTAACCACCAAGGTAGGTGCACGGAAGTGGAGAGCCAGTGCTCACTCACTTCTCCAGAGGTCGTCTGGCCACTGCTGCCTGGGGAGGCGGTCCCAGCCCAAAAAGCTCACCCCATCCCTTTAGTCACTGTCTCTCGCTGTTTTGTCCACATCCCCTCCAGGTACTGTGGGAGACCCTCTATGGCCAGTCACATCCTGAAACTGTGGTCCTGGGTGTCCTCTCGCCTGCCCTCTCTAGTTTCTTTCTCAGAGGAGAGGCTCATTCTGCCTCACCTGCTCCGCCACCTTCCTGGAAGTCAGAATTCTCTCTTTATCTCTGACATTCAACAGTTTGATTATAACATGGTACAGTGTGGGACTATTTTAGTTTATCCTTTTTGGAGTTTGCTGAGCATCTGAGATATTGGTTAAATTTGGGAATTGTTTAATCATGATTTCCTTGAATATTCTCTCTGCCCCTTCCTCTCTTTCTTCTCCTTCTGGAGCTCCCACAATACGTAATATGGTATGCTTGATAGTGTTCCACAGGTTCCTCAGTCTCTGTTCACTGTTCTTCATTCTTTCTTCTTTCTGCTCCTCAGACTAGATTTCAGTTGTCTTATCTTCACGTTTACCTTTTCTTTCTTCTGCCAGCTCCAATCCACTATTGAACCTCTCTAGGGAATTTTAAATTTCTGTTACTGTGGTCTCAGCAGTTTGATTCTTTTTCATAATTTCCGTCTCTCATTGATATTCTCTTGGTGTTCATCTGTCAGTTCTTTGGTTTCTTCCAGTTCTTTGTCCATGTTTTCCTTTAGCTCGTTGAGCATATTTAGGACCATATTTTTAAGATCCTCCTCATTGATGGTTTCTGATGCTTTAATTTCCTTTGCCATCACTTCCTGTTTCTTTGTATGTTTTGTAATCTTTTGTTGAAACCTAGACATTTTGATATTTCAGTGTATTATCGTTGGAATTCAGAATCTGAGGCATCTGTTCCTTAATCTTGTAACCAGCTGTTGTTATAACAGAGCTTTCCTTGAATTCCAGGAGCTTAGAAAAAAAGAAAACACCTTTCCTAGTCTTTACAGATTGACCTGTGCAAATGCTCTCGTTCAGGCTTATCCATACAATGAATTCGGAGAAGAGCCCCAGGCCAGAGTGTAGGGGCCTCCCTGATACTTTCTGCACAGATGTCTTGTCTTTGGCATGCATGTGTGGCCCTCGGAATTCTCCTGTTTACATTAATATGAATGTTCCCTCTTCCCTAGGAAACAGTTTCCTCATGTTGGGCACTGTGCTATATGTCCTACAGCTGGTAATCCCTTGCCCCAGACAGCATGAGTTGAGTGCTTTCCCACAGCAGGAGAACTCAGTGAACCACTTTCTACACACAGAGCAAGTTCTGGGATGGTGAGTCCTTCAGGCCATCACTAAATAGATTGAACCAGACATTCATGTTCCCAGTATCTTTACAAGGGTTACTCTGTCCCCTCCAAACCAGGGATCCATACTGGGAGCATGGCCTGGCTTGGTGCCGCGCTGAGCTGGTGAGGGGATGAAGAGCGACCAACCAGGGTGCCACAAGATCCTGCCATGTTCAAACAGTCTTTTTCTTGATTTGGTGCTCTGTCTGTTACTATAGTCCTTTAACTGTTTTCTGGAGCTTTGAGAAAGATGTTTATACCAGTTCATTCTGGTTCAAAGCTTCTGTAGGGTGGATGGACCCCTGAAATGTCTACTTTCCTACCTTGATCAGCATGGGGCCTGTTAATCATGAATGGATGTTGAATTTTTGCCAGTGCTTTTTTTTTCCCATTAGCTGAAAGAATCATATAGTTTTTCTGTTTATGTCTATTAATATAGCAGATTACAGTGATTTTTGAATGTTAAATAGCCTTGCATTCAGAGATAAACCCTACTTTATTATGATACACACAGAGACAAATGAGATTTGATTTGCTAAGGATTTTTATGTCTTTGTTTATGAGGAAATTTGGTCTGTTTTTCTTTTCCTGAAATATTCTTGTCTAATTTTGATTTTAGGTTAATGCTGGCCTCATAAAATGAATTGGGATGTGTTGCCTCTTTCTCTCCTTTCTGGAAGATTTTGTGTAGAATTGTTATTTCTTCTTTGATGGGTAGAATTCACCAGTGACACCATCTGGTCCTGGAGTTTTCTGAGTTACCAAGTTTATTGGTATAAAGTTATTTGTAATATGCCCTTATTTTCCATTTAATGTCTGTAAAATATATAGGTATGTACTCTTTTCTATACCTTATACTCATAATTTGTTCTTTATATATTTTTTATTAGAGAAGTAGTGGATTTACAGAAATATGCATAAAAACCAGGGTTCTTTTTCTTCATGAACAGACTGGCTAGAGGTTTATCAATTTTGTTGATGTTTTCAAAGAACTGTGTTTTGGTTTTGTTGATTTTTCTATTTTTTTTCTTTTTCCTTTTTCCTTGATTTCTGTCCTTGTCTCTACTATTTCCTCCCTTCTACGTATTCTGGGTTTTTCTGTTTTTCCTCTAGTTTCTCAAAGTTTCTATTTTTCCTTGATTTGAGATCTTTCTTCTTTTCTAATATAAGCATTTAATGTTATAAAATTCTCTTTAAACACTGCTTTATCTTCATGCCACACATTTTGATATATTGTTTTGTTTTCATTTAAGTCAGAATGTTTTAAAATTCACATTGTGATTCTTGTTTGACAAATGGGTTATTTAGGTTATTTACTTTAATTTCCAAACATTTGGTGATTCTCCAGAGATCTTTCTGATACTGATTTTTATTTTAATTCTGTCATGGTCAAAAATATGGATTATATTATTTCAGTTCTCTTAAATTTATTTAGATTTCTTTCACGGTACAGAATGTATTCTCTCTTGGTTAATGTTCTGCATGCATTGAAATGAATATGTATTCTGCTATTGTTGGATGGAGTGTCCTATAAATGTCAATTATAGGACAAGTTAGTTGATAGTGTTTGTGCCAGTTTGGATATATTATGTCCGCCAAAAAGAGCCATGACCTTTTAACCCAATCTTGTCAGGTGGCAACTTTTGATTGTTTACATGGAGATGTGACTCACCCACTGTAGGTAATACCTTTGATTAGATTATTTCCATGGAGATGTTTACCCTGCCCATTCAGTGTAGGTCTTAATTAAATCACTGAAATCCTGTAAAAGCTCACAGACAGAAGGAGCTCAGTGCTGCAGCTGAGAGAGACTTTTGGAGAGAAACATCCTGGGAGAAAGCCATTTTGAAACCAGAACCCCGGAGCAGATGCCAGCCACGTGCCTTCCCAGCTAACGGAGGTTTTACAGACTCCATTGGTTATTCTTCAGTGAAGGTATCTTCTTGTTGATGCCTTAATTTGGACACTTTTATGGCCTTAGAACTGTAAATTTGTAGCCTAATAAACCCCCTTTATAAAAGCCAATCCATTTCTGGTATTTTGCGTAATGGCAGCTCTAGCAAACAGGAACAATATTGTTCAAGTTTTCTATATCCTCGTTGATTTTCTGTGTAATTTTTCTATTAATTACTGTCAGGAGTGTAGAAATTTCCAACTATAACTGAAGATTTGTCTGTTTCTCCTTTCATTTCTGTTTTTGTTCTTTGAAAACACAGCTTAATGTGTTTTGAAGCTGTTGTTATACACATGCACATTTAATGTTGCTGTGTGCTTTTAATCAATTGACTCCTTAACCCTGGTAATATTCCTTGTTCTGAAATTTACTTTGTCAGATAATAATATAGCCACTCCAGCTTTCTTTTGATTAATGTTTGTATGGCACATGTATTTCCATCCTTTTGCTTTTAACCTTTGTGTTTCTTTATATTTAAAGTGGATTTCTTGTGATAACATATTGTTGGGTCTTGCCTTTTTATCCAATTTTATTTTCTTGACCTTTTAATTGGATGGTTTATTCATTTAATGCAATTGCTGATATGTTTAGGTTTTAATCTAACCTCTTGCTATTTATATTCTTTGTCACATCTGTTATTTTTCCTTTTTTCTTCTTATCCTACGTTTTTTGGAGCAATTGAGTAAATGTAGTGTCCTATTAATCATTTTCTATTTGTCCCATCAGTCCTTTCTTCTTTTCTTCTTCTTCTTCCTTCTTTTGGATTGAATTTTTTTATATTCTATTTTTTTATTTTTTTCTTAATAATTCTTTTTTGTTACAGAAGTGGTAGGTTTACATAAATATCATACATAAAATATATGAACTACATCATTCCCATATACCATCCTATTATTAACAACTTGCATTACTGTGGTACATGTCTTTTAATTCATGAAAGAACGTTTTTATAATTGTATGATTTACTATAGTCCACTGTTTACAATAGAGTTCACTGTTGTTATACAGTCCTATGTGTTTTCTTTTAATTTGTATTCTAATGACATATATATGACCTAAAATATCCTCTTTTAACTACTTTTACACTATAATCCATTACTGTTAATTACATTCGTAATATTGTGCTACAGTCACCACCATCCAGTATCAAAACTTTACATACAATCAACCCAAATAGCAATTCTGTACAATTTAAGCATTAACTACCCATTAACTTCATTACTTTTTAATGCTGAATACTATTCCATTGTATGTATATACCACATTGTGTTTATTCATTCAGCAGTTGATGGACACTTGGGTTGCTTCCATCTTTTGGCAGTTGTGAATAATGCCATTGCGAACATTAGTGCACAAATATCTCTTCAAGTCCTTGCTTACACCTCTTTTGAGTATACCCTTAATATTGGGATTGCCAGGTAATATGGTAAATCTGTACTTACCTTTCTGAGGAATTGTCAAACTGTCTTCCACAGCGGCTGCATTTTGCATTCCTACCAGCAATGAGTGAGTGTTCCTGTTTCTCCACATCCTCTTCAACACTTGTAATTTTCTGTACTTTTAATAGTAGTCATTCTAGTGGTATAAAATGCTACTTCATTGTGGTTTTGACTTGCATTTCCCTAATAGTTAATGATATTGAGCATCTTTTCATATGCTTTTTAGCCATTTGTATATCCTTTTTGAAGACATGTTTATTCAAGTCTTTTGCCCATTTTTAAATTGGATTGTTTGTCTTGTTTTTGTTATTGTTGAGCTGTAGGGTTTCTTTATATATTCTGGATATTAAACCCTTACCAGATTTGTAGTTCCAAACATTTTCTCCCATTAAATAGGTTGGGTATCTTTTCACTTTTGTGACAAAGTCCTTTATTCACAAAAGTTTTTAATTTTGAGGAGGTCCCATGTATCTGTTTTTTTCTTTCATTGCTTGTGCCTTGGGTGTAAATTCTAAGACACCATCGCTAACACAAGATCCTGAAGATGTTTCCCTACATTTTTTTCTAGGCGTTTGATAGTCCTGGCTCTTATATATAAGTCTTTGATCCATTTTGAGTTAATTTTTGTATATGGTGTGAGATAAGGGTTCTCCTTCATTCTTTTGCATGTGGATATCCAGTTCTCCCAGCACCATTTGTTGAAGAATATTCTTTCCCAATTGAGTGGACTTGGCAGCCTTGTCAAAAAACAATTGGCCATAGGTGTGAGGATCTATTTCTGAACTCTCAATTTGATTCCATTGGCTAATATGTATCTATCCATGTGCCAATACCATGCTGTTTTGACAAGTCAGGAAGTGTGAGTCCTCCAACTTCCTTCTTCTTTATCAAATAATTTTTTAGCTATTCAGTCCCCCTTACCCTTCCAAATAAATTTGATAATTGGCTTTTCCAGTTCTGGAAGGTAGGCTTTTGGAATTTTGATAAAGCTTGCATTGAATCTGTAAATCATTTTGGGTAGAATTGGCATCTTAACAATATTGAATCTTTTAATCCATGAGCATGGAATTTCACTCCATTTATTTAGATCTTTGATTTCTTTTAGCAAATTTTTGTAGTTTGCATGTATAAATCCTTTACATCCTTGGTTAAATTTATTTCTAGGCATTTGATTCTTTTAGGTGCTACTGTGTTCTGGTTTGCTAAAGCTACCGTTACGCAAAACACCAGAAATGGATTCACTTTTATAAAGGGAATTTATTAAATTACAAATTTACAGTCCTAAGGCCATAAAAGTGTCCAAACTAAGGCATCAACAAGAGGATACCTTCACTGAGGAAATGCCGATTGCATCTGGAACACCTCTGTCAGTTGTGAAGGCATGTGGCTGGTGTCTCCTTGTCCTTTGCTCCCGGGTTGTGTTTCAAAATGGCTTTCTCCAAAATGTCTCTAGGCTTCTGTCTTAGCTCCTCTTTCTCAGCCCCTGTGCGTCCTTGCTTCTTTCTGCCAGGGTGTTTCTCTCTAAGCATCTATGGGTCCTCTCTTAACTTCTCCAGGGCAATCTCTGGGTTTCATCTCTTAGCTTAGCATCTCCAAAAGCCCTTCTGTCCGTATCTCTAAGAATCTCTAAGCATCTCTGTTGGCTCCTGCTCTGTCTCTCTTCCTGAGCCTGTTAAAGGACTCCAGTGACCTAATTAAGACCCACCTTGAATGGGCAGGGCTACACCTCCATGGAAGTTACCTAATCAAAATGTCTTACCTACTGTTGGATGAGTCACATCTCCATGGAAACAATCTAATCAAAGAGTCCCACCTAATCAAGACTAGTAAGTCTGCCCCCACAACATCGCATTAAAGAACATGGCTTTTGTGGGTACGTAATAGATTCAAACCAGCACATATTGTAAATGGAATTATTTCCTCTTCAGATTCCTCATTACAGGTGTATAGCACCACTACTGATTTTTGCATGTTGATCTTGTATCCCTCAGCTTTGCTGAATTCGTTTTTTAGCTCAAGTAGCTTTGTTCCAGATTTTTTGGGACTTCCTATATATAGGATCATATCATCTGCAAACAGTGAAATTTTTGTTTCTTCCTTTCCAATTTGTATGCCTTTTATTTCTTTTTCTTGCTTAATTGCTCTGGTTAGACCTTCCAGTACGGTGGTGACAGTGGACGTCCTTGTCTTGTTCCAGATATTATAGGGAAAAGCTAAGTATGCTCTTAGCAGCAGGTTTATCATATATGCCCTTCATCATGTTGAGGAAGTTTCCTTCTATTCCTATCTTTCTAAGTGTTTTTATCAAGAAAGATTGCTGATTTTGTTAGATGCCTTTTCTGTATCAATTGAGATGATCATGTGTTTTTCCCCTTCATTCTGTTAATGTAGTGTTTTACATTAATTGATTTTCTTACGTTGAACCACTCTTGCATGCCTGCAATAAATCCCACTTGATCATGGCATATAATTCTTTTAAAGTGCTGTTGGATTCAACTTGCTAGTATTTTGTTAAGGAGTTTTGCATCTACATTCATAAGAGAAGTGGTCTGTAATTTTCTTTTCCCGTAGTATCCTTATCTGCTTTGGTATTAGGGTGATGTTGGCCTCATAGAATGAGTTAGGTAGTGTTCCTTCCTCTTCAGTTTTTTGGAAGAATTTGAGCAGGATTGGTGTAAATTCTTCTTGGAATGATTGGTAGAAGTCCTGTGATGCCATCTGCTCCTGGACTTTACTTTGTTGGGAGGTTTTTGATGACTGATTCAATCTCTTTGCTTATAATTGGTCTGTTGAGATCTTTTATTTCTTGTAGAGTCAGTGTGGGTTTTATATGTGTATAGGATTTTGTCCATTTCTTCTAGGTTGTCTAGTTTGTTGGCATACAGTTCATAGTATTCTCTTTATGATCCTTTTTTATTTCTGTGGGGTCAATTAATGTCGCCCCTCTCATTTTTCATTTTATTTATTTGCATCTTCTCTCTTTCTTTCTTTTTCAGTCTATCTACAGGTTTGTCAATTTAATTGATATTTTCAAAGAACCGACTTTTTTTGTTAATGCTCTCTTTTGTTTTTTAAATCTCTTTCATATATTTCTCCTTTAATCTTTGTTCTTTCTTTCCTTCTGCTTGCTTTGGGTTTAGTTGGCTTTTCTTTTTCTAGTTCCTCCAGGTGTGCAGTTAGGTCTTTGATTTTAGTTCTTCTTTTCAATGTTACCATTTAGGGCTATAAACTTCCCTCTCTGTACTGCCTTTGCTGTGTCCCATAAGTTTTGATATTTTATGTTCTTTTCATTTTTCTCAAGATATTTACTTGATTTCACTTGTAATTTCTTCTTTGACTCACTGATTATTTAAGAGTCTGTTATTTAACTTCCATGTATTTGTGGATTTTCTAGTTCTCTGCCTGTTACTGATTTCTAGCTACATTCCACCTTGGTCAGAGAAGATGCTTTGTATAATTTCAGTCTTTTTAAATTATTAAGACTTGTTTTGTCACCCAACATGTGATCTATCCTGGAGAACAATCAATGTGCACTTGAGAAAAATTTATATCCTGCTGTTTGGGGGTAGAGTATTCTAAATATGTCTGTTAAGTCTGATTCATTTTTCACAGTGTTCAACTTCTCTGTTTCCTTATTGAACTTGGATGAGAGTGGTATATTGAAACTTTCAATTATTAGTATAGAGGTGTCTGTTTCTCCCTTCAGTTTTGTCAGTGTTTGCCTCATGTATTTTGGGGCATGATTAAGTGTATAAATATTTATGATTGTTATTTCTTCTTGGTGGTTTGCCCCTTTTATTGATATACAGTGTCTTCCTTTTTCTCTTGTAGCAGCTTTTGACTTAAAGTGTATTTTGTTCGGTATTGGTATAGCTACCCCAGCACTTTTTTGGTTACTATTTGCATGAATATCTTTTTCCATTCTTTTACTTTCAACCTATTTGTGTTTTTGGGTCTAAGGTGAGTCTCTTGTAAGCAGCATATAGTTGGATTGTGCTTTTTTTTTATCCATTCTGTCAATCTGTGTCTTTTGATTGGGAAGTTTAATCTATTAGCATTCAGTGTTATTATTGTCAAGGCAGTACTTCAGCCATTTGTTCTTTGGTTTTTATGTGTCATATATTTTTTTGTCTCTCTTTTCTGTTATTGCAGCCTCCTTTTCTGTATAGTCAATCTTTTGTGATGTCTCTGAGTAATCCCTTTCTCATTTATGTTTCTGTATATTTTTAAAATACTTTTCTTTGTGTTTACCCTGGGGTTTGTATTACACATTCTATGTTTATAAACTACTAATTTGAAAAGTACCAATGTATCTTCAGTAGTATACGTGTTCTCTACTCCCATATTCCTCCATTTTCTCAGTTTATATTGTTTTTGTCCCACATTACCTCTTTGTGTTTTGTGTGTCCCTTATCAGGAAATATGAGTTTCTGGGGTTCAATTTTATTCTGACTCTTATAGGAATGAAAAAGTAGAGTTATATATTGAGGATACAGTACTATTGGATTTTTCACTTACTCTTTCAGCTACCTTTATTGAAGATCTTCATGTGTTCACACTACTCTGACACTGTCTCTTTTTTTCCCTTTCAACCTGAAGAACTGCCTTTTGTAATTCTTGTTGAAGGACAGATCTTTTGTTGATGAATTCTTTCAGTTCCTGTTTATCTGTGAATATTTTAAATTCTCCATTTTTTAAACAAAATTCACGTTTTATTTAGATTGAAATAAACTGTACAAAATTGATTTTCTTTACCAAAAATAATAGCAATATTTTGTGCATTATTCCTAGATAAACCACAAAACACTTATTTTTGTAGGCTTTCCAGGTTCTGCTGATAAATCAAGATGAGGCAGTAGACATAGTCATGGAAATAGAAGAAATCAGACAAATCAGTGGTCAGTATCCATGGCCTCTGATTCTGTCTTGACTGTGAAACAGAAATGTTCAGCACATACCTGCTAAACAGCTTATGAAGACATGGGCTCAATAAAGGAATGTGAACAGCAACAACCAGATGCGGGAAAAGTCTTTCAAACTGTAACTTGTTCCTTTAGGTTCATTTGATAAAGACAAAATCTACGCTGAAATCCTTGCTTGGCGAGCTCAGTTTCTGTCACTCTCTGGTGATTCCCTTAACTGTCCAATATAAATTTTAACAACATACTTTAAAGTCTTTCTAGTTAAAGGTCAATAGTGAACCTCATTGTAACGTTTTACAAAATGCATTCCTTCCTTCCATACCTCATCAAAATTTATTTCTTCAAAGTACTGATAACTATACTGATAACCTGACAGTTGGAGCCACAATGATGATTAATGTGTCTAAAATGACTTAACTAAAATAATTCCAGAGTGCCACTAATGGAGAGCATGCAGAAATGAAACATGGCACTTTCAATGCTTTCTGGAAGAGCAGATGGGTTTTCAAAGCATGAAAGTTCAAATGGGGGCCCTTTAAATAAGTAGATTATTAATGACAAATGTATTCAATGGGAGACCTATAGGCAAAGATAGCCAGTGATTAAGCAGCCTACATACACCTTACAGCAATTCCTCCAAATGTAAGAGAAAACTTATTTTAAAAGTCTCTTAAGTATTTTTAATGGTTTCTGAATTACCTGTGGGAAGCTCTGACTTAGTTGTATAGAGTTTGATGTATGTGTCCACCATCAAATCCAGATCATATTTTATATCAAAATTTATGTTAAGCAAAGCCAAGTTACTTGACCTTTGGTCTGTCAAAGTGTTCCTCAGGTGTGCTCTGAGATGCTTTTGTCCATTTTCATAAAGTTCATTCTCAACCTTCATCACAGGAAGAATGCATAAGACCTTCAAGAAAGCGTCAACATTAGGAAAAAACTTGATGTCAGGCAGATGGAGGGCTTCATAAATGGTGAATGGAAGCTCTATATCTTTCCCTCTCTGTTTCCATTTGATTCTCCAACAGTGACGCTTGGCTGAGAGTGTGTCAGGATTCGATAAGTCACTTCTGTACATGTCAGCATGGTGTTCCTCCAACATATTGAATTTGAGCTGTCCCATGACAGAGGGTACCAGAGATAAGCATTTAAGAACTTGGAGTTGCTGTTCTGAGAATATATCTTTAAGTTCCTGAATAATGTGCTCCACTGTTGGAACACTTAGGGTTTCTTTATGGTAACTCTCAGAGGTTAATTGAGATTCTCAGAGGTTAATGCTGAGCTCTGCAGAATTTGCCAGGGAGTTTCATGTGAATATCAAGTTTGGTTGCCAAATTTGTGGCTTCCTCAAACCAAAATTCATGATAAACTTCAATATTTTCCATCACTGCAGTCAGGGTGCTGGCTGCAAAGAAGACATCAGAGGTTTGCCCCTGGAGATTTTTTCCAAAGTCTCTTGTAAAAGATAGGACATTCTTAAGAACAACGATGGCAACAATGAAATCAAAATCTGTTACTGCACTACAGAGTACAAATGCTCAGCCATCTATGCAGTTATTCCATTGAATATTTATGTCACTGTTTATACCATCTAAACATAAAACAAGTGCTTGCAGGAGTTCCACTGAAATTTCAGAAGCATCATGGCTTCCTGTCCATTGAGAATGGCAAATTTCTTTCAGTTCATTACCCCTTTCTTCATTGCTCTTGAAAAAGAACTGAAATTACACTGTCTAGTTCTAAAAGTAGTTGTGGTGATTGATGGAAAAAAAAGAAACTTCTTCAATTGTTCTCAGTTTCCCAATGCAACAGATACTCCCATAACAGGCACCAATTTTGCTAACCACATATTTAAGGCACAGGAAGAGCAGCGTGTATAGACAGTTTGGGGATATTTCTTTAGAAGTCTAGAAGCAATGTAGGCCTGTCCCCGACAGTACTCCATGTTTAGTCCCCACTTCTCAGTTATTGTAGTGTGAAATTTGACACCAAAATTTTTGCATTGGTTTCATAAGGCAGGAAGCCCACAGATCCTCTCTTAGGTTATGCAATTCATCCATAAACCTCACCAACTCTGGCAGGTTCTCTTCCCCTGCTATGTCCACCACTTCATCCGTGATAATGGAAAAGAAGTGTGAGTCTCTCACTTCCCTGAGAGTTTCCTCCTGAATGCAGCTCTCACCTATCTCTAGCATCTGTTTCTGCTGTGTTTTCAAACAGAATATGTTAACTGCTCTTGTCTCAAAGCACTTTCTCAGAACCTCTTCACCAGAATTTATTCGGCACTCCAGCGATGCTTGAAAGTTATCAGGAGTAAAGAGACCTTCCAAGAGTTCATCAGCCTCATGCCCCTCCAGAGGTATGTTTTGTTTTCCCATAAGAATCAGAATTTCAACTAAAGATTTTAGATATTCTTTGTTTACCTTCTCTTCAAGGGTTAAAGGTAAAATATCTTCATCCTGTTCTTCACTCCCTTCTTCTGTATTTGGGTTCTGAGCACTGCTGTTGTTTGTTTCTTTATGTTTTTGTTCTTGTTCAAAAGTTTCATCAGTTTTTTTCTGTTTCAGTGTCCTGATTTCATCTTCACTCAATTCTTTTATTCATTTTCTGTGTCTACTATGTGGATTGTTCAAATGACTGGTAAGATCAAATATTGTTGGTATAGCATTTTCTCAAAGAACTGTCCTATAAGGACTCTCCCAATGACTTCACAAGTATCTGCTTCAGTTAATTTTGAGAAATAAAATAACCCAATCACTCTTTAGTTTTCTGATGCCTCTGCAAAATGTATGGTTCTCCAGATCATAGAGGTCTCAAAGTGTTTGGCACATAACTGATAATGTTTGTTTAGCTGATCAGGTGTTTTATCTTCTAAGTCTGCTCTCCTACAATTCTCCACCCATTTCTGGCATCTGGCCAGGTCCCGTGGGAACCTGAAGGCGGCCAGGTCAGACTGTGTGCTCTTCCCCATGCAGTTGGGGGCAGCGCAGAAGTTCGGCATCGTCGCCCACCCACCAGCCGGCCCAGTCCTCCCCTGCCCACCTCCTCAGGGCAGCCCGCCAGCCCGTTGGGGCCGGGGAGGGGAGCCAGTCTCCATCATTTTTGAAGGACAGTTTTGCTGGATAAAGAATTTGGGGCTGGCAGTTTTCTCTTTTGGTACCTTAAATATAATATACCACTGCCTTCACACCTTCATGATTTCTTGTGAGAAATCAGAACTTAGTCTTATTGAGGATCCCTTCTTTGTGACAAATTGCTATTCTCTTGCTGCCTTTAGAATTCTCTCTTTATCTTTGGAATTTGACATTCTTATAAGTATGTATCTTGAAGTAGGTCTACTATTAAGGGTTTATTCTGTTAAGAGTACATTGCGCTTCTTGGACATGTATATTTATGTCTTTCATAACAGTTGGGAAAATTTAGGCCATTCTTTCCTCATATATTGCTGTCCTGTTTCCCTTTCCTTCTCCTTCTGGGGCATCCATGATATGTATATTTGTATACTTCATGCTGTCACTCGAGTCTCTTAGTGCTCAATTTTTTTCTATTTTTTTCTTTGTTGTTCTGACCATATGATTTCAATTCTCCTGTCTTCTAGTTCACGGATTCTTTCTTCTGCCTGTTCACATCTGCTGTTGTATGCCTCTAGTGTATTTTATTTTAACATTTTTTATTGTGAAATATACCATATATACAGAAAAGTGATAATTTTCCAAGTATGGCTTAACAAGTAGTTATAGAACAGATTTCAAAGAATATTGTGGGTTATAATTCCACAATTTCAGTTATTTCCTTATTGTGAAATGTAATATATATACAGAAAAGTGATGACTTTCAAAGTATGAGTTAACAAGTAGTTATAGAGCGAATTTCAAAGAATGTTACAGGTTACAGTTCCATCATTTCAGTTATTTTCTTCTAGCTGATCCAATACCCTAGAGACTAAAAAAAAAAATTATGTAAAGATTCAATTTTCATAATTCTTTGTTAAATCGTATCTTGTCCTTTGCTACCTCTCTCTCTCATTTGATCACTGTCTCAATCTTCAGGGATATCTGGGCAGTGACCACCCTAACTTATTCATATTGAAAAGGAATGTCAACATTATGGGGAAGGGGAATGCATCTGGTTGATGTTCTTGAAGAGGCTGTTGCCTCTGGGTTTTGGGATTTATCTGGCATAGGAACACTTTGGAGGATTTAAGTTTCTGAGAAATAAACTTAGTGAGTGAAACTTTTATAGAGTCTCTGATAGGAACCTGGGTATTTTTTAGGATTTTCAGGACTACTGTTGATTTGGGTTTGGCATACTGTGGCCATTTGGAATATCTAGCTGAAGCTTGCATAAGAGTAACCTCCAGAATAACCTCTCATCTCTATTTGAAGTCTCTTAGCCACTGAAACCTTATTTTGTTGCCTTTCTTTTCCCCCTTTGATCAAGAAGGAAGTTTCAATCCCTCAACGCCCAGACCAGGCTCATTCCTTAGAGTCGTGTCCCACATCACTGGGGAGACTCACCCCCTGGGAGTCATGTCCCATGTAGTGGGGAGGGTAATGAATTTATTTGCAGAGTTGGGCTTAGAGAGAGAACGTCCTCTTCTGATCAACAAAAGAGGTTCTCTGGAAATGACTCTTAGGCATAATTATAGGTAGGCTTAGCCTCCCCTTTACAGCCTTAAGTTTCACAAGAGCAAGCCCCTAGATCAAGGATCTGACTTACTGAATAGAGGGTTCCTAATTTCACATAGCATATATTCTGTCCAAGATAAACAATCAGTGTCTCACACCATCTTCATTTAGTTACACAGTCATCATCATTCTCAATTTTAAATAATTATCATAACCCAAAACACCCCAAAGTTCTATCACCCCTTACTAATTTATTCCTAGTATTAGTGTGGCACTAATAAGGTATTCCTATTAAATATAGTCCATAGTGTGCAATAGGTAGTTTTTCCCATATAACAATCTGTTGTTAACTCTTTGTACCAGTGTCATACCTCAGAAGTAGATCCTGTAAATATTTATTTATATTTGTAGTGCTGATCTGTGGGATACATGCCTTTAAAAACCCCTTTGTTCCAGTTTGCTAATGCTGGCATTATGCAAAATGCCAGAAATGGATTGGCTTTTATAAGCAGGTTTATTTGGTTACAAAGTTAAAGTTCTGCAGCCATAAAAGTGTCCAAACCAAGGCATAAACATGAGTATACCTTCACTGGAGAAAGGCCATTGGTGTCTGGAAAACCTCTGTTAGCTCGGAAGGCACGTGGCTGGCATCTGCTTGCTCCCAGGGTGTATTTCAAAATGGCATTCTCCAAAATGTCTCTGCATCAGTTTCTCTGGGCAAACTCTGGACTAGCAAAAGTCTACTTTCTTCAGCCATCTCCTAAATGTCTCAGCTGCAGCTGCTTTCCAAAATGTCACTCTTAGCTGCTCTGTGGTCCTTCTGTTTGTGAGTCCTTTTATAGGACTCCAGTTATTAAATCAAGACACATGCTGAATGGGTGGCGCCACACCTCTATGGAAATAATCTAATCAAACATATTACCCACAGTTGTATGGGTCACATCTCCATGGAAACAAACTAATCCAAAGATTCCAACCTACTCAACACTAGTGTGTTTGCCCCCGCAAGACTGCATTAAAGAACATGGAGTTTTGGGGGACATAATACATCCAAACCAGCACACCCTTTCAGTCATGTGCACCTTCAATACTGATACTTATCATCCCATTAACAAACCATTATCACCCCTGTGCATTCCCATACCCTTAAGTTCAACCTCATTAACAGATACTATACATATTAGGTAATCAGTCCTCCTTCTCTAGCTTCTATCTCTAGGTCCCCTATATTCTACATTTTAAGACACTGATTTTACATTATTCATGGAGTTCATCTTAGTGATAACATACAATGTTTCTCCTTTTGTGTCTGACTTATTTCACCCAGCATTATGTCTTCAAGGTTCATCCATGTTGTCACTTGTTTCAGGACCTCATTCTTTTCTACTGCTGTATAGTGTTCCATCATATGTATATACCATATTTTGTTTATCTACTCATCTCAATTCAATTGAGAGTTGGACTGTTTCCAACTTTTAGCAATTGTGAATAATGCCACTATGAACATAGGCATACAAATGACTGTTTGCATCACTGCTTTCAGATCTTCTGGGTATATGCCAAGTAGTAGAATTGCTGGGTCGTGGGGTAACTCGATATTGAGTTTTCTGAGGAAACAGCAATCTGTCTGCCACAGCAGCTGTAGCATTATACATTCCCACCAGCAATGGATAAGAGTTCCAATTTCTCTATATCCTCTCCAGCATTTGTAGCTTTCTGTTTATTATGGCAGCCATTCTTGTTGGTGTGAGATGATATTTCATTGTGGCTTTGATTTGCATTTTCCTAATAGCTAATGAAGATGAACATCTTTTCATATGTTCTAGCCATTTGTGTTTCCTCTTCAGAAAAATGTCTTTTCAGATCTTTTGCTAATTTTATAATTGGACTGTTTGTACTATTGTTGCTGAGTTGTAGGATTTTTTTATATATGCTAGATATAAATCTTTTATCAGATATATGGTTTCCAAATATTTTCTCCTATTGAGTTGGCTGCCTCTTCACTTTTTTGACAGAGTCCTCTGAGGCACAGAAACTTTTGATTTTCCAGAGTTCCCATTTCTCTATTTTTTGTTTTGTTCCTGTGCTTTGGGTGTAAGGTCTAAGAAGCTACCTCTTATTACTAGGTATTCAATATGTTTCCCTATATTATCTTCTAGGAATATTATGGTACTGGCTTTTATATTGAGGTCTTTGATCCACTTTGAATTAGGTTTTGTATAGGGTGTGAGGTAGGGGTTCTCCTTCATTCCATTGGATATGGATATTCAGTTCTCCCGGCACTATTTGTTGAAGAGACTGTTCTGTCCCAGTTCAGTGGATTTGGGGGCCTTATCAAAAATTAGTTGACCATAGATCTGGGGGTCTGTTTTTGAACTCTCAGTTCAATTCCATTGATCAATATGTCTGTCTTTGTTCCAGTACCATGCTGTTTTTACTACTGTGGCTTTATAGTAGGCTTTAAGGTCAGAAGTGTAAGTCCTCCCACTTCATTCTTTTTTAGAATGCCTTTGGCAATTCAAGGCCCCTTTCTATTCAAAATAAATTTGATAACTAGCTTTTCCAAGTCTGCAAAATAGGTTGTTGGAATTTTGACTGGAATTGTGATGAATCTGTAGATCAATTTGGGTAGGATTGACATCTTAATGACATTTAGCCTTCCTATCCATGAACATGGAATATCTTTCCACTTATTTATATACACCTTTGATTTCTTTTAGTAAAGTTTTGTAATTTTCTGTGTAGAGGTCTGTTCTAGTTTGCTAATGCTGCCAGAATGCAAAACACCAGAAATGCATTGGCTTTTATAAAAGGAGTTTATGTGGTTACATAGTTATACTCTTAAGGCTATAAAGTGTCCAAGGTAACACATCAGCAATCAGGTACCTTCACTGGAGGATGGCCAGTGGTGTCCGGAAAACCTCTGTTAGCTGAGAAGGTGCATGGCTGGCATCTGTTCCAGAGTTCTGGTTTCAAAATGGCTTTCTCCCAGGACGTTCCTCTCTAGGCTGCAGTTCCTCAAAAATATCACTTAGTTGCTTTTGGGGTGTTTGTCCTCTCTTAGCTTCTCTGGAGCAAGAGTTTACTTTCAACAGCTGTCTTCAAACAGTCTCTCATTTGCAGCTACTCTCTCAGCTTCTGTGCACTCTTCAAAGTGTCCCTCTTGGCTGTAGCAAGCTCTCTCCTGTCTGAGCTTATGTAGTGCCCCAGTAGACTAATCAAGGCCCATGCTGAATGGGCAGGGCCACACCTCCGTGGAAATTATCCAATCAGAGTTATCACCCACAGTTGGGTGGGGTGCATTTCCATGGAAACAACCTAATCCAAATGTTCCAACTTAATCCCCACTAATATGTCTGACCCCACAAGATTGCATCAAAGAACATGGCTTTTTCTGGAGGACATTATACGTTCAAATCGGCACAAGGTCTTTTACATCCTTGGTTAAGTTTATTCCTAGATACTTGATTCTTTTAGTTGCTGTTGTGAATGGAATTCTTTTCTTGATTGCCTCTTCAGCTAGGTCATTACCAGTGTATAGGAACATTACTGACTTGTGCATTAATCTTGTAGCCTGCCACTTTGCTGAATTTATTAGCTCAAGTAGCTTTGTCATTGATTTCTCAGGATTTTCTAAATAGATGCACACATCATCTGCAAATAATGACAGTTTTACTACTACTTCTCCAATCTGGATGCTTGTTATTTCTTTTTCTTGCCTAACTGCTCTGGCTAGAAATTCTAGCCCAATGTTGAATAACAGTGTTGACAGCAGGCATCTTTGTCTCATTCCCAATCCTTGAGGAAAGGCTTTGAGTCTCTCACCATTGAGTACTGTAATCACTGTGGGTTTTTCATATATGTTCTTTTTCTTACTAAGGAAGTTTCCTTCAATTTCTACCTTTTGAATCGTTTTTGTCAAAAAAAAGGATGCTGAATTTTGTCGCATAATTTTTCAGCATCTATTGAGATGATCATTTGATTTTTCCCTTTTGATTTGTTAACATGCTGTATTACATTGATTGATTTTCTTATCTTGAACCGCCCTTTCCTTTCTGGAATGATCCCAATTGGTCGTGGTGTATGATTCCTTTAATGTGCCTTTGGGTTCGATTTGGAGGTATTTTGTTGAGAAGTTTTGCATTTATATTTGTTCCAGTTTGCTAATCCTGGTGTTTTGCAAAACTCCAGAAATGGATTGGCTTTTTTTTTTTTAACTTTATTTATCGAAAAATTAGAACAAACAACCAACCAAAAAACCCCAGAACATTTCAAACAAAACAAAGCAAAGGTTTAAGAAAAACAAATAACCTAAAATAACTACTTTGTTTCCAATATTTCCTACCATACCCCCCAAAAATTAATAAACCATATCCAAAGGAATAAGAAAAACAAATAATCTAAAATAACTACATTGCTTCCAACATGTTACTACCATACCCCAAGAAAATTAACAAACCATAATCAAACAAAGGTATAAGAAAAACCAAATAACCTAAAATAACTACATTGAAGCTAATTTTTTAATGTGATAATTTTTTTACTTTATTAGAAAAATTTTAAAAAGGCAATTCAAATAAAAGAAAACAAAGGATTAAGAAAAACCAATAACCTGAAATAACTGTACTGCTTCCAAGTTGTCCCTATCATACCCCAAGAAAATGAACAAACCCTAACAAAACAAAGGAATAAGAAAAACAAATAACCTAACATTGCTTCCAACATGATCCCAAGAAAGTTTGCAAACCGTAATCATTCCTGAGCATTCCCATAACATTGATATTACCCTCAATGGTTTTATGTTTTCTTATTAGATTATCATTCCCCCTTCACTAGTTGCTGTCTATCTCTATGTCCCCTACATTGTACAATATAAAATATTTATTTTACATTTTTCACAGAGTTCACATTATTGGATCAAAAATGGCGGATTAGGAGAGACAGAGGAAAATTCTCTGTGGATTGGCTTTTATAAAGGGGGTTTATTTGCTTACAAAGTTACAGTCTTAAGGCCATAAAGTGCCCAAGGTAAGGAATAAACAGTAGTGTACCTTCACTGGAAAAAGGCCATTGGCATTTAGAAAACCTCTAGTAGCTGGGAAGGCATGTGGCTGGCTTCTGCTTGCTCCCAGGTTGCGTTTCAAAATGGCATTCTCCAAAATGTCTGCATCAGCTTTCAATAGCCATCTTCAAAATGTCTCTCAGCTGCAGCTGCTCTGAGGTCCTTCTGTTTGTGAGCTTTTATAGGGCTTCAGTAAACTAATCAAGACCCACACTGAATGGGTGGGTGACATCTCCATGGAAAAAGCCTAATCCAGATTCCAACCTAATCAACACTTAATACGTTGCTCCCCACAAGATTGAATTAAAGAACATGGCGTTTTGGAGGACATAATACATCCAAACTGGTACAATATTCATTAGTGAGTTTGGCCTGTAGTTTTCCTTTTTTGTAGCAACTTTATCTGGTTTTGGAATTAGAATGATATTAACTTCATAAAATTAGTTAGGTATGTTCCTTTTTCTTCAGTTTTTTGAAAGAGTTTGAGCCAGATTGGCATCAGGTTTTTTTTTTTTTAGAATGTTTGTTAAAATTCCCTTATAAAGCCATGTGGCCCTAGGCTTTTCTTTTTAGGAAGATTTTTGATGACTGATTGGATCTCTTTACTTTTGATTGGTTTGTTGAGGACTTGTATTCTTCTCAGGTCAGTCTAGGTTGTTCATGTGTTACCAGGAAATTGTCCATTTCTCTAAGTTGTCTAGTTTGTTGGTGTGCAGTTGTTCTTGGTATCTCTCATGATTTTTTTAGTTTCTTTGGGATCCATAGTAATGACCCCCCTCTCATTTCTGATTTTTTCATTTGGGTCTTCTCTCTTTTTGATTTTGTCAGTCTAGCTAAGGGTTTGTCAATCTTTTTGATCTTCTCAAAGAATCAACTTTTGGTTTTATTGATTTTCTCTATTGTTTTTTTTTGTCCTCTGTATCATTTATTTCTGCTTTAATCTTCATTATTTCTTTTCTTCTACTTGCGTTAGGGTTCATTTGTTGTTCATTCTTCAGCTTCTTCAGTTGTTCAGTTAGGTCTTTGGTTTTAGCTCTTTCTTCCTTTTTAACATATGAATTTAGAGCTGTAAATTTCCCTCTCAGCACCGCCTGCACTGCATCCCATAGGTTTTGATATGTTATGTTCTTGTTTTCATTCACCTTTAAATAATTACTGATTTCTTTTGCAATTTCTTTTTTGACTCACTGATTCTTTAGGAGTCTGTTTAACCTCCATATATTTGTGCACATTCTGGTTCTTTGGTGGTTATTGATTTCCAGCTGCATTCCATTGCGGTCAGAGAATGTGCTCTGAATAATTTCAGTCTTTTTAAATTTGTTGAGAGTTGCTTTGTGCCCCAGCATATTATCTATCCTGGAGAACTTTCATGAGTGCTAGAGAAGATTGTATGTCCTGGTAGTTTGGAATGTAATGCTCTATATATGTCTGTTAAATCTAACTCATTTATCGAATTGTTTAGGTTCTCAATTTCCTGATTGGTCCTCTGGCTGGTTGTACTATCTTTGGAAGAAAGTGGTGTATTTAAGTCTCCCACTATTATTGTAGAAGCATCTATTGTTCCCTTCAGTTTTGCCAGTTTGTCTCATGTACTTTGGAGCTTCTTGATTGGGTGCATAAACATTTATGGTGGTTATTTCTTCTTGGTGAATTGTCCCTTTTATTAATATATAGTGTCCTTCTTTGTCTCTTATGACATTTTTGCATTTAAAGTCTATTTTGTCTGATATTATAGCTACCACTGCTTGCTTTTGTTGCAGCTTGCATAGAATGTTTTTTCCATCTTTTCACTTTCAATCTCTAAGTTGAGTCTCTTGTATATAGCATGTCGATGGATCATACTTTTTAATCCATTCTACCAGTCTGTATCTTTTAATTGGGGAGTTTAATCCATTCACATTTGAAGTTCTTACTGTAAAGGCAATTTTTGAACCAACCATCTTATTCTTTGGTTTTTATTTGTCAGATATATATTTTTCCCCTCTCTCTCTTTTTTCCCTTTAAGTTGCCTTTACTATTTTTCAGTTCTGTGTCCTTCTACAATCCTCTCTCTGCTTTCTCTATTTTTTTTTTTTTTTCAGCTGGTAGAACTCCCTTTAGTATTTCTTGCAGGGCAGGTCTCTTGTTAACAGATTCTCTTAGCATTTGTTTATCTGTGAAAAGTTTAAACTCTCCCTCACTTTCGTTTTTATTTTTTTGGATTTTATTTCTTTTATTAAAAAAAAAAGCCTCCAGCAAATATGACAAAATGTTAACACTTATAATTCCAAATGGCAACAGTTTATATTATCTTTTTTCCTATCCAAACATCATTTATTTTTTTAATTAAAAAACATTTTTTTTATTGAGATTGTTCAGATACCATAGAAGTATCCAAAGATCCAAAGTGTACAATCACTTGCCCACAACACCACCATACAGCTGTGCATCCATCAACCAGTTATTTTTTTTTCAATTTTTAGAACATTTTTACTACTCCAGAAAAGAAGCAAAGACAAAAAAAAGGAAACTCACATCCTCCCAGACCCCTAACCATGCCCCCCTCCCCCATTATTGATTCATAGTTTTGGTATAGTACATTTGTTACTGTTGATGAAAGACTGTTAAAATACTACTAACTGTAGTATATAGTTTGCAATAAGTATATATTTTTTCCCTATATGCCCCTCTATTATTAACCTCTAGTTATAGTGACATACATTTGTTGTAGTTCGTGAGAGAGATTTCTAATATTTGTATAGTTAATCACAGACATTGGCCACCACAAGATTCACTGTTTCATACATTCCCATCTTTTAACCTCCAACTTTCCTTCTGGTGACATGCGTGACTCTGAGCTTACCCTTTCCACCACCTTCACACACCTTTTAGCACTGTTAAGTTATTCTCATTACATGCTACCATCATCCCTGTCCATTTCCAAATATTTAAGTTCATCCCAGTTGAACATTCTGCTCATAATAAGCAACTGCTCCCCATTCTTTAGCCTCATTCTATATCCTGGTAACTTATATTTCATGTCTATGAGTTTACATGTTATAATTAGTTTATATCAGTGAGACCCTGCAATATTTGCCTTTATGTGTCTGTCTTATTTCACTCAATATAGTGCCCTCAAGGTTTCTTCATCAACCCATTTCTTTTAAGGTTTTGTTCAAACACTATACATTCCGTCCTGAGTAAACAATCATTGGTTCCCCATATAGTCACGTATTTATGTATTGAGCACCATCGCCACTCTCTATATAAGGACATTTCTTCCACAAAGACAGAGGAAGAGTCAAAGAAGGCAGAGAGGCAAAAGAAAAAGGCAAGAGAGAGAGAAAAACAAACAAAAAAACTTGATAGCTAGAAGGTGACAAAAGGAAAGATAGCATTAACTTAAAGTAGAATAAAGTCAGACAACATCAGCAATGCCTGGAGTCCCATACCCTTCCCCTATTCCCCACCCCCCCCATATGCATTTAGCTTTGGTATATTTGCTTTTGTTACATTAAAGGAAGCATAATACAATGTTTCTGTTAATTCTAGCCTCTAGTTTGCTTTGATTGTATTTTCCCCCCAATCCCACCCTATTTTTAACACCTTGCAATGTTGACATTCATTTGTTCTACCTCATGTAAAAACATATTTGTACCTTTTATTACAATCGTTGAGCATCCTAGGTTTCCCTGAGTTACACAGTCCCAGTCTTTATCGTTCGTCTTTTGTTCTGGTGTCCCACATGATCCCAGCCTTCCTCTTTCAAGCATATTCACAATCATCTTTGTTCAGTGTACATTGCTGTGCTACTATCTCCCAAAATTGTTTTCCAAACCTCTCACTCCTGTATTTTCCTTTCTGTCTGCAGTGCTTCCTTTAGTGTTTACTGTAGGACAGGTTTCTTGTTCACAAACTTGGTCATTGTTTGTTTGTCAGAGAATATTTTAAGCTTTCCCTCATATCTGAAGGATAGTTTTTCTGGATATAGGATTCTTGGTTGGTGGTTTTTCTCTTTCAGTATCTTAAATATATCACCCCACTAACTTCTTGCTTCAATGGTTTCTATTGAGAAATCCACACATAGTCTTATCAAGCTTCCTTTGTATGTGATAGTTTCTCTCTTGCTGTTTTCAGGATTCTCTCTTTATCTTTGATGTTTGATAATCTGATTATTAAGTGTCTTGGCGTAGGCCTATTCAGATCTATTCTGTTTGGTGTATGCTGCACTTCTTGGATCCGTAATTTTATGTCATTCATAAGAGATGGAAAATTTTCATTGATTATTTCCTCTATTATTGCTTCTGCCCCTTTTCCCTTCTCTTTTCCTTTTGGGACACCAATGACACGTAAATTCTTGCTTTTTGTTTTGTCTTTAAGTTCCCAGAGACGTTGCTTGTATTTTTCCATTCTTTTCTCTGTCTGTTCTTTTGTGTGTAGGCTTTTAGGTGCCTTGTTCTCCAGTTCCTGAGTGTTTTCTTCTGCCTTTGAGATCTGCTGTTGTATGTTTCCAGTGTGTCTTTCATCTCTTGTTGTGCCTTTCATTTCCATAGATTCCGCCAGTTGGTTTTTTGAACTTTCAATTTCTACCTTATGTACATCCTTTGTTTTCATTATACAGTTCATCTCTTTTGCCATATATTCCCTAAACTTTTTGAATTCAGTTATTATTAGTTGTTTCGATTCCTGTATCACGGTTGAAGTACAAGTTTGTTCCCCTGACTGGGCCATAACCTCATTTTTCTTAGGGTTGGTTGTAGTTTTCTGTTGTCTACGCATGGTTTACTTGGTTACCCCAATCAGGCCTCCCCAGACCAGAATGGGCTAAGATCCCAGAAGGAAGAAATATTCAGTATCTGGTTTCCCTGAGGGTGTGTCTTAGAAAATTGGTACACCCTCTGATGCCTCAGGTCACTGAGCTTTTCTGCCCAGCAGGTGGCTCCTGTTGGCCTATAATTCTTGACTGGTGTAAGTTCTGAATGAAAGGCAGGTAGTAGAGCTGGGCCCCACCCCTTTCCTCTTAGAGAAGATAGACGCCCTAGGGGGAGGTCATTAGCATTTCAATGGTCTCTCTCTGCCTGTGCTGTACCCTTGTCTGGGTCACAGAACTGGGAACTGAAAATGGCTGAGGCTTTCTCCACTGAGTCAAAAAAGGAACAGAGCTAGTCCAAGGCGACCCTCCGGCTCTCCGAGGTCAGTCGTCACCCAAAGCCTCTGTCTACTTGTTGGGGATTTGTACCTCGTAGTGAGCAGTTCACATTCGCTAATTAAAACCCCAGTTGGAGCTCAGCTGAGCTATATTCGCTTGCTGGGAGAAAGCGTCTCTCTGGCACTGCGAGGCTTTGTAGCTCGGGCTGTGGGGGAGGGGTCTCCCGATTTGGATCTGCAGTATTTACTTACAGATTTTATGCTGTGAGCTCGGGCATTCCTCCCAATTGGTGTATGATGAGTGGACAGTCACGTTTGTCCCCCTGCAGTTATTCTGGATTATTTACTAGTTGTTTCTGTTTTTTTTTTAGTTGTTCCAGGAGGGTTACTTAGCTTCCATGCCTCTCTATGCTGCCATTTTAGATCCCTCTATTCTCTCCCTCACTTTTGAAGGAGAGCTGTGGTGAACAAAGAATTGGGGCTAGAAAATCTTCTCTTTCAGAATTTTAATATGTCAGACCACTGCCTTCTCTCCCCTGTGGTGCCTGTTGAGTAGTCAGTAATTAGTCTTATCTGGTTACCTTTGTATGTGGTGAATTACTTCTGTCTTGCTTTCAGGACTTTCTCCTCTTCAGCGTTTGACAGTCTGATTACTGTCTGTCTCAGAGTGGCTCTGTTTGGATTTATTCTATTTGGAGTTCACTGGGCTTCTCTGATTTGCATATGTCTTTTATAAGGGTTGGGATGTTTTCCCCAACTATTTCCTCAAATACTCTTCCTAGCCCTTTACTCTTCTCCTTCTGGGACATCAGTGATTCTTGTGCACCTTGTATTGTCCATCATTTCCCTAAGATCCAGTTCCAATTTTTCGATTTTTTTCTCTGTTTGTTCTTTTGTGTGTTTGCATTCAATTGCTTTGTCCTCTTAGTTATTCTTTCTTCTGCCTGTTCAAATCTGCTATTATATGTCTCTAGTATATTTTTAATTTGATCTACAGTCTCTTATTTCTATAAGATCTGCTATTTTTCTATTTACTCTTTCAGATTCTTCTTTATGTTCTTCTGGTGTCTTCTTGATGTCCTTTCTGTCTTTAGCCAACCCATTGAAGTTGTTTTGGATATTTGTATGTACTTTGATTAATTGCTGCAAGTTGTGTGTATCCTCTGGCTTTTTAGTTTGGTCATTTGGCTTGTACATATCTTCTTGAACCTTCATATGCTTTGTGATTTTCTATTGACTTTGGGGCATTTTCTTATCTTGATAAGGTTATTTTGGGAGATGCAGGATTATTCGGACATTTGTATAAAATTTAGCAGAACCACAGCTTGCTGGGGTGCGCCTTTTCTATCTTCCCAATAGATGTTGCTCTTGTGCCACCTCTTCCCCTTAAGCCACTTTTCCCTGCTGGGCAGGGTCCAAACCAGGTGGAAATCCAATCAGCGCAGCAGTTCTGTGTGCACTGGGGACTGCCAGCTGTGGGGGTGAGGAGTGGGCCCTGTGCAGTTGGGCAGAGAGTCCACTTAAGGTAATCACCAGGCCTTTCAGTGGACCACCTGCGGGCTGTAGGGTTGTGAGTCTCACCTCTCCCAGCCCTCAGTCAGCTCAAAAGTGTCCCACCTCTGAGTCAGCCCCCACGGTTCCTTCCTACCATGCACCCGTGAACCTCTGAGGAGGGAGATTCTCCTTATCTTTTGTGTGGCACCTTGCTTATTCCCACCTCGCACCTTTGGCACACTTCAGGCCTCCATGGAGGAAGTGTACATGCATCAGGTTTTCTGGGTACAGTCAACATAAGTTCACTGGTTCCTGAGTTCCCTCACAAGAGTGCCCAGCTGCCAGGCTGAGAAGGGTTATCTCCCCAGCTAATTGCTGATATGGGTGTGTGGCAGTAGAGAGCTCCTCCCTCCGGTTCTGTTGGTCAGCCCAAAGCTGCCAGTGGTGGTGATAGTCCCAGTTGATTAAACACACCCCATCCTTTCAGATGTAATTTCTCTGGTTTTTCAACCAAGTCTCTACTATATGTTGTAGAGGTCCTTCTCTGCTGTCCAGGTGGTTTTCTGTCTTTTCTCTAGTCATTCCTCAGGGGAGAAGTTCATTCTGCCGCTCCTATTCTGCCATCTTCCCGGAAGTCCTTAGTGTATTTTTAATCTCCATTATTTTGCCTTTCATTCCCATAATTTATGGTTATTTTTGAACTTTCAAATTCCTGTTTATGCTCACACATTGTCTTCTTAATATCCTTTAGGTCTATATCCACCAGTAGTTTATTTTATGCATATTTTCCTTCATCTCCTTGAATTGATGTAAGAGATTTGTTTGAACTACTTTGATTTGTTCCAAATTCTGTATCTCCTTTGAAGTTTTAATTTGTTGCCCTGATTGATCCATGTCTTCCTGTTTCTTAGTATGGCTGTAATTATTTGCTGGTATCTGGGCATCTGATTATTTTGATGTATTAACTCTGAAGGTCATTTTCTCCCTTTTTCCTAGGGTTTTATTGTTGACTGGCTTTGTGTTAAGGCTTTTCTTTGATACTCGATCCAACTTATTCTGGACCTTTAGAGTAGTTCATGTTTAACTGTTCAGATTTTCTCAGCTTTTCTCAGCTTTTCTTCATCTGATTCTTGCCCTGTATGTGTGTTACAATTTTTAAGATGGCCCTGTTGTGTGCAATTGGGCCTCCAGGAAAATGTGTCTTATCCTCTGTTCCTTCTCTGGGAATCTTCATTTGTTCTGTTTGTTTTTGTGCACAATTTTCTTTCCAGTGCCTATGATTTGTTTACATTTTCTACCTCACTCAGTGTCCCTTTTTCATTACACTTTCCTGTTTTAAGCCAGTTCAGTTTCTACCCCCTGCCTCCCTTTTTTTTCCATTAGGCTTTTCTACCTCTGGTTCTTCCACTGCCATTATTTTGCCCTTCATTCCCATAATTTATGTTTATTTTTGAACTTTCAAATTCTACCTCTGTTTCTTCCCCTGCCCTGGCGAGCCAGATGGAGTCAATACAGCAAGGTCTGTTTTCCATTTATGTGGTCTAGCAAACAGACTGGATTGAGTTGGTGTGCCTCTTGCCAATAGTTCTGCTGCAGTCTCTTTTTTCACTGGGCCACTTTTGTTTGTGGCACTCTTCAACCATTTGTGTTCCATCCTGGGTCTTTGCAGACTTAGTTCCCTTTGCCTGGCTATTCAGGAGGTTCTAAATCACTGCTGTGAGTGGTTCTATGGTCTGCATCTGCGACAGGAGGAACCCAGGCCATGCTATGTCTCTGCTACTCCCAAGTTGTGCGTGCTTGAGTGAGGGGGAGGGGCCTGAACTGGCAAGAACAGGATGCAAATTTCCTACCTGATTTTGGTGTTTTCATTTCTTTTTCTTCTGTTCAGCTCTTGTGGAGTCATTCTCCAGGCCGTGTCATACTCCAGGGATCCAAGCAAGTGGAATTTGTCCTTTTATTAGTAGATTCTGAGAATTTTCCTGGAGAATTTTCCAGGAGATGTCTTAACATCACCAAGCTGATAATGTCATTCTTTCATATTCCATTTTATGTCCACTTTTGGCTTATTAGCTTACTTCCTTGTTTTGTTTGTTTGTTTGTTTTAGTGGCTGCTCCAGGGTTTACAAAATGCATCTTTAGTTTATTTCAGTCTACCTTCAAATAATATTATACCATTTCATATACAAGAACATTACAATAGTATAATTCCATTTCCTCCAGTATCACTTTCTGTCTATCTAAAGATATTTTGTAACATATCTTACAGTTCAAGTCTGCTGGCAGTAAATTCTCTCAGCTCTCATATGAATGAACACAATCTCCCTTTCACTTTAAAATTTTGATATTTTCCTTTATAGAGTTTTTTTTTTCTTTCAAGATATTAACAATGTCTCTTAGTTGTCTTCCAGCTTGCAGTTTCTAAGGATAAATCTGTCATTCTTATGTTTACTCCTTTGTTTGTGATGCATCCTTTCTATGGCTGATTTTATGATTTTCTAGTCATTATTGGTTTTCAGTGATTTTAATTATGATGTGCTCCTTGGTGTGATGTTAATAGTGATGTTCCTTGGTGTGATGTTAATTATGATGTTCTTTTGTTTCTTTTGCTTTGGGTTCAGTGAGCATCATATTTGTGGAGTTATGATTTTCATTAATTTTGGCAATCATTTCTTTTAAGTCTCTCCTCCTGGTTCTCCAGTTGTGCATGTATTAGACTGCTTAATGTTGCCTCACAGGTCACATATGGTCTATTCATTCTTTTTCCATCTTTTTCTTTGCCGTGCTTAAATTTGGATAGTTTTTCTTGCTGTCTTCAAGTCTGCTGATCTTTTTTTCTGTGGTGTCTAATCTGCTATCAACCCCATTCAGTGCATTTTTTATTTCTGATACTGTATTGTCTTATCTCTGGAAGTTCTTTTGGGTCTCTCTTTTTTTAAGCTTCCATTTCTTTCATAATGTGTTTATGATTTCTTCTATTTTATTGAACATATGAGGTGTGTTTATAGTAATTCTGTTAACAATCTGGTCTGCTAATTGTATCATTTTCTATTTCTAGTGATTTTTCTCCTTGTTTTAGGTCCTTGTTTCCCACTTTTTACCATGACTGGTAAACTTTGATTGGATAATCGATATTGCAAAATTTACATTGTAGGGTACTGGATTTTTGTTATTTTAAATAGTATTGGACTCTTTTTTTGACATGTAGTTAAGTCACCAGAAGTCAGTTGGATCCTTTCAAGGATTGTTTTTAAGCGTTGTTAGGGTGGGTCCAGAGACGCCTTATCTTTAGGGCTAATTAAGCCCCTTTAGTAGGCCGTGTCCTATCAAGGTCTCTTTGTGAATCCCCACGAGGTCTTTCCACTCTAATTAGTAGGAACATGAACTGTTCCTAGTATGAGTGAGCTCCAGGAATTTTTAGATTTAATGCTTTCAGTAGTTCTTTCTCTTGCCTTGTGTAGTTTTGTCCTATGTATGGTACTCAGATAAAAGCATGAAGGAATCCCTCTGCCTATCTTTGGAACTCTTTCTCTGTGAAGTTCCTTTCTTTCCAGTATTCTTCCCTCTATATATTCTAGCTTTGCAGGCCTCACTGAACTCTAATCTCTGTCTCTCCAGCTCAGTGATACCACTGAGCTGTTTCCCTTCTCTCAAGGATCACAGTTCTACAAGGATCACAGTTCTGCACTGCCAGTTTTCTATTGTTTGAAAGCCAGTGATTCACGTTTTGTCTTGTTTCCTAGTTGTTTAATGCGGGAGGGAGGGGAGAGTAACATAAATCCAGTCCCTGTTACTCCATTATTCAGAAGCAGAAGTGAGAGCCTATACACTTAACACCATAGTAACTCCAGATTTACTAAGTAGTTAGAGGGAGCTGGGGAAGCAAAGCTTCAGAAACTTGAAGAGAACCCTGCAACACCTTGCAGGGATGGGGCAGTGTTCTTCAGGAGGCTATGTATGCTTTGAATCAGGGTCCACTCTATGGTGCCATTTCTCCCATAATCAGGATTCACAGCTCGGAAAGGGAGAAATAAAACTATCCATATTTGCAAATGACATAATTGTCTATTTAGAAAATCCTACAGAATTGTATTAATTAGGGTTCTCTAGGGAAACAGAACCAACAGGAGATATCTATAAGTGAGATTTTATAAAAGTGTCTCACGTAACTGAAGAACAGCCGATGGCATCCAGAATACCTCTATTAACTGTGAAGACATGTGGCTAGCATCTGCTGATCCTTTGCTCCAGGGTTCTGGTTTCACAATGGCTTTCTCCAAAATGTCTCTGGGCTTCTCTCTCTTAGCTTCTCTGAAGCAAACTCTGGGCAAGAATCTCCAAGTGTCAGCTTCCAAGCATCTCTCCAAAAGTCTCTCTTGACTGTTCTTGAGGCATTTTGTCCTCTCTTAGCTCCTCTGGAGCAAATTCTGGGCTAGCATCTCAAAGCATCAGCAAGCATCTGGGTCTGCTGCTTTTAAAGGACTCCAGTAAACTAATCAAGATCCACGCTGAATGGGTGGGGCCACACCTCCATGGAAATAATATAATCAAAAGTATCTCCATGGAAACAACCTACTCCAGATATCCTACAAGATTGGATTAAAACATGGCTTTTGGGGGAACATAATATATCCAACTGGCACAAGAATTTACTGAAAAAAATTCCTAGAGCTAATAGTTCAGCAAGGTTGCAGGATACAAGATTAACAATCAAAAATCAATTTTATTTTTGTATAATAACAGTGAGCACTGGACACAAATTAAAAATATACTATTTGCAGTCACTCAAAAATTAAGTACTTTGTTAATCTAACAAAAATATGTTCAGGATTTCAATGCTGACAACTACACGATGCTGATGAAAGAAATTACAGAAAATCTAAATAAACGGAGAGACATAGAGTGTTCATGGATTGAAAGACTCAACATAGTACAAATATCAGTACTTCCCAAATTGACATACAGCTTTAATACAGTTTGTATCAAAATCCCAGCAAGATTTTTTGTAGATATAGTCAAGATTCTTCTTCAATGTATTTGGAAAGGCAGAGGAGCTATAATAGTTGAAACAATTTTGAAAAAGAAGACTTATAATTTTGAAAAAGGACTTATAATTTAGCTACAGTATTTAAGACTGTATGGTATTGCAGAGGGATGAACACACAGAGCAATGGAACAGAACAACCAGAAATAGACCTACATAAATATGCACAATTTATTTTTAACAAAGTTGCAAAAGCAATCCAGTGTAATTTTCAACAATGGTGCTGGAGCAGTTGGACAGCCATAGTTAAAAATTTATGAACCTCAACCTAAGTCTCACACTTTATTCAAAAATCAACTCAAAATGGATCATGAACTTTTCAAAAAGTAAAATGTAAAACTATAAAACTATTAGGGAAAAGAAACATGAAAAAAATCTTCAGGATCTAGGGCTAGGCAAAGAGTTCTCAGACTTGGTAACAGAAGCATAAATCATAAAAATAAAAGTTGATAAACTGGACTTCATCAAAATTTTTGCTCTGCAGTAAAATCTCATTAAGAGGATGAAAAGACAAACTACACAGTGGAAGAAAAATATTTGCCAATCTCATATCTAACACTAGTATCTCGAATATAAAAGAACTCTAAAATCTCAATAGTAAGAAAATCCAGTTAGAAAATGGGCAAAAGACTTAACAGACATTTCATCAAAGAGGATCTATAGATGGCAAATAAGTACATGAAAAGATGTTCAATATCACTAGCCAGTGAGGAAATACAAATTAAAACTTGAATGAGATATCACTACACAACTACCAGAATGACTAAAATAAAAAATAATGACCAAGGATGGGGAGAAACTGGGTCACTCATACATTACTGGTTTTATCAATGCAATATCATTTTGACTATCCCTGGGAATATCAGTTACAGTTTGTTTGAAATTATCTTCTATTTCCTACATTGACTATTTTGAGCTATTTGCATAGTTTTTTTTTTTAGTTTGGTTCCCCTGTTTTGAACTGATTTCCTCAAAAGACCAGTAAATTTTGTTGCTTGCTTATGGTTTTAGTGATTTTTGAGTAACCAGTAATGTTGTCTGGTATGAGCTATCTCAGCAGTTGCATGAGTCACTATTTGATGTTTTCCCCTCCCTCCTAGCCCTTAAACCAAGGCAGATAGCCATGAACGCCCAAGGGCAAGCTTTGTTCTTGCTGTGGTGAGAAGCTGGGAGCTAAGCTTCCCCAGCCTCTGCCCTTGACTGAGGAGGCTGAACGGCAGCTATGCCCAATTTTACCTAACATACCACCCAAAGTAAGTTAAGCCTGGGAATGAATACTGCATTAGCAAGATTTTTTAAAATACTGCTACTTAATGCTGGTGATGGTGTGATAAGATAGTTTTTTATACCACTGGTATAAAAAATTTATACCACTTTCTGGAAAGTAATTAGGCAGAGTCTAAAAAAGGCTTTTAAAATTTTCATTCTCTTTGGTCTAATACTCATATTTCTAGAAGTCTAAAAGAATTAGAGAAGTGGACATGGATTTATATTTAGAGATCTTAATTACAGTGTTACATTAGGGGAAAGTTGGAAACAATCTAAATGATTTACAGAAGAGGAAATGGTATGTCAGTTGTGTTGCAGCTAAATGATGGAATATTTTGCAGCCAATTTACAAATGCTTAATGACATGGAGAAATGCTTATGATACAATGTTGAATGAAAAAATCGGTATATTTTATAGACAGTGTAATCCTTCTTTATTAAAAAAAAAAAGAAAAAGGAAAGCATTTTTGTATATGGTAAAAAGACCAGAAATGAATACAACAGATCATCAGTGGTAGGCTTCTGGGTGATGTGTTTTATTTTTTTTCTTCTTTTAAACTCTTTTGTATTTTTCAAATTTTCTACAGTGAGTCTTTGTGACATTTATAAAACAGTAAATGGGAAACTCTCCCCTCACCTTACATTGTTTAAAAAAAGAACCTTACTTTGGAATTTGTAGGCAGAAAGGGGTTTGTTAGGATTGAATTTGCCAATTATCATAATGTGCAAATGGGTTTTGAATTCTCCAGCTTTTCACATTGTTTAGTGAGCATGGCTGCCGTTGCCAGCCCTCACAAATGAGCTTCACTGTGGCCCATCTGCTGCTCAGGCTCAGCTTGGCTGACACAGATTTATTTCATTTCTTTCCTAAATTTGGCAACATTTTCTTCTTTTCTCATTATCATAGCTGGGATTCAGTACCAGTATTACTCATTTTGTTTACCAGTTTGTTGTTTTCTTTTGTTCTATTTTGTGAAGGCAAAGAAGCCAAAAATGGGAATTCTGTCTTCTGAAAATGCAGTGCTTGTCCTTTGGGATCTTGAGCTTGTCTTGCTAAAGTGCTGTTTTGACACTTGCAAGCCATTTCAATTGTTTTGATAGGTAGAAAGCTTCCTAGTGTATTTTTCAAAGAACTTAGCATTTCCCTCCTAATCCCTTCCACCCCATGAAAATTTGAAAATAGTTCCAAATAGAAATTGTAAACATTAGCCTTGAGCTACACTTTCCATCTAGTGTATGGTGCATTTTTTTTTTTTTTTTTTTTTTTTTTTGTAACTGAAGGATCATGTCGTTCATTTCATCTTCCTCATTAATACAGAAGCACAGGGTGTGAGGCTTAAGTTTTGTCCCAAGCACCCTATGCTTAAGAAGGGATTTTCAACTGAATTGTATTTTACAGAGCACTGGGGTAGTCAACCAGATTGCTAAAAAGTTCTCAAGTGAAATTTCTGAACTGTTGAAATTGTCTTAGAGATTTCTTGAGTGGATCTGTTAGGATAGGATGGTTGCTGCTGAGACTCTTTGTGCCTGATACTTTGTTTTTTTTGAAGAGCTATTCCTTGTACAACTTTGTGCTACTTTTCTCTCTAGGTTACCCTGAAGAGACTTACCCAGTTTATGACCTTTCAGATTGCATCAAGCATAGGCAAGAAACAATCCTGGTGGATTACCCTGACCCAAAAGAGCCTTCTGCTGAAGAAATAGCTGAAAGAATGGGAGTGCTAGAAGAAGAAGAATCAGACCGTTGGGTTTGGGAAAGTCTTCCCACTGACCCCAGAACGCAGGAAGATAATTCTGTTACTCTGCATGACCGAAAGCCAAAAACATGTTCCTGCTGTTTTCATGAAGAGGAGGATCCTGCTATCTTGGCAGAGAATGCTGGATTCAGTGTAGACAGCCACAGTGAGCAAGAGGAAACCAAAGAGGAATGGCCTCAAGATTTCAAGGATGAAGGGCTGAGCATCAGTGTTGATAAAGCATATACACATGGCATGTTGAGGAAGCGGAACCCCCAGGGTTTAGAGTGAAAACACCCAATTTGGTGAAGTATCCATTACTCTAGTCCCACGGTAACCCTACTCCCCTCTCAGATTTCATCCTCGGCTCTGTAATTCATTGTGTCTGTTCAAATATTGTAGCTGTCAGGCTGCTACCATGGATATTATATATCCTTTCTCGTGCTCACATACCTGTCACTTTATAAAACTTTGTAGAGATTAGTGTGAACACAAGACAGCCTCACTCTTTCTCTTCCGGCATGTCCCCTATCAGAGAAGTTGATCCACAGAGTATGTTTGGTCTATCACAATTAGAGATGGGATTACTCAGGCAAAGGTCCAACTCTTCCTGCTAGGAGTAACAGTTTATGTGTGAATGAATATCAGCTTACAGGTGATGACTGAAGGCTGTAGGACTGAAGACTGTAGACTCCCAGATGTCTTATTCTTTGGGCCTTGAGCCAGGGTAGTGGTCCCCTGGGAAGAACAGAGCATTTCATTTGTGGGGATGATGGGCCCAGAGCAGGATAAAACTCTTCTCTGAACCGAAGCCTCTCCCTCACAGGAAGGGCCCTTCTAGGAGCACTGATGCTGCCTCAGACATCTTTGTTTTTTCCTCCAGAGTAGCAGAAGACTCCAGCTGACCTGCTCTGCTTAACCCAGAGTCACCTTTTTACTTCTGGTCTTCATTGGCTGGAGGAAGCTTTAGTCTTTGCCCTGCAGTGCCAACATGTGAGGCTGCAGGGAGGTCTGCGCAAGGGTGGCAGTCCTGTCGTGAGGACCTCAGAAGTCCAGGAAGCTAACAACAGGGGCAAAAACCTTGAATGTTGTGCCTTCCGGGTAATTTGTTCTCATAGCCACGTAAATTGAAACAGAAATGTGGACTGAGCTTGCATACCCAGCTTGCCAGCCCAACAGGGAAGCTGCGGAGTGTGTCTGTTGAGGAAAACAATATAGCAGTGCATGGAGGAAGAGACCATTTGTTTATATTTGGATATCTGAGTCTTTTGAGAGAGTGGGAGAATAGGAGGTAGATTGGGACAGGGTGGCTTTTGACCAAGCTAAAGCCTTATCTCCTGAACTGCCCATCTCTTACATGTTTTCTTGCAACAAGATGGCACAAATGAATTCTATTTAGCAAGAAGAATGAGTCAATTCATAATTCACATGCAAAACTTCAGAGTTTAAAGGAGGCATGTTCCCTGAGGACATTCCTAATCATGAAATGTGAAAGGTATGAAAATTAACAAATAATGTAAAGGTGTATTAGTGGCTTTTAGAGTTCCAGTGTGCCTGGCCTGAATAAGATGCCAGGAAAGAGTTAAATCACACATACAAACATGTAAGGCCTCTGTCAGAAGATACGGGATCATATCAGGATTATCAGTTAACTGAATACAGAGAAAAGTCATTAAAGATTAAGTCTATAGAATGTACATACATCTGCCTTTCATTGTCAAGTTTGTAGTTTAAAGGGTACTAAAGACAATCAGGATGTAATACTAAAGGGGAAGAATAAGGTGGGTGCTCTTTACTGTTTCGATAAATTGTTATTTCCCTTAATTCATCACGAGGGGATAATTATGAGGTGAGTTCTGAGTCCTGGTTCAAAGGTTAAAAATCTCTTTTCCCTTAGAATGCAATTCCCTTATTAGAAATAGACACTTTTGTTTCCTTCTAGTTTATTCATTAATTTAACAGACATTGCTGAGTGCTAAGCACTGGGAAGAAAAGACTTTTCCTATTCTCAAAAATAAAAAAAAAATAGTTTAACATGGGAGCTTGCCAGGTAAAATGAACCATGAACTGTACTAGAGACAGAGTAGTATAGTGCTTAAGATCATGAATTCTGCAGGCAGAAAAATGTGAGTCCTAATCCCATACCTGTATATTCTTGTTGTGAGATCTTGGTCAGCTTCTTAACTCCTCTGAGCCTTGGCTTTATCATTTATAAAATAGGAGTAATAGAAGTCCAGTTCTCACAGTGTTGTTATGAGGGTAAAATGAAATAATTAGTGCATGTAAAACAGCATTGGCCTATCTCATACATGATAACCACTCAGTAAATGGTTGCTATTTTATTTTTATTATACAAGGTCTCATGCTGTAATAGAGATATGGACCCAAAACTACAGGAATACAAAGGAGAGAGACATCATTTTTGCTGAAATACATCCAAGAAGACTTCACAGAGGAAGTGGGCCTTGAAGCATGCTAAGAATTTCTCCAGGCAGACAAGGAAGGGAAAAGACATTCTTGGCAGAAAGAACAGTGTTGGACAAGGCAGAGGGGTATGACAGTACAGGCCTACCTCATTTTATTGTGCTTTACAGATACTGCATTTTTTTTTACAAATTGAAGGTCTGTGGCAGCCCTCATCAAGCAAATCTCTTGGCACAATTTTTCCAGCAGCATGGGCTCACTTCATGTCTCTGTGTCACATGTTAATTAAGGTATGTACAGTTTTTTTAGACATAATGCTATTGCATACTTAATAGACTACAGTATAGTATAAACATAACTTTTATATGTACTGGGAAACCAAAAAATTCGTGTGGCTCTTTATTGTGGTGGTCTGGAACCAAATCCACAATAGCTCAAAGGTGTGCCTATATATGCTATGTTCAAGTATTCTAATAAGGTTGGCACATAAAGTGTCACAAGGTGTCACAAAACCAACCCTTTGAGTGTTAGTCTTTGGAAACATTTGGGTTATGGCAATAGTCCTTGCCCAAAATACCCAGTCCTCAAGATGGCTCTTGCTGCCCTAGCTCTTGATTGGTTTATAGAGCAGGAATTTTGGTGTACCTTTCAGTCTTTCAGACTGGGCAATCTTTTTTTTTTTATTTTCTACAAGTAGTTATTTTATTCTTCAGAGTAACAATTGTATGTGACATAGACTCTGGAATGACTAAAGTCTTGGGACTGGTTTTGTTGCCATGCCTGCTGTCTCTTTCCTCAAGGTCCTTATTTCTCAGAACTGGTCTGGACTTGAATTTTACTAGCCCTGGCACTAGGTCTGCAGTGACCTTTGGGCACTGTGGCAGAGCATACACATCATACCTCTGGTCTAGAAAATACCTGGCTCATCTGGGACTATGACTGGCAAATTAGATGGGTGATACAGTCAGAGGATTCCCTCTCCTTGTCAGAGAAAACAACAGGAACACAAGCAAACCATGTGTTATGCTGGGCCCAGGTAAGCGTGCTGTGGAGTTGAGGCATATTGGACCTCCAGAAGAGATGGCCTGTGAGAATCACACTCTGTACCTTCTATAGCCTGGGTGACCAAATAACTTGACCAAACTGGGACACTTTGGAGAAAGGAAGCTTAGTAATTATGCCAGGACAATAGGTATAAACCAGAACTGGCCTAGACAAGATGGCTTCAACTGAAGTTGCAAGGTAGCAGAGTAGGGATTTTTAAAAATCACTCCTGCCACTAGAAAAATGATCTGAAGAAAAGAGATTAGAATGAACTAGGTGGTAACCCTGGAACCAGAATGGACATCTAGAACAATTGCCGAGGGGTCACGGTAAGCACGAGGCTGCCTAAAGTACAGCTTTTGTAAATGAAGTGTGAACAAGTGATCAGCCCTCATTTCTCAGAACATTGCAGTGGCTGTGAGCAATGTGGCCCGGACTCCAGAACGGCCAGCTGGGGGGGCGGGCAGGACTGGCAGAGGAAACTGCAACACCATTGTTCCCATACTCAGAGAAACTGCAGTTAGTGACAACTCCATCATGGCCCCCAGCGTATATTCCTCTACCCCCAAGGCCAGCAGCTTCGGATTGGCCAGATTCTCACCTGGCCAGCTGCTATGGACTGGGAAAGACAGGGAGGTCCTCCTCCCAGGAAAAGAGAGGGGTGCGGCACAGTCTTGCTCCAACTGTCAGCCGGTGAAGTTTATCCTCTGGGTCCTGCAGCCTTGACTCTTCCAGGCAGGAGCCCGGGGTACCTGCAGTAGACTAGGAGAGTTGGGTAAGCCCTCCCACCTGGAACAGAGGAAGATGCTGCACTGTTGGTCTGTGAAGTTGGACTGCAGGGTTCATCCCTGGTCCTTTCTGGACAAGTGCCCACAGCACTGTGATACCATTATTTCCACCTGCCTTAGAAACAGAGGGCTAAAAAATAACATACCTTGGTAGGGCTGTGGGGAATAGGTTGCCAAAGAGCTCCGCCTGCAGTCTTGGGAAGACGCTTTCCTGACTTTATCCCCAGGGCCTTTTGGAACTGTTCTGCAAACCCTTTGTAGAATCCTGGTCATGTTTTGGCTGAAATACTGAAGAATCAAGTGTCAAGAAAGACCTTTAATATAAACCCAACTAACAACAATATCTTAACAAGGTAACTGACTTTCAAAGTCAGATGCCAGCAAAAAATTCCAAGACATACTAAGAAACAAGAAGACAGGGCCAATTAAAAACCAGAGGAGATACAAAATTTGGAATAACTAATCAAGGATGTTCAAACAAATTAAATAATTTCAACAAGATGGCTAAAGAGATAAAGTATATTAAGGAGACACTAGGAAAGCATAAAGAAGACTATGAAGGAATACATAGACACTGTAGATGAAACTAAAATATACTAGAGACACACAACAGCAGATTCAAAGAGGCAGAAGAAGAGAGCAAACCAGTTTGAGCACGGTCTCAGGGAAATGATTGACAACATTGAAGTGCACAAAGAAGCACAACGTACTCCAAAAATCAATCCAAATAGACCTATTCCAAGACACGTACTAATCACACTTTCAAATGCCAAAGGGGAGAATCTTGCAAAGAGCAAGAGAAAAGTGATTCACCACATACAAGACTAGTTGCTGACTTGTCATCAGACACAATGAAGGTGAGTATACAGTATATTTAAGATACTGAATGAGAAAAATTACCAGTCTAGAATTCTCTAACAAGGCTGTCCTTCAAAAATGAGGTAGTTTCAAATATTCACATATGAACAGAGGCTGAGAGAGTTTAATAAGACACCTGCCCTACAAGAAACACTAATGGGAATTCTTCCAGCTGAAGAGATGAGACGGGAGACAGAGGCTTGGAGGAGAGTATAGAAATGAAGATCATCAGTAAGGGTTACCAAAAGGATAAAAAGAGAAGAAATTAGGGCAGACAAATAAACGCCAAAGTATAAAATGGTCAAAGTAAGGACAGCTTTTACAGTAATGACATTGAATGTTAATAGACTAAAATCTCCAGTCAAAAGACAAAGATTGGCAGAATGGATAACTAACTATATGCTATTTACAGGAGACTCACTTATACAAATAAGTTTACCTTCTTTTTCTTGGAGAACTTGAGGGAAAGCTGTAGACAGGAAGAGAAGAAAACTTCTTCAGCATTATAAAGGGCATATATGAAAAACCTACAGCTAACATCATACTCAATGGTGAGAGACTGAAAGCTTTCCCTCAAGACCGGAAACACGACAAGGTTGCCACTGTCACCACCGTTGTTATTCAACATTGTGCTAGAAGTTCTAGCTAGAGCAGTTCGGCAAGGAAAAAAAAAATTAAAGGCATCCAAATTGGAAAGGAAGAGTAAAATTTTTACTGTTTGCAGATGACATGTTCCTATATTTAGAAAGTCCTCCCAAAATTATGACAAAGCTACTAGAGCTAATAAACAAGCGAGGTGGCAGGATCCAAAATCAGCACACAAAAATCAGTAGTGTTTCTGTACACTAGTATAATGAGCTATTTGAGGAGATAGTTGCTATTTTGAATGGAATTTTTTTCTTGACTAAAAGAATCAAATATTTAAGAATAAACTTAACCAGGGATATAAAGGCCCTGTACATAGAAAACTATAAAGCACTGCTAAAAGAAATCAAAGACCAAAACAAAGGGAAAGACATTCTGTGTTCATGTAGTGGGAGGCTTAATGTCATTAAGATGTCAATTCTGCCCAAATTGATCTACAGATTCAATGAAATACCAATCCAAATTTCAATAGCCTACTTTGCTGAAATGGAAAACTGCAAATTTATTAGAAAGGGAAGGGGGCCTTGAAGCCAAGAACATCTTGAAAAAGAAGAATGAAGTGGGAGAACTCATGCTTCCTGAATTTAAAGCATATTTTAAAGCCACAGTGGTCAAAACAGCATGGTACTAACATAAAGATAGACATATTCATCAGTGATATAGAATTGAGAGTTCAGAAATAGACCCTCAGATCCGCGGTCAGTTGTTTTTTATAAGGCTCCCAAGCCCACTCAACTGGGACAGAGCAGTCTCTTCAATAAAGGATGCAAGAGAACTGGGTATCTGTATGCAAAAGAATGAAGGACACCTATCTCACTTCCTATACAAAAAATTAACTCAATCCATCAAAGATCTAAATATGAGACAGTACCATAAAACTTCTAGAAGAAAAGGTAGGGTAACATCTTCGATTAGTGATAGGCTGTAATTTACCCAAAGCACAAGAAATGAAAGAAAAAAAAAGATAAACGGAACCTCCTCAAAATTGAATACTTCCGTGCTTCAAAGGATTCTGTCAAATGGTGAAAAGACAGGCAATTCAATAGGACACATATCTGATAGGGATTTGATATCCTGATTATACAAATAAATCCTACACCTCAACAGTAAAAACACAACCCAATTAAAAAATGGGCACAAGACTTCAACAGACATTTTCCAAACAGGAAATTCAAATAGCTAAAAAGCACATGAAAAGATGCTCATCTTCACTAGCTATTAGGGAAATACAAATCAAACCAAAATGAGAACATTTCACACCTAGTAGAATGGCCACTATTAAATGGGAAACTATAGGAGTCAGAGAGGATAGTAGAAACACTGATTCACTGCTGGTGGAAACGTAAAATGGTACAGTTGTGATGAATGCACAACTATGTGATGATAATGTTTGCAGGAGATATATACAGCCATTGATTGTATACTTGAATGGATTGTATTGTGTGTGGATATATCTCAATAAAATTGCATTTAAAAAGGTGGGAGATGATTTGGCAGTTCCTCAGAAAGCTAAATGTAGAGTTGCCCCATGATCCAGGAATCCCACTACTTGGTGTATACCCAGAACTAAAAGCAGGGATGTAGATACTTTCACACCAGTGTTCATAACATTAGTCACAATTGCCAAAAGATGGAAACAATCCAAGTGCCCATCAATGATGAACTGATAAAATGTGGTATATACATATGATGGAATCTTCAATCAGCAGTAAGAAGGAATGAAGTCCTGAAGCATGCAACAGCATGGATGAACCTTGAGGTCATTATGTTGAGTGAAATAAGTCAGAAATAAAAGGACAAAGTTTGTATGATCGCACTAGTATGAACTAGTATGAACTAATTATAATATATAAACTCATAGACACAGAATATAAAATAAATATATTTTACCAGGAGATAGAATGAGGCTAGAGATTGGGGAGTGGTTGCTTAAGATGTACTGAATTTTTAACTAGGTAGAATTGTGTGAAAATGCATAGAGGTGATGGTAGCACATTATTATTAGCATAAATAACAGTGAATGAATGTGGTTGATAGGAGAAGTTTAGAGTTATAAATGTCACCAGAAGGAAAGTCAGATTAAAATTTGGGACTCTATAACTTAGTAAATCTTGTGGTAGATGATGATTTTAACAGTACAAATATAAAAAATCTCTTCCATGAACTAGAACAAATGTATGAAACTATTACAAGGAGTTAATAATAGAGTAGTAGATTGAGGGGGGGGGATGCACCTTTTGCAAACTATGGACTGTAGTCAGCAGAATATATAATAACGTAATGTTCTTTCATCAACAGTAACAAATATACTACACCAATACTAGAGGTCACTAATAGGGAGGGATAAGAGGTTTGGGATATTTGGGGTTTGTGGTGATGAATGCACAACTATGTGATGATAATGTTTGCAGACGATATATACAGCCACTGATTGTATACTTGAATGTATTGTATTGTGTGTGGATATATCTCAATAAAATTGCATTTAAAAAATAGGAGAAGCTTGTGGTACCCTACTGGCCCCTCGCTCACCATCTCCCTGGTCCCATTGTGTCTTCCTGGCACAGTCTGGAAGAAGCAGAGAAAACCCTATGCAGTATACGGGGGTGCCTGTATGTCCAGGCCAATCTATAAAGTGGCAGACTGAAAAACTAAACCAGGACACTCATCTCCAGCTCACTCTCCTCAAACTTGCCATGTAGGGAGAAGCAACTTAACGGAGAGCTTAAGAAACAAGTCAGAGCAGCCAAAGAAAAAGATGACATGCTTTAAGTCATAAAATATAGCACCCAGGAGGAGGAGAAGCTCTATCTCAAGATGGAGCATTTGAATTCTTGCAAATGGGGAATGCCTAAGGATACAAGCAAGCACAAGCCCAGGGAAAGAGGGAGTCTTAAAAAAAAAAAAAAGGAAGGATCCTGCACTTCACATTTGCCTCAGGCTGGATAGGTGAGCTAAACTGTGAAGGAGGGCTGCAGCCAAGGCAATCCAATTTGTGAAGACTGTTAAAGTGTTTTTTGTGTTTTGTTTTTATTACCTCCAGACACTCAAAGAAATCTCTGAAATATTACCTGGACCCAAACTAAAGGGACAGATGGCTCAGGGACTGAATCTTTCCGTGTGTAACAAAAGATTACAAGACAAAGAAACAGGAAATGCTAACCCATCCAGAGGAACGAGATAAGGGTCCGGAAACTATCAACGAGGAAGACATGATTTTGTACTTACTGGAAAAAGACTTTTAAAAAATGATCCTCAATAATATGCTAAAGGAGATAAAGAAAAAACACAGAGGAAGAACTAAAGGATATTAGGAGAACAATGAATGAACAGTATGGGAATAGAAGTTTTAAAAAGGAACCAAACAAATACTGGAATTGAAGACCACAGTAACTGAAATGAAAAACTCCCTAGATGGTTTCAGCAGCAGATTGGAGGTGGCAGAAACAAAAATCAGCAAACTTGAAGACAATTGAAATGATTCAGGCTGAACAGAAGCAAAAAAGCCTAAGAGATCTGTGGGACAACCATCAGGTGATGAATATATGCATTATGATATCCAATAAGGAGAAGCAAGAGAGAATGGTGTTGACAATATTGAAAACAATAGCAGAAATCTTCCTGAATTTAACATAAAATATGAATATGCACATTCAAGAACCCAACAAACCCAAAAGAGGATAAACACAGAGGGAACCATGCCCGTAAACACAGTAGTCATACTGTTGAATGGCAGTGACAAGGACAGAGTTTCAAAAGCTGCAAGATAAAAGCAATATGTTACAAGGGAGTCCCAATAAGATTAAAGTGCCAATTTCTCACCAGAAACCATGGGGACAAGAAGGCAATGGGAAGAAATATTTAAAGTGCTGAAAGATAACAATTGACAGCCATGAATTTTATATCTGGCAAGACTGTCTTTTAAAAATGAGGGAGGCATTAAGACATTTCTGGATAAACTAAAGCTGAGGGAGTTCTTCACACTGAATGGAAAGGACACTAGACAGTAGTGTATTGAAGCAGCATAAAGAAATAAAGACCTCGGTAATGGTAAACCTATGGGCAATTATAACTGTCAATACTATTGTGTATTGTAGTTTTTGGGGTGTTAATCTTTTTTTTTTTTTTAATTTTACTTACAGGTTCTAAAATGGAGATGGCTAAAAATTAATGATATAGCTATGATTTGGGACATACATTATAACAAGTATTACAGAGAGGTGGGGGGATGGAAGGATAAAGGAAGAGTGTACTTGTATGATACTGAAGTTAAATTGGTATCTAAACAAATACGATTTTCAGATTTATGATGTTAAATTTAATACCAGTGGTAACCACAAAGGAAATATATGAAAAATATATACAGAAAGAAGTGAGACAGACTCAAAATGCTACAGTACCAAAAATGAAATAAATATGAAGTAGGTAATGATGCCATAATTGAGAAACCAATAAAAGTAAAAAGATATACAGAGAGGCGGGCAAGATGGCGGACTGGTGAGCTGTCTGTTTTAGTTACTCCTCCAGGAAAGTAGGTAGAAAGCCAGGAACTGCGTGGACTGGACACCACAGAGCACTCTGACTTTGGGCATACTTCATACAACACTCATGAAAACGTGGAACTGCTGAGATCAGCGAAATCTGTAAGTTTTTGTGGCCAGGGGACCCGCACCCCTCCCTGCCAGGCTCAGTCCCGTGGGAGGAGGGGCTGTCAGCTCCGGGAAGTAGAAGGGAGAACTGCAGTGGCAGCCCTTATCGGAAACTCATTCTACTGATCCAAACTCCAACCATAGATAGACTGAGACCAGACACCAGAGAATCTGAGAGCAGCCAGCCCAGCAGAGAGGAGACAGGCATAGAAAAAAACAACACGAAAAACTCCAAAATAAAAGTGGAGGATTTTTGGAGTTCTGGTGAACATAGAAAGGGGAAGGGCAGAGCTCAGGCCCTGAGGCTCATATGCAAATCCCGAAGAAAAGCTGATCTCTCTGCCCTGTGGACCTTTCCTTAATGGCCCTAATTGCTTTGTCTCTTAGCATTTCAATAGCCCATTAAATCTCTTAGGAGGGCCCCCCCTTTTTTTTTTTAATCCTTTTTTCTTTTTCTAAAACAATTACTCTAAGAAGCCCAATACAGAAAGCTTCAAAGACTTGCAATTTGGGCAGGTCAAGACAAGAGCAGAACTAAGAGAGCTCTGAGACAAAAGGGAATAATCCAGTGGCTGAGAAAATTCACTAAACACCACAACTTCCCAAGAAAAGGGGGGTGTCCGCTCACAGCCATCATCCTGGTGGACAGGAAACACTCCTGCCCATTGCCAGCTCCATAGCCCAGAGCTGCCCCAGACAACCCAGTGTGACGGAAGTGCTTCAGATAACAGGCACACACCACAAAACTGGGCGTGGACATTAGCCTTCCCTGCCACCTCAGCTGATTGTTCCAGAGTTGGGAAGGTGGAGCAGTGTGAATTAACAAAGCCCCATTCAGCCATCATTGCAGCAGACTGGGAGCCTCCCTACACAGCCCAGCAGCCCAGAACTGCCCTGGGGGGGACGGCACTCACCTGTGACGTAGCACAGTCATCCCTCAACAGAGGACCAGGGGGTGCACAGCCTGGAAGAGGGGCCCACTTGCAAGTCTCAGGAGCCATATGCCAATACCAAGGACTTGTGGGTCAGTGTCAGAGACAAACTGTGGCAGGACTGAAATGAAGGATTAGACTATTGCAGCAGCTTTAAAACTCTAGGATCACCAGGGAGATTTGATTGTTAGAGCCACCCCTCCTCCCTGACTGCCCAGAAAGACGCCCGATATACAGGGCAGGCAACACCAACTACACACGCAAGCTTGGTACACCAATTGGACCCCACAAGACTCACTCCCCCTCTCACCAAAAAGGCTAAGCAGGGGAGAACTGGCTTGTGGAGAACAGGTGGCTCGTGAACGCCACCTGCTGGTTAGTTAGAGAAAGTGTACTCCACGAAGCTGTAGATCGGATAAATTAGAGATAAGGACTTCAGTTGGTCTACAAATCCTAAAAGAACCCCATCAAGTTCAGCAAATGCCAAGAGGCCAAAAACAACAGAAAATTATAAAGCATATGAAGAAACCAGACGATATGGATAACCCAAGCCCAAGCACCCAAATCAAAAGATCAGAAGAGACACAGCACCTAGAGCAGCTACTCAAAGAACTAAAGATGAACAATGAGACCATAGTACGGGAGACAAAGGAAATCAAGAAGACCCTAGAAGAGCATAAAGAAGACATTGCAAGACTAAATAAAAAAATGGATGATCTTATGGAAATTAAAGAAACTGTTGACCAAATTAAAAAGATTCTGGACACTCATAGTACAAGACTAGAGGAAGTTGAACAACGAATCAGTGACCTGGAAGATGACAGAATGGAAAATGAAAGCATAAAAGAAAGAATGGGGAAAAAAATTGAAAAAATCGAAATGGACCTCAGGGATATGATAGATAATATGAAACGTCCAAATATAAGACTCATTGGTGTCCCAGAAGGGGAAGAAAAGGGTAAAGGTCTAGGAAGAGTATTCAAAGAAATTGTTGGGGAAAACTTCCCAAATCTTCTAAACAACATAAATACACAAATCATAAATGCTCAGCGAACTCCAAATAGAATAAATCCAAATAAACCCACTCCAAGACATATTCTGATCACACTGTCAAACACGGAAGAGAAGGAGCAAGTTCTGAAAGCAGCAAGAGAAAAGCAATTGACCACATACAAAGGAAACAACATAAGACTAAGTAGTGACTACTCAGCAGGCACCATGAAGGCGAGAAGGCAGTGGCGTGATTTATTTAAAATTCTGAATGAGAAAAATTTCCAACCAAGAATACTTTATCCAGCAAAGCTCTCCTTCAAATTTGAGGGAGAGCTTAAATTTTTCACAGAGAAGCAAATGCTGAGAGAATTTGCTAACAAGAGACCTGCCCTACTGGAGATACTAAACGGAGCCCTACAGACAGAGAAACAAAGAAAGGACAGAGAGACTTGGAGAAAGGTTCAGTACTAAAGAGATTCGGTATGGGTACAATAAAGGATATTAATAGACAGAGGGGAAAAATTATGACAAACATAAACCAAAGGATAAGATGGCTGATTCAAGAAATGCCTTCACGGTTATAATGTTGAATGTAAATGGATTAAACTCCCCAATTAAAAGATATAGATTCAAAAAGATATAGATTCACAGAATGGATAAAAAAAAATGAACCATCAATATGTTGCATACAAGAGACTCATCTTAGACACAGGGACACAAAGAAACTGAAAGTGAAAGGATGGAAAAAAATATTTCATGCAAGCTACAGCCAAAAGAAAGCAGGTGTAGCAATATTAATCTCAGATAAAATAGACTTTAAATGCAGGGATGTTTTGAGAGACAAAGAAGGCCACTACATACTAGTAAAAGGGGCAATTCAACAAGAAGAAATAACAATCGTAAATGTCTATGCACCCAATCAAGGTGCCACAAAATACACGAGAGAAACACTGGCAAAACTAAAGGAAGCAATTGATGTTTCCACAATAATTGTGGGAGACTTTAACACAGCACTCTCTCCTATAGATAGATCAACCAGACAGAAGACCAATAAGGAAATTGAAAACCTAAACAATCTGATAAATGAATTAGATTTAACAGACATATACAGGACATTACATCCCAAATCACCAGGATACACATACTTTTCTAGTGCTCATGGAACTTTCTCCAGAATAGATCATATGCTGGGACATAAAACAAGCCTCAATAAATTTAAAAAGATTGAAATTATTCAAAGCACATTCTCTGACCACAGTGGAATACAATTAGAAGTCAATAACCAACAGAGACTTAGAAAATTCACAAATACCTGGAGGTTAAACAACACACTCCTAAACAATCAGTGGGTTAAAGAAGAAATAGCAAGAGAAATTGCTAAATATATAGAGACGAATGAAAATGAGAACACAACATACCAAAACCTATGGGATGCAGTAAAAGCAGTGCTAGGGGGAAATTTATAGCACTAAACACATATATTAAAAAGGAAGAAAGAGCCCGAATCAAAGAACTAATGCATCAACTGAAGAAGCTAGAAAATGAACAGCAAACCAATCCTAAACCAAGTAGAAGAAAAGAAATAACAAGGATTAAAGCAGAAATAAATGACATAGAGAACAAAAAAAACAATAGAGAGGATAAATATCACCAAAAGTTGGTTCTTTGAGAAGATCAACAAGATTGACAAGCCCCTAGCTAGACTGACAAAATCAAAAAGAGAGAAGACCCATATAAACAAAATAATGAATGAAAAAGGTGACATAACTGCAGATCCTGAAGAAATTTAAAAAATTATAAGAGGATACTATGAACAACTGTATGGCAACAAACTGGATAATGTAGAGGAAATGGACAATTTCCTGGAAACATATGAACAACCTAGACTGACCAGAGAAGAAATAGAAGACCTCAACCAACCCATCACAAGCAAAGAGATCCAATCAGTCATCAAAAGCTTCCCACAAATAAATGCCCAGGGCCAGATGGCTGCACAGGAGAATTCTACGAAACTTTCCAGAAAGAACTGACACCAATCTTACTCAAACTCTTTCAAAACATTGAAGAAAATGGAACACTACCTAACTCATTTTATGAAGCTAACACCAATCTAATACCACAACCAGGCAAAGATGCTACAGAAAAAGGAAAACTACCGGCCAATCTCCCTAATGAATATAGATGCAAAAATCCTCAACAAAATACTTGCAAATCGAATCCAAAGACACATTAAAAAAATCATACACCATGACCAAGTGGGGTTCATTCCAGGCATGCAAGGATGGTTCAACATAAGAAAATCAATGTATTACAACACATTAACAAATCAAAAGGGAAAAATCAATTGATCATCTCAATAGATGCTGAAAAAGCATTTGACAAAATCCAACATCCGTTTTTGATAAAAACACTTCAAAAGGTAGGAATTGAAGGAAACTTCCTCAACATGATAAAGAGCATATATGAAAAACCCACAGCCAGCATAGTACTCAATGGTGAGAGACTGAAAGCCTTCCCTCTAAGATCAGGAACAAGACAAGGATGCCTGCTGTCACCACTGTTATTCAACACTGTGCTGGAAGTGCTAGCCAGGGCAATCCGGCAAGACAAAGAAATAAAAGGCATCCAAATTGGAAAAGAAGAAGTAAAACTCTCATTGTTTGCAGATGATATGATCTTATATCTAGAAAACCCTGAGAAATCGATGATACAGCTACTAGAGCTAATAAACAAATTTAGCAAAGTAGCGGGATACAAGGTTAATGCACATAAGTCCGTAATGTTTCTATATGCTAGAAATGAACAAACTGAAGAGACACTCCAGAAAAAGATACCATTTTCAATAGCAACTAAAAAAATCAGGTACCTAGGAATAAACTTAACCAAAGATATAAAAGACCTATACAAAGAAAACTACATAACTCTACTAAAAGAAATAGAAGGGGACCTTAAAAGATGGAAAAATATTCCATGTTCATGGATAGGAAGACTAAATGTCATTAAGATGTCAATTCTACCCAAACTCATCTACAGATTCAATGCAATCCCAATCAAAATTCCAACAACCTACTTTGCAGACTTGGAAAAGCTAGTTATCAAATTTATTTGGAAAGGGAAGATGCCTCGAATTGCTAAAGACACTCTAAAAAAGAAAAACGAAGTGGGAGGACTTACACTCCCTGACTTTGAAGCTTATTATAAAGCCACAGTTGCCAAAACAGCATGGTACTGGCACAAAGATAGACATATAGATCAATGGAATCGAATTGAGAATTCAGAGATAGACCCTCAGATCTATGGCCGACTGATCTTTGATAAGGCCCCCAAAGTCACTGAACTGAGTCATAATGGTCTTTTCAACAAATGGGGCTGGGAGAGTTGGATATCCATATCCAAAAGAATGAAAGAGGACCCCTACCTCACCCCCTACACAAAATTAACTCAAAATGGACCAAAGATCTCAATATAAAAGAAAGTACCATAAAACTCCTAGAAGATAATGTAGGAAAACATCTTCAAGACCTTGTATTAGGCGGCCACTTCCTAGACTTTACACCCAAAGCACAAGCAACAAAAGAGAAAATAGATAAATGGGAGCTCCTCAAGCTTAGAAGTTTCTGCACCTCAAAGGAATTTCTCAAAAAGGTAAAGAGGCAGCCAACTCAATGGGAAAAAATTTTTGGAAACCATGTATCTGACAAAAGACTGATATCTTGCATATAGAAAGAAATCCTACAACTCAATGAGAATAGTACAGACAGCCCAATTATAAAATGGGCAAAAGATATGAAAAGACAGTTCTCTGAAGAGGAAATACAAATGGCCAAGAAACACATGAAAAAATGTTCAGCTTCACTAGCTGTTAGAGAGATGCAAATTAAGACCACAATGAGATACCATCTAACACTGATTAGAATGGCTGCCATTAAACAAACAGGACACTACAAATGCTGGAGGGGATGTGGAGAAATCGGAACTCTTATTCATTGTTGGTGGGACTGTATAATGGTTCAGCCACTCTGGAAGTCAGTCTGGCAATTCCTTAGAAAACTAGATATAGAGTTACCCTTCGATCCAGCGATTGCACTTCTCGGTATATGCCCGGAAGATCGGAAAGCAGTGACACGAACAGATATCTGCACGCCAATGTTCATAGCAGCATTATTCACAATTGCCAAGAGATGGAAACAACCCAAATGTCCTTCAACAGATGAGTGGATAAAGAAAATGTGGTATATACACACGATGGAATACTACACGGCAGTAAGAAGGAAGGATGTCGTGAAACATATGACAACATGGATGAACCTTGAAGACATAATGCTGAGTGAAATAAGCCAGGCAGAAAAAGAGAAATATTGTATGCTACCACTAATGTGAACTTAGAAAAATGTAAAACATATGGTTTATAATGTAGAATGTAGGGGAACTAGCAATAAAGAGCAATTAAGGAAGGGGGAACAATAATCCAAGAAGAACAGATAAGCTATTTAACGTTCTGGGGATGCCCAGGAATGACTATGGTCTGTTAATTTCTGATGGATATAGTAGGAACAAGTTCACAGAAATGTTGCTATATTAGGTAACTTTCTTGGGGTAAAGTAGGAACATGTTGGAAGTACAGCAGTTATCTTAGGCTAGTTGTCTTTTTCTTACTCCCTTGTTATGGTCTCTTTGAAATGTTCTTTTATTGTATTTTTTTTTTTTTCATACAGTTGATTTAAAAAAGAAAGTTAAAAAAAGAAAAAAAAGAAAAAAGAAAAACAAGGGAAAAAATATGTAGTGCCCCCTTGAGGAGCCTGTGGAGAATGCAGGGGTATTGGCCTACCCCACCTTGATGGTTGCTAACATGACCACAGACATAGGGGACTGGTGGTTTGATGGTTTGAGCCCTCTACCATAGGTTTTACCCTTGGGAAGACGGTTGCTGCAAAGGAGAGGCTAGGCCTCCCTATAATTGTGCCTAAGAGCCTCCTCCCGAATGCCTCTTTGTTGCTCAGATGTGGCCCTCTCTCTCTAGCTAAGCTAACTTGGCAGGTGAAATCACTGCCCTCCCCGCTACGTGGGATCAGACACCCAGGGGAGTGAATGTCCCTGGCAACGTGGAATATGACTCCCGGGGAGGAATGCAGACCTGTCATCGTGGGACGGAGAACATCTTCTTGACCAAAAGGGGGATGTGAAAGGGAATGAAATAAGCTTCAGTGGCAGAGAGATTCCAAAAGGAGCCGAGAGGTCACTCTGGTGGGCACTCTTATGCACACTTTAGACAACCCTTTTTAGGTTCTAGAGAATTGGGGTAGCTGGTGGTGGATGCGTGGAACTGTCAAACTACAACCCAGAACCCATGAATCTCGAAGACGATTGTATAAAGTTGTGGCTTATGAGGGGTGATAGTGGGATTGGGAAAGCCATAAGGACCACACTCCACTTTGTCTAGTTCATGGATGGATGAGTAGAAAAATAGGGGAAGGAAACAGACAAAGGTACCCAGTGTTCTTTTTTACTTCAATTGCTCTTTTTCACTTTAATTATTATTATTGTTATTTTTGTGTGTGTGCTAATGAAGGTGTCAGGGATTGATTTAGGTGATGAATGTACAACTATGTAATGGTACTGTGAACAGTCGAATGTATGATTTGTTTTGTATGACTGCGTGGTATGTGAATATATCTCAATAAAATGAAGATAAAAAAAAGATATACAAATAACAAATAGCAAAATAGCAGAAGAAAGTCCTTTGTTATCAGCAGTTACTTCAAATGTAAATGGATTAAACACTCCAGTTAAAAGACAGATTGGCAGAATCCATTAAAAAACATGACCCAAATAGATGCTGTTGGCAAAAACTCAACTTAAATTCAGAGAAATAAGTTGGTTGAAAATGAAAGGATGGAAAAAATATACCATGCAAATAACCATCAAAAGAGAGCTGGAGTAGCTATACTAAGATCAGATAAAACAGACTATGCCAAAAACTATGAAGAGAGACAGGAACTCATTAGATACTGATAACAGGGTCAATTCAACAAGAAGACATAAGTTATAAATACATATGCACCTAGCAGGAGAGACCCCAAAATATATGAAGCAAATATTGCCAGATTTGAAGGGAGATATAGGCCATTCTATGTTAATATAAGATTTCAGTACACCACTTTCAATATGGATAGAGCATCTAGACAGAATATCAGTAAGGAAATAGAAGACTTGAACAGTATTATATATAAACCAACTAGATGTAAAAGACATATGGACAACACATCACCCAGTGGCAGCAGAATATATATTCTTCTCTAGTGCAAATGGATTATTCTCCAGGATAGTCCAAATGTTTTTGGTCACAAAACAAGTCTCAGTAAATTCAAAACTACTGAAATCAAAGTATCTTCTTCACAGTAACCAAGGGAAAACTGGAAATTTCACTACTATGTCGAAATTAAACAACATTATCTTAAATGAGTCAAATAAGAAATCACAATGGAATTTAGAAAATATCTTGAGGTGAGTGAAAATGATGAAAAACAATATACCAAAACTTAAGAGATGAAGCAAACGCTGTTTTGAGAGGGAAATGCTTACTTTACAAAAGAAGAAAGATTTCAAATCTGAGACCTAACCTCATAACTGGAGGATCTAGAAAAAGAAGAGCAAACTAAATCTAAAGGAACAGAATGAAGGAAATAACAAAGATTAGAATGGAGATAAATGTAATAGAGATTATAAAAACAATCGAATAAACGAAACCAAAAGTTGCTTCTTTGAAAGATAAGAGTGACACCTTTAGCTAGACTGAAAATGGAAACAGAGGGATGTTACAAATAACTAAAATCAGATGAATGGGGAAACATTACTACTGACACCATAGAATAAAAAATATTGTTAAGAGTCTTGCTCAAATGTGGACTTGCTCTCTCTAAGCCTAATTCTGCATATAAATTCATTACTCTCCCCCCTACGTGGGACAGGACCCCCAAGATGAATGAGCCTTCCTAACAACGTGGGACATTTCAGGAATGAGCCTGACCTTGGCACTGAGGGATTCAGAATGCTTTTTGACCAAAAGAGGGGAAAGAAAAGCAACAGAATAAGATTTAATTGGCTAAGAGAATTCAGAGTCAGGAGGTTGTCATGAAGGTTACTCCTATGCAAGCCTCACCTAGATATGCCAGATGGCCACAATATGATAGGCCCAAGTCAACAGTAGTCCCAAAAACTTTAAAGAGTGCCTGGATCCCTGTCCAAGACTCTATAAAGGTTTCACTCAACTAAGGTTATTCATCAGAAACTTGGATCCATTGGAGTGCTCCTATGCCAACTAAGTCCCAAAACCCAGAGGCAGTAGCTTCTTCAAGAACATCAGCTAGATATGTCCCCTTTGTTTATAAAGTTGACACCCCTTTTCAGCATAAACAGGTTAGGGTGGTTACTGCCCAGACATCTCCAAACATTGGGAAAGTGATTGAACTAGAGGAAGGGGTAGCAGCAGACAAGATGGAATTTAACAAAGGATTATGAATACTGAATATTTATATCATTTTCTGCTTTCTTGGTTGCTAGGGTATTACAATAGTTAGAAGGAAAGAGTGGAACTGTAACCCACAGCATCCTTTGTAATTTGTTCTATAGCTACTTGTTAAATGGTAATTTGAAAGCTATACTTTTTTGTATATATGTTGTATCTCACAATAAGGAAATAATTGAAACTACAGTACTGTAACTCATAATAACTTAGGAAATTTCCTATATGTCTACTTGTTAAATCATACTTTGAAAGATATTACCTTTTTGTATATATATTTCATAATAAGGAAATAACTGAAACTGTGGAATTGTCACTTATAATAGTCTTTGAAATTTACTCTAACTGCTTGTTAAATTGCACTTGGAAAGTTGTCACTTTTATGTATATATATATATATATATATATTCTACAATTTAAAAAATGAAAAAAAAAAAAAGGATACTATGGCCAACTATACATTGGTAAATTAGATAACCTAGATGAAATGGACAAATCCCTAAAAACACTAGCTACACTTACTCAGAAGAAATAAAAAAGGTCTCAGCAGACCAGTAAGAAGTAGAGATAAAAACAGTCATCCAAAGCCTCCCCAAAAAGAAAATCCCAGGACCAGATGGCTTCATAGGGGACTTTTACCACATTCCAAGAAGAATTAGCACCAGTTCTTTTCAAAATCTTCCCAAAAACTGAAGAGGAAGGAACATTTCCTAACTCAATCTGTGAGGCCAAAATCACCCCAGTATCAAGCCAGATAAAGATACCACAAGAAAAGAAAATTACAGATTAGTATCCCTTAAAACTATAGATGCCCATAACAATCTCTTCAACAAATGGGGCTGGGAGAACTGGATATCCATATCTAAGGGAATGGAAGAGGACCTCTACTTCACACCCTATACAAAAATTAACTCAAAGTGGATCAAAAGCCTCAATGTAAGAGACAGTACCATAAAACTCCTAGAAGATTAAGACCTCATATTAGGAGGTCACTTCTTAGACTTTACACCCAAGCATAAGCAGTGAAAGAAAAAAAATAGATAAATGGGAACTCCTCAAAATGGGAACTCCTCAAAAAGAATTTGTCAATAAAGTAAAGAGGCAGCCAACTCAATGGGAGAAAATATTTGGAAACCATGTATCTGATAAGAGACTAGTATCTTGCATATATAAAGAAATCGTACAACTCTATGAGAAGTGTACATACAGCCCAATTATAAAATGGGCAAAAGATATGAAAAGACATTTCTCTAAAGAGGAAATACAAATGGCTAAAAAGCACATGAAAAAAATGTTCATCTTCACTAGCTATCAGGGAGATGCAAATCGGGACCACAATGAGATATCTCACACCAATAAAAATGGCTGCCATTAAACAAACAGGAAACTACAAATGTGGAGAAATTGGAACTCTTATTCATTGCTGGTGGGACTGTGTGGCGGTTTCTCAGAAAACTAGGTATCAAGTTACCCTATAATCCAGCAATTTCACTTCTCGGTAAATACTCAGAATATCTGAAAGCAGTGACATGAATGGATATTTTCATACCGATGTTTATAGCGGCATTGTTCACAACTGCCAAGAGATGGAAACAATCCAAATGTCCTTCAACAGATAGATGACTGCATAAACAAAATGTGGTGTATACACTGATGGAATACTATGCAACAGTAAGAAGGAATGAGGTTGTGAAACATGACAACATGGATGAACCTTGAAGACATAATGCTGAGTGAAATAAGCCAGACACAAAAGGAGAGATATTGCATGTTACCACTAATGTGAACTCTGTGAAAAATATAAAATAAGTGTCTTATAATGTAGAATATAGGGGATCTAAAGATAGAAGCTAGTGAAGAGGGAATGATGATGGATAGATGTGACTATGGTTCATTAACGGGATTATAAGTATCAGTGATGCACTGAAGTGAACGTGTTTGTAAATGGTTGTTTAAAGGCATGTAACCCACACAGTAGCACCACAAAACTAAGTAAGTGCATGACAGACTTAGATGGTATGACCCTGTGCAGAGGGTTAACAACAGAGTGGTACGGAAAAACTACCCATTATTTATTAAAGACTATATTTAATAGGAATATTTTACCAACTCTACACTAATACTAGGCATGAATAATTAGCAGCTGATAAGAGCTCTGGGATGTATTATGAGACTTGTTTAAAGTTGAGAGTAATGATGATTGTACAACTAAGTGAAGCTAATGTAAGAAACTGACTGTTTATCTTGGGATAGAATATATATTAAGTGAAGTTAGGAACCCACTACTTAATAAATCAAGCCCTCGACTTGAGGCTTGCTCTTGTGAAATTTAGGGTTGTAAATAGGAGGCTGAGCCCTTTATAATTATGCCTAAGAGGCACCTCCAGCGACCCTCTTGTTGATTAGATGTGGTCTTTCTCTAAGCCCAACTTGGTAAATAAATTCACTAACACCCCCCACCTCCCCACCCCCCACGAGGGACATGACTCCCAGGGGAATGAATCTCCCTGGTGACATGGGACATATCTCCCAGGAGTGAGCCTGGCCCTGGCAGCAAGTGATTGAAAATGCCTACTTGACCAAAAGGGGGAAAAAAGAAAGGTAACAAGCTGAAGTCATAGTGGCTGAGAGAGCCCAAATAGAGTCGAGAGGCTATCCTGGAGGTTTCTCTTATGCAGGCTCCAGCTACATATCCCAGGTGGCCATAGTATGTCATGCCCTTACCAAAAGTAGTTTCCAAATACCTAGGTCCCTACCTGAGATTCTATAAAAGATTCACTCACTAAGTTTTATCTTTCAGAAACTTAAATCCACCAGCATGTTCCTATACCAGACAAGTCCTAAAACCCAGTGGCAACAGCCTCTTTAAGATCAACAATTAGATGCAGCCCCCTTCCCCATACTGTCGACACTCCCTTTAATATGAACAAGTTAGGGTGCTCACTGCCTAGACACCCCTGAAGATGAAGAGATTAAGTGAGAGGAAAGGGTAGCAACAAACAAGATAAGATTTAATAAAGGTCTATGTGTACTGAGACTTTATATAATTATATATATTTTTTGGATGCTGGGGTGTAGGAAGGGCTGGAAGGAGGTAAATGACATGGTGGAACTGTAGCGTATAGCATCCTTTGGAATTTGCTCTATAGCTGCTCATTGAATTGTGCCCTGCAGTTCTTCACCTTTCTGTTTATCCTTGTATTGCATAATAGGGAAGGGACTGAGACCGTGGAACTCTACTCATAACAGTTTTTGAAATTACCTATGTAACTGCTTGTTGAGCTGTACATCGAGAGTTGACACCTTTCTGTATGTATGTTATAGTTTACAATAATCAAAATGGCTTAAGTTGTGGACTGCGACCCTAAGTTGTGGACTGTGACCCAAGACATTCTTTGAAATTTGCTCTCTAACACAACTTGTGAAAGCGTACTTTGAAAGTTAGCACTGTTATGTATATATGTTAAAGTTCACAATAAAAAAAAGTGACACCTAAAAAAAAAATCTAGATGCAAAAGTCGTCAACAAAATACTAGAAAACCAAATCCAAAAGCACATTAAAAGAATTATATACCATGATCAAGTGGGATTTATCCCAGGTATGTACCCGTTGTTCAACCTAAGAAAGTCAGTTAATGCAACACACCACATTAATGGAACCAAAAAGAAAAACCCATGATCATCTCAATTGACACAGAAAGGGCACTTAAAATATGGCACCCTTTCTTGATAAAAACACTTAGAGAACTGGAATAGAAGGAAGCCTTCTTAAAATAATAAAGAGATATATAAAGAACACACAGCTAATGTTATTCTTGATGGTGAAAGACTGAAAATAAAAGAATCAAATATCTAGGAATAAATTTAACCAAGGATGTAAAGGACTTGAATATGGAAAACTATAAAACACTGCTAAAAAGAAATCAAAGAAAACCCAAACAAATGGAATGACATACTTTGTTTTCATGCATTAGATGACCAAATATCATTAAGATGTCAATTCTACCCAAAATTATTTATAGAGTCAATGCAATCCCAGTCAACTTTCCAAGAGCCTTCTTTGCAGAAATGGAAAAGCCACTCATCAAATTTATATGGAAAAATAAGAGGCCCCAAATAAATCGCCAAAACCATCTTGGAAAAGAAAGATGAAGTTTGAGGACTTACAGTTCCCAATCATAAAACTTATTACAAAGCTACCATAATCAAAATAGCATTGTACTGGCACAAGGACACACATATTGACCAATGGAATTGAATTGAGAGTTCATAAATAAACCCTCACATCTATGGTCAGTTGATTTTTGACAAGGCTGCAAAGTCCACTCAATGGGGAAAGAATAATCTCTTCCACAAAGGGTGCTGGGAAAACTGGATATCCTCTGCAGAAGAATGAAGGTGGAGCTCTGCCTCACACCATATACAAAAGTCAACTGAAAATGGATCAAAGACCTAAATATAAGAACCAAAGCTATAAAACTCCTAGAGGAAAACTTAGGGAAGCATCTTTGGGAACTTGTGTAAGACAATGGTTTCTTAGACCTTAGACTTTATACCCAAAGCATGAGTAACAGAATATAAAATAGACAAATGGAATTCATCAGAATTAAAACCTTTTGTGCAAAGAACTTCATCATGACAATAAAAATATGACCTATAAAATGGGAGAAAATATTTGAAAACCAGATAGCCAGTAAGGGTTTAATATACAGAATATATAAAGAAATGCCACAACTCAACCACAGAAAGATAAACAACGCAATTTAAAAATGGTCAAAAGACATGAATAGACATTTCTCTGAAGAAGATATACAGATAGCCAATAAGCACATGAAAAGATGCTTAATGGCAAATCAAAACCACAGCAAGATATCATTTCACACGCACTAGAATGGCTACTATTTACAAAAAAAAAAAAAAAAAAAACAACAGAAAATAAGTGTTGGAGAGGATGTGGAAAAATAGGAATACTCTTTCATCGTTGGTGGGAATGTAAAATGGTGCAGCTGCTGTGGGAAAACCATACGGCTGTTCTTCAGAAAGTCAAGTGGAGAATTGCCATATGTCCTGAAAATTCCCCATTTTGATATTTTCCCTAAATAACTGAAAGCAGGGCCTCAAACAGATATTTGCATACTGTTGTATATAGTGGCATTATTCACAGTTGCCAAAAGATGGAAGTAATCCAAGTGTCCATTAACAGATAAATAGATTAACAAAATGTGGTATATACCCAAAGGAATATTATTCATCCATAAAAAGGAATGAAGTCTGATACATGTGCAAGATGGTTAAACCTTGAAATGTCATGTTGAGTAAAATAAGCCAGCCACAAAAGGACACATACTATATGATCTCACTGATATGAAATAATCAAACTCATAGATTCTTAAACTAGAATACATGTTACCAGGAACCAGGGTTGGAGGTAGGGAATAGGGAATTAATGCTTAATTAGTACAGTTTCTGTTTGGGTTGATGGAAATGTTTTGGTAATGGATGGTGGCAATGGTAGCAGAACACTGTGAATGTAATTAAGGCCACTTAAGTATATATTTGAATGTGGTTAAAAAGGGGGATTTTATATAGTAGATATGTTAGTAGAATAAAAACTTAAGAAATAAAAAAGGACTGAACAACACAATGGACCCTAATAAAAACTATGGAATATAGTTATTAGTACAATAGTATTGTTTCATCAATTATAACAAAAGTATAATGTTAATAGGGAGAACTCTGTGTGTGTGTGTGTGTGTGTGTGTCTGTGTGTTTGGGGGGGATGGGTATATGGTAACTCCGTAACTTGTCATTTTTGCATGATTTTTCTGTAAATCTACAATTTCTCTAAGAAAAAAAATTTAAAAAGAGTATCAACAATTACATGCTAACAAATTAGGTAATGAATCAAAAATTTAAAAATGCAAAGACACCAACTACCCAAATTGACACAAGAAGAAATAGAAATCACATGTACACATATTGAATCAATAATCAAAAATATTCCATGGAAGAAAAGTCCAGGACCAGATGGCTTCACTGATTGTTCTACCAAATATTTAAAGAAGAATTAACACCAATATTTGTCTAACTCTTCCAAAGAATTCAAGAGGAGGGAATATTTCCTATTTCATTCTATGAGACCAGCATTACTGATACCAAAGCCCAGTCAAGACATCACAAGAAACTTATATTACAATACAGTTTCCCTTAATGAAAATATATGTAAAAATACTAAAACTGAATCCAACAACATATTAAAAAGATTATACACCATGACCAAGTAGATTTATCCCAGGAATATAAGGGTTGTTCGACATACAAAAATCAATGTAATACACTACATAAATAGAAGAAAAAAAACACGACCTCAATAGTTGCAGAAAGGGCATTTTGACTAAATCCAGTATTCTTGATAAAAGTAGGAACAGAAGGGAACTTTCTCAACATGATAATGGCCATTTATGAAAAAAAATCACAGCTAACATCATACACAATCATGAAAGACTGAAAGCTTACCCCATAAGATCAGGAAAGAGACAAAGTTGCCCCCTATCATCAGTGCTATTCAACATTGAACTAGAAGTTCTTGCCAGAGCAATTGTGTGTGTGTGTGGGGGGGGGGGGGAGTCCAAATCAAAAAGGAAGAAGTAAAACTATTTGCAGATGACATGATCTTATACAGAGAAAACCCAAAAGAATCCACAAGAAAATTATTCTCACTAATAAATGAGTTCAGCAAAAGTGGCAGGGTACAAGATCACCATACAAAAATTAACTGTGTTTCTACACACTAACAATGAATAACCCAAAGAGGAAATTAAGAAAATTCCATTTACAATAGTATCTTAAAAATATTAAAATTCCCAGGAATAAATTTAGCTGTGCATACAAAAGGCTTTTATATTGAAAATACAAAATATTGTTGAAGGAAATTAAAGAAGACCTAAGTAAATGTCAAGACATCCCATGTTCATAGATTGGAAGAGTTAATACTGTAATACTGTCAGTATTATCCAAAGCAGTATACAAATTCAGTGCAGCCCCTATCAAAATTCCAGGAGCCTTTTTTGCAGAATAGAAAAACTGATCCTCAAATTTATATGGAACTGCAAAGGATCCCAATAGCCAAAACAATCTTGAAAAAGAAGAATGTGATTGGAGGACTCACACTTTGCAATTTCAAATTGTACTACAAAGCAAGAGTAATTAAAACAATATGGTACTGACATAAAGATAAGTAGATCAATGGAACAGAATTGAAATTCCAAAAATAGACCCATACATCTATGTCCAGTTGATTTTCCACAAGAATTCTAAGTACATGCAATGGGGAATGAATAGTGTCTTCAACAAATGGTCATGAGAAAACTGGATATTCACATGCAAAAGAATGAAGTTAGACCTCTACCTCATACCATATACAAAAATCAAAACGGATTAAAGACCTAAATATAATAGCTAAAATTATAAAATTTTTGGAAGATAACATTGGAGTGAGTCTTCATTCTCTGGGATTCGGCAGTGGATTCTTAGGTGTGACACCAAAAACATGAGCAACAAAAGAAATAATAAATTTGATTTAGTCAAATTAAAAACATTCCTGCATCAAAAGAAATTACCAAGGAAGTGAAAAGTCAGCTTACAGAATGGGAGAAAATAGTTTCAAACCATATATCAGATAAGGGGTTAATATCCAGACTATATAAAGAACTCCTAAAACTCAACAGGAAAAACAAAACAAAATACAACCCAATTGAAAAATGTGCTGCCAAGGATTTGAATACAGTTGTTCAAAGAGCATATACAGATGGCCAATAAACACATTGTAAAGATGTTCAACATCATTAGCCATTAGGGAAATGCAAATCAAAAGCACAAGATATTACTTAACACCCTCAGGATGGCTACTATTTAAAAAACAAAAACAGAAAATAAGTGTTAGAGAGGATGCAGAGAAATTGGAACTCTAGTCCATTATTGGTGGGAATGTAAAATGGTATAGCCACTGGGGAAAGCAATATGGCAGTTCCTCAAAAAGTTAAATATAAAATTACCATATGATCTGGCAATTCCACTTCTAGGTGTATACCCAAAGAGAGTGAAACCAGGGTCCCAAAGAGATAATTGTACACCAGTGTTTATAGCAGCATTATTCACAATAGCTAAAAGGTGGAAACAACCCAAGGTCCCATTAGCAAATGAACAGATAAAACAAAATTGTGGCACATTTACACAATGAAATGTTATTAGGCCCTAAAAAAGACTGAAATTATGAGACATGCTGCAAATGAAAGATCCTTGAAAACATTATGTTCAGTAAAATAACCCAGACACATAAGGACAAAAATTGTGTATCACCTATAAAAGAGGATTAGAAATAGCAAATTTGCAGAGATAGAAAAAAGACTAGAGGTTATTGGGGGATGGAGGAGCGGGAAGGGGGAAGTATGCGTTTATTAAAATAAAAAGTTAAATACTCAAATGCCAAAAATAACGAAAGATTTGTCTTTGACCTGACTCACAAAAAAGAAATCCCAAAATAACTACTTTTTAGTAATAGTTTGATTATGCTATTTCCCACAAAGGCAAAGACTACAGGAAGAAAGGCACAGCTCAGGGAATGCTCTTGATCATGTAAAAACACAAAATCTCAGGGAATGAGTAAACCCTACTTACTATCTCACACACCATTAAATTCCCTTGCAACCCAAACTACTTCTCTTTCAAAGAAAAATTTAGTATATCACCTGTTCAGGACTATTGAGAAAAAACGTAAATGAAGTATCCATGTGACTATCTTGTCCATTTTTACACAAATTTCAAAAATCTACTTACGTTTCCCCATTTTCTTTATTTTTTCCTTCTCCATTTTCTTATACAAAGAAAGTAGAGCAAATTTCTCCTTTCTTACATCATTCCTTAACTTCAAGTACAAGTTTTTTCATTTATGAATTGGGAATAACACCCACCTTGAAGAGCTGTTAGGATTAAATAAGATACTGTTTATAAAGTAGCTGTCCCAGGGTCAAGCATGTGGCAGGTGTTCAGTGACAGCTGTCATAAATTACATCACTTCCTGGCTATCCCACTTACCACTCCAAGGCTACCCAGACTGCCAGGAGTGGCTCAGGGTGCAGGGTCTTTAGTTTTGACCTCCTTCCTCAGGACATTAGCTTTCATGTCTATTTCAGGCCACACCTGCAGCCTCGCAGTCTCCCTTCCTCGGGCTTCTGATCTGCCACCAGCTGAAAAAAAGATTCCGAGCATGCTCAAATTCTGTTTAAGTGGTTCATGTAGAGCCAGAGGAATCAAGATGCTGGGTCTTTGTGTTATTTCTGTCACTTAGGCCTTTTCCACCTCTATTTGAGCTCTACAGTCCTGTTCTAGTCCTAAGGGCCAGGCCCACAGGGGCATACTTAGGAACCAACAGCCTAGTCTCCCATTAGGCACAGCTGACCATGAAAAGAATTGTGCTAATTTTAGTACATTCTAACCTCACCATTTTCCCAGCCCTTCCCAGCCCTCTGGGTATGATTCTGACCATCCTTAAACTTGATGAGCTAGACAAGTGAGGGTAGCTTTGACTCATGTGTCATTGGCTCTAAAAAAGATATGATCCCTGGATTACCACTACCCACCTACCACCACTGAGCCTCCTAGGACTGAGAATTATCAAACAGTGTAGAAAAAAATATTTTAGGAAAACGACAGTTTTTCCTTTTATGAAAAATCAAAAGGAGTACACAGCATGTTGAAACAATTCAAGTTTAATTTCTTGGTATATGTTCTGTATTTAGACAAACACTAAATTCTACAACATACATAAGATCAACATGGGAAAATATCAAGTTCGTCATTGCACGTACCAGTAAATAAATAAATTGCTCCAGAATAACAAAGAGTTTATTCAAAAAGTCACTTAATAAAAGCAGTTTTGCAAGTTCATCTAAAACTCCAGATAATCATGAACAAAAATAAAACATCTGACCAAAATAGGAAAAGATAATCTTGTGCAAATAAACATATACTTTCTAAGCAATATGAAAACTGTTCCCAGCAAGAGAAATGTCACCCAAACTGACCAAGTCTCCCTTTATCACCAAATGTGGGATTAAAGAGGCCAGAGTCAGGCTTCCCTTTTTAAGTCACTCCCATTTGCCCTCCAAGAAACTCTGGATCACAGCCTTATCTCCCACTCTGCCTGGACCTTGATAGGGGGAGGGAGGGACAGAACGTAAGAGAAGGATGGCTCCCTTAGGAAAGAAAAAAGGCACAGTGATGAGCTAGAAAAAGTAGTGGTGAAAGCAAAGATTACTTTCTTTCAGCCTGAATCCTATGGTAGCTTTTACAGTCCAACCTCCTCATTTTGCAGATGGGAAAACAGACCTAGAAAGATTATGTAGTTTGCTCTGATTTGACACCTTCCAAGTGGAGTGGTGCTTTCTATAGACCTTCTTGGTGGAAAACTCAAAACTAAACCTGTCCCAATACTTCTGCTATGTCCCACTCATCCTGAGATGATGAAAATTACAACCTGTAGGTACACAGCCAGCAAACTCAAATAAGACCCCATTCCTTAGCCTGTTTCTGGGGACTGCTACAAGCCTACCAGCCAGGGCTCAGGGCAGTGTAGGGTTCTGACTCTGAGTCCTGGCTACAAGGGAATCAGGCCCCAGTGCTGGGTATCACAAGAATGCTGGAACCATTAGCAGACTTATTTAGCTATCTGGAAAAATGTGCCCTAAGGGCCACTCAGGAGGTTGCACAACTTGTCACAGCTGGGGTGTGGAATTATAGAGAAGGGAAGACCAGTGTTATTGCAGTAGAGGAAAACCAGGGACTCCAACTAGGAGATGGAATTTGTGCTTGCATAACAGAGCCATGGACATGGCTGTCCCAGCATCTCCCTTCACTACAGATCCCATCATGAATAAAGAGTGGACCTTTTAACTTGAAATCACTGTTGGCTGGTAAATTTAGAATGACCTCTCAGGTAAATGCTTGCTACTTCCAGTGAAGAAAAACTGCTTCTACAATTCTGTTGTCCTACTGTCACCGAAGGAGGTGGGCTCCAAAGGTTCTCTTCCAGCCTATGGTTATCACGCTTCCTAGCTTTCAAACACCTGTCCTCACCATGGGTGTGGACCTTACGTGTTTCCTCTGAACTAGTGTCATGATTTTTAAGACACATTCACCAGAATATGTTCAGATTCATCCAAAAACATGCATGCCACACAGTGATATTTTTAGGTAGTGCAAAGTGGGAGCTGAAAACTAACCTTGAATGGTATCCTCCAATCAGAACACTGAAAAAATTGTTCTGGTACTTTCCTAGGTATTCTTTCTGTCTGAAGAGCATGAAATGAATGAACAAAATCCACAGCTTATCATAACTACATCCTTACCCCTTTCCTACTCATACTTTAAAATTTGAAATTAAAAAATTAAAACCTCAGTTTGTTGTTTGCAGATTGCCCTTTTCCACAAAGACACACACACATGGACACAGAGCACCTTGGAGACACAAGGAAAGAAAAGCTAGAATTGGAGAAGAATTGGGGAAGTGAACTTTAACACTCTGCAGAAGAACTGTTTTGGGGCAGAGTGTTGAGTTTTAGGGTATGGCCCCAGGAGAAGTTACAGAGCCAGCAGCAGTTACAGAGGAGCTGCCTAAGGTCTCATCTGTGCAACATCTTTAGGCACTGCTTGTTCAGTCAAATTCCCTGCCCAATCAAGGATCATCTGGGCAGAGGTTGTGGAGGGCAAGGACTCTTCCTCTTGGAGATGCTAAGCCCAGATGGTCTCCAGGGGCCCTGACTGCTTTTTTAATCTTTGGGCCCATGGCTGCAAGGCCAATAGTCAAGGAAAACCAGCATCAGGAGCAGAATCTTGCTAGGCTGGGACCCAAGCAGTTGACTCAACTGCTCCTATTCATGACAACACCCAATGAAGGATTTTGTTCCTAAAGCTAACCTTCTCCAAGCCCATGCCAGATAGCCCAGGATCCATGTTTTCTGGCCCTACAGGACTCTAGAGGAGAAAGCAAAGGCCAAGCATTTTCCATTGTGCTTCTAGTTTTTCTATCTGCCACTACAACCCACCCTCCTTCAAGGATCCAAAATCAGCTTATTCCATCTTAAATTCCTAGACTCAAAGAAACTGACCAAACCTTAGAGCTCACCTTGTTTCCATCATCTCACATGTCAGTAGGTCTCTTTTCATTTAAGTCAGCAAAGGAAGGGTCAAACTGGGACTATAAAAAAGGAGGATGGCACCACAGTATTTCATTGGGAAATGGACCAACCCCAGCACAGTGCCTTCAAAATGGCCCTCAGTTAAGAGTTGTCTAGAAACGGGACTATGTTAACAAAAGCTAATCACTAGAGGGCCTTCTTGGAGATGTGTGCCTGAGATGTGGACAACTCCACGCTAGAATGGATGTGTCCTGCTTTAAGCACTCAACACTGGAAAACCTAGATAACAAAGAAATAAGAACGTACTACTTTCATTTAATGAGTCAAAGCAATTCCTTTACCCACAGAGCCTCACTAATATGTTTAAAATATGACTTTCATTTGTAACCAATTTCTTTTCAAGCTTATCTGTCCTACAGGTACAATTCCTTGCTTCCTACTGATTCCAGACCTCCTTCCCGGCAAGAAGCCTGTGCCAGGGTAAACAATGAATGGGCAAGAGCTTAAGAGTTCCCAAGCCTGTAGGGTGGATGGTACCATCCAAGGATAAGTTTGGTGATGGAGGGAGAGCTCAAGCCTAGCCCTGGAACACTCAACCCAGAGTTTGTGCAGCCCTCACTGAGGAACACAGGCCAGTCATCAGATTGACATGCAAAAAGCCAGACACCTTGGAGCAGGGAACTGCCCAATTTCCTACTGAAATGGTTTCAATTTTATATACCAATTCTGACATTTCTAAGTTTCTGGAATTAGGAGAACAGGGGAGGGCATGCCAACTGGGCCCCAGAAAGGGCAGAGAGCTGAAGATACCAGAACCTTGGGGGAGAGTGGGAACAAAGATCAAGGAAGTTTGAGGTTCTGAATTCTGCCACTAACTAGCAAAGGGACCCAGGGCAAGTTCCATTTTCTGGGTGTGATTCTCCTAAAAGTGATGGAGTTGTACTGGTTGATCCTTAAGGATCCTGCCACCCTTGATCTCTTTGTGATTCTAAAATATTCTCTTATCGTCCTGTCCCATTCCCACCCAAGAACCACCACAGAAGTTGCCACCAACTTCAACCAAGAGCCACACTCATATGGCCTCACCCCAATGGCCTAGGCTCTCAGCAGTGAGAGCTGAAACTCAAGCAAGAGCACCCAGAGCAGAGATTCTTTTTGGAGCATGTCATGGCTTAGGAATGGCCCCCTTCCAGCAAGAGCCCCAGGCATGCTTAGCTGTGTGCAGCCTGGAGCTAGTGACCCTGTCCATGTTTCCTGGGTGTTGTGCTGGGGTTACTCAGAAGAGCTCCTGGGGCAGTTGGCAAGGTCCCCAGACAGTCCTGAACTAGGGAGCCTATTCCATGCACTTTCTGCATGTTGAGCCTGTGTCCTGCAGGCTCCCATCCACTGAAAACTCTGGCCCTGAGAGCTGGTTCCTGTTGCCTCTGACAGTGCAGAGCAAACCTGAAAAAAAACAAATGGGCTCAAACCCGGGGGTGCCGGCCAATTCTCACAGCCAGGCTCCTGGAATCTTGGCAAGGTGCTGTCCCTCATCCTTCCCCCAATCTCGCCTCCCTGTGATCTTAACTTCTCCCAGGCTTGGCAGAGACCTTCTGCAGCTGTAAGGGGCCTACCTGGCTCTTGAATTTTTGAGCCCTCGACATCAGGAAACCACAGAGCCAAGCCCAGCCACCAAGCTCTTTGCTACATAAAGTTAATGTGCCCTAAACCCACACACACACACATACACATACACACACACACACACACACACACACACACACACACACACACACACACACACACACACACACACACACACACACACACACTGGGTCCCTCACTGTGGGGACACCCATTGTCACTGTACTCCTGGACTGAGCGGATGGCTGGGCCACAGCAGCCCTGCCTTGTGCTTTCTATCCCTCTACACCTCTTCCTCCAGCTGGAGGTCACCCAGCTTGGCAAACACAACTGCAGCAAGATATTAACCAGAAGTGGGGTTTGGGGGCTTGACCTTGGGGCACAGAAAGGATTCACTCTAGTCCCTTCTCACCCACCCATCTACTTACCCCTGCTCCTCTGCCTCAAAAGCAAAGGCAGAGAAGCCAGTTCCTGGCTGGCTGGGCCAGGAAGCCTGCTCAGGGCCAAAGAGTCATCTGGCAGGAAGCCTATGTACAGTGGGTAGGTAGGACTATCTCCACAGGCAGGCAGGCAAGCTCCATTCCAGGCTGGGCAACCCCAAAGGGCTCGAGGAGGCCTCTACTCGCAGGCCAGCTTGCTGTCGAAGCTGGACAGGGCAATAGCAAAGGCCTGTAGTGCACATAGCGGGTAGTTGTAATCCATGGTGAATACATCCTCTGCTACCCGGCCAAACTGCATCACGATGTAATCCGCTAGGGCCAGGCACAAACATGAACAGAGAAAAAGAGAGACAGAAAAACAGGATAGAGCAGGGATTGTGGAGATAGGGAAAGACAGACACACCCAAACCACAAGAGGGAAGGGAAATCAAGAAGCAGAGATGCCACAGGATTCCAAAGGGAGGTAAAACAGAGGACAATTGGGAGCAGTGGCAGGAGAGGGGCAAGAGATGGCGAAAGAGAAAGATGCGTACACGAGGCAGGGAAGAAGAGAATAAGTCCATTCAAAAGGGTATTCCCATGCCAGAGACTCTACTAAGTACACAGAATCTAGGGTTAAGCCTCCAAAGAAGGTTTTCCCAGGACCTCCCAGCCATAATGGTTATATAATTCTTTACAACTAGGCTAAGCCATACAGTCCACTTCCTTAAATTCTGGCCTATATGGTCAGGCCTAGGTCAGCTGAACCCTGAGCTAAGGGCCTTGGATACTATGTGGACAGTAATGAGTAGGGGCAGAAACACTCACGGTCATTGCCATGGATGATCTGGAAGTTCTTCACAGAGGCCTGTGTGACGCGCCCATGGAAGTTGAGTACATAGGACTGCGTGTCATCATTCCAGACAGGAGTCTTGTTTTGCAGCTCGATGATAGTCTCTGTATTCTTATTCTGCCAACGTGCTAGCAGTGTCTCATGCTCCTGGGAGAGCAGCCTCACCTGAGCCAGGCCCAGGCTTTGGTACCATCACCACCCCAAAGAGGGCTCTGTCCCAGGGGTAGGAGTCCCTAGATCTCCCTGGACCTCCAGTGCTTCTCGCACTGTATCTCCTACACGTATACACACTAGCTGGATTTCTGCCCTTAGAAGCTCATGCAGAGGCTCGGATGAAGGGGATGGGGAGAGGCTGGCACAGAGACTTACATTGCGGGGCCGGATGGAGACTCTCTCGTGAACCATGTTCATGCCTGGGACGATCACACTCATCTTCCGAGGCCCCTTGAAGCCTAAGACGTTTGTCTCCTAGAAAATAGAGGGCACAACATGGGCCATCTGAGGAGTCTACTCACCCAGAAGAGACAGGTGGGAAGGGAATAAAGACGATGAGCTAGTTTTTATCATCTCCACTTGGACGTCAGACTTAATGTCCAGAACCAAGTCCCTGATCTCCACTCTGCCAAAACTACTTCCTCTTTCAGTCTTCTTTGTCTCAGTTAATGGCAACTCAGTCTTTCCATTTACTCAGGCAAAATACTTGGAGTGATACTTTACTCCTCTCTCTCTCTCACACCCACTCCTATTTCATCAGCAAATTCTGTCAGCTGTACTTTCAAATTATATCCAGAACTTGACCACTTTTCACCACCACTGTTTCTCACTGAGATCTCTGTAACAGCCTTACCCCAACTCTTTGTTTCTGTCCTTGGTGCCCCTTGTCCCTCCTCACTTCTCTGTTCTCAACACAGCAGAAAATGGTTCTGTTAAAATCTAAATATAGATCACTTTCCTTCTTGCCTCAAAACCTGCCAGTGGCTCACTCCCCAGTTCACTCAGTAAAATCGGAAGACTTTACTTGGAAGACTTCACTTGGACCCGAATGGCCCTCATTATCTCACCCTCCTCGCCTTCCCTCCAGCACGCCAGGCATGCAGGACTTTTTTACTCACTGTTCTTCCCCAGTGAGTGGCTGATTCTCATGTCATTCTGAGCTTTCCCCAAGAGTTACCTTGGTGAGGCCCTCTCTGCCATCCTTTCTGAAATCTGGCACACATGTCAGTATTTCATATCCCCTTTCCTTGCTGTATTTTCTTCTTAGCATTTATCAAGAACGTATTTATCTTACTTATATATGTCTTATAGATTGTCTCCCCCACTAGGGTGAGTTCTATAAGGATAGAAATTTAAGTACCACATCCTCAGTGCCTAAAACAGTACCTGGAACAGAGTTGGTGCTCACTAAGTATTTGTTGAAGAGAACGTAAGACTCAGGCGGCCTCTCCAAGGTTGGCCAGCAGGTGGCACCATTGGATCATCCTAAATAGCTGTGGAGTCACAATTGGCTGACAGGGCACTAATCTCTCATTTTAAGAATGAAGAGACTGAGGCTTAGAAAGGTGGAGAAACTCCTGTATTTATATTCCAGTTTGGTCATTTATGAGTTGTGTGACCTTGGCAAGTAACATAACTTTAGAGCTTCCATTTCCTCATCTATATAAGAAAACAGGATCTACTTCTTAGGTTGTCGTGCGCATTCAGTAAGCTTCTGTGCAAAGTACATGGCATACCAGAGGGATGATTTGATGGGTGTGCAGACAAGAACCGAGGCCTTCTGCTTCCTCCTTTCCAGGAGACCCTGGATGAAGCTAAAAAACCAAAGCTGGTTCTCAGAGTGCTCAGGTGAGTGCCAGTGATGGTCTAGCCCTGAAGAAAGGTGGCGAGGGGTGGCGAGGGCCAGGAGCCCCCATCCCAGGCAGGGGTCACTCCAGAGAAGGCAGCAGCCCTTCGCTGCCTAGTCTTGTCTATCCACCAAGGCAGATGGGATGGCCCCCAGGACTCACATAGCACACAGCTGCCAGCTCCTGACGCAAGGTTCCACTTTCCAAAGTAGAGGATGATGCCTTCTGAGGATTGACTCCATTGTCATAAACGGTGAACTTGGTGCCCATGAGGTTGGACCTGAAGGAAAGGTGCAATAAGTAAAGGGTCACACATTCACTGCCCCAGGGCAGGGAGCAGCTCTGTCTGTCCCATAAGGAGTGTGCAGAACATCCAAGGCTGGGTCAGGAGCAGACCCAGGGGCCATGCTACTCACTGAATCTATAACTCTGAAGGGGCTCCTGGGCAGAAGGCCTGCACTTACTCCAAGTTGACTCAAAGGGCATTGCGATTGAGGGAGGCAAATTCAGGGAGGTAAATCCAGGCTCCCAGAAGGTTTCCCTGAGGGAACAAGGATGCCCCCTTCGTGGGAGGTGAGCATGCAGAATAGCCTCTGGCAGGACTGCAGAAGGCACACAGCACTCATGGAGTGTGGAGGAGGTGATCTCCCCTGTCCTGTCCAGCCTCACCTCCATCTTCAGCTCCTTACTTCTAAGCTTTATTTATGTCCCCAAATATGATGCCCTATTCCTTGGCAAACTCTACCTCCCCCTCCAAGTCCAGCTCACAGCCTTCCCTTCCATCTCCTCCCTCAAGGACTCACTCTCAGCCCTGCCCCTTGGCACTGGTTGTGGGGCAATGGCTGCTCTTCCAGGGAGGCCTGAATTACAGATGACATCCTGGGGTGTGATCTGCCACTGTTGGTGGGCCAGCTTCCCCACCTGACTGGGCAGTTCAGGGCAGGGTGTGTGAGGTCCTTCTCCAAGTCTGCCTCTAGACTGGGCACATGTCTGGGTTTGTGGTTAGAAATGATGGTCAGAGAGGATCCTGAAACCCTGGCCTAGATCTCTTTCAAGGACAGGAGATGCCGTCCACAGGGAGCCTGCTCCCTCCCTCCCATCCCGCCTGCTTCCTGGGGGAGTTGTGGTACCGCAGTTTCCCGATGTAGCTGTCCCCTCCTCGAGACAAGTCTGTTGGGTCCACAGAGATGAGGTAATTGGAAGTTTTACTCTTCTTTCTCTTCCTTCCCGCCAAGAGGAACACCTTGGGGAATGGAGCAAGGACATGTTCCGGACCCAGGCTTTGGTCCACACACACCCCGCGCATAATCATCTCACTCAGGTGAGCGACTCCCTTGATTGGGCTCCTGAATGCATGTGCACACACACGTATGCAGTGGCAAACACAAAAGTATGTGCTGAGCAGGCAGGGAGGCTTTTGTTTCCTGCGGGGAATGAGAGGTCCATGTTGAGCACCTAGGACCTCAAGCCTGCCTAGGTGAGAGAGCCAGGCCAACCTCACCTTCTTTCCATCCTCACGGTCCAGGTGCAGAAAGTAGGTGGGGTACATCCCCCGGTCCATCCCCTTCTTGTCCCTCGTGATGCGGCACTTGATGGTAATGCCCTGGGGTGCTGGCCTCAGTGCAAACTCCTCAAGATCCTGGACCTCAACGTCTCCCGGTGGCTCTGGGGCTTTGGGGCTGTTGGCTGAGGCTGCCTCCTATAGGAGAGAGAGAAGGAGCCTGAGCCTGGGGAACCCTGTGAAGCTGAAACAGGTGTTCTGTGACCCAAAGCTGCCTGCTGATTGGGGGGTGAGGAACTGGAGACAGTGCAGGATCTCTGTGATGTGGACCTGGCCATCCTGACATTCCCAGCCCTTCCCTCAGCTTCCAGCAGTCCCTGGGGGTGGAGACAGGGACACAAGCAGATTGCACAGGTCATCCTTTCCAACTCCAGCTCCCCCCATTCCTGGCATGGCTGAAGAGCTTGGGGGTGGTGGAAGGGTAAAGAGAGCCCAGTCAGCAAAGTCCTTGAGAGGCCTCTCGGTCTAACCCCTGGTCCCAGGAAAGCCAACACCCCATAATTTCTTCACACACCTACTCCACCTCCAACCTGGATGACCCGTCCTCTGAACATGGCCACCCAACCTCACTCACCCTGATGGACTTCCGGCTAGTGGCGGAGCTGGGGCGTGTGTTGCTGTTGAGGTGGGAGGAGCTGGAGCTGTTCTCGTCCTCATCATCCTCTTCCTCCTCGAAGCTCATGCTGCTGGAGGTGCCTGGGCCAGGCAGGGGAGCAGGAAGGGGGGATGAGGAGGACTCCAACCCCAGAACGTACATCATCACATAAACACCCAGACACACACACACAGAGCCCTGTGTGCACACATTCACATTCACGTGTATGCTTCCACACACATCTAAATATACACAAGGACACCCATTCTCTCATGCACACAAGGGCACGGGCCTTGATCCTTGGGGTAGGCTCCCCCGCCCCCACCCAGCTTCAGGTCAGCCCCTCCATCGGCCCCCTCCTCTCTACCAGTTGCATGGCCCTTGTCTCCGAAGCATCAAGAACTCTATTGAGCTAAGCCTGCTTTGGGAAACTCCCCTTTCTAACCGCGGGCCTACTAGAGGCCTTGGCTGACAAAGGCCATAGAATCTGCTCAGGAAAAGGCCCTACCTCCTTAGTCTGGCAGGTAGAGCCCACTGGCTTCTCAGCTTTCCCCAGCCTGCCCTGAGCCTTTGTCAACACTGCCCTCCCCCCCGGAATGCCATCCCTGAGCTGAGTCCTCAGGATGTGTGTGGCACTGCCGGGCTGCTTCCCTCTGCCACCCCACACCAGGGGCTCCCAGGGCAGGGCGCGTGAGGGAAGCTGTCTGGGCCGGCTTCCAGGAGGATCTGCCTCTCTCTCAGCATCCTTGGTCTGCTCCCCTCAGCTCAGCAGATGAATTTTTTGCAAAAGGGGTTTTTTCTACAGAACTAAAGGGAAAGGAAATCTACCCCCAAACCTGGTCCTCTTTGGGGACAAGAGATTGGAAGAAGGACAGGGGAGGCAAGGACGGGGCCAGGGAGGGCCAGGTCTGGGTTATGGGTTGGTTACCCTAGTCCAGATGTTTCCCTCAACTCAACCTTATCAGGGGCCCCCCAAAGCTCCTCCTTTGCCTGCAAATGTGCCCACTAGCCCTGCCCAGGAGGGGCTGCAAGAGACAGGAGGGCCCTAAGAACCTAGGACTGAGCTTTGGGGGTGTCACTGGGCCCTCGTGGCCTCACCCTTCCTCTGCATCGTGGCACGGAGTTCCTGCCGGCTGGGCTGCACGCCCCCACCAGCTGCTGTCTCCCCTGCGTCCTGGGCGAGGTCTGACTGGCCCACGGTCAGGATCTGCACCGGGTCTCGGGCCTCAGACTTGTCTTCTGCCAGTGCTGCTGGCCCGCTGCCGCCTGCAGGCCACGGACACTCCTGAGTCGCATCCGAGGGCTGGGGGAGGGGAGGGCCTGGGCCTGTGTTCTCAGAAGTCCACGAGGCGGGGAGGGATGAGAGGGGGATCTTCTGCAAAACTTTATTTGCAAAATTGATTTTTTAAAAACTAATGACTGCTGTCAATCTGTTAATGGTTGGTAAGCTAAGAAGGGATACGGACTTCATTTCTTCTGCTGTTCCCCCAAATTAATTGCTGAGGGTTGGTCAGAAATGCCCCACATCCCTAAGGCAGACAGCAGCCATCTACAAAACCAACTGCTCAGTGATAAAAACAAGATGGAGAAGAGGGTCAATCCGGACCCAGCCAAGGCCAGCGGTCTTCCGTGGACGTGTCCAGCTACAAGTATCAAGGACAGTGTCTCTCCCTGAACAAACACGCACACAGCACAGTGCCACACACACACACCATTAAAAACGGTCTGCACGCATGGGGCATCTGGAGAAAGAATGAGGGGACATACACTCGCCTCCCCAGTGGAGGATCTGCCATCCCACATCAACCTGCCTGCCCAGGCTGGCGCAGGTTCAGGAACAGAAGGCCTGGCCCACACAGCGGCAGCCCCCTGCCTGGTCAGGCTGTGCCCAGAATGCTGCCGTAGGCCCCAGAAGCCCATGGACCCCCAACCCGCCACCGTCCAACAATGACCCAGAGGCCTGGAAATCACTGCCCCTGAGCAAGGGTAGAGGCAACAGTGTCTGACCAGCAGAGGCAGGACTTGGGGCAGGGATCCTTAATCTCTGGGGGTCTTTTCTGGAGAGAGCAGAGCAGAGGGAGAGACTGGTTGGGAGGCCTCGAGGTGGGGAGCCTCAGGAAGCCCACATCATCTCATCAGGAAGAGCCGACAGCAAGTGCTGCAGAGGATGGGGCAGGCTGCCAGGAGACAGTGGGCCGCCCACTGAAGGGAGGGTCCCAGCCCAGGCTGGGCACTGAGGGCTCAGGGTGGAGGGAGCCTGGGACCCCAGCTGAGCTGGGCCTCACTCCCCGGCGGTATGGAAGGCCGGCCCACCTCCCCAGGCCAGCCCTGACACCTAGGAGTTAGATAAGTCTAACTCTTCTGCCCCTCTGTGCCTCTACCGAGGCAGCCCTCCCTCCCCTCAGGTCTAGGGGATAAGCCTAGTAGGGCCTGGTGTGGCTGAGGAAGGCTGTGGAGAAGGCAAGCTAACCTTTATGCTTCCCCTTCTTCTCCTTCTTAGAGGCTCCACCCTGACCCCCTGCTGCGGCTGCTGCCTTGGTCCTCTTGGCTGAGGCTGGTGCTGTTGGGTGGGCAGCTTCTGGCTGCACACTGGCGAGCGAGTCGGGCTCTTGAACTGCTCAGGAGAGAACCCGGGACAGGGCGAGAGAGAAATGGGCACCAGGTGAGACCAGAGCTCCAACTAGAACTTGCTTCCCAGCAGAGCATCTTCCAGCCATGTCCCCCCAAGCCCTGCCCCCAAGCCTCTGGACCACAGAGTCATGGGCCCCTCCTCTCCACCAGGCAGGGATGCCCAGGGAGGCCCTGAGCTGGGAGGAGGACACCCCCAATGCAGCCTGATAAAGTCAACAGCCTGGCCAAAACCATGACCGACCAAGAAACAGGGCAATCAAAGATCTGGGCCAGCAAACTGTCCTGAGCCTGGGCAGGGAGAGGGAGAGTGTCTGTGAGAATGTGGGTCACTGAAGATGGTGGAAGAAGACAGAAGAGCTGTGTCTTCTGAAAGAGACCATGACCAGGGCAAGTCCCCAGGAAGCCCACACAGGGTTCTCAGGGGACGAGGCTACAGGGTGGGGGGTGGAGGTGGGAGATCCCCGAGGACAGAGTATCACTCTGGGATATAAGGAGCGGCATACACCAGCAGCAAGGTCTCGGAAGTGTCACGGTTGGGTGGCCCCCAAATTCTTCACACATTAGAACCTCAATCGCTCAAACTCCTTGAATGGCTTCTGGTTGCTCTTAGATGAAGACCACTATTCTCCTGCCTGTCTGGTTCCTCCATCTCCCTCCCCCTCCCTGGGTGCCACGCACTCCAGCCACACCAGGCTCTTTCCACGCACGGACTGGACACCCTCCAGCCCCAGGGCCCTTGCTCTAGCTGCTCCCGCTGCCTGGGCTACCCTCACTGCTGCCCACTCCCACCATGGCTGATTAACGCCACGCATCCTTCCAATCTCAGCTCAAGCATCACTTCCTCGGAGAAGTCTTCCCTGACTCCTCACCCATCCAAGTCTGAGAGCAGGTTCTCTGCCACCCACTCAGACAGCCTGGTTTCTTTCTGCAAAGCAGGCCTGTGAGCATCTGCTTAAGTCTCTCCACTCCTACTGTGGAGGCCGTGAGAGCAGAGACCTCCCATGTTTGTGCTCACCCTGGATCCCCAGCCTCTAAGCCAGAGCCTCACACATGCTGGGCCCTTAATAAATATTAGGGAAATGAATGAACGTATAACATGAATGAACACAGCCAGTAGGTCAGAGTCAAAAAGCATCTACTGGGGTAAACCATCAGTTTTGATTCCTGTCAAACTCCCTTACCTTCTTGAATAATTCCCTTGTATTTTACACCAAGAGCCAGCAGAGGGCAGAGCAGGAGGAGCTAAGGCTGCAGGAAGTGGGGGCAGGGGAAGGCAGGTTGGAAATGTGGGGGCTGGGGGTGGGGGGTTGGCATGGGGTTTTGAAACAAGTCCCAGGTCAGTCAGCCATGTGTGCAGTAGCCTCCCCAGGGCTGGACAAAGGCTGCGCCCCCAGACAAGGCACCTCACAGAAGCCCAAGTGCCACACGTTCAAATGTCCTCTGTGGGGGAGGTCCCCAAAGGTCTGGCCTGCTCTGGGGTCTCGGCAGGGAATAGCAGTCAGCTGATTTCAGACCCCAGAACACACCATGGCTGCTTCAATTTCTCAAAGCCCTGAGGTAAAGAATTTTCCTCATTGTTTAGGGGAGGAAACAGACCCAGAGAGGGTAAGTGCCCTGCTCACGGTAACCAGCGAGCGGGTGACCAAGCAGTAACGGCATGACCAGAAACTGCCTCTACTTCTGGTGCTGCCTCTCTCACCATGCTCCTTCTGCAGGCCTGGCTCACGGTCAGTCCCAAGAAGCATCTGCAGCGGTGACTGCACGACAGCCACACGCACAACTATCTCAAAGGCCTCGAGATGGACAGAAATTAGTAGGGGCAAAGTCACAGGAGCAGGCTCCCATCCCATGCACAGCCTCAACAGTCAGGAGCCAGGCACGGCAGGTCTGGGGGTGCACACACAGCAGCAGGCCAGGCCCCACAGGACCCAGAACAGCAAGTGCCATCTCTCTGCTGGGTGCCACCACCTTCCCTAGGACGGTGCTCACAGAGGAGTTAGGAGGAAGCTGCCGGGAAAGGGTGGGGCTGGGGGCCCAGAGCGTGAGCAGCAGCTGGGGTGGCCTCGCTGGGCTGAGGTCCTTGCCCCCTCCTCTGCAGGGCCTCTCAGGTGGAGCATAGACATACCCGGTATGGCACCAGGTGCTAAACTGAGGCACATGCAGGAGAATCACCACAAAGGGGCTTCTTATCAGGGAGGAAGGATGATACGGTAGAAAGGCCATTTGGAATCAGGTGGGCCTGGGTTCAAGTTCTAGCTCCATTGCTCGCTAGCTGCCCACCCATCTCCTTATCAGTCATGCGGGCATAAGAAGTTATCGTGACAATTCAACGAAAAAATGCAGGTAAAGCACCTAGCACCATGCTCAGCCTTGGCAAATGCCCAAAGGCAACCTTCATCATCAGAAACAAAAAAGGTTTCCTCGGAGGGTAGGAGGATATGCACAAGAGGGGACATGCTTGTACAGCGTTCCAGCCCACAGACTGGGCACTACATGGGGAAGACTCAACTGTTGCCCTCCAAGGCACAGACGAGGGGACTCTGTGGAACAGAAGAGGAGAGTGAGATGGTGCAGGCCCGGGGAGTGGAAGGCCCAGCAGTGAGATGAAAAAGGCGACTCCCAGGAATTCGATGTGGTTGGAGGCCCCAGGTCACAAAGAAACCACAAAAGGGAGTTCCTTCTAACTGCAAACCTTACGGTGACTGCCAGATGAGAGGCTGCCTGGAGGCCTGGCCCCAGCAGGGCAGTGCTGACTGTCTCCCTGGAGTCTGGCTGGCAGGCTGGGACCGACCACCTTTCTGTCCAGGGGGAGGGTCCTGAGCACGCAACAAAGCCACCCACCCTCCTGGGATAGAGACTCTCCCCCCGCCCCGGGCAGGTTCTGCCATGAACCGGGGTGGGTAAGGAAGGGAGCTGGGGGCTCTGCAAAGGAGCTGTGAGCCAGAAGCCAGGCCAACTGAGGATGCAGGGATCCCAGGGAGGGAGGGGACAGTGTATGTCTCCAAGGACATCCATTGGCATGGGGTGTCTTCTTAGGAGGCCAGACTTGAGAAGAGGTACCTCCTGCCCTCAGTGCAATGTTCTGGATCAGACCTGGCTGTTAACTCCTGGATCCATCTTCTGGCCCAGGCACCTAACTCAGGAGACAATGACCTGAGAGGAGCCTGCCTCCACCTGCCCCTGGCAGGAGCTGTCTTCCCCATCCTCAGGCTGGGAACAACCTGACAGAAAGCCCCCCACTCTGCCCAGGTCAGCAGGAAGTCCCCGAGGCCTCCCCCAAGCAGTGCTTTCCCCAGGACAGTGGGCAGTGGGCAGGGGTACCTTGGTAGCTGGTGCTGCCGCTGCTGCTGAGGTAGGACTCCACCAGGGGGGCCTGCTCCTCCGACTGCCGGGCCCGCCGGCTCCGGGGCCGCCCGTCGGCATTGGCCTGCACCATCAGGGGCTCCTGGCGCTTCTTCTTCTGCTTCTGCTCCAGCAGGGCCCGCTACAGAGGCACGGAGCAGGCAGAGGTTGGCAGCCCGGAGAGGGCAATGCACCAGCCTCCACCAGCAGGGAGGGGATCTCAGAGTGGGGCAGGCAAGGGCCCTGCTCACACGGCTGGCTTCAAGAGGTCGCACTGCAGACCACAGCCCCTTGGCACCCTGAGACTCGGGTTCAGGAGCGAGAAGTGAAACTCAGCCCACGTGGCTGCCCTGGCAGGCTCAAGCACAGAGGCCCAGCCCCCCACTGCGGTCACCCTGGAAGGGGCAGGGCTGATGATGAGCTGGTGAAGGAGAAGCTCACGTCTCTTCCTCCAGGGGGGCCCCCTCTCCCCACCAGATGGGATCACCCTAGCAAGAGGCCCAGCCCAGACTCCGGCCAGTGCCGACTGCCCTGCCACCCAGCCCAGCCTCACTCACCTGCCGGTCAAGCTTCTGCTGCCTCAGGTTGCTGCCCTCATCATCTAAGACACTGTGGAGGGAGAGAGGGGTATTCAGGGCCTACTCCCAGGGCAGGATGTAGCCCAGGGCCTGCTGCAACACACCTGGGTCCTTCTAACCCCTCCCATCATCCCATCCAGGGGTCCCATTGGGTCCACATGGCTGAGGAAGGCAGGGCAGAGGCTCTCACCTGGGAACCAGCTCCAGACAAAAAGGGAGCCTACCCCCACCCTGGGATCCCAGCTGCCCCTAGGACTTTCCAGCCAGCCTGGGCCTATTAACTAAGGATGAGACCCTCCCCCAGGTCCCTGAGCAAGGCCAGGCCTGACTGAGATCCACAAGAACCATCCAGAGGCATCAGCCACATGCTGGTCAATGCCAGGCTTCAAACCCAGTGGCTTCTCCTTCCAGCCCCCTATTGGGCTCTGGGCAGCTTTCCCCTCCTCCAGGGGCGAGATCCTCTGGGGCAGACCCTCTGTCCTTCTGTTCAAAGTGAGATCCTGGCTCTCCAGCTGACCCACCCACTCCCCTTCCCCACTTCCAGAGGGCTGAGGCTCTGCTTTCTCATTTGGGAAGGGGTGGCGAAGAGGCAGGGCTAGGGCTGGAGGGGAGGGCTGAGGAGGGCTTGGCGTAGCAGCGCACAGGAGGCAGGCCAGCCACGGGCCGCCCAGCAACCAGCCACGGCCGCAGAGCAGGCGGCACCAGAGCACCCGACTCCACTCCCCACGTCCTGCAACAAGCAGCCCCATCTCACCCACCCTGGTCCTGCCTCCCAAGGGGGCAGAGCACAAGTAGGGAGCTGGTAACTCAGACCACTTAGCTGTTTTACAGTCCAGGACGCATGTGTGAGAAATTGACCCAAATTCGATAAAAGCCAAGGTTAGGACAGTTGTCTCGGGGAGGAGTCGGAGCCTGAGGATCTGAGTTCTGGGAACCTGCAGGCCATCCTGGCCCAGGTAGGCTGGAGCCTGCCCCAGTGCACACCCTTGCGTGGTTCCTGCCCAGGCATGCCTGCGTGCACCATGTTTGTGTGTGAGCCTGAAAGGAAGTGTGTGAGGATACCTGTAAGTGCACAGAATGGGGAGGAGGCCAAATGTGTGAGCACCCCTACATGTGTGTGCACAGACCTGGGGACGTATGTATGCAAACACCTGTGTGGGATGTGGTCGTGCTTGTGTGAAGGTGAGTGTGATGTGTGTGCAGGGGGGGAAGAGAAGAGCAATTCACCCTGAGGACAAGGTGAAGCCATCTCCACCTCCTCCAGACCCTTCTAAATGAAACAATCATTGACCTAAGATGTCCCTTTGGCTCCACTTGGTGTGCGAAGACTGGCCAGGGGGTGGAAGGAAGCCCGGGACCACAGACAGCCCACCACCCAGCCTGGGGCTTCACCCACTCACCTCCTTGACCACAGCCTATGAGGACCATAACCTACGAGGACCACCACTCAGCACCTGGGAAGCCTTTTCCTGGCCCCCCTCGGCTCCAGTGTACCTCTACAGAGCCCTGAGTGTGATCTGGGGACATGCACACAACAGCCTCCTTCCCCAAAGGAGCTGCCAGACTGCAGAGAAAACACTTTTCAATAGACATGCTTCAAGGTCAGGGCCTCAGTCTTCCTAACACAGCCCAGCTGCCTAAGGGCACAGCTACATCTGGGGCTCTCCAAGGGCAAGGCCAGCACCAGAGAAAAGGGAACCAGCTCTCTGACAACCAGAGCTGCCCAGGAGATGGTGAGCGCCCCGTGACTGAAGACACGCCCCAGGGTGAGCAAGATGCCCCAGGGCCGGGACTCCACACCTCTTCCACCTGTCTCTGCTCGGGTTAAATGGCCTGCGTGAACAACACGAGGGCAAAGCATCTGCACGCAGACCACCTTCAAAGGGAAAGGCACCTCCATCTGTCCCCAGACACCACTGTCCGCCATGATCTGCTGCCTACGCCATGCACACCCATTCACTACTTCCCGAAGAAGGATGAAAAATGCAGCCTGGGCCCTGTATGGTGGCTCCCTGTGACAGAAGCGATAGGGCCTGAAGTCCACCTGTGCTCCACTTGCCAAGCTCTGAGCCTGGGCACAGAGCAACCCTGGGCCTTTCTGTAATTCTCACAGTCATGCTAGTGGTGGCCCAGCCATGGAGCTCCTGGATGACCTCCACAGGACACTGCTGGCTTCCCTTCAGGCAAGCAGGAAAGGCCATTTCACTGCTTGATGGGAGTCTGCATGCCATATGCACTCTCAGAGGGCAGGGACAGGGGCTCACTGGGTCATCCCGGCACTACCTTCCACGGCACTGACACCAACATCAAGGTCATTTAGAAAAGGGAGCAACATCCAGCTGAGTCCAGGCTCACAAAAGCAAAGCCCCCTCCAGAACTGCTGGGTCACAATGACTGCAACTGACAAAAGGTGGTTCCAGCCATGGTGTCCTCACTGCCCAGTGCCCTATGATGTCCTTATCCAGGCATGGGGGACGTTTTCCTCCCGCAGGCCGCTGTCCCACTGCCATGGACTTCCTGCATGGTTTCTGCAAGGCAGAAGGCTGCTTTCGTATACTTCCTCCTCTTCTTCCCCCACTTTCGCTCCCCAATGAGAGAGAATGAAGTCACAGGCTTCAACAGCCCTGAGTACCAGGTAAGATTACAGGTAGAACAGATGTAACCCCCGACCTTCAGAGAAAGATGAATGAACATGAGGGCTAGGGTTCTGAAAAGAATTTCCAGAAACCTCAGATACCCTGGAAGTGCCTAGAAGAGCCACCCACCACCTCACTCACCACCAGGCACGTTCGAGCAGCCAGAGGAGTGGAACTGCTGGGAGGGGGCGGCAGCCGGGGAGAAGCCACATGTGCTTAGTGAATAAAAACTGTGCCTGGCTGCGCAAGCTCCATCCAGGAGCGTCTACAAGAAACCCATCAAAATAAAGAGGCTCCGAGAGTGGAGTAAACCCCAGTTCCTGGTAAAGCACAGTGTTTCCAGGAGAGCTGCAGTGGAACAAGGTGACCAGTCAAGATGTGCTTGTACTGGGTTGGTGTTTAAGGCTAACAACCTATCTAGACCGCACACGTGTCCCCAGTGAATAATAAAGAATCCCCTGCAATCAGCAACATGTTGTGGAGGACAGTGACAATGATGGCTGTCTCCAGGGAGAACAGAACCAAGAGCTCCTCTCACTTCCTTGGCAAGCCCAGTCCCCCCTCTCCCCAACCCCAGGTGGCCCTGCCTCATCTCCCACCACAGCACCACTCCTGGGGCATCTTTCCTTCCCACCAACACTTCTGCAGCCCGCCTCTTCCTGATGGCACCGTTCTAGGCAGCACTAAACGATAACCACACGAGGAGACAGTAACGGCTTTTTAATGACTCTGGCTCCAATTATGGAATCACTGCCAAGAGGAGGCTGCCAGCTGCAGCCCCGCCAGGAGACACCGACAGGAGACAGGGCACTGATGGATGGGTCTTCCAGGCTGACCCTGGTGGCTCCTGCATTACAGTCGCCTCCTGCCAGGGGCCAGACCAGGGAGGTCGAGGAAAGCACAAGACACTGACTCACGAGTCAGAGAAACCTGCAGTGGCCACCAATCCATCCACTCTGCCCCAGGCCAATGAGATGGCAATGTCGCCTGCCATGGGCACAGCCCCTCCACATCCACTTGCTGCCCTCAAGGCACCTGTTATGGACTGACTTGTGTTCGCCAAAAGTTCAAGCCCTAACCCCTGGTCCCATGAACATGACCCCATTTGGAAACGGGATCTTCAAAGATGTTATTAGCTAAGATGAGGCCAAACCAGCTTAGGGCGGGCCCTTGAGCCAACATCACTGGTGTCCTTACAAGCACAGGAAATGTGGACAGTAAGACAGACAGACAGAGCAAGATGGCCATGTAACAGAGGCAGATGGTGCATGATGTCACCGGCCGAGGAACATCAGGGATTGCCAGCCAGTGCCAGGACCCTACAGACTTCAGAGGAAGCATGGCTGTGCCCACACCTTGATTCTGGACTCCTAGCCTTCAGAACTGTGACACAAACTTCCATGGTTAAGTCAGCTAGTCTGTGGAGCTTTGCTGCAGCAGCCCCAGAGAATCAAGGCAGCCCCTACAGGTACTGGGCGAGAGATTGGGTTGCTTGTGACTGACAAGGGTGGAGGTGCAGAAGGCCCATGGGCTGGAAAAGCCATGGACGTGGCCAACATATTTAGGAAGTCTGTTTTGCTCCCTCCCTTCTTAGACTCCACCTTGCATGCTCCAGCAAATCCACCAGAGGCCAGGAGGCCAGGACAACTAGGGACAGAGCCGACCCCCTGAACACACTCTCCATGCCCACCTCATCTTCCCCTCTAGCTGTCCTCATTCTTTCCTCTCAGCCACAGTGGAAGCTGCAGCTGCTTGAAATGGAGTGAGAATGCGGTGGGAGTGGAAATGGGGACAGCACAAGACAGGAGAGGAACACGTGACTCCTAGGAGTTCCAGCCTCCTGGGATGGGCTGTCTCCATTCCAGCCAATGGTTCCCAAACCTGCCAGGTGCACTAGAATAGATAAGGCCCTCAGCCCTGAACTGGGTACTCAGAACGGCCAGGAAACATGCCCCAGAATCAACCCCTCTCACCTTGCTGGCTCTCTTTTAAACAAGGACCAAAGGTGATTCTAGGGCTCAGCCATGCAAATAGGGACTATGGGCCACAGCTGGTGATTCCTAAAGAACAGGAAATTGGGGAAGTACTATAAGGCTGAAAATCTGCAAATTCAGCCTTGATGTTCAGCTAGGGGAAAAAAATACAGTCTGCAGAGCAGTGACACTGACGTGGAGCCCAGGTAAGACTGACTAGGGGTTAACAGAGAGGTGGCTTTAACAGCTAGAAAACCAGCACTCAGCAGAGCAAGCCCCAGCTCACCAGCAAGCCTTGGCACACTGTCCTCAGGCCTATCAGAAAAACTGGGGAGGACAATACAGCCAGGCTTCTGCATGAAATCTCACACAAAAAGGAAAACCTGTGGGCAGGATGCAGCGATATAATTGGAATGCTAGTCCAATTAAATAAATTGGAGACCATTCAAAGATCCCTACACAAAAGGTTTACTGAACAATGGATGGGAGTCACGGTCAAGGAGCATTTCCAGCACCGGTCAAGGAGCATTTCCAGCACCGTGCTTCTCTTATTTAACATAAGCATCAATGACCTGAAGACAAGGCAAGCCTCTCGGCCAACTTACAGGTGATACCAAGTGGGAGAGATACTAAACTGTTCCCTAAGACAGTGTGGTTCAGAAGACCTTGGAAAGTGAGCACAGCATATAACAAGTTAAAACCTAACAGAAGCTTGAGTCTCATGTATGAGTCCCAAAATCCAGGTCTTCCCCATATAGGCAGAAGGGGGAACAGGGTGTGACATCAGCCAGGCAAGACTTGGGGTTTACAGAGGGCTTGATACAACTGGTCAGTGTGATCCCTGCTCTGTGACCCACAGCCACGCTTCTCAAACAGTGCTCCTGGAGGCCCCAGTGAGGCTCTAGTTCCAATGTCACGGTGAGGGCTCCAGGGCAGTAACCGGAGCAGGGGCCAGGTGAGAACGGATCACTCTGGTGCTGGACAGGCCACACCCAGGACATGCACACCGTCCAGGAACCACACTGAAGAGGGCACAGACGGACCAATGTGGGGGCATCCATGGGGTACCCTCCAATCGTGAACACTCCTCCTTTTTTCTGCAGCCCTCTCCCTGAGTCATCCCCAACCTCACGTTTCCTGCTCCTTCCACCCCACGGAACAGCAAGAAGACTTCCCAAGGCAGCTTGGAGTGGGAGCGAGAGGGAATTCACTGTGGATTCAGGAGCAGAGGCAAAGCAGAGGGCCAAGGCATCTGGGGCACCTCTGGGGTTAAAACCCAGAACCAGATGGAAAGACCCCCCTTCCCCTTCTTAATTAGGAGTCAAACTGCTCCCCACAAAGCAAAGTAAGGAAGTGGTAGGAGGATCCTAACGAGGAACCTAGAGAAGGGGGGACCCAGAGACATTCTTAGGCTCAACCCAAGGAAGACTCTCTAACAGTCACAGCCATCTGACTCCAAAGGCTGGCTACAAACCATTAAACTCTCTGTTCCTGGAAGAAGCATACAAGCGAGGGCAGATGGCGAGCCACTTGGCGGGGATGCTACAGGGAGCATTCACACAGAATGAGATGGCCTCGAAGGGCCTTTCCAGCCTGAGATCCCCACTGCATGACCCACAGCCACGCCTCTCAAACAGTGTTCCCGGAGGCCCCAGTGAGGCTGTAGTCCCTGTGGGAGAGCCTGCACCCTCAGGGGTGCTGAGAACCCCGGTGTGGGGCCTGGAAAGCTGAGGCAGCCCTAAAGGGCTACCGTTTGGTTTCAAAGTATTGGGCATCTTGTCTATGCTGGGTTGTGCTAGGGACGCAGCCAGGAACTAGAAAAGGTCACTGCTCTCAAGGAGTTCACAGCCAGGTGAGAGAGACGCCAGGCAACGGCCTCCGGACTTGGCAGAAACACTGAAGACAGGTCAGGGTCACTGCTCCCCAGCACAGCTCCTCCGTGTGCCAGCACCAGCTTCCTCCCCTGACTCTCAGTGCCCCACCCACATCTCATAAAAGGTTATAAAGCCACGCACTAGGGGCATTTAATATGCCTCAAGAACACAGATAAAGAGAAACTGGCAGAAATGGAAATTATCATTAGTGATAATGAGATTTTTTTAAAAAGACAAAAAAGGATTCCAGTTGTTAAAACTTTGTAAATGAAATGGCTCCCTTCTAAATGAGGATGTGAGATTAATTCATTGTCATTATAAACTAAGTGGAAATTACCCATAAGATATCACCAGCTATCACCGCTTCAATGAAATGAGCCTTGAGCCGGGCCAGGGAATGCACAGAGGGACAAAAAGCAGCAGCCCCCACCAGCAGAGCTGACAAGAAATCTACTGACCCCTCTCCCCCAACCCAAATGCCAATTCCAGTTCTGACATGCTGTGATGTCAGGGAACTCACGAGCCCCGCTAACCCATCTGCAAGTAAAATGCCTTGCCTGTCTTCTGCCTCAGTTTTTTTCTGTGATCAGACAAGCATGGGGCTTTGACTGCAATCAATGGCCAAGTTCATGCCAGAGGCAATCTGAATCTCCTCCTCTCAGCTCGGATCTCCCCATTCTGGAAGTCGACCCCCCAAGTCCAGTGCTTTCCCAGACCTGGTGCATACCCAGAAAGACCCCAGCAAGGCAGGACAGGAGGGTTCCTGGCCACTTCTGATTAAACCCTGTCTCCAGCCAGATGCCTACTCTCCCTACGACAGCACAAGAAAAGAGGAAGGGAGTGGCTGCAAGGCAGGGGGCAGAGCAATGGGAAAGGTAAGCAAGGCAGGGCCACGTGTGTGCCAAGCTGCTCCTAGGCTTCTGGTACAGCAAGAATTCTGTGCTCCAAGCAGATTCTGGGCTCAGGAAATGAATAAGGGGGGACCTGGGCTGGGGCAAGTGCCAACTCATTTCTTGCACAATGTCGGTACCCTGGGCACTTGCTGGAGGACAGGGCAATTTTTCCAGAGACAACTCCCACCTCCCTGGGAGCTCCTTCCCCAAGGGAAGGCTTAAGCATCCCGTTTGAGCCCAATTTTCTCTAAGACCCATGCACTCACTCTAAAGGTTCCTTTAACCCTTGGCTCTCTGAGAGAGGCTTCCTTGAACTATAACTCGGCCGGGCCCAGTCTGCCAGATCTTAAACACGCCATCCTGTCCCCTGCCATAAGAGCCACCCCTCCTCTCCTTCCTCAGCCTGTGGTCACCACTCTGCCATGTGAACCCCACCCAGGTATTTCCACAGCACTGCAATGCCACTCAGCCCACAGGCACTGCCCAAGCACCTCTGCTATAGGGCCTGGAAAAGGTTAATGGCACTTCCTCTAGAAGGACCTCAGCCCACATGTGTCAAGAAAGGCCAGGATGCTCCAAAACTACCTGTGCCCCCAGCTGAATGCCCTGTGTGGGGCGGTAGCTCTCCTCAGCCAGCACAGCCCCACTCCCCAGCCCCTGATGAGAATATCTCCCTGGTCTACATGGGACTCTGAGGTGTGACCGTGTGTGTCTGCAGGAGGCCCTAGGGGTGACTCGTGTGTGTGCACATGTGCCTGTGTGGTGGGGGTGGGCAGAAAACCTGTAACCTTGGAAGCCCTGAAACCCCCACAGGAGCTGAGATTAGAGGCAACAGCAATTCTTAATTAAAGCCCTGAAGTCCCAGGCCAGTGACAGGTGCCTGTTTGCAGAAGGATCTGCTTTTAACAAGCCTCAGGCGGTTTCTGCTGTTTCCATTTTGCATGCTGTCTGGACAGACTCACAGAAGAGCTCTGTCAGAATGACTTTCTGTCATGACTGGTGTCAGGCCCCCTCCTGAGAGCAGACACATGCACCTACTGAACCAACACAGTGGACTCTAGCAGTCCAGCGCCCTTTTGGGTACATGACACCTTGGGAGGCTTCAGAGAGCCCCGTAGCCCATGGCAACCAAGGAGCCAATGGGTGACCAAGGAACAGGCACTGCCATGGCGATGAGCTCCCATCTGTGATAATGGAGAGAAGGGAGCAGAGTGTATGGGGAAAGGCCTGCACCTGTGTGAGGCCCCAGGGACCCTGTCCTCAGTCCCTCCCCCACCCAGGTGGGGAAGCTCAGCCATCCTTGGGATCAACCACAGTGTCTGGAACAGAGGGTGGTGTGCCTCCCTCAGTGTCAGTGAAAACAAGCAGGTCACTGAGTCTGTGAAAGATACTGAGGAGTACTTGTCGGTGGGTAGTGGGTGTCACGTGTTGTCCAAATATGGGAGGTGTGTGTGCACGGACATGCAGGGATGTGCCTGTGTGAGCCCAAGAAGAAGTGTGTGCAGCTGTGTATGAGTGTACGTGTACAAGAGCAGCAGTGAGTTCTTGGTCCACATAACTGTCTCCATGAACCCAAGCCTTGTGTATGTGAACAGCCCAGACCTGCAGGAGCTTCCCTGGCCCAGGCGCCGCCATCCTGGGGTGCGTGCGTGCGTGCAGCTCTTCAGGCATGTGACCTGAGGTGCTGGGTCTAAGAGGGAGCTCACAGCAGTGGGTGCCCCCTCCCCAAGCAGGCCACATGGTGCAGCTGGACCCAAGGCCCACACAGGCCCCAGCGCACTGGCCTCTTCCAGAAACCTCGGCGGATAAGGGGGTGAAGCGGGGCTGGCGGATTCACAGTCCGCCCGGGCCCCCAAAGTTGGGATAGGAAAGGACAGCACTTCCAACCTGCGCCCCCAGTGCTCCAGCGCTGGGGTTGATGGAGTACAGGTGTCCCACGCCCGGCCCCGGGTTCTCGGTCAGCCGGGCGCGGAATTGGGGATGGTCGTTCCGGGGGATGAAGGGGGAGAGGTCGGTGCCACTGGCCCCGCGCCCTCGCCCAGCCCAACGCCCTCAGCGGTGGAAGGTGCTCGGCCCTGCCCGCGCCCACCCCGGGTTCAAGAGAAGTGGGGAGCGGCGCCCGCATACCTGTAGGGAATCCAGTCGGAATGCGGCTTGGAAGTCATGTCTCTCGGGGGCGGGGCGGCGGCTGCGGCTCTGGAGGCCGGGGCCCGCGGGGGCCGGCGCGGGGGCCCTGCTCAGCTCCCGGGCCGCCCCGGGCCGCATCCTCCCGGGCCAGGGCGCTGGGCCCCGCCGAGGCCCGCGCTGCACGCCAGGACCCCGGCCGCGGGCTCGGCGAGCGGCTGCCTGCGCGGCGCGGCGCAGGGGCGAAGCGGCGGGAGTGCGCGGGGCTGGCGCGGGCGCGCGCGTGCAGGCGGGAGACGCGGGACCTGCCCGCTCCGCGCTCCGCCCCGGCCGGCTGAGCCCCGCGCAGGGAGAGGGGCTCGGTCTGCGCCGGGGGCGGGAGCAGTGCGTGGCAGCGGCGGCCCGCCCCCAGCGGAGACCCCCCCCCCTGGCCCGCCTAATACGCCTAACACGCCCGCGCCCCCTTCCCAAAATCGCCGGGATCCCGGCTCCACACACGTGACCGCACACACGGGCGCCCACACTCAGCTGAGAGCAGCGCTGCTGCTCCGCCGGACCCCAGACCGCTGAGCCTCAGTTTCCTCTTCTGTTAACTGGGATATTTCCGCTAAGAAGGGCGGAGCGGGGAGCCGGTTGTACAAGGAGGGGATGGTACCCGGACGTCCCGGGGAACCTCCGGGGCCAAAACTTGGAGACTGGCTTTCCCGCACCCCAGTCCGCGGTTCCGCGGAATTCTCACATGCCCCTCTGGGGAACCTTCTGCTTCGGTTTTAGCAAAGGAGCTGTTTGCTCATAACATCCGGGGAACAGCAGTCAGGGGAACGGTAACATTTATTATCTATTGCATTTCCAACCTTTAATTATATTATTTAATCTCCATAATAACCCTGAGAGGCAAGTATTTTATCCCCATTTCCCAGAGGATAAAGCCCCAGAAATGCTGATGCCCAAGGACATAAAGCTAGCGAGTGATGGAGCTGAAACTAAATGGGTGTGTTTCTCTGTCCTCCAAAGCCTTTTCTTTCTAGGGGTCGCACTTAGTGGGGAGGGGAAGTGGACCTCTCAACAGAGTATTTTAAAGTCTCTCAGGGCTAATGAGGTCCTGGCTGTAACTAAGAGCAACTTTAAAGTGAGGCATGGCTCGTTGGGGTGAAGGGTACAGAATCCACCGCTGGGCACGTGGAAGCAGGGAGGAAAGGAGAGGAGCCAGCTAACAGCTAGCTGACCCCGGGGCGCTGATGCGCCAGCGGCAGCCGAGGAGCACACTCCCCGCAATGCATGTGGGCGTCCTCTGTACGTCCTGGATTCAGCAGCGTGCCCCGCCACCCCCCACCATGCCAGAACAGTGTGCTTGAGAGGGGGGTCCTCTGGGTGCTGAATGGGTGTCATGACTGCAGACACTGGGTGGGAGAAAGTATGAGAACAGCCAGCTGGACTGAAGGAAGACCCCATCCTGCCACTCTGGGTCCACAGCCAAGACCTCTACCCCAGGACTCCCTAGCCTGTCAACCTTGCCTTGCCTTGCCCATTAACTATAAAAACAATAACTAAGATATTTGGAGAATTTACTGAGAGTCAGGAGCTGTGTTAGAAGATATCTACATACTATAACTCATTTTATCCTCACAATCATCCTAGAAGGTAGGTACTATTATCATACCCATTTTATAGGAAAGGAAACTGAGGCCCAGAGAAGTCAAGGATCTTGCCCAAAGTCACCCAGCTGGTCAGTAGTAGAGCTTGGATTCACATTAAGCAGTCTGGGTTCTCAGTCCTTGCCCTCAGCCTCCTTCCTGCTTATCACAGTTTACATGCACACAAACACACACACTTATGCACACACACCCAGCCTGTCTCTTCAAAGAGAGGCTTCTGGAATGCAGGATGGATCAAATCCATCTCTGTCTGGCACAGCACTGGTGCTTTCTGAAGGCTGTGAACTCTGATTATTCATCAACTTCCAAGAACTGTCACTATTACTGGGGACAGAGAGCAGACAAATCACCCCAGAGTGTGGTGGAGGGGCAGAGAGCAGGGCTGTTTCCTTGCCTGCTGGGACACGAGGCTTGGGCCTCTGTTTTCACCTGGTCAGCCTCCCAGGAAAGGCATCAGGAAGGAGTTGGACCCTGCCTGAGAGGCCACAGCAGTGCAGCAAAGCACCTGAGGGCCCTGTCCTTCAGGACTCCTGTGTAGAAACCCTGCCTAGACACAAGAGGCCAGAAGCTTCAGCCCCCAGAGGCCCCGCCCTCCAGGACATCCCTCCTGAAGTGGCAAACAGCAGCTGCCACTTCAGAGATGACTACGACTAGAAAGCTTTTCCCTTCCAGAATCTGAGGCTGCTTTTTTTCTTTGTTCCAAATTATCTGACACCTTAAAGCAATCAGAATTAAGTTGGAAGGTCTCAGGAGCCCTGAGTAATTGAATTCTGTTAAATAGATACTTTAGGCTCTGTCCTAAGGGAGTAAAATCCAGAGGCAGAGTGAGGTGCAGAAACAAAATGTTTCTTCCTGCAGAGCCTGCGTGTGTGCACATGGGACGTGACATAGCCAATGGGCTGTGTGCCAGCGTGTGCATGAGTGTATGTGTGTGTGCATGAGCGTGTGTGAGATACCCCTGCCGTCTATCGACGGGTCTGCACAAGAACACTTGTTGGATGGTATGTTGATGTGTGTGCATGGGCAGGACCTAAGTGGGTGCTTCTGTGAGTTCTAAGGGGTGAAACTCAGAACTCATGATGGGTTTTCCTACTCATGGCTTCCCTGGTTGACATTTTAAGTTTATGCTCTTGGCTTTCATCAAAAAGCCACTCCAGAAAGCCATATGAAGAATATTGTATGAGGCCACTAGGTTAAAATATATCTGTGCTATATAGTGGCCCCTGAAGAAGGGCCCAAGCTGTAAAATTTAGCCTCAGAAGCAAGGTTATCTCTGAAAAGCTGCCACACAGCAAGCCCAACACGCCTTCCTCGCCACCTACCCAAATTCTTCAAGGATGAGCTATTTGCTCTGAATTTAAATTCTCCTCATTGCATTTTAGGCATTTTCAAACATGGTGATGGTTTGTGAGGAGGAGAGGAAAATGCCAGGACTGCAGTAACCCAGAGGAGGCTTCCACACCTGCCCCTCCAGCTGCAGGACCCCTCAGCAAGAGCAGTTCACCCAGGAAGAAGGGGAGCATTTTGGCACCTTGCTACTTCCATGTGAAGTCTTACATTTTCTATTTCTAATTTAACAGATTGAGTGTGGGCCACCTCCAGTCCACTTTGGAAGCAAAGCGATAGGAATAAGTGAATTATCTGTGCAGAATGGACACCAAGTCGCAAGGTGCCCTGCCTGGTGGCTTGGAGTTGTGACCTCGCAGTCTAATGATGGCAATTTAAATCATTCAAACATGGATGAGACCCAGCTGGGCTCAAAGACCGCTGCGGGGGTGTGGTGGCTTTGGCAGGAGCTCCAGCACACTCTTGCTTGCAGGAAGCTTCCGGTCTAGCAGGAGAGATAGGAGAAATAATGACTGTACCCAGCAGCAAGGTGTGTGCTGTGCTGGACACAGCAGAAGGGACAGTCAGTGGTATTGGAGGGGAGGTCAAGTTAGGACATCCTTCACTGAGAATGCAAAAAAAAGTGATTGTTGCATTGGGCCTTGAAGGATGAGTAGGACTCTGACAGGCCAAAAGAAAAGGAAGGTGGGAAACTTAGCAGGGACTGAGAATCTATGATTGTCCAGGCACTGGGCTAGGGTGTTCCAGACACAGAGGATGACTTGAGGAAAGGTGTAGAGATATGACAGCCCATGACAAGTGCATTTGGAAACAAGGTGCACACCAGTGTGACTGGCATGTAGGGAAGTGGGCTAGTGTGCAGGAGTGGAACCTGGGAAGTTAAAGTCAGGCTAGATCTTATATCACCTAAAACACCAGGCTAGGAGAATGGGGTTTTATTCTACAGTTAATGTCAGCTAAAAACACTAAAGGGTTTTTAGCTGACAGTAACCTCCCCAGATGTGCCTTTTAGGAAGATGGAATTGGGAGCAATATGGAGGATAGAGGAAGCAAGGCTAAAGGTGTTGAAAACTGTTAAGCAGCTATGGGGAAAGTCCAGGGCAGGGAGTATAAGGGTCTAACTCAGAGGCCAGAGCCTTTTCAAAGCCAAGAGGGTGGACATCGTGACGAGATGGTAGCATAAGTGTGAGAAGCCAGATTGTGCCCTCTGAAGTGCCCATTTAAATAACTGCAGAAGATACAAACACCATCACTCTGTTGTTGGTGATTAAAGTGAGAGGTATAGGTTCATGAATGAGTTTAAAAAAACATAGGGTGACCACTGGTAGAATTTAAAACAGGATGTCTATTTTCCAAACCACTGCCGAAGATAACAGCAAATAACAATCTTCACAACAAAAAACAAGTGTAGTCTAAAGGAAACATAAAACTCAGAGAGCATAAAACAAGATAATAGCAATATAGCCAAATATAACGGTTCTGAAGTAAATGTGAGTAGAGAGCCCTGAGACTGGATTGTATAGAACCATCACTTATTGAGTATGTATTCTATGCCAGGCACTCCTTGACATGTTTTATAAAAACAGATATGGACAACAGGATGATGAAATGGAATTTTTCCGTCTAGGTTCCAGTTGAGGCTCTGAGTTAACAGATGCTGCATTCCAAGCAGGGCTTTGAAAAGAGGTGGAGAAAACCTAGGTCTGTCCCATTAGTTGACATCCATCGCTGAAAAAAAAAGGGTTGTTGGAAGTTTAAGAGGAATTTTAGAGAGTCACCAGGGTCCAGTGGGCCCTGAGTGGGAGGGGGCAGGGGTGCCGTCACCTCGGATCCAGTGAGCGGGGCTTTAAAGAGACCCCTAGGAGAACTTACTATGTGACCACATGGTTTTGTGACCATGACGGTTTGGGGGCCACAGTGGACGGGTGTCTAGTCACGTCTGACAGATCCACGGGGCAGGTGGTGGCTGGCTACCCTGATGGCAGAGAGGGTACTGTGGCTTCGGGATCAGCCCATGCGCCCAGGTTTTCCGGGGGCAAAGGGCACGAGTGCTTCCTGTGGACTCTCCCAGCATGACAGCCAGATGTGCTTGTCTCAGATCCTGACCAAGAAGCCCCCTCATGGGGGGAGGTGACCAGCCACATGCTACCCAGAGACTGCAGAGAGGGGCATCGCCCACTGCAAAGGAGCTGCAAGGGAGAGACCCAGAGATGGAGGGGTCTCCAGAGAACCCCCAAGAGCACCCCAAAAGGAGAGTAGGCGCAGAGAGTGTGACACCAACTCATCAGAGTATTAGGGAAGAACTTTCCTGCCTCTCTCTTCTCTTCTCTCCCCCTCCTCCCCCCGTCCCTCCACCTTGGACCCTGGAAAGGGTCAGAACTGTAGTTTGCAAGTTGGACCCTCTCCCCACAGGCAGCTGGCCTGCAGCAAACCATGCTAGACAAGACAAGTTGGTATAATCTGGATGAAGTTTAAAGAATTTTTTATTTCAATAGGATATATTAATTACTGACAGGATGGCTTTTGGTTACCTGAAAATGATCAGAAAAGTCGTGATACCCTCAATTTCATCCAGGTTTAGGGGGAAAAAATAACTCCATAGAATAAATTTAAAGAGACCATGAGAGACAAAAGTAAAGTTGGCTTTATGATTACATCTCCTGAGTCATGCCTATCCAACCTAACGTTACACACAGCTCCTCTCATTTAGTCTGCTCAATGCTATGAGGTGGGTAATATTATTATTCCCATTTCATAGACGAAGAAACAAGATTAAATAACCTGTTCAAAGTCACACAGATTATAAGTGATAGAGTTCAAATTCAGAGCCAGGCCTTAGAGAATTCTAGAGCCCATGGACTTAACTGCTGTCTATAGGAAAAACCAAATGATGAGAGCCTTAATCCTTTGGCTCATTAATTCCTGTTCTAGAAATCTAGCCAAAGAAAATAATACGCAATGCAGTTAAAAGTTTATGCATGAAGATATTCATTGCAGCTTCATTTCTAATAGGAGAAACGGGTGGGGAGGAGACCAAAATGTCTGTCAATTGACTTAGTTAAGTAATGCTACATTCACAGGATGGATCATTAAGCCTCCTTTACGAGAATTCTTTACAACAGAGGAACAGGTTTCTGAGATAGGACACGATATTGTAGGAAAGTTTAGTGTCTTATAAAGAAGCTACACGAGCCAGCACCTATGTGAATGGGCTCATAAAAAGTGGTGAGAAACACACAGTCCAGTGTCATCAGATCTGCCACCCTAAGGACCAAATCCTCCATTCCAGGTGCCTCCGAGTCGTCCCAGTGACCCCTGATCAGCACAGGCAAGATCCCACACGCACGGCTGGAGGAGGCAGACAGGAAACAAACACTGTCGGTGCACAGTGAAGTTGGCAAGTGAATAAATAATATTTTTAAAGCCATGCAGATTGAAATATTCTTAGTCACCTGGTGTAATATGATATATTACTAAGGTGACACCCAGGTGGCCACACTGTAAATCCTTATTCAGGTTTTTTTATCTTGGAGGGGAGCAGGGGAAGTACAGGATGCTGAACCTCAATACCCACTCTACCCAGTTTATCCTGCTCCATTTTAAAGTGTTTGCTGCAGGTTTCCTGCTCAGAAGGACTGGGCTGGGCTGTGGGAAACCGGAGCTGAAGCAGAAGCCCTGTCCTCGGGCAGCTTCTGTTCCTGCCTACTTGACCCCAGGACGGTCTAAGCCCAGCTCTCCAAGGTTGAAGGTATAATGAGGCTGAGGTTATAAATAGAAATAAGGCTTCCGGGGATGAATGTTCAGGCCCCTATGGACATCCAGGAGGGGGTTGTTTTACCAGCATAATTGGATTTGCCGATAAGCAACAAGGAATTAAACTGATCAGGAAGAGAGGGAGAGAGCTCTCGTGTTCATAATGCAGAATTTATCTAGCAGAGCTCTCTTCTTGGTCAAACAAAGAGCCATTTCCTTTATATCCTCCAGCAAAGAACATTTTATTTTGTAACCTTTCAGAAGAGCCTATGAGTTTGCATTTTTGACCTGTTTTTTTGCCCTTGTCTAAGAAAACCATGGTTATTTAAAATATGAGGTGCATTTTAAACAATCCTACTCTGAATTCACTAACAAGTCTCCCTAGCAAGAGGAATCAGTCCCTGAAATGACATTTTAAATTTATTTGCAAAGTTTATTACCCCTGCACACCATCTTTTTGCTCCATGGCCCTTCCCTTTTGCTGATGACAGTTCAAAACTACAAGATGCTAAAGCCACCAGGTCACTCATGGAGCAGTGTTCTCAAAGGCAATACTATGGGATTGGAGTCAAACTGTTTTACCTCCCTGGCTTGGTTTTCCTTTGTCTGAAATGGGATAAAAGTTCCAAGCCTATAGAGGCGGCAGATGTAGAGGAAACACCACCAGTCCCAGGTTCCAGCTCAGTCTCTGTCACTGATGTGCTGTGTGACCTTGAGTGCGTACACCACCTCTCTGTGCCTAGTCAAGATAATTGGGGGTGGGGGTGTGTGTGGGGGTGCTCTCTAAGGCTCCTTCCAGCACTAACTTTCTCTGATATTTTGAATGTTTTCAGCAGGGCTGTTAGAAGACAAAAGAAGATGATTATAGTTTGCTCATCTCTGAAATGAGGGTAAAATTCTTGTATTTATAGAAGGAAACACAGCAGTGCAAAGACGCTAGACTAAGGAGAGCTGAATTCTTGTCCTCTCTGTGTTGCTAATTCATAGGTGATCCTGAACCGCTGGCCTGGGCACACTCAGGATCCTCCTCTGTTAAGTGGAGACATTGCTGGACTGGCCAACTGCACAGGTGTGGGAGGCTGAACTGCAAGAAGGAACATGAACTTGGGAGCCCTGTGTCAGAAGTCCAAAGCACCACGGAGATGTGACAACATTTAGTAATCAGAGCTCCCACTTAGCACTGAGCCCTCACCCAGGGCAGGCACTGGGCTAAGCGCTTACGTGTGTTATCTCATCCATGGCTCACAGCAACCCTGAGGAGCTGTTATGCAGAAGGAAACATAAGCGCAGTGGGTGGTGATGGCAGCAAGGATTTACTCAGCCTCGGCTAAAGCCGGTGCCACTGGGCCTCGGCCCAACCCAGATGTGGATAAGAACAGGTGGTCCCTGCCCGAGCTCTGGGAGGGAGGGAGAAGCTGCCCCCCACCCTCACGGAGGAGACAGAGACTCATCCCAGCCTGCCCTCCAGCCCCTGACAAGGTGCAGCCCCTCCACGATTCCCTCCGAGGAGGTCACCCCCAGGACTGATGGGGCTGGGTGGGGTGTCAGCTCTTCCGTCTGTCTCCAACTCCAGGCTCCTTCTGGCCTCTCCCTGTCCCCCTACTCCCCCTCAAGGCCACCTTCTCCATGTCTCTGTGCCTCCCTGGCAGACACCACCCTCCTTACTGCTGCAGCACCTACCCTTTCCTGATCCTGCCATCCTGAGGCTTGCAGGGAGCAAGTGCCCTGGGGACCGGGGCGCAGCTCTACTCAGCAGGACGAGAGCCAGGATTCTGACCTGGAAATCAGGCCGGTTGGCCCTGTCCCGGCCCTCACACTCCTCAGGGCTTCTGGGATCTCCCTGGAGACGGGGCAAGCAGGGCCAGTCCTCAGGATGGACTTTGGAGGTCTCTGCATGCCTCCAGCTGTGTCGCCCTCCGCTCTGCCCCAGCCTCCTGACCACCTGCTCCCACCCCCACTCCCCAGGGCTCTGGATTGTGTCCCAGCTCCCCGGGCTCACGTCTCATGCCATCTGGTTTTCATCAGCTACTTGTACCCACTTCTCTGGCTCAACCCAACCTATTCTTAACTTTGCCTCACCCCACACCGTGGGATCCTCCTGTGGACCCCTTTGCTGTTTTCGTTGGCCAGTGTCTTCACTTGATGCTATTAGTGTCTTGGATGTAAGGAGACCTGAGTTTGAGCTCTGACTAAGTCCCTGGCATCTTATGTGATCGAAGACAAGCTCCTTCCTGGTTTTGTGGCCTCAGTCAATGAGGAGTTTAGATTAGATGATTTCTAAGGCCCCCAGTACCTCTAGAGTTCCATTATCTAGGGCCTTATCTGACAATTCACATTAAAAGGACATGTATTTCTCACCTCCCACCCCCACTGCCCTGGGAGAGCAGAGTAGGGAACCCTCAGACTGGATTCAGCTTGCTCTGGTGCCCCTAGGAAAGAAAGTTATGATGAGCAGAGACCCATGCCCAGTTGCATGCCCAGAAGACAGACTGGAGGTGCAGGGCATATAGTGGTAAAGGATCTGAAATTCCTTCTTCTCTCCCCTGAAAAAGTGTACAGGTAATAAGCACATAAGAACAATCCAACTGGAGAAAGAACAGATGAGTCCCAGAAAAACTCCAAATGACCAATAAATACGTGAAAACCCAGGCACCTTGATATCCACTCACACACACCCCTCCTGCTATCCTAGGTCTCTCTTTAATTAGTCCCCTTCTTACCATCTCCAGTGCACACACACACACTCCCGTTTGTTCACGCTGCCTGCATCTGTGACCTGGATAACCTGTAGTGGTTCAGAGTGTGGGCTCTAGAGCCAGATCTGCTGGTTTCAAACCAGGTTCCTCCATGAACAAGCTGTGGGCCTTGCGTTGTCCTGGAAATTTAATAGTTAATATAAGCAAACCACTAAAAACAGTGCCTGGCACATAGTAAGCAAGATGTATGAGTTAGCTATTGTTACATAATGTTCTGCACCCCCTCTCCCTCTGGTCGCCTGCAATCTGTTCTCACATGGCAGCAAGAGTGATCTTTTCAGAATTCAAATCTATCATGCACCTGCTGCCTAAAATCCTTCACTGACTTTCCTTGCTCACGGCCCCCAAATTTTTAGAGTGCCTACAAAGCCGATCAACTTGTGTTCTCCAGCCATGCTGGCTGCGACAAGCCAAGCTCTCGCACCCTACACCTTGACAGATGCTCTCTTCTGGGTCTGGAATCTATCTCCCACCCCCACGCTACCAGTCTCAGCTCCAGAGCTGAACCAGCAGTTGTGGTTCAGAAGGGTGGAGTGGGCCCAACTGCCTGTATTTTTTCTAAGTTCCTGAAAGGAACATTGATGAACAGTCATTACTATATTAGAAATGAGGAGTCATAATTTATATTACTTGCAAATGATGATTTGCAAGTAATTTATATGATTTATACAATAAATCATTTATATGATTTGCAAGTGATTTATATTGGAAAACATAAGGGAATCAGTGAGAAAACCACCAGAATCAGAAAATTCAGTAGAGGTGCCAGATAAAAGATAAAAAGAAAACAATCAATCACATTTCCATCCCTTCGCAATGGCAAGACTATACATAAAATATTTTAAAATAATATTATTGAGACTTATTTGTGATCCATATGAAGAAACTCATAAAATATAATTAAGATTTATGAAAAGGACTCAAATAAATGGAGATTGCTAATATAGTCTTATGTGACGAGAAGACTGTTTTAAAGCTAATAATCATCCCTGAATTAGTTTATAGACCTCATGGAGTTTAAAGCAAAATTCTAAAAGGATTCTGAGAATTGGTAATGTACAGGGATTTCTTAAGCTTCTCTTTGGTGATGATTTAAGGAAAGGAGGATAAGCTCCGAGATGGTTTGTGAACGTGGGTTCTATGATAAGTGTTCCTGAACTTTGTCTCACAAAGCAGGTGGGCCAGTGATATAATTAGAGGTCCCACACCACCCCTCAAGTGAGTGCGTTTAGGAGTAATTAGGCTACTAGGAGCTGAGTCGTGGCTTTGGGGTAGCAATTCTGGGAGAGTGGGCAGTACTTTCCTGCTGCCACACTGGTTCCAGGCAAATCGCCAAGTGACAGCGTGGCCTCCATTCATTTCGGTGCCAAGGCTCTCTCCGCACCCAGCCCATTAAGTCACCAGGATCCAAAGAGGAATAAGACATGGCGCCAGCCTGGGAAGATCCCAGGTGAGCGGAAGACACAGAGGGAGGCAGACACAACAAACCATAAGCCCAGGTGAATGAAGTCAGCCCAGCCAGAGGGGAAGGTACAGAGCCATGGGGGTGCAGGGCAAAGAGCAACGGAGTCTGGCCGGAGGATCAGGCAGGCTTTGTAGCAGAGGTGGCATTTCAGACTGGGAATTAAAAGATACAGCGTCTAATAAAGGTAGATGCGGTGAGAGAGAGGGAGGGAGTCCTGGGGTGAGGAAGCCACAGGAGGCATGGAAGCATGGGGTGGGTGCGGTGGCTGGACTGTGAGGAGCAGGGAATGAAAGGAGAGGTTATCTGGGGCTAGGGCAGTTGCTCTGGAGCAGGGCCAGGCTGTGTGTTTGGTCTTGATTCTCTTAGCAATCAGAAATCACAGGGGTTGATGGTGTGGGGGAAATGACAGGATCCAGCCTTTGGAGGGAGGAGATCTCGGGCGGCCCTGGAGGGACGCCTGAGGTGAAGATCGGGAAGCACGGATGCCAGTGAGTGGTGCCAGCCTGCTCTCTCTGGGCACGGTCAGAGTCCTGGATAAACTCCCGGTGCAGCTCCCCAAAGATCATTAGGATCGAGACCGCAGGCAACTGTACAAAGCCCCAAATCTGGTTTATCCCTGTTACAGATTGATTTGTGTTCCCCAAAAAGATAAGCTGACATTCTAATCCCCCAGCACCTCAGAATGTGACTTTTGAAAATAGGGTTGTTACAGATGCAATTAGGCAAGTTAAAATGAGGTCAGACTGCAGTAGGGTGGGCTCTGAATCCAGTTTGACTGGTGTCCTTATAAGAAGAGGAAATCTGGACACAGACAGACAGGGGAGAATGCCATGTGACGAGCAAGGCAGAGCATGGCAGCAAGCCACTGGCAGAAGCCGGGAGAGTCATGGAACAGCTTCTCCCCTGCAGACCTCCAAGGAAGCACAGCCCTGCTGACACCTTGATTTTGAACTTCCAGCCTCTAGCATTGTGAGACAACAAATTCCTTTTGTCTTGAGACCCTTCATTTGTGGTGCTTCGTTTCAGCAGCCCTGGGAAACCCCAAGGCAATCTCCGTAGTCACAGCCATGGGCACAGCATGGCAATCTGCACCCCCAAAAGGCAACAGCAGGGCAGAAGGCTGGACAGCCCCCCGCAGGGCCCGGGCAGAGCTGAGGACCAGCCGTGGGTGATGGGTTTCCCGCTCCCCTCATCTCGATCCGGTACCTGAGACCAGTGAAGCTGTCTCCCAACCACGCTCATCACTCAGCCCCAGACCACCGGAACTGTGGCCCCTGTGTGCACGGTGGCCTATGGCTGGGAAGCTAAGGACCAAGTAAGTCTAGAAACAAAACTATTGGTTTTCCAACCACAGTCTAGCTCTTTGACCCAGGACAGATCCTACCCTAATCCCTACAAAACAAATGATGTCCATCAGTTTCCCCAAGTCACTCACAGAATGCCCAACATCACCAATCATTACAGTAATGTGCATTTAAAACAGCTTTACAGCACACTCCTGACTAATATGACAAAATGGGAAAAAAACAAATCAGCTGCAAACAAATAAAACTGATAAACCTTAATACTGGAGGGCTGTGAGGCCAGCCAGCCATCATCAGTGTCACAGTAAATGATTTCCATGTTTCTGAAGAATATCTAGTAATATGTGACAAATATGACAAGAACTATAAAATTGTTCATACCCTTTGACCTACTAATTCCACTTGGGAATGCTTCCCAGTGAAATACTAGGAAAGTAATTTGTACAAAGATATTCATAGCAGTGATATTTATAATAGCAAGAAATTGGAAAGCGCCCAAAGGTTCAGCACTTAGGGATTGAATAAGCAAACTGGGTTGTGTGGACTCTGTGGGCCGCGGTGTGCCAGGAGGCTGAAGTGTGCAGACTCAGAAACAGTGAAGGCGGGTGCTGGGCCAGCGAGGCCGGAGACACCCCACCCCAGACAGCCTCTGACTCCGGCTTCCACATGGAAAAGTACAGTCAGTTAAGAAAAATAAAAAAAATAGTGAACTCAGTTATGAGGACTTTCGTGTTAATTTTGAGGGCTTTAAAGGTCATTTCCTATTAACTGGATTCCTTTTAAGAAAAAATTAAAAATTTAAAAGGAACACCCCACTGAGGAGATTCCACAGCCATCCTTGGGCACACTCATCAGCCTCTGTCACCTCTAACATCTAGTCTTTCTTTCTTTCCTGGCGTCTGTACAAAAGGAGCCAGGCTCATCCAAGTGACCAGATAAGGAGCCACAGGCCCCCTGTGGGGCCCCGACTCTGACCCAGGAAGCCTCTGTCCTCGACAGGCCGAGTCTTTCCCTCTCAAGGCTCACCCTGTGCACCGTTCTTTCTGTTCCATGCCCCTGTAATGGGTTAATAAAGCACATGTTGTATCTGTACCTCACATAATGTCTGACAACCAAAGCGTCTTCAAAACCCAAAGGGATGAGTGTCCAGTGGGGCCCCTGCAGCCAGAGGCCTGGGCTTCTCCAATGCCTACAGGGTGGGCATCGGCCTGGCACAGGGGAGGCTCCCCCGGGCAATAGCTTCCTTACCTGGCTGCAGCTGTCCGTCAGAATCACCTAGGGAGTTTGAAAAATAGAGATTCGTAGGCCCTGCCCTGGACTTCCTGGGAGCAGGACTCGAGAACGTGTAATTTTAAAACCCTCCCAGGTGTTCTGATGTTTGTAAACCATTGTTGTAGAGGCTTTGAAGCCTGAGAAAGGTTCCACGGGGCCTGCCTTCCCGGGCTTCTGAGTTCAGAGGGCCCTTATTTTGGGCCGAAGGCCAGCTTGTACCCAGCAGTCACAGAAGACACAACTCTCACACACACATGTGCACACACACACACACACACACACACACAGGCCCCTGAGAGTATAAGGGCTCCCTTGTTCCCCAGATGCCAAGAGACAGCCTCTGACTCAGCCCCCGCATTTGGGGTTCCCTGACACCCCGAGCCCCCCATCTCCCCGGTCCCCCACTGCCTGCTGGCTTGGCTCCTGACCCACACCCTCACCCTGGGTGGGGCAGTGGGGGCCTGTGGCCCTGCCTGCCCAGGCCATACTTACGGAGTCATTTTATAAAGCTGTGTCCTCCTTTCAAACAGCGACCCTCCCCAGGCCCAGGGCCACACCCCGGCCATGGGTGTGGCCGGGGCAGACTTGGTCTCACTGCCCCCTGTCTCCACGACACTCTTCAGCTTCACATTGATGTTTGAGTCCCCCAGCCTGTTGTCAGGAAACACGGACAGTCGTCACCCTCCCCCCTGCAACCACCCTGCCAGGTGAGAGCTGGTTGAAGGTGGCCTCCAGGGTTCTGGGAACCTGGAGAGCAGGGAGAGCAGGTGCAGAAAGGCTCCAGGGATCTCTTCCCAGGGGTCTTGGAGCAGCTTTCTGAGCCCTATTTGGATTTGAGGAAGTGACAAACCAGGCCACTCTGCTGAGCTCTCCCAACTGTTCTGAGATAGGAAGAGGCCTGGGGGCTCCCCAGAGCACTGTCCCCACAAAAGCATTGTCTTGGAGCCCATAGTGGCCTGGTTTGAGGGATCTGGGTCCCTTAAAGGGGTAGGGGCAACCTTCCCAGCAATGGCAGGGTCCAGGATATGCCAGGAATGAGCCTGGGCTGAGGAGAACAGGCACAAAAGCCAGATCTCCAGCCCCTCTGCAAAGACCATCCTCATCCTGCTCCCTCACCACAGGGTCCCAGAGCAAGGGGTGGGCAGCTGCCCCCTTGAGCTCAGAGACCCTGCCCTGAGGGAGGAGAGCCAGTCATTGGATTCTCAGAGATCTGGAGTTGCACAGACTTGAAGCATCCTTGTTCTCCCTGTGGAGGCACTTGAAGGGCATTTCTGCTCCCAACTTGGGGCCTCCTCTGTCATCTCCCTACACACACACACACACACACACACGTCTCGGCCCAGCCTCACCTCCAGTCTGCCAACAGCACCCAGCTCTCAGGGGTGTTTAGGGGAAGCGCAGCCCTCCAGCACCTGGTCGGCCTCAGCACCGATGCCAGGCCTTAGGAAGAGCCCAAGGGTCCTGTGTCCTGTTCAGAGGATCGTTGGCTTTGTTTTTGTTGAGACAATGGCCAGAGAGGATCAAGGGAGAGGGAGGACAACTTGCTGCTTTAGAACCAACCCCAGACTGGGTTTGTCCCTGGGAGCAGTGGAGAAGGGCTGGTGTTGGGCACGGACGGCTGAGGCTGGTGATGCCAGTCAGGAGGACGGAGTGAGCTGAGCTACGGCGACTGCTGAAAGCACCGGTAACTGCAGCCGAGCTGAGTCCTGTGCAACCGTCAGCAAGGCCATGCCTATGCCACGTAGGAAATGGGCATCATGGTTCACACAGCATCTGTAATGGGGTCTTTGGCATCTCAACTTGTTTCATTACTTTTCAGTGTCCTTCAGTGTCTGGGCTAACAAAGATTCACAGACGTCCTCACCACCAAATATGTAAGTCAAGGTAGGGGCCATCTGGCTGCACACACCTCCACGGGGAGGTCAGCAGATAAAGCAGAGAACAAGTGGCTCTGGCTGGAGCTGGGGGAGGGTGGGTCTAGAGCTGCACCCCCAGCCTCTCCCTGCTGCTGGCACTTCCTGTGACCCTGGGGCTCCAAATGCTGCTTGAAAATCACTCGTCTGGTCCAACCTTCCCATCTTCAGATGGAGAGCTGAGGCCCAGGGAGTGATGTGCCAAAGGTCACAGGGCGAGTTGGCAGCAGAGCCAGGATGGAGCTGGCCGGGAGCTCCAGGACCACTGACTGTTGTGGTCTCCAGCTCCTGGCAAAGGAGCCACCCTGCTCCCAGCTCTGAACGCCTCCAGCCTTCCCCCGTGCCCTGCTGGCTCCTCTGCATGGAGCCACCCCTTCTGGAAATGAGCCTGTAATCTTGGCTCTTCAGGGCTGGATCCTGATGCTTGTTCCCAGCCTCTTCTCATTGTTCTCCCTGGATGTCCCCTTCCCTTCCATGGACCTGTCCATGCCCCCGTCTATAGGGACTCCCAAATCTCCTTCCTAATGGCTCCTCTGAGCTCCAAAGGGCTCCTCTTAACTCTCCACACTCCAAACTGAACTTATTTCGCCCCAGACCTGCTTTCTACTGAGTTTTCAGGCAACGTGAATGGCTGCACCCTCCCCTCAATCCCCACCCCAGAACCCAGATGCCACCTGCCCTCGCTCCCTTTCATCGAGCCCCGTGGATTTGACCTCTGAAGCCCTCCCAGTGGCCCCTCCCCTCCATCCCCAGTGCCTCTGCCCGGGTTAGGCCTCGCTTGTCTCCAGGCACCTACCAGTGTGTGCGTCTCCTCCGCTGGGCAGAGAGCTCCATGCGGGCAGTGACCGTGTCTCCTGCCTGCCTGTAAATCCCTGGTGCCCGGCACAGAGAAGGTGCCTAGCGAGCAAGTGCTCGACGAACGGGGCCTCCGGGAGAGCCTGAATGCCCATGACGGAGGAGGCCGCAGCTGATCTAGCAGAAACCTGAAGCTGCTGGCAGTGCCTCTGCAGGTGTACCCGCCCCTTCACCTCAACCCAGGTACAGTAAAGGAGACGAGCCAGGGGTCTGGGTAATGCTGGGCCTCCTGAGCACTTAACAACCCCCAAATGGTTGCAGGTATACATATATAAATTTATTAAGATTTTTACTTATATAAAATATGTAAAGAACACAGTTTACAAATAGTAATAAAATGTCTAATACTTTTTATTAAATCCCAAATAGCCCATTTAGTCTCATGGATTCTTTCATAGATTTCTGCTGAACTCTTTATCTGTGGTTGCAATCGACACATGAGTGTAGCGCCCACTTGAATGGTGGGTGAGGTTTTCATTTAAGTTAACAAGTAAGATGAAAGTGAAACAGAGACTTGTGTCAACTTCACTCATTCATCGGTGACCTGGGTGACATCTTTGCTGAACTGGTTAATAGTTTATGAATTCTGGAAGAATATTTCCTCAGTGTTTTGTGTAATTCACATTGTAGCAAGTACAGAGGTAACAAACTTTTAAATTTAATTGCGTTAATAACATTTTCCCATCATGTTCATATGTGCAATCAACAAACAGTAAATCAAGTCTTACTTTGTAGACTTGCTGACTGCTGGGGTGTAAGTGCTCCCTCCCTGGGTGATTCTGTGCCGTGACTGGAGATGGGGCTGGGAAGTCACGCACAGTAGCGCACGCGGCTATGTAACACATCCACTGTTCAATGCAATAGACCTCCATAACCTCAAGAGCACAGATGTAGTAAAATGTAATAAAATAACTGGGCCATGGTGAATTTTGAGTATTTATTGCCTTCGTTTTTAATGTAATTTATCTGATTTTAAGTTTATATAGTTTAGTTCTCAGTAATGGCAGTGTTTAACAACTGGCTTACAAAAGTTTTCCTTTACTGTGCAACTGATTCTGGGGAATCAATGATAGCCAGCTCCAGAAAAATTACCCTAAAGAACTGAACATGACCTGCCATAGCCCCAGCCTTCTAGGCTCTAGGTTGGGAGATGCCAGAGATGAGAACATGAGTCAAAAAGACTTCACTGGGTGACCCCAGCAGCTTGTTTCCACTACGAGAGCCTTAGATTCCTCAACTTTAAAGGGACAGTAATGCCCACCAACTCCTGGGCTTACACACACATCACTTCTCCACTCTGCACACTCGTACGCTAGTTTATTTCCATCATCCTCCTGATATACATACCCCCCCCACATACACATATGACTTCAGACACTCCATGCACACATAACCCTCACCCTCCCAATCCGTACCACATACATTCACATGTCAACACCACACAACCATCTCACCTACCCTGAGCAGACAAGCTTATGTGGATACACCACATACCTATTTTTTCTCCAGCATACGTTATACACACCCATCATCCACATATCCAAACAGCCATATACCCCATTCTCCTTCACATACTTCATACCCCCATCCCTGTCAAGTACACCTGTTACTCCCCCACCAGCCATTTCACGTGGACACACTTCACCCTCCCCCCCCACACATTCCCTCCCCTCCCCAGCACATATGTTCACACCATGCACACATGCCTACCATCATCTACCCACATTTCCCTCCACTCACTCATGTATCACAGCCGCTCACACATGCCGCCCCTGATACACGGAGATCACATGCTCAAGGCACTCCCACGTCATGCACGTGTCCCGAGACAGGAGATCCCCGCTGCCAGCCCTCTCCTAAGCCCAGTGAGTGGAATCCAGTAGCATAAGGCAGGGAAGCTGGGCTGAGCCTCCCTGGGGAGACAGCTCACTTCGTGGTACGTCAGGATCTGACCTGAGACATGGGGAGGACCGGGGAGGACTAACGAGGGCTGGGAAGGGTGGGCCAAGGGCTCCTGGCTTCAGAGCAGTCCACCCCCTCCTACTCTCCCCAGCACCCCCAACGCCGAATAAAGTGCCCCACCTGCTTCTAGAAGCTCCTCCCATGTCTGCTGGGGGATCTGGGGGTCTTGCTCAGGCTAGAGCAAATGCTGAGCTCAGGCTCTCCTGGGCTCACGGGGAGGGATCCAAGGGCAAGGGGCACAGGATCCCGAGGGAGGGGCTAGTCACAAGGGGAACCCAGAAGTCAAGGCTCCCAGCTACAAACCCCACAGATGCCCTCAGGACCCCAGGATGTACTGCTTTCCTGTGTTTTGCCAGACTGAGGCATGGCAGAGGCCTGTTAGTGTCGGCCCCTCCACCATCACGTCTACACTTCTGCATGTCACCACAACTCATCCTTCCCACTTGCCGGTGTCCGTGAGGCCTGGTGAGAGTCCCCAAGGACCCACCCCTTCATCTGAGGGAGGAGGACCCAGTGTCCAGTGGACTAAGGCTTAGCTCCAGGGCCCAGGATGGGCAGGTGAGTAAGCGCAGTCAGACCACTCTGAGAGTGATCTCAGACCAGGCCCCTGACAGACACAGGGAGACCATCTCAATGGCACATCACCTCTTCTCACAGTGCCACCTGGTGATCCAGAGTGATGGCAAGGCCTTAGAGGAAGATGGTGAGTGTGCAACTCCATCTCTCTCTCTTCAGAGAGCTCACACGCTCAGTCACACGTGCCCCGCCACACACACACACACACACACGCCCAGAGATCTGCCACAGCACAGCCTGGGCATGGAAAACCGCCCTCTGGTCTAGCCCCAGACAGGACACCCCCCATCCACCCCACCTAGTGCAGCCAGTTCTCTCTGGACTCCACATCCTGATCCTCCCAGAAGATATTGCTCTCAAATTTCCATGGCAACAGCAGTCAGCTTTCCTGACTGAGTACAAGCCCCGTCTCACTGTCTAGCTAAGGGGATTTCCATGGACACAGGCTGGGCATCCAGCCCTGCACCCCAGGCTTGGCTTGGCCATGATTGCACTGAGGTGCAGCCCCTAACCCTCTGCACCTCAGGGTCCCCGTGGGTCCAGTGAAGGTGACCCTTTCAGCTCTGACACACCAACCCTCGGCAAGGCTTCTCCACAGAGGATTCCCCAAACGGAACCAGGATCAGCAGGAGGGTCCCCTTCCTCTCCCCACAGTCCACCCTGTCCAAGCCCCCCTCCTCTTCACCTTCTGGCCTTCGAGAGCTTGTTTGAGATGACTGGGATTAAGACATAAAAACACTGAGGCTCATGGCACACTGCCCCACAACTCTACCATGCCCTCAGCCAGAAGTAGCCCTACTCCCTGCCCCATTTACTAAGCATGTATACCCAGGCACACACATGTACACAAGTGTGGCAGACACAGGAACTTGCTCACAATGTTCTACATGCATGTTCTTTACATGGATTGGGCAGCGCATGCATGCATGCCGGGATGTAAATAGAGGGGCACATCAGACACACCTAGATAATCATGGAAGTGCACATACACACATATATGCTAGCACAGACATACAGGCTGGGACACAGACAACCGTGTGTGGTTAGGACATACCCACAGGCACGCACATATGCATCCCCTTTGCAGGGATGGGGATGGAGCTAGTCCCTGTATCTACCCCTTAATCCCTATGCACAAGCACACACACACACACACACACACACACACACATACACCCTGGCCCTTGTCTCTGCTCAGGCCCAGGAAGGGGCGTGAGGAATGTCAGAAAGTTACAAAAGAGTCAGATCCTTGAGAAGGGGATGCAATCGCAGACAAAGAGACTGTAAACATCATCTGAATATTTCTATATTTCTAGACTAACAAATTTTTGAATCTCAACAAAATGGACTATTTTAAAATAAAAAAGAAGTAGAAAAGTCGATTATTCTACTAACAATGGAAAAAATGGGAAATGTGGTCAACACCAGTACTGTGGGATTGAGAGGATCTTCTTGACCAAAAGAGGGAAGAGAGATGAAACAAAATAAGGTTCCAGTGGCTGAGAGATTGCAAATGGAGTCGAGAGGTCACTCTGAGGTATTTTTATGTGCTATATACATATTACTTTTTAGTTTTAGCGTGTTGGAATGGCTAGAGGGAAATACCTGAAGCTGTCCAACTGCAACTCAGTGACCTTGATTCTTGAAGACGACTGTATAACTAAGTAGCTTGCACAGTGTAACTGTGTGATTGTGAAAACCTCGTGGCTTGCACTCTCTTTATCCAGAGTATGGATGGATGATTGGAAAAATGGGAACAAAAATTAGATGAAGAACTGGGTGGGATGGAGGGGATGGAAAGATTCAGGCATTCTTTTTTGCTTTTATTTCTATTTCGAAGTAAAGAAAAGGTTCAAAAATTGATTCTGGTGATGAACGCACAACTGTATGATGCTGCAGTGAATAACTGATTGTACACTGTGGATGACTGTAGGGTGTGTGAATGTATCTCAATTAAACTGTGTTTTAAAAAGTAAATGAACAATGGGGAAGAGGGAAATGGGATGTTTTGGATGTTCTTTTGTATTTTAATCTTTATTTTATTTTTTGGATAATGAAAATGTTCAAAGTTCGATTGTGGTGATAAATGTACAACTATATGACAATACTGTGAACAACTGATTGTACACTTTGAATGACTGTATGTTATGTGATTATATCTCACTAAAAATGCATTAAAAAAGAAAGAAAGAAAGAAAGAAAATGTGGTCAAACAGCTCCAGACAAGAAAGGTACCATACCCAACTGAATTTTGAAGTGACTCTTTTAAAACTTTGAAAAATAGATAATTGTTATGATAGAGGAACCACTCAATAACACACAAAAAAGATATGATGCAACCAATTAATTTTGAAAGTTAATCAAACCCTGATATAAAAATCTTGCTCTCCAAAAACCTAAATCTCTACTACATAACAGCCTCTCTTATTAAAAATACATACAAAAATTCTAACTAGTATTATGTTAGCAAGTCAAATCCAAAAGTAAATTGAAATAAAACTGTAACATGCACCAAGGAGGGCTTATCCCAGAAATGGAAAGCTGGTTTAATAATAGTAAGTCTATTTAAATAATAGATCACATTAATAAGTCCTAAGGATAAATGCCGTATATTTTTAACAGATACCAAAAAAGGCCTTGGATAAAATTCAGCTCTCATTTCTGATTAAAATAAACTTCTTAGTTTTGGGGATTGAATCATGTCCCTCATAAAGACATGCTCAACTCTTAATCGCATTCCCACGGGTGTGAACTATTAGTTGACAAGAACTTTGAGACGTTATTATCAGTTCAGGGGCGGACTCATCTGTGATGAGCACCTTGGAGGAGCCCAAGTCGATGAGGCTACACTGATCGGGGCGGGGCTCAATCCACAGGGTTGGAGTTCCTATAAGCAGAGGAAATTCTGGATGCAGTGAGGCAAGTGGAAGTAGAAGCCAGAAGTCAGCAGAAATCAGAGCAGCAGACAAAAGGAGAGAGAGATCCCCATGTGATGGGGGACTGCCTGATGCCACAGACTCTGGGAGAAAGCAAGGCCGGTTGAGACCCTGAATTTGGATTTCTAGCCTGCAAAACTGTGAGCCAATTAATGCCTGTGGTTGAAGCCAACCCGCGTCACCCATGTCACAGCAGCCCTGGCAAACTGAGCACTTAGTAAACTAGGGACTGAAGTATGATTATTAAAAGGATAAAAAATATCTCAGATACAACTAAACATTTTTTTGTAAATCCTAACCAATGCAATAATTATTTTTAAATGTACAGTTATTAGGAAAAGATAAACATTGTTATTTGCATATAATGCCTGCCCACCTAAAATCCAAGAAAATTAACTGAAAAACCGTTAGAACTAATAAATAGGGAATTTGATGAATACAGAACAAATATCCATTTTTTGTGGCTTTCCTACATGTCAGAAACATCCAGTTAAAAATTATAATGAAAGGAGATCCTATTCACAAAAGCTATTAAAAAATGATGTATCTAGGAAAGCTTCATAAGAAATGTCTCAGACAAACATGAAAACAAACTAAAACTCTACTTATACAAATAAGCCAATACAAATCTTTACCTGGACAAACAACCTTGATAAAGAGAGATGCATACTCTCTTCCCTTATGGTAATTTATAATGTTGTTAAATGAATTCATAGGTTCAATGCCATTCTAATCACAAATGCAGTAGGATTTTTTTTCCAACTGGACAAATTTATGCCAGAATTCATCAGGAAAAATAAGTCAATTTTCCAAGCATGCTGGTTTCAAGCTGTTATGTACCCCAGAAAAGGCCATGTTCTTTTAATCCATTCCTGTGGGTGCAGAGCTATTGTACGTGAGACCTTTTGATTAGGTTGTTGCCAGGGAGATGTGACCCACCCAATTCAAGGTCGGTCTTAATCTTTTACTGGAGTCCTTTATGAGAGGATAAAAGGCAGAGAAGTTTGGAGAGAGCTCAGAGAGAGAAACACCCAGAGAGTTTAGAGAGAAAAGCTCCAGAGAAACAAGCAAGGATCCACAGAAACTGAAAGAGCCACTGAAGCCAAAACCTGAAAGCAACAAAACCCAGGAGCAAAGGACCAGCAGACGCCATCCACGTGCCTTGCCATCTGACAGAGGAACCCTGGATGCCAGCGGCCTTCCTTCAGAGAAGGTATCATCCTGTTGATGCCTTAACTGGGACATTTTCATGGCCTTAGAACTGTAAATTAATAAATCCCCATTATAAAAGCCAAACCATTTCTGGTATACTGTATTCTGGCAGCTTTAGCAAACCAAAACACCAGGATAGCCAAAAAAAATTTTTGAAAAAGAAGCATGAGGAGGCACTTGCCACACCAGGTATCAAACTGTACTATGAAACTACAGTAACCTAGAACAGTGTTGCTGGCACAAGAATGACCAAACAGATCAATGTAATACGGAACAGAACCATGTATACATAAGGAACTGGTTTATGATAAAGATGACATGTATTTCAAAACATTGAATAAATGTTGGATTATTTAATAAATGTTTAGAGATCAATTTGCTATCCATTTGGGAGGAAAAATGTTAATCCCTACTAGACACCATGAACACACAAAAATAACGGATAGATTAAAGATTTGTTGTAAAAAAGAAAATTATAAACTACAAGTAGAAAATGTTAACAAATATTTTTCTAATCATGTGCAGGGAGTGGGGGACATTTTCTAAGCATGTTTCTAAAGCCAGAAGCCATGAAGATCTTAACAGGTTAAAATTACATTCTTCTATATGGCAAGACACATTGTAAATGAGAATGCAAAGTTGGCAAACACGCAACAAGCGAGGCATCTCACATATTGCCGGGAGAGTGTCGACTGATACAGTCTTTCTGGAAGGCTATGTGGTAATACGATGGTATCAAAGACCTTTAATGATAACCAATCCTTTTGAGTCTTTCATTTTACTTCTTTGAAGCTATTCTAAGAAAGTAATCATATGAGCATGGATATTTATATACAAAGATGTTCATCAATGAGAATACAGAAATTATCAAAATAACCAAAACAAGGGGATGTTAAATAATTTCAATAAGTCCATGAAAACAACCATTATATAGCCATTTAAATAATATTTGTCAAATAATACTTAATGATATGGGAAAATATGCTACATGAAAATTTTAGATTACAAACGTTTACACAGCATGCACAAATACGTATAATTCCCACTTGCTAACAAACACATACTACATATTTTTCCATAGTATCTAAGAATATTTTTTCAGAATAGCACATAAGAATTTAAACCAATTTTTCTCAATTAACAAACAATTCTCTGCATTAACAAAGAACAGCAACACAACACAAATTAAAACAACCTTATTTCCAGAATCTACTTTGCTGTGTTCACAACTCCATTCCTTGGGCTCCTTATCATTCCTGATGGAACGTTATATAATAACTGTTGAGCATTAGCTACCAAAGGCTTCCTTCCTTGCCCCAAATTTAAGCTTTTAGTTTGTCTCAATGGCATTCCTTTGGAGAATATCTGTGTAATGTCTTAGAAACATGCATCCTAACAAAGAAAAATGTTGTTGGTGGAATAAATAAAAATTAAGTGGTTGGGAACAGCATATGGAAAAAGAGATAAGAGACAGAACAATGGCAGAACACATAATTTTCTCTAAGGTCTTACATAGTTAGATAGAACTTATTCTTATGATGGGGGGAGCTGCACTTCTTGGAAAAATAATACAATATTTTACCCAGGATGTTTTGGCATTATAGTAACAGCTTTTTGGCCTTACTCATTTTTTAAAAATGAACTAAGATTACCAGGGATGGGTGCATAAGTAAAAGATTAAAAAGAAACGCACTGGCAGGAGGCCGCAGCCAGTCCCACGCAGTAACCACGTTTTGCAACCAGTATGACAATGATGTCACTGGTTGGAGCCCTTAAGGCAGGATTCATCAAATTGAATATGCAATGGAAGATGTCAAGCGAGGTTCAGCCACAGTTAGGCTGAAATCAAAAACCCATGCAAGTGTTGGCTGCACTAAAGAGGGCACAATCAGAGCTTGTAGCCCATCCAAAAAAATTCTCCATGTTGCCAATCATATTGGTCTCAATTGCAGGGCTTACTGCTGATGCTAGACTGTTCTGTAATTTCATGCACCAAGAATGTTTGCATTCCAGATTGCTGTTTGACAGACCTCTTCCCGATGCTTATCTTGTATTTCTAATTGGAAGCAAGACCCAGGTATCAACACAACGACACAGCCAAAGATCATATGATGTGGGGTTGCTCACTGCTGGTTATAATGATATGGGCCCTCATATTTTCCAAACCTGTCCATCTCCTAACTATTTTGACTACAGAGCTATGTCCATTGGAGCCTGTTCTTAATCAGCTCATACTTACTTGGAGAGACATATGTCTGAGTTTATGGAGTGCAATTTGAATGAACTGGTTACACATGGTCAGTGTGCCTTAAAAGAGACATTTCCTGCAGAACAGGACCTAACTACAAAGAATTTTTCCACTGGAATTGTTGGTAAAGATTTGGAGTTTACAATCTATGGTGATGATGATGATGTGTCTCTATTCCTGGAAGGTCTTGAAGAAAGAAAGAGAGAGAGAAAGGCACAGTCTGCTCAACCTTCTGATGAACCTGCAGAAAAGGCAGATGAACCAATGGAACATTAAGTGATAAACCAGACTATATGTGTATTATCAAATATGTAACAATGCAGGAACACGTACTGAAATGACAATAATCTGTACTTTGAACCAAAAGATGCAGAATGGTGGAACAATATGTTTTAGGAATCAGTCTAGAAGTGAGTTTTTTTCCAAGTTACCTAACTGAAGCCATATAATGGGATGTTTGTTTTTTTTTTTTTCTTTGAGAGGAGCTATATAATTTTCTAGAAAGTATAGGGTACCTGTACTACTGTTTTTATATGAAGAACCTAGTGTCTTTGTGGTTTTAAACTCAACTGTAAAATAAAATTGTCTCAACTGCAAACAAACAAACAGAAAAAGAAATGCATCAATGAAAAGATGCTCAACTTCATTATTCACCAGGAAAATGCAAAGTAAAAAGTACAATATCAGCCACCAAAATGAAAAAGATGGAAAACATCGAGCACTGTGAAGATGTGGAGCAAGCAGAACTCTCATACAGTGCTGGTGAAAGTGAATTGGTAGAACTACTTTGGAAAATTGTTTGTCAGCACCTATTAAAGCTGAACATATGACTCAGTCATTCCACTCACAGGTACGTACCTCTCAGAAATAAACACACATGTGCACCAAAAGACATGCACGAGAATATTCATAGCAGCACTACGCATAATTGCCAAATACTATAAACTTCGCAAATACCGATCAACAGTAAACAGAGAAACACATTGTGGTACAGCTGCACAATGGAATACTATATAGCTACAAGAATAAATGAACTATAACTATCTGTATAACATGGGTGGATCTCACAAATACAAGATTGGGCAAAAGAAGCCATATTCAAAGAGTAAGTAATGAACAATCCCAATTATATAAATGCCAAACCCTTACTTGATGTTAGAAGTAAGGATAACAGGTTTGGGGGTCAGAGGGTGGGGACTTCTAGGGTGCAGGCAATTCTCTGTTTCTTGGTCTGGGTGGTGTTTCCATGACTGTGTCTAGTTGTGGAAATGCATTATAAGCTGTGCACTTATAATCTGTGCACTTTTCTGTATGTTAAACTTTAACACAAAATTGAAAAATGGAAATACATCAAACTGTCAACAGGAGTTAACTTTGGGTTAACTTTATAACTGTATGACTTTATACGTTATTTTATTTTTATTCCTTACAATGTTTTATGTATTTCAAGTTTACTATGATGAACATATGATCTTTAAAAATTTTAGTGTTATTTTTCAATGCATGTATTCAGACTACATGATGTTCACCATGGTTCTGAAAGGTGCTGTGAAGTTGGCTTGGGCAGGAGATCACCTGTTTCTTTTCCTCAGGGGCATCTACAGCCTCTTTTGGGTCTGGACTGGTGGTTCCCAAATCTGTCTGAACATCAGAATCATATGAGAAGCTATTACAAATTCAGATTCTTGGACCTCACTCCTAGGGTTGATCCAGGATGGGCTCCGAGATGGCGCCCCCCAAGTTCTAATTTCCTAGGACTACAAGCCACGGGATCTAGGCTGTGGAAGCTGCAGCTCTCCCTGCCGGCCAGGGGCTCAGGACACCTGCCTGCAGCACTGCGAGGCCCCCTCGGGTAGGGCTGCGGAATAAGGACTCGGCCCCAGGGGTTCGGAGCCTCCTAGGAGAGCTGGAGTTCAGAAAGCCCAAGGTGGCCCAGGCTTCAGAGTACAGGAGAGCACAGATTATTGCATCAAATAGTCTTGGGCTCAAATTCTGCTCTATAGTAAGCTCTGTGATTTTAGGCTTAACCTTTCTGGGTTTTTGCTACACCACAAGAATTCACAGGGGTTCTAACACCTATTTCACAAAACTATGAATATTAATAAGGTAAACTAATAATACTTAATACAGATCACAATATTAACAGTAATTATATATATGCAATTATTACATTTCCTTACACATTATATTTAATATTACATATAATTATATAATAGTATATATAATAGAGATTAATTGATATTGGGTATAGATTGTCTCATTTATGGAAAGTCTAAAGGTTTTAGGAAATACAGCTTTATCTGATATGGTTCCCTCTTGTGGACATGACAAATTAAAATATCCATCCATTCATTCATTCTAGGAAGATAAACGGGCATCTTTGAAAGCCTGCTTCATCACTTATTAACTTGGGCGATTTAATAAGTGTGCCCTTGGGCAATTTACTTCACCATTCTGTGTCTCAGTTTCTTCATCTGCAAAATGAGAACAACCTTGTAGGATTGTTGTGACTATTACATGAATTGGTATATGTAAATGGCTTTAAAAAATGTATGGTATATTGTAAGTCCTTAATAAATGTTGGCTAGTATTAGCCATTTGACTATCATTTATTGAGTGCTTATTGTGCACAGGGGCTGAGGACACAAAAAGCATAAGACAGACATGGCCCCTACCTTCGTGGAGCTTGTTACTGCATGGCTGTAGAGTACATAAATACCTTTTAAAATAGATGAGCAAATGGGATCTTTCCTCTCAGAGTTATATTGCATGGTGGCACGTCTAGTCATCAAAGCCCTTTATCAATCCTATGCTAATGTCTCTTTTTGATAAGCATTTCCTGTGATATATCAAACCCTCTGTGGCACACGAAGGACACAACTCTGAAGCAGAAGGTATAAATTCAGCGATAGAAGAGCTCACATAAATTTAGCTCTTGTGGGGAAGAGCAGAGAGGCAGCACAAACCCTCAAGCCCAGCATCTCCGCTCTGGGAGAGGCCCTGCTGCACTGAACCTTCTGCTCTGGGCCTGACAGCCTTGGAGACACTGGTGGTCTTGTGTCTCCTTGTTTCCACCAGCCATGCCTCCACACCCACCTTTCATTCATTCATTGCATTTACGCTGAGCACCTACTGTGTGCATGGTCCTCCAATGAGGGCCCAGAGCAAAGCAAGACATGGCTGAGTCAGAAATAATACATGACTACGGTAAAGTTTACAGAGAGTTGTCAAAGAGTTTAGCACTGGGTGTGACTGAGAACTTCTGTGTAGGCTTCCTGGAGGTGGTGACACCAAGTCCTGAAGGGTGATAAGTTTACTAAGCAAATGGAGGGAAGACTGCTACATGGGGAAGGCGCCAAGGTGCAGGCCAGAAATGGAAGATGGCAGGTGAGTCTGGAGCCGGCGAGAGCAGTAAAGAGCCTTTAGTCTCCACTAAGAATGCTGGGCTTTATGCTAAAGCTTTAGAGAAGCCACTGAAGATGCTAAATTGGAGATGTTATGATCAGATTTGTGCTGTGGAAAAATAACTCTGACTTTGGTGTGGCGAGCGGATTGGAATGAGACAGGGCTGGAGGCAAGGAGGTTGTTTTCAGGCTTTCATAGTAAATAAGACCAAAAACACTGACACAAACTGATCCGGTGGCCAGAAAGATAGAAAGAGATGCATTGAATCATGTCCCACTCTCCAGTCCTACCCTCCAGTTCTGTGGGTGTGAGCCCATTTGTAATAGGACCTTTGAGGATGTTATTAGTTAAGGTGTAGCCACACTGAATAAGGATGGGCCTTAATCCAATATGGTTGAAAGCCTTATAAGTGAAGGACATTAGACACAGAAGTGGAAACCAGAGGAAACAGAGAGGCAGATTGCAATAAGACAGAGGCAGAGATTAAGCCACCACCAGAAAGCTACAGATGTAGGAGAAATCATGGCCTGCCAATGCCTCCAAAACTGTGAGACAATAAATTCCTATTGTTTAAGTCAACCATTGTGTGGCATTTGTCATAGCAGCCCTGAAAAACTAAAACATCAGGCATGCAAAGAGCAGGAGATGAGGACCCAAAACCAGGAGAAACAGCAATCACTAGGAACATAATAGAAATGTCACAGATGATAGAATTATCAGACAAGGACATAAAAAGAGGGTATTATAAATTTACACTACATAGTAAGGAAGGTGGAGGAAAATATGAATATGATGAGAAAAGAAATGAAAGCTATAATGAACACATAAATCAAACTCCTATAGGTGGAAAAACAAAATACCTAAAATAAAAAATACACTGCATGAGTCAAATCTATTCCTGAAGTGTAATGGCTATCTCCAAACTCTGAGATGTTGATCCCTTAGTGTATAATCTGATTGGTCTCTGGAACACTGGGTATCAGTGTTATACCTGAAACTCAGAGTTAGAGCTCGGCAGATATGAATATCAGTATTAATATATATGGCAACTGTTAAAAAAAAAAAAAAAGTTGAGATAGGGCCCAGACTTCAATTAGAGATATGAATAAAGCAGCTCTGGTTAAGACTAGAACAAATTGGGCCAAAGGGTAAAGGTTGAAACTGACTGTGTTAAAACTTCAACTTCCATGTGAGACCAAGGGAAGAGATGTTTATTTGGTGTAGGATCTATATTTTCTAAACAACACAACTTCTACAGTTAGTTTGTTCAAACACCACAATTACATCGTACTTTGAACAGAAAGTGAGCTAGGATAGGTCTGTATAGATTAGAATGAAATAGCAATACACCCTAAAGTAATTTGGGTGCAGAATAAAAATATATATTCAGGGCCCCCCTTTAGAGCTGGGGGAAGATGAGGAGGTGTTGGACTTCCTGGATTGTTGCTGATGTTCTCACAAACATTGAGGACTGACAGCTTGATGTGCTGAGCCCTCTGTCTTGGGGCTGGCCCCTACGAAGCTTGTTGCTGCAAGGAGAGGCTAAACCTGCTCATAATTGTGCCTAAGAGTCTCCCCCTGAGTGCCTCTTTGCTGCTCAGATGCGGCTCTCTCTCTCTAACTAAGCCACCTTGGCGGGTGAACTCACTGCCTCCCCCCCTACGTGGGACCTCACTCCTAGGGGTGTAAATCTGCCGGGCAATGCAGGATATGACTCCTGGGGAGGAATGTGGACCCAGCACCATGGGATTGAGAACATCTTCTTGACCAAAAGGGGGATGCAAAATGAAATGAAATAAAGTTTCAGTGGTTTAGAGATTTCAAACGGAGTCGAGAAGTCACTCTGGTGGACATTCTTATGCACTATATAGATAACACGTTTTAGGTTTTACTATACTGGAATAGCTAGAAGTAAATACCTGAAACTAATGAACTCCAACCCAGTAGCCTTGACTTTTGAAGATGATTGTATAACAATGTAGCTTACAAGGGGTTACTGTGATTGTGAAAACTTTGTGGATCGCACTCCCTTTATCCAGTGTATGAATGGATGAGTAGAAAAATGGGGACAAAACCTAAATGAAAAATAGGGTGGGATGGGGGGTAGTAGTTTGGGTGTTCTTTTTTATTTTTTATTCTTATTCTGATTCTTTCTGATGTAAGGAAAATGTTCAAAAATAGATTGGGGTGATGAATGCACAACTATATGATGGTATTGTGAATAGTTGATTGTACACCATGGATGACTGTATGGTATGTGAATATATCTCAATAAAACTGAATTAAAAAAAATTCACTGCATGAAATTAACCACAGATTAGAAACTACAGAAGATTAATGAACTCAAAGATATGGCAACAGAAATATTCCAAAATAAAATACACAGAGAAAATTGGACTGAAAATAATAAACAAAGTATCAGTGAACTGTAGGACAATTACATGAGTGTACTTGGAATTCCAGAAAAAAAGAGAGGAAGGGGACAAGGAACAAAGTATATTTGAAGAAATAATTCCCATTTTTTTCCCTAATTTGATAAAAAGTGTAAGCCCACAGATCCAAGAACATCAAAAAACCTGAAGTGGAAGAATGATGAGGAAAACAACACAAGAGACCTCATAATTAAATTGTTGAAAATCAGTGATTAAAAGCCTTAGAAGCAGTCAGGGGATGAGGGATAGGGGTAAGCATCATTGCAAACAGAGAAACAAGAAGAGAATGACAGCCAACTTATCAGATATAATGCAAACCAGAAGACAGTGGAGCAACATCTTTAAAATTCTGAAAGGAAAAAAAAAACCTATCAATTAGAATTCTAATTCCAGCCAAAACATCTTTCAAAAATGAAGGCAAAATAAAGACTGTTTCAGAAAAACAAAGCCAAGACAATTCATCACCCACAGATCAGCACTAGAAGAAATGTTAAAGTAAGTCCTCCAAGACAGATGAGATCAGATAATCTGAACATACATATGACAAGCACTGGAAATGCTAAATAAGTAAATACATGTAAAATATTTCTTTTCCTCATTAAAAATATATAGCCAACTGAATCCAGCAACATATAAAAAGGATTCTACATCTTGGCCAATAGGCTTTGTCCCAGGAATGCAAAGTTGGCTTATTGTCTGAAAATTAATTACTATAATATACCATAGCAATAGAATAAAGAACAAAAACTTCATGATCATCTCACTAAATGCAGAAAAAGCATTTGGCCAAACTGAACACTAAACAAACAAAGAATAGAAGAGAATATCTTCAACATGATAAGGGTTATCTGTGAAAAACCCACAACTAACATCATACTTAAAGATGAAAGACAAAGCTTTTCCCTAAGATCAGGAACAAGACAAGGATGGCTGCTCTCACCAAATCTATTCAACATTATAGTAGAGATTCTAGCCAAGACAGACAAGAAAATGAAATAAAAGGCATTTAGATTGGGAAGGAAGAAATAAAACTATCTCTACAGATGGCATTATCTTATATATAGAAAATCTTACAGCATCTACTAAACAACCATTAGAACTGATAAACAAGCTCAGCAAGGTTGTGGGGTACAAGAGCAATACATGAAACTCCATTTTATTTATACAGTTTCAATGAACAATCCAAGAATGAAATTAAGAAAATTTAATGTATAATAGCATCAAAAAGAATAAAATACTTAGGAATAAATTAAACAAAAGAAGTGAAATACTTGTACATTGAAAGCTACAAACGTCTTTGAAAGAAATGAAAGAAGATCTAAATAAATATAGACATTCCAATTCCATGGATCAGAAAATTAAATATTGTTAAGATGGCATACTGCCTAAATTGAGCTACAGATTCAAAATATTCTTCATCAGAATCCCAGCTGCCTACTTTGCATTGATCCTAATTTCTTATTTGCAGAAAGCTGATGCTAAAATTCATAAGGAAATGCAAACTATGCAAAATAGCCAAAAAAAAATCTTCAAAAGGAACATAATTGGAGGACTCTTACTTCCAGATTTCAAAGCTTACTATAAAGCTATCAAGGCACTGTGATAACAGTATAAGGATACATATACAGATCAATGAATACACATGAGAGTCCAAAAATAAACCCTCACATTTATGGTCAATTGATTTTCAACAAGAATGCCAAGACCATTCAGTGGAGAAAGAATAATTTCTTCAACAAATGGTGCTGGGACAACTAGATTTCCAAATGCAAAAGAATGAAGTTGGATCCCTACCTCACAACATACACAAAAATTAACTCAAAACAGATCAAACCTAAATGTAAGTGCTAAAACCATAAAAAAAATTAAACTATAGGATCTGAAAGGCAGATGCACAGAATGTAATGATGAATCAATAATTTGGGACTCATAATGTATAAACATGCAATTTGTGACAAGATCTACATAAAGGTGGGGGGACGGAGGGTATAGGAATGCAGTTTGTGTTTACTATTGAAGTTAAGTTGGTATCAAAGCAAATGAGATTATTATACATTTGGGAAGTTAAATTTAAGCCTCAAGGAACTACAAAAGAATATCAGAGAATATGCAAACTCAGAGAGTCAGAAATTAGAGTACAGGTTGCCAAGGGCAGGTGGAGGAAGGGGAATGGGGAGTTAATACAAAAGGGTCCAGGATTTCTGTTTGGGAAGACGGGAAAGTTTCAGTAATGGAAGGTTATGAGGGTCCTGCAACGTAGTGGATGTGATTAATCCCACTGAGTGGTATGCTTGGGAGGGGATGAGATGGGAAAGGTTATGCTGTATATATGTTCCCACAATAAAAAAAGAAAAACAAAAAAAAAGAAGAGCAACTAAACAGACAATGACAAATAAAGGCAATACATGATCCTGGAAGGGATCTCACAAGGGAAGAGAAAGGCTTAAAAGGACATTTGAAAAAAATGGAATATAGACTGTAAGCTTTATATCAATGTTAAATTTCTTGAACTTGATAATTGCACTTAAGGCGAATATATAAGTGAATACCCTTGTTCTTAGGAAATGTACTCCTAGGTCCTCCATAAGTGTTCAAGGAGCATGATGTATATAATTTACTCAAGTGTTCAGAAAATGGATTGATAAATAGACAGACAGAAAAAAGGGATTGATAAGATGGATTGATAGATTGATGACAGAATAATATGGCAAATATAGCAAAATATTAAAAATTGGTGGATCTGGGTATCTGGGGGATACAAGTATGTTGGAGTTCTTTGAATGAGGTTTGTATTTGTATTATTGTTTGTCCTATAATTTTGAAAGAACTTCAAAATTAAAAAGTTAAATTTTTTTTAATGGGCAAAGGATTTCAATGGACATTTCTCCCAAAGAAGATATACAAATGACAAATAAGCACACATAAAATACTCAGCATCATTAGTTACTGGGGAACTGCAAATCAAAACCACAATGAAATACAACTTCACACCCACTAGGATGGCTAGAACCAATACAAAATAATAACAAGGGAATGCAAAGATGTGGAAAAATTGGAATCCTTATATACTACTGGTGGGAATATAAAATGGTGCAACCACTTTAGAAAAATTCTGGCAACTCCTCAAAAAGTTAAACATTGAGTTACCATAAAACCCAGCAATTCCACTCTTAGATATATACACAAGAAAAATGAAAACATATGTTCACACAAATACTTGTATACGAATGTTTGTAGCAGCATTACTTATACTAGCTAAAATAGAAACAACCGAAACATTCATCAACTGATGGATGAATAAATAAAATATGGCATATCCATATAATGGAAAATTATTTGGCAATAAAAGAAATGAAATTTCAGGTCATCAAGATGGTAGAGTGAGCTGCTCCAGGGCTCCGTCCGCACACAGAAGCTTTACGCAACAAACAAGAGCTGGCACAACCAACTTTCTAAATGCTCCAGAAAACAGTTAAAGGGTTGCTGTAACAGAGCAAGCACCACATCAAGTAAAAGGCAACTTAAAAACAGAAGGATCTGGTTAGTGCCCTGGCTGGACCCTCCCCATTCCCCTCACCCGCCCAGCAAGGAGCCAGCCTTCATCCTAGTGTAGGTCCCTGGTCCCGGGTTCCACGGAGAGCAGAGTAACCCACGTGTGCACAAAGGGGGCATGCAGGTCTGTGCCAATCTGTCTGGTGGCACCTGAAGGATGGCTGAACCAGGACATCCATCACAGGCTTCACAATGATGAACAGGTTATGTCCTTAAGATGACATAACAATCCTAAATGTATACGCATCTAAGTACAGAGCTCCAAAACACGTGAACCAAAAATTGCTAGGACTGAAAGGAAAAAGACTTGGATAAAATCTAAGGAGCAGCTGTGAGACTGGCTCACAAGCCTGCAGTGCAGTAAGCCGTACAGAGAAAGAGCCCTGAGCAGGGGCCTGAGTTCTGGTCTTGCCTCTGCCATGAACTTGCAGTGTAACCTTGCCCCCGAGGCCTTGGTTTCGCCAGCTCAACAAAGGGTGGGATATGAGATCTCAAAGACTCTTTGGGGGTGGGTGCTGGAGGGAGACTCACTAGCTCACATCACTCAAAATGCACCAGCTGCTGAAGACAAAAGAGCTGAAAGTCTTCAAGGCTCATTAGAGTCATTATAGCAGAGTCATCCCTCTGGGATTTGCTGCTTGCATCTCTCCTTCTTCTCCTCCTCCCTCCCAAGAGCCTCTGGAGTAGGCTTGGTGATACCCCCACCCGCATCTTTCTCTTCATGAGATTTGCTTTAGATTAAAATGTCAACCTGGCTGAGGATGTGTGTAGAAAAGGAGAGGCACAGGCAGCACCTGCCATGGGCCAAACCTGAGAACCATGGCTCTCCAAAGAGCTTCTCTTCTAGGGCTCCGTCATCACAAGCCCCATCGGAAACCCAGGACCAATATCAGCGTGGAGACAAACCAGAATCCCAGATGTCCCCGTCCCTCACTTCTCTGGCCTGGTCCCTGGAAGAGCAGGCAGATTCCTCAGGTGCTGGGGATCCACACGGCTGCTCCCCGGTTGGGGAGGAGATAACATCATCTTGCCTCAGCTGTACATAGGGCCTAGCCTCCTCCTTCACAGGGCAGCTATTGCTGCCCATCCACTGGTCCAAGAAATATGTGCTAGAGACCCCAATGTCAGAAAAGAACAAATGAAGTCTTGGTCTAGAGCTACTTGAGGACCACCCTCAGTGAGATCCATCTCCTGACTACAGAAAACCCGACTGGGGCTGCCGGCTGGGGCAGGGAGTATCCAGCTCTGGGTACTGGGACAATGGGAAGGCATGGGGGCTGGAGGCCCTGGCTTCCAGCTGGACCACATGCAGCTTGGCCACATATGGAGGACACCTCCTCTCTGGAAAGGCCTGGCTGAGCAGTCCCAGGGTAGGCAGGGGTTTGGAGCCCAGGAATCTGAGCCCTCTCATCAGTATCACTTGGCTGGAGTGAGGGCAAAAGGACCATGGGAGGATCCAAGAGGAACAAACTGAGACCACTAGAGCTACAGTCAGTACAGACTTTGCTTACTGGTCGTGCACTCCCCTGCACCCCCGATACACACACACACACACACACACACACACACACACACACACCCCAGCCCATACAGGGTCCATGGCCACCAAGCCATCCACATTCTCCCCACCACCTCCCTGCACAGTTGCCTGTGGATGGCTTTCTCCCCACAGCCCTTTCCCAGAGCCAGCCCTCCCTCCTTCCCTGCCAGCTCACCGAGCGATCTCCCTTACTTCCTTCAAGTAGCTCCTCCTGGTTGATCTCCTGAGGAGGAAAACAAGGAGTGACTCCCACACCCTTACTGCCTCTCCTCACCATCCCTGCTCCTTGCCTGGCTGGACAGTGGTCACTCAAGGCCTCCTTCAGTGCCCTGGCCTCAGCCACCTCGGTGGGTGAGTGAAACGGCAGGTCAGGGTGGAAGGACTTCCAGGAGGTGCTTACTCTGGGGCTCAGAACTACAGGCAGGCAGTCCAGAACGAGGGCAGCAGGGACCACAGCCATGGGAATGAAGCGTGGGGGTGCGGGGCACAGGCTGTAGGGAGGAGCCCACCAGAGGGGCAGAGGGCAAGAAAGTGTAGCTGCCAGAAGACAGGGGAGAGCAGAGGAGGAATCCCCCCGAGATCCTGGGCATGCGCAGCAGCGAAGCCTCCCGGTTCACCTGTCTAGATAGAGCCCAGGGGGATTGGGAGGGATGGGCTGTGGGATCCCATGTGGTCACGGGGACCAGCACCAGGGGAAAGGGCGGCCTTGGAACTGCAAAGAGGGGAGGTCGATGGTGCAGGGTGGGTGGAGCTGAGGCAGGGGTGGGGTCCATGGGCTGAAGACAGGGGTGTTGAGTGCTTACCGATCTCTTCGGTGGCCCCGTTTCAGGGGCCCAGGTTTCCTGTGCTGCTTTGAATGCTGAGCTCCCATGGGCCCGGGAGTGTCTCCTGGGAACAAAATCCCTGTCTTGGCAAAAGCAGGCAAACCCAGAAAGAAGGCAAAGGCGCCCTGGCCCCCATGGTGGCCAGAGGATGGAGTGAGTTTGGGGGATAGTTCTGCTTTGGGCTGCACTACAGACCTAGAATCTGTTTAAATGTCTTGTATCACTCAGCTCAGTACTGAGACTAACACAGTCCCACTTGGGTGTCTTCCTTCATCACCATGGCAACAGTTGGATTAACAACCACCATCACAGAGTAATTAGGACATGGAAACCCTTCTGCTGGTCACAGCCTCCCTCCCCACCCTTTCAGGACCAGACTGAATCCCCAAGGCCCCAGCAGCCATGCCACATGGGGACACCAACTGTTGGTTGCCATAACAACCCAGAGACCATGTATCCCTGCATTTGTAAGTTACTATAGCGACCCAGGCAGAGCCAGGTGCTCCGAGGACAAAGGCTCCATCTGGAGGGATCACAAGCCAGAGGACACATTCACTGATGCCCCATCTCCAATCAGCTCTGTGTTAGGGGGTCAGTGGCAGGCTCTGTGTTTGGGGTCCACACACATTCTGCCTTTCCGGGGCTAATGGGAGACTAGGAGTTGCTCATTTGTGCCCTCAGTCTCTTATCCTCTCACTCCACATAAAGCATCCAGATGATCTTTTCACCTCCCACAGCCCTTAAACGGAGAATTCCAAGCCTACCTTGTGGGCCCAGCCCTCTCCTGAACTCTAGACCCCTCTAACTACCTGCTCTCTGGATATATTCCCCTGGATGTCACACCACCTGACATGAGGCGAGCAGTCTGACCTTTTTTCCTGTGAGTCTGACTATTCATTCCATATTTATTCTCTGTCTCCATGAAGGACACCACCCATCCCTGCAAGGCACCATCACAGCTCCCTTCTTTTCTGTCTGCCTCGCTCCACCAATCCAGCCATCAGCAAGCCCTTCTGGTGTTCTCCTAGGCACCTCTCAGCTCGCCCCCTCCCCCTTTTCCTGGGCCTACTTCCTCATTAGGGTTCCCTGTCTGTTGTCTGGCTCTCCGCTTCAGCCTCCTGCATGGTGTCTGCCTTCTTCCTGCTCCTCTAAAATCCATCCTCCCACTGGCACTAGAAGGAGCTTTCTCAAGGCCCAAGCCCTTCAGGAGCTCCCTGCCACCTCCAGGACAGAATCAAAGCCCCTCTACCCAACCCGGGGTCCTGCCAACTCTTCTGGCCTCAGCTACCACCAGGCCCGCAGTCTAACTTCCTGATCACACCACCTTCTCCCTTCCCCACCTACAGACTCAACTTCTCCCCTCTTCCTTTTCCATCCCTAACCATGACCTCATAAAAAGTATATTCAGATTTCCAATGAGTGCTTGTAACAATAATTAGGAATTTCAATCTCAAATTTCTACGGGAAAAGTGACAGTTGGATGCAAAATGGGATATTACTGACCCCGTCCCGACTGGGCCCTGGTGACCCAGGCCCCCAAGACTGTCAAGCAGACAAAGCCTTGCGGAGAGGCTGTGAATGGCATGGGGAGGAGGGGGTAAAGGTGAGCTCATTCTGTCAACCCCCACAGCTCCAGGAGATAGAAGAATCACAGACTGCCAGCCAGGAAGGGTGTCTCATTCACCCCATTGTGCTACAGATGGGAAGGTCAGACTGAGAGGGAGGAAGGGGCAAAGCCAAGATCAGAATCAGTTCTCCCACCTCCCAGCCTGCTGCTCTCTCCACTTTGGATCATGCCTTAAAGCTCCAAAGCCAGGAGCAAGAAGGCTAAAGGGGTGTGTACGTGCACACCTGCTTGCAGGCAGCTTCACGTGAGGAAGTGACCGTGTATGTGCCCCTGGAGTTGGAAACCTCATCCCTTCATCTCCCATGAACTCTCTTTCAGATGTCCCATGTCCCTTCCAGCCAGGGTCAAAGGGCATCTCAAAGCCGATGTCCAGGCCAGCACTTTCTTGAGTCTGGGTGGCCACAGGAAGCACAGCACCGTCCCTGGTCCCCTTCCCACCCAAGCTCTCAGGTTTAAACACTGATCCACAGGACTAAACCAGGGAAAGCGGACCAGGAAGGAGCCACGTAAGGTGTAGGTGAAGCCAGCTTCCTTCAAGGAGGCCCATGATCAATTTGAGGCTGGGCTGTGGGCTCACCTCCTGAGGCTTCTGTTCACGACAGCACCCTGGGGGAGGATGGGGGAGGCCGATGGAAAAGAATCACGGAACCTCAGGGCTGGGTAAACTGTGTCCCTCAAGGGACTCTCCCTCCCTGGAGCAGCAACCCATTTTGAAGCAAGACTGACCTACAGGCAGGCTGAGCCCTCTGCCTGCACACTCCCAGAGGGTCCCTCCACCTCTGCACAGCTGGCAATTTTCCTTCACTTCAGTCTGTTATTTTTAATAATTCCACAGCACATGGTCACAGTGCTTTGCAGTTTCAGAGTGCTCTACACATGAGCTCATTTAACAGTGAGCACAACTCTCTAAGGAGGGCATTATAATCGATATCTCACAGATGAGGAAACCGAGGCTCAGGGAGGGGAAGTGACCTGCCAGTAAGTGGCAGAGCAGGGACTGGAATGACCTCCTGCCCAGGGTGGGGCCTGGGGTGCCCTGTGCTGCGGAGGCCTCAGAAGGGAGCGCATGGGGGGAACGGGAAGGGCAGATGCGCCTCTGACCTGCTCACTGGAGACCCTCGGCCTCCCACTGTGTCGAGCCTCTGGGCACTGATGGCTGAGGGACCCAGGCCTGGACCTCAACGTGATGATGCCTCAAGCCCCAGACACAATGTGGCCTCTTGGGCAGGCTATTCTGGTGCCCTTTCAACGCAGATCTTTCTGAAGTATTTGTTTAAGCCTTAGACAACTGAGCACAGCCTGGGAGATCCTGGGAGGACATTCTTTGGTGACAGGTACCTCAGCTTACAAGATCCTGCTCAGCACAACAGAAGTCCCTCAGTAAATGACACCTGCCCTCTTTAGCAAGCTGCTTAGCAAGCACCCATGCTTACGACAAGGTTTCCGCTCCCTTTCGCAAACAGGTCAGCACACTCTTCTTTCAGCCAAAGCTGTCCTCTCCCCGGGAGGAATTCAGCTAAATGCAATTTTCTTCATCTCTGTGCATTCCCAGCAATGGTTTAGCTTCCTTTGTGATTAGTGCGTCAGGGACATTATCGGGCGTGCCTGCACTTACCCAGCCCTGGCGGGACGTGATTGCAGGAGTGGAGCAAGACCAGCATGCTGTGTCCTCCAATCACCACAGCGGTTACCATGGCAACCTGCAGGCCCTCTTTGAGGCATCTGAAGCCTGAAGCAGGGTCCAGAGGATCAGAGTGGGGGATGGACACCCTGGAAGGACTGCCCAGGAGAGGGCCCCCTGGATCCCCTGCTGCTCTAGGCTGCAGCCCAGAGAGAAGCTGAGCCACCAGTAACAGTAAGTGCTGAAGGGAGTGGGGGTGTTGGGGCCCAGTGGGAAGTGAGCAGAGCCGGGCTAGGACTAGGGTGAGCTGAGTGAGGTACTCTCCTAGGACATATAATTTAAGAGAGGGGTGTCAAAAAACTCAGTGCTCAAGATAAATCATATTTAAATCAAAATTAATGCAAAAACATCCATGAAAAACAAATATCAAAATTTTAGATAAAAAATATCCAACAGGGCTAGAATTAGGGTAATGCAAGTGAAGCCAAGTCCTGAAAGTCCAAGGTTGGGTCCTTACTTTATTATGGATATTCTTCATTAATTTGATTTTCTAAAAATATTGTATTATTTATCTCGATTACCGAGCTTTTTGGGGGCTCTCTTAAATTCTGCACCTGAGGTGGATGCCTCACTTGCATCACCCTAGTCCTGTACCCGGAGAGGAGGGACAGCCTGAGTCAGGGGCAGGAGGGCCCCTGGTACAGTTGAAAATACATCAGCAATACAACAAGGAGCCAGGAGACATGGGTTCCTGTCTGTAGACTGCAGGATTCCTCTCAGTTCTGAGAGAGTCAGATTCAGATGCCACAAAACTCCGCAACACAAAGACTGCCATTGGGAGCACGGGTGCCAGTCTGCACGTGGGCCCCCTACACACTGGAGGTGACAGTGACTCACACAGTGGCTCCCCTCTTTTGCTCTCCCTTAGGCTGCCTCCTTCTGGGGAGAGGGGAACGGAGGGGGCGGGCAGGGAAGAGGCTGGCAGTTTTGCACGACTGGGAGCAGGAATGGCAGATCAGCTGTAATTGCCAGAACCTAAGAGAGGCTGTTGATAAATGTTACTAATAATCAACCTTCAGATCTGACACCCAGCTCAAGCTGGGATTACTGTTTTGAATGGAAATCGAACCCAAACCAGTAATTACCCTGGTGAGCAATGCCAGTCTCACTCTGAAGCCTGAGCTAGGCAGGGAAATGGCACCTGCATGTCGGTGACAGCCCAACAGGGAGAGGGTTCAGCAAGAGGCCCCTTCCAGGGCTCACAAGCTGCCCTGGCCTCAGCTGACTCAACGGGGTGCAATCAACAGGAGTATCCACCCCTCTTCCCAGGAGCTTCAGTGGATGGGGATCCCTGCTCATTACCTAGTCTCTAAGCAGACTCTACGCTTCAGTCCTCACTCCCACTGCCACATCCTCCTTGGGCTGGATGGAGGCCCCTTGTTTACACTGTCCCTAGCTGTCGGAAGTAACTATTTGGGAATAAGGGGTGGCTGCCCCCAACACAGGTACAGCTCTCCAAGCCTATGTCTGGGTTCCCTGGACAGTCGAACAGTGGATCCCTGTTAGACTGGAGGCTTTTGGAATGGCCAGCAGAGCTGGGCTAGGTCAGAAGGGCAAGGCCACAGCAGGTGCTAGAGTCCATCCCAGTCTTGTCTCTGGTCCCTGATGAGCACATGCTTGTTCCCAGGGCCAGCTGAGGGCCAGTTGTGCCTGAAAACTCTACCCAGAAACAAGCAGCATTCTCCAGCTCCACCCAGGGTCTCCTCAATGCCATTTATCCCATCTGGAAGACCCCCAGAATGCTGGCACCACCCAGAACCAGGACTGAGAGGGAAAGGCTGCTCCTCTCTCTGAATCGAGCTCCCTCCTCGGGGTATGCTTTCTCTTTGGGTCCTTCTCTCTGGCTTCCCCACCAGGGTAACTGGGGACCAGAAAGCCTTCTCTGGACAAACTATGGTGAGGTGAACAGTGACGGCCACGCTCTCTCCTGCTTGCACATCATTCACCACCAAACACCTTCTGCCCTCTCCACTGTGCCTGGCGGTGCCAGGGCTGGGGGGTGGCAAAGAACAAGTTCCTGCCTTTAAGGAATGCCCAGGGTGGAGGAGACGCCCAGGGGGTAAATACAGATAATTACAACTGCAGGTGGTCCCTGGTGGCCCCTTCCAACAACCTCCCAGGTAAAATGCCCCATACTACAACTCCGGGAATGTCGATGAGCTGCTTCAAGGGGCAGACAGAGCTGGTCAGGTCTTGGGATTCAGTGCCTGTGACCACAGCCCCCACAGAGCAGGAGCCGACACCTCGAGAGTGCCACCTAGTGGCGGCACAGCAGCAATGCCGCGCTCTTTTCAGGCCCTTGGGTTTCCCTCCCCGCCAGTCCTTCCCCAGAAACGGACCCCAGAACTCAGAGGTGCGAAGGGTAGCCAAGGGAAAGGGTTGAGATTTGTTCACAAAGGTTTGAGACTTGAAGGGAAGGGGGGCACAATGCACCCCAGAGGCTGGAAGCGGCAGGACGGCAGGCAGGACGTGCCTCCGGAGACCCAGGAATTAGCGGCACCCTTTAATTATCTGCTTATCCTGCAGTCCTCCCCGGCCCGCCCCCAACTCCACTCAGCGCTATCCCTAGCAATCCCACAGGGGGAGGTGACAAAGCCCATGCCCCAAACTAGCCTTCTCGGCCCCTCAGGTGCCGTGATAAATTTGGAGGTCCCAGGGAGGCTGTGCTCACCTTGCTCCCCTGATCTAGGAAGGGTCTCACTTACAGCTTGGGGCCAGGCAGGGACTCAACCTTCCGCCCTCAGATATCCTATTGTATTCTGGATGCTTGTTACCTGGAATCATTTTCCTCTCTTACCATGGAGAAGAGTAGTGACCAGATGGGAGGTGAGAGGTCCCCAAAGTAATGTTCCCAGGGGTGGAGAGCCCTGAGCCTAGGATGAGATCAAGATTGAGGAGGGAGGGAGAGTGCACAGGTGTGGGGGCTGGGAAGCACACCTGGGGGAATATCCCAGTGGAGTCAGCAAACTTTTTCTTAAAGGGCCAGAGCACATATCTTTTTTTTTTTTTTTTTTTTTTTTTTTTTTTGCTCTGGAGCTATATTCAACCCTGAGGTTGTAGTGTGAAAGCAGCCAAAGACAATGTGTAAATGAACAGGCGTGGTTATGTTCCAACAAAAATGGGCTGCTGTAGTTTGCCAGTCCAATACAATCTTACTGCCCACCAGAGTGGCTGTCCATGCTGACCACAGAGGCCACAACCCAATTATAACCTCACCTCAGCTCAATGACTGCCAACCAGGACGGCCTCACTGGTGCCTCTAGGGGTAAGGGGCGGGGGGCTGCTTGTGGGCTACAGGCATAAGGTGCAGGGGCTGGAGTAGGAAAGGTCAGGGTGGTGAGAAGCTTGGCCAATCTGGACCCCCGGGTTTCAGCCCTCCCTCCCCTCTTTCCCCCACGCACTCAGGTCGCAGGACACTCACCCGCAGCGGGAGGCTCTCTGCACAGGTGCTGCCACTCCCCTTGCTGCCCCCTAAGGGGTCTCTCTCCTAGCTGACGCCCCTCCAGCTCCTTCCCGAAGAGGAAGCCGTGACCCCAGAGCCAGGCCAGGGGACGGGACTGAACTGCCCCAAGGACAGGCCGCCAGACAGATGACACCCCGGAGAGGGCGAGGAGCCCCGAGGGGGGGGAGCTGTAACCCGGCACCGGGACCCTGGGGCCGAGGAGGGGCCCCGGCGGGAGCTGACCCCCGCCCCGCCAGGCTGGGTGCGGCCGACACCCACCCGGAGCCTGCGCCGGGCTCCCACCCCTGTTACTTTTTGCCCCCGCAGGTGCCGCCGCCGCGAGAAGATCTCAAGCCGCCGGCCGGGGCTGTTCCCTGCGCTCCTCCAGTTACACTAAAAGTGAGACCCAGGGAAGATGGTATCGAGGCCGCGCGGAGGCAGCGCGGGCTCATCCAACATTGATGCGGCCCCGGACTGCCCCGAGCCCCTCGCAGCAGACGCAGGCTCCCCGCTCCCAGCTTCTTTGAGAGCTTGGGAGTTAGGGTCCCGCGGGGAGAGAAGGGTCCCCCGCACTGCCCACCGCCAGCACCGGGGGGCTCCCGCAGCCCAGTGGATCCCCTCCAGTGCCACGGTCACTTGGTTAGTCCGTGAGCAATTTCAGAGCCCAAAAGCAGCGCAGAAACTGCGAAGGCTAAAGAAGCTGTCAGAACAGGCTTACTACTCTGGCACGCCTGGTCTTGGGCCTAAAGAAGAGGCAGTGTACCCCATCCCCATCCCCTCCAGGCCCAGGAGCTTTAAATGAGGGAGTGAAGAAGTCGGCCTCTCACACACACACACAAACACACAGTCAACATGCAGGTCATTCCTGATACCTATAGCCAAACAGAATTCTCCCGCACACCTGCTTGCACTCACAGATGCACACACTTGCACACATATACATAACCACCCTTGGTGGTGCATACACGTCTTTCCCCCAAAGGTGCACAAACTCGTTGATATACACTCAGTGGTGCACAAACTCCCTGGCACAATATGCATACAGCCCAGATATACTCTTACTGGTGCACACACTCAAATGCACACAAAGAAAATCACACTGAAGCCCTCTCCCAGAGGAGCCGGCCCATCACTGAGTTCTGCTCTCTGACACTTGGTGTTTAAGAGGAGGGAATACCAACCAGAACGACCCACCCAGGGCAAAGCAGACTGCAGAGGGAGGGCAGGTGCCAGGGGGCAGTGCCCTCGTGGTACACTGTGGCATTCCTGGTGTGGTTACTTGGCCTGCAGTGCTTGAGGGACAAGGAGACAGAGCCAGTTTGGGATTGAGTCTTTGCCAATGAATAAAACCCTGTAAGGAGATAATCCTGGGTTGCTGTTACCCTGGTGCAAGTCCTCCTTGCCTCCAAAGGCTCCCCTGGGGACCCCAATCCCCTGACCTGAACTCTGTGCCCCTTATCTGACACTAGGCTCCAGTCTGCCTGGCACAGTTCTCTAGCACTGCTCACCTGCAGAAATCTGCCTCCCTGGGGCAGCAGCACGGGAGGCTGTTCCTAAAGTCTGCTGGCTTCCCCACAACCTGGCCTGGCCCTCACTGATAGAACCCAACATACAATACACACACAGAGCAAGGATTCTCTTTGTTCATCTTCAGATCAGAAGATCAGGATACCTGCCCAAGCCTGCAGAGGGAGGCTGATTGGGAACGGACATCTGAGCTTGAGATTTAACTGCTCCAACCTCAGGACAGCACCTGCTGCTCAGCGGGGAGAGAAGAGGTGTGCATCTCTCCCAAATACATGCTGGGTCAGAATCTCCCAGCTGGGACCTAGGCTCAGTTGGCCCTTTTCTATCATCAAGACACACGATTTTTCCAATTGATGGCATTAGATATCTACTGGTACCTGTGAGCACCTGCCTGGCAACTGTTCTCTAACTTGTGGTCATAGCTGGCCCTTTCCTCCATCTTTGGTCACAGATATGGTGTCCTTGCCCCAGGTTTTTTCTGCTTTTGCCTGAATGTGCCCAGTGATCCTGTCTGGGAGACTGAGGTGCCCAATGATTTCAAACCTCAGTCTGGGTAAGCCCCAAAGGGTTTGAGAAGTCCTTGTCTCACCTCCCACCACTGCCTCTCACCTCCCCCTCCATAACCCCCAGCCCCACCAATGACACCAGCTGCATCAGAGACACATACCCCTCACCTACTGCCCTCCACAGCTACTCCTCCATTGACCCCCTGTACCATGTTCCTATTCTCCCCACCCAGTCAAGTCGTCTTGGTCCTGTCTTGCTAAAAATCCATCAAAAGAGGAGTAGCTATAATCCAAAAGGAGCTGTGAAACAAAAGCAGACCCTCCAGCCACCCCGTGCCCAGCACTGTCACAGATTCTCCAATTCCAGACAGCTCTATTATCATCCCCTCACCCTACCCTTCCAACCACACAACACACACTGAAGTCATGGGTCATGTGCTCACAGAAAGTCAAAACTGGAAGAGTGCTTAGTGGTCAACTAATCCCGCCCCTTCATCTTCAGGGAACACAGGCTCAGAAAGACGCGTGACTTGCCACCTGGGAATTAATGGGGAAGCCAGAGTCAAATCCTACACTCCTGGCTCCCTCTACAAAGCTTCTTTCCCCTTCACTGCTATTCAGGTTCTCGTACCTCTGCTCAAAGCACCTCCATTAGATGATGCTAGATCCTTTCCTTAATTTTCAAGAAAAGTTCTTTTCTATCCTCTCACTAGTTGTAAAGGCAGAGGTGGATTCATCCCTTCCATCGTACCATCATCAAATATGTACTACTCTCCATAAAATGGAATCATAAAAAAGTTAAATTGCTCCCTGTAAAATGGCAGAAAAAGTGAGAAAATGGAAAAAAGAACATATGGGACAAATAGAAAGCAAACAGCAAGATAATAAGATTTAAGCTTAACTATATCAATAATCAAATGTAAATACTCTAAATAACACACTTAAAAGGTAGAGATTGTCAGGTTGGATGAAAAAGCAAGCTGCCTTCAAGAAATTCACTTCAAATATAAAGACACAAATAGGCTAAAATTAAAAGGATTGAAAATGATATACCATGCTAACACTATCTCAAAAGAAAGATGGAGTGGCTATATTAATATCAGACAAAGTAAACTTCAAATTGGAATAATATTACCAGGATAATAAAGGTCATTTTATAATGCTAATGGGGTCAGGTAGTCAAGAGAACATAATAATCCTGAATTGTTTATGTATAAACACAGCTTCAATATACATGAAGAAAAAACTGATAGAACTGCAAGGAGAAATAGATAACACACAATTACAGTTGGAGATTTCAATACCCCTCTCTCAATAATTAATAGAACAAGTAGACAGGAAATCAGTAATATAGATTTGAACACTATCAATCAAATTGACCTAATTGACATTTATAGAGCACTTTACCCAATAAGAGCACAATACATTCTTCACAAGCCAACACAGAACATTTACAAAGATAGACCATATTTTGGGCCATAAAACAAGTTTAATAAATTTAAAAGATTTCCATCATATAAAGTATGTTCTCTGACTAGAATGAAATTAAATTGAGTCAATACTGAAAGATATCTGGGAAATCCCCCAATATTTGGAAACTAAATTACACACTTCTAAATAACCCCTGGGTCAAATAAGAAATCAAAAGAGAAATTAGAAACTACCTTGAAATGAATGAAAATGAAAACATACCAGCATCTGCGGGATGCTGCTAAAGCAATACTCAGGAGAAACTTACAGCACTAAATGCTCACGTGAGAAAAGAAGATCTCACACCAATGACCTCAACTTTGGCCTTAAGAAACTAGAAAAAGAGCAAGTTAAACTCAAAGTTAAGAAGGTTTCCTCAGAAAGGAAATCAATGAGATAGAAACCTAAAAAACAATAGAGAAAAACCAGTGAAACAAAAAGCTGCTTGAGAAGATCAATAAACAGAATAGACAGACATCTAGCCAGTCTGATGAGGAAAGAGGGAGAAGACATAGATGGCCAGTATCAGTAATGAGAGAGGTGATATCACTAAAGATTCTATAACTATTAAAAGAATAATAAGGGAATATTATAAACAACTTGATAGTAAATTCGACAGCATAGATGAAATAGACAAATTCCTTGAATGACACAAACTACAAAAGCTCATTCAAATAGACCACCCTAATAGCCCTATATACATTAAATAAATTTATAATTAAACACCTTCATACCCAATGCCAATTTCCTGGTTTTGATAATATACTATAGCTATAGAAGACATTACCACTAGGTGAAAGGTACACAAGATCTCTTGGTACTATATTTGCTACTTCCTGTGAGTCTATATAATTATTTCAAACTAAAAGTTTAAAAATAAAACTTTGAACAAAGAAAATTTCACGTCCACTCTGAATTCTACCAAGCATTTAAGGAGAAATTTTACCAACTTACACCCTCTTCCAGAAAAAAGAAGAGGTGGGAACACTTCCCAACTCATTTTATGAGGCTAACAATACCCTGATACCAAAACCAAATAAAAACATTAGAAGAGGAAATTACAGACCAATATCCCTCATGACCATACATGTGCAAATTTAAAAGAACATTTTAGCAAATCAAATGCAACCATACATAAAAAGGATAGTACATCATGCTCAAGTGGGTTTTATCTCAGGAAAACAAGTGATTTACCTTTTGAAAAACAACAAATATAATTCACCACATTAACAAACTAAAAAAGAAGAACCATATGATTATCTGAACAGATGCAGAAAAAGCATTTGAGAAAATCTAACATCTATTCCTGATAAAAACTCTCAGTGAAGTAGGAACTTACTCAACCTGAAAAAAGGCATCCAAAAAAACACTAAAATTAACATCATACTTAATCGTGAAAGACTGAATGCATTCCTCCTAAAATCAAGAACAAGGAAAAAACGGCTACTCTCACCACTTCTATTTAACATTCTACTAGAGGTTCTAGCCAGTGCAATAAGGTAAGAAAAAGAAATAAAAGGCATCCAGTTTAGGAAGGAAGAAGTAAAAATCTTCTTTATCGTCAGGTGACCTAATCATCATATGGATAATCTAATGGAATCTATTAAAAAGTTACTAGAATTAATGAGTGAACTTAGAAAGGTTACAAGATACAAGATCAGAATTAAAAAACCAACTGTACTTCTATATGCTAGCAATGACCAATCAGAAACTGAAATTTTAAAAATCATTTACAATATCATTAAACAATAAGCAATGATTAGGGATAATAATGCTGGTAAAAGAAGTGAAAGACATACAGTGAAGACTACCAAAAAATGACTGAGAGATATTAAAGACAATCTCAATAAACAGAGACATACCATATTCATGGCAGAAAACCCAGTATTGTTAAGATGTCAGTTCTCTCCAAATTGATCTATAGATTCAACACAAGCCCAGTCAAAATCTCAGCAGTTTTTTGTTTGTTTGTTTGTTTTTGGGTAGATCTTGAAAAACTCATTGTAAAATTAATGTGAAATAAAAAAGAATCTAGAATAGCCAAAACAACTTTGAAAAAGAAGAATAAAGTTGGAGGTCCTAACCACTTGACTTCAAGACTTATAAAATTCAGTGACCAAGACAATGTGGTATTTGTGTCAAGATAGACAAACAGATCAATAGAACAGAATAGAGAGGATAGAAATAGATTTATACATATAAGGACAACTGATTTTTGATAAAAGTATAAAGTCTAGTTAGTGGAAAAGTCTTTCCAACAGACGGTGCTGGAACAATTGCGTATCCATATTAAAAAAAAAAAACACTTCAACTCATGTCTCACAATACATACAAAAGTTAACTCAAAATGGACCACAGACCTAGGCGTAAAACCTAAAATTATAAAATTCCTAACAGGAAATACTGGAGAAAAGTTTTGTCATTTTGAGTTAGGCAATGATTTCTTATGATATGCCACCAGAAGCACAATCCATAAAAGAACAAATTGATAAATTGGACTTCATCAAAATTAAAGACTTCTGCTCTTCAAAGTACAGTATTAAGAGAATGAAAAGAAGAACACAGACTGGGAGAAAATATTTGCAAGTAACATAAAGGACATATATCAAGAATATATAAAGAATTCTCAATAATAATGAAACAAATAATGCAATAAAAAATGGGGAAAAGATTTGAACAGATACTTCCTCAAAAAAGATACATGGATGGTAAAGCACATGAAAAGATGCTTAACATCATTGGTCATTAGGAAATGCAAATTAAAACCACAGTAATATACCACTACCTACCTATTAAAATAGGTAAAGTTAAAAACATTGACCATATCAAATTGTTGCAAGGATATGGAGGAACTAGAACTCTCATACACTGCTATGGGAATATAACATAGTATAACCACTTCGGAAAAGTTTGGCAGTTTCTTAAAAAGTTAAATGTATACCTACCATATGATTCAGTCATTCCACTCCTAGGTATTTACCGAAGAGAAATAAACACATATGCCCATACAAAGACTTGTATGTGAATATTCACAACAGCTTTATTTGTAATTATCAAAAGCTGCAAACAACTCAAATGTTTATCAACAAGAAAATGGATAAACTGTGGTATAGCCGTACAATGGAATACTACTCAGCAATAAAAAGAAACTACTGATACACACAATATGGAAGAATGTCAAAATAATCATGCTGTGTGAAAAAGGCCAGACCAAAAAAAAAAAAAAAGTATACACTGAATGATTCTAATGATTCTATTTATATAAAATCCTGAGAAATGCAAACTAGTGTCTAGTGCCAGAAATCAGATCAGTGATTCCCTGGGGATGGTGGGGGTATTGGGGGAGGAGGCGGAAAGAAGTATTACAAATGGGCACTGGGACACGCTGGCTTCGCTGCTGTTCCTAAACACACTAGGCACATTCCTACCTCAGGGTCTTTTTACTTGCTGTTTCCTCTCCTTGGAACATTCTTCCCCATTAGCCACATGACTCATGCTCTCTATCTTTTCAGGTCTCTGCTGAAATATCACCTTATCAGAAGGATGTTCCCTGACCACATTATATAACACAGCACATTCACTACCATCCTTCCCATCCTCCATGCTGCCAGGCTCTATCCTCCTTACTCAGCTTTATTTTTCTTCTTAGCACTTACGATATCACGTAAGTCACTTAGCACTAACATATTATGTATTTCTTTGTCTATGCCTATTCCCCCCACTGGATAGTAAGAACTATCAGACCAGGGACTTTGTTTTGTTCACCGCTCTGCCCCCAGTGTCTAAAATATTGCCTGGTACTTAGGAGTTACTCAATAAATATATATTGATCGAACAGACCACTTTAAGAGGTAGGGACCACCATTATCATCTGTTTGTAGATGGAAGTTAAGTTATTTGTCTGCAGTCAATAATTGAGGAACTGGGCATCAAAACCAGGTCAGTTTGACTATAAAATCCAAGTTCTGAGTGGTTATGTCTCAGAGTCAGAGAGGCAAAACTCACATACAAACAAATAATTATAAAACAATATAGTTAAAGCGACTGACCACGGAAATATAAACCAATTCACTTCCTCTGAAGGACAATCTGGCAACAACAGCCAATATTTGAAAGTAGTACAGGCATACCTTGTTTTATTGTGCTTCACTTTATCGCACTTCTCAGACGCTGTGTTTTTTTTTTACAGTAGGGTTTGTTGCAATCCTACGTCAAACAAGTCTTATTGGCGCCATTTTCCCAAAATCGTGTGCTCACTTCATATCTGTCACATTTTAGTAACTCTTGTGATATTTCAAACCTTTCCAATATTATTATTCAATCTGTTATAGTGATCAGTAATCAGTGATCTTTGCCATTACTATTGTAATTATCATGGGGTGCCACGAACTGGGCCCATATAAGACAGCGAACTTAATCGATAAATGTTGTATGTGTTCTGACTGCTCCACTGAATGGCCATTCCCCTGTCTCCTTCCCTCTCCTCAGGTCTCCCCTTTTCTGTGAGATACAACCAGAATTGAAATTAAGCCAATTAATAACCCTACAATGGCCTCTAAGTGTTCAAGTAAGAGTTCCACTCCTGTCACTTTAAATCAAAAGCTAGATGCTCTCACATGTTCAGAGGACAGAGCAATAGATGATGGATGACAGATATGGAGGAAGGTAGAGAGGGAGGGAAAAGAAAGAAATGGTGGTGTGATAGCATGTTAAAGTTGGTGGATCGGGGTATTGGGGGAGGGGGGACAGGGTATGCTGGAGTTCTGTGTATGGGGTTTGTATTGTTTTTGCAACTGTTACTGTAAATTTGAATTTATTTCAAAATAAAATTAAAAAAATATCAAAAGCTAGAAATAATCTTAGTGAGGGAGGCATGTTGAAAGCAGAGAAAGGCTAAAAACAAGGCCTCTTCTGCCAAACGCTGTGTCTGCAAAGGAAAAGTTCTTGAAGGAAATTAAAGTGCTCCTCTAAGTGAACACATAAATGAAAAGAAAGAAAAACAGCCTTATTGCTGACATGGAGAAAGTTTTAGTAGTCTTTCTCTTCAATTCTATGAAGGCTGAGTGAGGAAGCTGCAGAAGAAAAGTTTGAAGCTAGCAGGGGTTTGTTTATGAGGTTTAAGGAAAGAAAAAAGTGCAAGGTGAAACAGCAAGGTCTGATGTAGAAGCTGCAGCAAGTTATCCAGAAGACCTAGTTAAGATAATTGATGAAGGTGGCCACATTAAACAACAGATTTTTGATGTAGATGAAACAGCCTTATATTGGAAGAACGTGCCATCTAGGACTTGCATAGCTGGAGAGAAGAAGTGAATTCTTGGTTTCAAAGCCTCAAAGGACAGATTGACTCTCTTGTTAGGGACTAATGAAGCTGGTGACTTGAACTTGAAGCCAGTGATCTTTTACCATTCTGGAAATCCTAGGGTCCTTAAGAATGATGCTAAATGTACTCTGCCTATGCTCTATAAACAGAAGAACAAAGCTTGGATGACAGCACATCTGTCATCCAAGATGTGGATGACATCCAAGAACAAAGCTTGGATGACAGCACATCTGTCATCCAAGATGTGGATGACATCCAAGATGTGGATGACAGGGCTTACTTAATATTTTAAGCCTACTTTTGAGACCTACTGCTCAGAAAAAAAGATTCCTTTCAAAATATGACGGCTCATTGACAATGCACTTGGTCACTCAAGAGCTCTGAATGGAGATGTACAATGAGATGAGCGTTGTTTTCATGCCTGCGAACACAACATCCATTCTGTAGTCCATGGATCAAGAAGTAATTTCGACTTTCAAGACTTCTTTAAGAAATACATTTCATAAGGCTATAGCGGCCATAGTGATTCCTCTGAAGGATCTGGGCAAAGTAAATTGAAAACCTTTGGAAAGGATTCACCATTCTAGATGCCATTAGGAACACACGTGATTCATGAGAAGAGGTCCAAATGTCCACATTAACAGGAGCTTAGAAGAAAATTGAGTCCAACCCTAATAGATGTCTTGTAGGGGCTCAAGACTTCAGTGGAAGAAGTAACTGCATACGTGGTAGGAATAAGAGAACTAAAATTGGAAGTGAAGCCTGAAGATGTGACTGAATTGCTGCAATCTCACAATAAAACTTTAACAGATGAGGAGTCACTTCTTACGGATGAGCAAAGAAAGTAGTCCTGGTAAAGATGCTGTGAACATTGTTGAAATGAAATTAAAGGATTTAGAATATTTTATAAACTCCGTCGATAAAGCAGTGGCAGGATTTAAGAGGATTGGCTCCAATTTTTAAAGAAGTTTCAGTATGGGTAAAATGCTATCAAACAGCATGGCATGCCACAGAGAAATCATTCACGAAAGGAAGAGTCAATTGATGTGGCAAACTTCATAGTTGTCTTATGTTAAGTAACCACCTTACCCACCTGAACTTTCAGCAACCAGTACCCTGATCAGTCAGCAGCCATCAACACCAAGGCAAGACCCTCCATCAGCAGGAATATTGTGACTTACTGAAGGCTCACATGATGGTTAGCATTTTTTAGCAACAAAGTATTTTTTAATGTTAAAAAGCTCATTAACATTGTTTTTTTTAGACATAATACTATTGCACATATAAAAAGCTACAATATGGAGTAAACATAACTTTCACATGAACAGGGAAACTAAAAAATTCATGCATCTCGCTTTATTGTGATGTTTGCTGTTTTGTAGTGATCTGGGACCCAAACTGCAATATCTCCAAGGTATACCTGTAATCCTTCTTCAATGATTTATTGATTTATTCTAATCAAATAATCAGACATGAGAAAAAATTATATATACAAGGCTGTTGATCATGAACTTGTTTATAATAGCAAAGAATTGGAAACAGCAAAAAGTCCTCACAGGGGCATGTTTAGGGTGGAGAGGCAGTGACACGGAGTCAATAAGTTACAGAAGATCATACCTGATGTGATCGCTTTTTTTCAAAGGACTCAGAGGCAAGGCCACTGGCTTCAAGTTTGAGGATGTGGCATACGAGTCAAGTAGAGAGGGGTCTTGAGGGTTGAGAAGGGCTATTGCGGGGAATGGGAGTAAAGCTAACCATGGAGAGGTAAAAGGATTGATATGTGGTGTAGATGCTCAGCTGAACATGAACACTATGGAAGCGGTGACAATCTGCAGAGCCATGCGATTTTATGGGAGAGTCCTGGTGCCATGATAAGAAAGGGAGGGTGGAGATTATAACTTGATCCATGCAGCACAAGAGCTGTGCCTAGCATATGTGAGGGAACTGAAAGTGCTGGCAGTGACTGATTCAAATAATCTACTATGTGGTCCAAATAGGGAAGGAAAGAAGAGAGACCATGAAAAGGCTGCCAGACCAAGGAAAAATGTAGAGATGAAAGCACTAGATCACTCTATGGTATGGTGGGAATAATGTGTGAGGGTAAGATCAGGGTGTGGGATATTGGTACGTATGATATCAGAAGTGAAGCAATTAAAAATTCCAGGAGTCAGCATCTAGAAATTTATCCTGTAAATAAAGAAGAGAAGTCTCTAGACTGAGAATGCCCAGAAACTGAGAGAGAAGAGTGCTGGTCTGGCCATTTACGTGGGCAATGAAATCTTTTAGGCTAATGACTGGAGCTTGGGCAGAGACAAGAGCTTTGATCAAGTGTTAAACTGCTGAAAACACTTGGATTTGATGATGCCTACTTTGTGTAAGACATTTTACACACATCGTTTCACTTTATTGTCCTAACAATCCATGTTATAGAAAAGAATAGACAGGACTGAATGACTAGACTTGGAGAGTTCAAAGTCAATGTCAAAGTTTTGTGGAATTTATTTGGTTAGAAGGATGCTGAATAGAGAACATAGTGTCTACATTAGAACATCCAGTTGGAGGTGTCCTTAGGAATCTAAAGATGTAGGGGAAGGGCTTAGCAAAGAGGCTGAGGTTGAAGATAGGGATTTATTTGTTAAAAGCATTGAGTTGAAAACTGAAACCAGTAAGTAGTCTGAAAATGGAATGGGATGGGATGGGATGGAATGGAATGGAGAACACTGGCATGCGCTCGCATTTGGACAGCAGGGACCAAGAAGAGTCAGCGATTTAAAAAATGTTAGCCAGCATATTATGGTAGATTGTAAAAATGGCCATAAATTCTACACAGTTCCTCCTTTCAAGAGGTGAGCTTTATTTCCCCACCCCTTGAGTGTGTACTGGCATTTTGATTTACCTTGACCAGTCAAATACGGCAGAGTGACAGTGTACAAATTCCAACCTTAGGCCTCAAAAGACATTGTTAACTTCTGCTTTCTCACTGGGAAGCCCTCCACCACCATGTGAACAAACCCGAGCTACCTGCTGGAAGATGAGAAAACATGCGGAGAGAGGCCCCAGCTGTCCCAGCTGAGGTACCAGATATGTGAGGAAGACAACTAAGAAAAGCTGAGCCAGGCCCAGCTGAGCCCAGCCCAAATCCCTGATCCACAGACTCTTGAGCTAACTAAAATAGTTGTTATCCAAGCCATTAAGTTTAGAGGTAGTTTGTTACACAGTAATAGAGAACTGATACTCAGGCCCCATAAGTTAAGGGAAAAACAGATTAAATACTGCAGAGAGGCAAAGTTCAATGGGACTTGAGGGAGAGTGCTTTCAAGGGTTCAAAAGTGTGGCAGGGAAGAAGCCAGAGAACAGGGTTAGAAAGGGTTAACTGTTAACCGTGGTTACTTCTAGGGATTGGGAGTGGGAATAGAGGCAGCAGAATCAAAGAAGTTCACTTTTCATACCTATGTCTCATAAGCATATGTTGCTTATATAATATTTTTAACAGCTTTATTGAGGATTATGTGATTTTTAAAAATAATTCAATAGTTATGTGTCTAAAACTAAGTATTAATTAGAAAGTGGAAGGGGGGTGGATGGAGCAATGGCTCAAGAGGACCATCAGACCAGCTATATCAGAATCACCTGGGAATTTTATACCACTATTGATTTCAGAGTCCTACCCCAGGAGACTCTGATTCAGTTGGTTTAGAGACAGGTAAGGGAAGCTGTTTTCTTCACACAGCAACCCAAGTGTTGAGGTTGTCAGGACACAACCTTAGGAAATGTCTTGATTTAAGCAATCAGAATTTTTAAACTGAATTTCTGTGGAAGATGAGCATTCCCAGAGACATTTAAAATATTTATTAATAAAAGAACAATGATATGTAGTACTTACTGCATGATTACTATGTACCAAGTAGTATGCTAAGTACTTTATATTTATTATCTAATTTAATACTAGCACTCCCTTATTTAAAAAACGAGGCGACTGACGCCTAGAGAGGGAAAGGATAATTTGTGCAAGGTTATTTATGTCTCAGAGGCAGGATCTGAATCCAAGTGGTCTAATTCCAGAGTCTTATTGCTTTTGTTTTTGCAGAAAATAAAATTTAGTTACAATATAGAATTATCTCAATATTAAGTTTTTCTCTCTTATATGTTCTAGACCTTTTGGAATCTGCTACTGTGATATTTGTCAGAATCTACACTATGAGCTTGCCTGGGAAAAGGAGTTACATCTTTTTATCTCCTTATCGCCAGGGCCCAGCACATAGTTTGCACTCATTCTATGTTTGCTGAATAAGCAAATGAATGTGTAATTTGGGGTCTGAACACAAACTTGTAAGTTTTGTTATTTTAATTTTAATATTTCAATAAATTTGTCGAGTTCTTTTCCATAGAGAGCACTATTTTTCAAAAGGGCAAGTTCCCTGGAATTTTAAGTTGGACAGCAGATTGCAAGTGTTGTGCAATCAAGGGTAGATGAGGAAACAGAATCAACCACAGATTCCATATATTTCTCCAAAGATGCAATGAAAGCAAAGAAAGAAGTGGACCACTTGCACCCATGTTGAGGAGGGAAACAGGACAAACTTGAATAGGCTTCCAGGCTGGGAGATATGGCTAGTAAAGAAGCTGAAGATGGAGGAGAGAGATGGGATCGATGGGAGGTGACACAAAGGCTGGAGGGTGAGGAGTCCTGGGAGGATTAGCCTTGGGCAGGAGGGACACCTGTTCCTTCCAATCAAGGAAAACAAGGGCTGTCAAAGATGCAACAATGTTTTTAGGGGAGTAGAGGGAAGGAGAGCGGCGGGAAGCACGACTTCTCAGAGGTGAGAGCAACTCGGTTAATGAAGTTTCTTTCTGCCCTCACCATTTAGGGCCATGGATCAGAAAATTTAACTCCAGACTTCTGAAGGTCGACACGGCGTTGACAACTTAAAAAAAAACTACTATCATGGCTTCATTTAACACCAAAAAACAAAAGGTAGAAAGGACCTAATCCCGGAATGAATCTACTCCACTCTATGAGCAACTCATTCCGTCGTCCTTATTTTTCTCATTTCTCCGGAGAGGATGACTCCCTCCACCAGGACGAGTGCGTAGGGAGCGCGGCTCCACCCCGCCCACGCCTCCGGCGGCTTCCAGTCCAGCAGGGCAGGCGAGGAGCCTGGTGACTCGGCGGACGCTCGGCGCCTCTCCTCCCCTCCCGGACCCAGAGCCTGGCGACGGCGAGCGAGGGTCACAACACCCGGGTCAGCCTGTACCACTACCTAGGGGCGCGGCCCGGAGCCCCGAGGGGCGCCCCTCCTGGCCCCGGCCCCGCGGGGTGTCCCCTCCATGCCCTTAGGCGCGGTCCCGGCGCAGGCTGACTCCCCACCCGCCGCCGGGGTGGAGTGGTGGGGGGCGGCTCGCGGGTCCCAGTGCCCGCCGTGCCCTCACCCGACAGCTCTGCCCAGCAGGTGCGAGGACCTCCTCGCCCGCGCCCCGGCTTCCGACCTGCGAGGCTCTAGGTGCCCGGCGCCCCGAGTGCCCGAGGGTCAGGGTGCCCAGGCGTCTAGTCCAGCCTGGGGCGCTCTGGGCGCTAACACCCGCGCTCACCCTGGAGCGCCGGCTTCTCGCGCAGGAGTGCGAGCGTCCGCGGGCACCCACGCAGGGCCAGCGGAGGAGCCCGGCTGAGCCCTCCTCCGGGCACCCGCCCTACCTGTCGTAGCTCCAGCGGCTGTAGGACAGGGTCCGATGGCTGCCGACTCCCTCCATCGCCGCCTCCCAGCTCCGCGCACGGCTCACCGGCGGCGGCGTCTGCGCTGGGCACCCGCGACCTGCGGCGGGCTCGGCGCCTGCTCGCGAGCTGCGGGCGGGCCGGGGCGCGGGCGGAGGACTGTACCATTCGCCCCCCGGGGGGGAGAAGTGACCCCCCCCCTTCAGCTCTGCCAATGGCGGGGACGCGCGGGCTGCGGGGACCCGGACCCGCGGGGCCCCCTCCCACGCGCTCGGGTCCCGCGGGGGCGCGGCTGCGGCAGCCGGTGGTGCTTATTTATTTATTTCCGTTGTGTGCTCAACGTCGCCATGGCAACCGCTCCTTCTTTTCGGGCATCTCTAGGGTCCCGCCTCTTTCAAACCTTCCCGGGACAGGGACTGCTAAAAGGCTGCCGCTTTCCCTCCTCGGCCAGGAGTCCTAGATAGGCTTCCCCTACGAGGGACCCTCTGCGAAGAAGCCCCCTCCTGCCGGCGTGGGAGCTTTCATCCGTTTACCCCTCCAGCCTCCCACCGACCAGCCAACCCCCTTCTCTGGAATGGGAATGCCCATCCCCAGAATTTTAAAGATTCCCACCGTCTCCCTGCCTCTTCCCCAGAGTTTAAGTCCTTTAACCACCTCCTCCGGTCCCTCAAACTGCTGATGCTCAGCCTCTCCTCACCGGGAGTGGAAATTCACTCCTTCCCTCGTCCCCCACTGGATTCCCTCGGCCCGGCCAGCCAGCCTACTGTGGCCCTCTTGGGTTCAGAAGACCAAGCTCTGTAAACACTCCTATTTCTAGGCCCTCTCTTTTTGTTTATTTCCCTTTGCGCTTTCTCTTCGTTACTACTAAAGAAATTGTTTTGGAAAAATTCCAGCCTTTCTTGGCTCAACTAGGGAAGAGTGTCGCCTGTGTCTATATCTGGCTGAGGGTGGCCCAGGAGACCAAGGGTAAAGGGGCCTACCTGGATGGGGAGGGGAGGGAGCGCCGGCTGGCGCCTTCCTGTCTGCCAGACCCCTCCTTCCTTCCCCCCACCCTGGGCTGCCGGCTGTGAGGATTTACAGGCATAATCTTCTTGCTGGGGTCACAGAGGCCTAAGAAGGACTTTCAGTGCAGCTATCGCTGGGAGGTTGCGCTCAATTCAGGCTGGAGTCAGGGTCAGGATGGGTGAGGGTAGAGGTGCTGACATTCCCTGGAGGTGGACTGAAGAGAGAAGGGAGGCAGGGATTGAGCTACCCCCATCCAGCCGTCATGCAATTCCTGCAAAACGAGTTGCCTGTTAACAGAGGTTTCAACTGGCAGCCCACCTGTTGGGTTCAGCCCTCAAATGTGTTTTATTTGTCCTGCACAGTTGTTGCTTTATTATTATTATTATTATAGAATGCATTGGCAACATGTAAAAATAGGAAGATTTAATACCAAGATCTAGCTTTCTGTCCTCTCTTGAAAACCAGGAAAATCTGGCAACTCCATGTCGGCATTCAAGCAAGGCAGGCATAGAACAGAGAAGTGTCTTCTCTCATTCCCAGGAGCTTGGGTTCTCCTATTGGCCACAGTCCCCTGGTCCCTCTCGGTTTTTGGTTTGACATCCTGTGCAATACAGTCATCTCTGCAACCATTGTGAACTTTCCCAGCTGATCCTCAGAGCTGTCCGAACACATCATTAACCGATATACTAAGGGCCAGATACTTCGCAAAATGCTGTGGGTACCAAGCAGACACTGTTTCTGCCCTTGCAGCTTGTTGCAACTACTTGAAGCCTTAGTTCATTGTTGTCAAGGTTGAGGGGTGAGCTTCCCTACATGGAAGATGTGGGGAATCTGTGGGATCTCCCACAGAATCTGCAGGACCAGAAGCCACTACTCCTGACCCATATGTTATAAAACAAGCTCCAAAGAATGTTTTTTCTCCAAAGATTTTGCCTCCCCAGGGGACCAGGTAGTTGGCACGAGACAGATTCTATAGCTATAAGTGCCAATAGCAGGTGTACTGAGCACCCAGTCCCTTGCCTGCAAATCCTGACCCCCAGCCCTCAAAAGTGCAAATAAGAAGTTCAAGGTCAAGTGTCCTGACCGAAGGGCTGACAGGCTATTAGGAAGCTATACCCCAGACATCCCTGGAGGAACTCTGGGCTGGGCAGATGGAAGAACTCCCAGAAAGCCCCAGAGAAGGGACCCCTGATCCTCATCAATACCAGTAACTGTGTGTCTGCATTGTGTAGTAGGAGAGGGAAATATGGCAGTTTTAAAACACGGCCACAAAATCTTTGATATTCCTGTCATTGATAAGTAGTCTTTGTTACCTTCCCTTGAATCTGGGTGCTATGTAACTTCCAAACTTAAATAATGAAAGACCCTGCAGCTTTCTTGTTCACTGGAACCCTGAGTTACCAAGTAAGAGGTCTGATTATGTTGGTTAGGACAATATACCCCTCCCTGGGAATTCTTGGACATATGAGAAAGGTACTAAACTGTCCCTAATAAAAGGAGACAAGCTGGAGATAGTCTATTTGGATTTTAAACAAAAGTGTGACCCTAAAAGCCTGGAGGGCTCGAGGTTATCTGTGAAGACGTGTGGCAAGGGGGAGGGCTGCTTCTTCAGAGCCTGGCTGTCGTACAATAAGGGAGAATCCCTCAGCCATGCCAACACCAAACAGTCCAGCAAATCTCCGGGAAGGGAAACAAGCAATGGAGAAACCCAAAACTGGGACCCAGGATCAAAGGTCCATCATGGCAAAATGAGGAACAGGGGCTTGGGAGTTTACATCTCTGGCTACTAAACCCTGGAAGGAAATATCTTTGGGTACAGCAGAGATGGAGAACTATAAAGGGTAACCTATAATAAAGCAAAGTCCAGACTCAAAAAAGTAAAACTCTGGCAAACAAGCACTGCTGGCTAGAGCCACGTGCACCCTGTACTGTGCCCCTAAGTTTCAACTTTTCCCTTTGGTTACCATTCCCACTACTACCACCATGTTTTACCCCAGGAGGAAATGCTCCACCTTTAATACTCTGGCCCTGGTGGACACCTTCTTCGTGTTTCCCCAGTGCAGCTGAGACAGGCTAGATCTTTAGAGACTTCATTAATTTTAGAGAAAAGACAAAATAAACTAGAAATTGTAAAATGCTCAAATGGTCCAGAACCCTGTGCCATCCCTTTGGCCTTTTACAAATGTACTGTGATTCCAAAAGGCAGATCTCCTACAGGATTTCTTCCTTAGATATCCTGACACCTGAATGCCCAAGATCAAGAGATGAAGATGCCCATTTCTATTCTTAGACAACAGGTGACGGGCACTTTTAATGACCTCACCAATTGATGGGCCATCCCCACCCTCACACATAGGGTTGTGGCTTTACCTTCAAAGGCCCAACTGAACAACTATATCACAATCTCATGCATTAACTGTCCCTCTGTCCTCCCCCACCCCAAACACACATAGTGGCAGGAGATTCTTTTCACAGAGCACCCTATCAGCCCTACTTGGAGTCTTCAGGTTCTACTGCAAGTGAAGAAAGGATGGAGATGGAGACCTGAGAAGTCCACATGGATTGACAGCTCTACAGAGACAACAGCCCCTACACCTTGGGGTAAGGAGGCTTGGCACTGAGGCTCCAGGACGGTGAGACTGAGCTGGAAACCAGGAACCAGCAACCCATCATGACACCAGGAAAATGTACAGTCCCTCCATAGTGCTGAGGGCTATTGGATATGGGAAGTCCTGTCCTGATGGTAGGTAGCACTTAGCACATTCCTGCTATCAGCTTCTCCTGGTTTGGGCATCTGCCTTGAATGTTTCATTACTGTGGGAACCTACCTGGGCCCTGTTTACTTGTTGGACTCCTCCGGTCCATCTGCAAGAGAGTCCACTCCTTGCAGGACCTGTGACTTCTACTTCTGCTCATCCAGCTGCCAGCCCTCTCTGGCCCCTTGCTCAGGCTTCCAAATAGCTGACAGGAGGCATCTCCCCCAATAAATAAGAGCTAGAGACCTCAACTGTGGGGCTACCTTCCTGGGGAGATGCGAAAGCCTGCTGCCATCTTTGATAGCAACATTGGGAGTTATAAGAAAAATCAACCCAAATTTGGGAATATTGCAAAAGGATGACCGCATATCCTTTCATTGTCAAAGATAAGACCCATAGGTGCCAGAAGGAGTGAAGTAAACACTACAAAGATTTAGAAGCCTACCATATTGGTGAAGGTTTTAGGGATCCAGTGGTCTGGGACAAAGGACAAATTATTTTACCTTTAACCCTCCATCAGTAAGAAAGGAACACAGATCTTGGAGGATGTGGCGGTTTTAAAATATATCCACAAGTTCTTTGATAATACTTCTCCAAGAGGTGGAACTTTATTTTCCTCCCCTTGCATGTGGGTTGTACTTAGCAACTCCATTTCAACAAATAGAATGTGGTAGAAATGACAGGGTATAATTTCCAAGGTGGTAAAATACACTGAAGCTTCTTTCTTGCTCTCTCTTTAGTATCATCTGCTCTGAAGGACACTCAAGCATCTCATGTAGCAAAGAACCAATGTCTCTTACCAACAGCCATATGAACAAGTCACCTTGAAAGTGGATCTTCCAGCCCCAGTCAAATCTTCACATGGTTGTAGCCCTCACTGATACCTTCAACGCAAGCTCCCCTGAGAGATCTGAGTCAAAACCACCCAGTTGAGCCACTTCTGAATTCCTGGACCATAGAAATTGCAAGATAATAAATATTTGTTGTTCTAAGCCACTAAGGTTTTAGATAATTTGCTACACAATAATAACTAATATGGTGGGCCTCTTTGGACTTTAGAGGCAATATATGCTACATTGGAATGCTGCCACAACCATTTTTCGGGAAACCCAGTTTTAAATGTGTACTACAGAAAGGCATCTTCAGCAGGTTCAAGCTGAGGTGCAAGCTTCCCTGACTCTCAGATTCTATGACCTGACATATCCAATAGTGTCAGAGATATTTGTGTTAGAAAATAACACTGTGTGGAGTCTCTGGAACGGTCCAATAAGAGACCTTTGAGGTTTGGGAGTTAAGCCATCATGTCTTCTTCAGCAGAAAACTACTCATCATTTGAAAAGCAGCTCATGGTGTGCTACTGGCCTTAGTGGAGCCTGAATACCTGACAATGGGACATGAAGACACGACATGGCTAGAACTGCCCATTGTGATCTGGAAATTTTCAGATACACCAGTCATAAGTTCAGGTGAGCACAGCAACAATTCATTGTACAGTGGCAACTGAACATTTGGAATTGGGTCTTGGCAGGTACAGGGACCTTAAGTAAGCAGTGTAAAAATGTGATTCAGACTCCATGTCATACACCCGTTGCACCAATCTGCTCTCTCGACTCACTTTTATGGATTCATGTATGTGTGGGTGTTCCCTACCACCACTGCTGTAGGAGGAAAAAATTTGAGCCCGATATATGTATCTGTTGGCTTGATACAATGGTATGAACCAAAAATGAATTGCAGCCATGTCACACCTCCACTCAGGAGAGGTTCTAAAGGTGAAGGGTGAGAGATATTCTCCCAGTGGGAAGAGCCTTGAGCAGTACACTTGGCTGTCAACTGCATGCAGGAGGCATGACCTGAGTAAGAACATACATGGACTTCTGGGAAGTGGAGAATAACTTGATTGGGTGGTCAGAGGCCTTGGTGAAACAGGATTGGAGATAAGGAGGTCTGGGGAAGAGATGTGTGAATGGATTAACTGGGGTGGTATCAAATGGTACAGATCTTTGTCTTGTGTAAATGCCCACCAGAAGGTATCTGTTGTAGAGGAGGCATTCAGTAATCAAGTTTACAGAATGAATTGTCTGGTAGATATTACTCACTTCCTATCCTTAGCCAACTGAGTGCTTGGGCCATGACTGGAGCAGGAATGGTGGCAGACATGAAAGTTCTGCATAGACCCACTGCATGGGTTCCCTCTCACCAAGGCTGATTTAACTACTGCTGCTGCTGAAGGTTCAACCTGTCAGTGGCAGAGACTGAGACACGATCCTCACTATGGTATCCTTTTTTGAGGAGACTGACCCATAGCTTAGTGGTAGGAGTAGACTCCTTCTACCCTGACCAGCCAGTGGTTTGTTCTTACTGGAACTTAAACTTTTTCTGAATATGGGTTCATCTTCCATGTCATTCTTTAATGACTTATAGATTGTCTGATTTACCATACTGAGATGCTGAATAAAGTAGTCTCAGCCCATGGGTCTATTTTATGATAATAAGGAGGCGTGGCAATCAAAAGCAAACCATAGCAAGCAGGAACAGCCTATTAAAGGCCCAGTTAAGGTACTAGCTTTGGGATGAACCTTGTGGGTCGAGTCACTGTCTTCTGGGAAGTAATATATGCATTAAATTAACGACTGATGTACAGTGCTGTATATCTAATAGTTAGCACACAGGGACAAAGTAACCAGGAGGTGGACATAGGATTTGGCTCCTTTCATCATTATTCCAGTAAGTTACTTGCAGAAGTTGTGCTTCTCATTTCTGCAATGTTTCTGCTTGGTTAGAGGTTCTCAGGGAAAGGATTCCACTGGCTAACACAGTAGAGTTCACTGAATCTACTACTGGGTCACTTTGGGCTCCACAGGTCAGTGGACCATCAGATAAAAAAAAAAGAGTTACCATACTGGGGAAGATAAAAAAATCTGATTATCCTGAGGAGCTAGGATTTTTGTGGCATAATGGGGACAGGGGGAGTAACCTGAAACTTGGGCACTTGTTATGGATCGAATCATGCTCCCCAGAAAGATATGCTCAAGTCCTAACCCCCTGTTCGGTGGATGTGAGCCGATTTATAAATAGGATCTTTGACGATGCTGTTAGTTAAGGTGAGGTCAAACTTAATTAGAATGGGCCCTAATTCAATATGACCAGGGTCCTTATAAGCAGAGGTAAATTGGACACAATAGGCGATAGATAGGGAGAGAGACAGCCATGTGACAGAGCAGAGATTGAGTTATACATTTCCAGCAAGCCACCACCAGAATGCTACAGACTTTGGAGGAAGCATGATCCTGCTGACATCTTGATTTTGCACTTCTAGCCTCCAAAACTGAGATAATAAATTAATCATTATTCCAGTGAGTTACTTGCAGAAGTTGTGATTCTCATTTCTGCAATGTCTCTGCTTGGTTGGAGGTTCTCAGGGGAAGGCTTCCACTGGCTAACACAGTACAGTAAGCCAGTTAGTCTGATATTTGTTTTGGTAGCCCTGGCAAACCAAGACAGTGCTGAAGCATGTCTTGGAGTTTTCAGGTCCAATGATAACTATGAATGGACAATCATAGCAATCAAAGCCTAATAATGGCAAGGCAACCAAGAGCTCCCAACTTCAGGACAAGCAACCAAGACCAGCTTTAGTGCTGACCCAGTATGAGAGATATCTAGAATAGGTGGTGGAGAAGGGAGATGATGAATATCCGGGGACTATAGCATATTACACTAACCTTCCTGTTAAAAGTCCTTTTTTAAATTTTAAGAGTTTGGAGCTGACCACCACCTTAAAGAGTCAGTGACAGAATTGATTTATTGTGGGGCATGCCCAGATCTGAACAATGGGAGAGGTGAATCATCCCACAGCACATCAGCCTCCCTGATTTCAGCACAGTTGTCGTGGACAGTTCCATGCACATTGCATCCCACCTCAAGGTCTCCCAAGCCAGGGAAGGATGCCCAGCCCACATGCAGATGCAGGAAAAGTAATGCTCCTTAGAGTTCCCCAATAGGGGAACTGATTAAATGCCCCAGCCTTGAGGTCCCTCAATGGGAGAATTCTGAGGGGGCATTTCACATGGTTTTCCAGAGAGTTCTCAGGGGGACTGAGACCTCTGTTTCCCTAGAAATAATCAGCTCAATATGTCAGGTTTTATTGGTTTCCCCTCTTTCCTTGTCTCCATTCACTTCTGCTTGTTGGATCACCTCCCATGTACACTACTTTCCCCCCAGGTCTTTGGCTCAGGTTCTGCTTTCAGGGGTACCTGAACTAAGTACATTCCCTCTCCAGGGGGATTTTTAAGTCTAAATAGGGGGCTTTCATTCTCACTTAACTCTTGCCTCAACCCACCCTTTGCACCCGAATCAACCGAGCAATCTTCAATGGGACTCTTTGGTCATGTTCCTGCCTTGTATCATCTCCTTCCTCCAACCCTCACTCACCCTGTCCAAAACTTCAGCACCCTATGGAGAGTCCAGTTCCTTTTCTAGGGGCCCTAGAACAATATACTAGCTCCAGCACCACCACTTTCCCTGATGGAAAGCCCCCAGAAACCTCAGTTAGGTGGTCAGGGCTTGGACCAGAATTTCTCATGGGCAGTGGAAGCTCCAGAATTTCTGTGTAGAAGGGGCTTATATATCTGACTGGAAGGGGAGTGCACATTAGGAGATTTACTTGAAGCTGTGTCCCCAAAGCAAGCTCTGAAATGTGTTTATGGGAGTGATTTTGGGGTGTGGATAGAGGAAGATGCTTTGGCATCAGCACTCTGTCTCAAAGGTGCCAAGGAAAGCATCACCAGAAGCTTTGGCCACTTATTTTGCACCATCCTAGTCCCTCCAAAGTGGAAGGTGCTTTTTCTGGACCAGGCCCATAGAAAACTGCTTGGGAATTAAGGAACGTGAACGGCTAACCAGAGGTCTTTAAGTGGTTTAAGGGAGCCCTCTGGTGGCCATGACTTGGAAAGCCTCAGGCAAACAGCTGTGCTCTTTCTGGGACTGATGGCCCATTATCTCAGACAGAGGGACCAACACCGTGGGGCCGAGATACTCTTATAAAACTGACAGCCCATCAACATGAGGCAGAAACAAGCACAGGCTCGCAGACTCCAAAGACAGAAGATATCATCACGAGACTAACAGGGTGGATCAGACTGACCATCACGGACAAACAGACCTAAGCACCATAGGCAGTCTCTTTCCCTTCAGGAGACATCACTAGGGAAGAGCGGATGGCTGGAATCTTGTTCGCCCTGTGAGGACGTGCACTGCCGAGTGTGCAGGGATTCTTAGACATTACAACCAGAAGCAAGTCCGTTCCAGTAATTGGATTCCTATCCCAAACAACTTAGGCCCTGCTGAGCATTCCTGGAAATGCTGACTCTGGCTAGTATGTGGGAGAAATGCTAATCCCTTCATCGGATATGCTCAGAGCCTGATGTCATAGTTACAGGCTGTGCCAAGTAAACTTTCAGTAAGAATGGATTCCTCGAGCTGACACGAGCTTCATGATATCTGGGGCAGCAGCTTCTGGAAATGCTGCCTATAGATTAGACTGAAGTTAAATGTAGCAGATAGTAAATGTCTACCATACATGCTAGAAAACCAAAGGGAGGGTGAGCCCTGGGCTGGGTTGTGGGAAATAGACTCGAGGGAATTGTTGGAATAGGTTCATTAAAGATTGAGAAATAACTCAAGGTTGACTTGGAATCCCAGCCCTAAACAGAGATGGAACTTGTCTGGATATATATTTTTTAATGCTGTCTGAGTCCAGGGCTGAAGTATTAAGATCAGGACATGGAAACCTTTGTTTGGTGTGCTAAAACTCTATATACAGGGTGAAAGCTGATGGGTTGCTTGACTTTTCAAGGAATACCTGAGACAAGCAGACTCTAAGTCTTTCTTCTCAGATGTGGAGGATTACTATCCCTGTCAAATGGATTTGCTATAAGAACTTTTTGAAATTTATATTTTTGTTTTTAACAGGATTAAAGGGCGTATTTCCTCTATGACACCAAAGTCAGTAGCCACAAGAAGAGAACAGTCTGAATTAAGAAAGGACTTCATGGAGATGTAAAATGAGTACCAAATTAATTTAGTTAACTATTAATTGGTGAAATAGGAGCCAGATCCCCCAGACTCTCCCAGAATACGTGACAATTATTTATTAATTTCCTACCTTATTTGAAAAGTATTTGAGGTATTACATACAGACATATAGTTCAGTAAATCTATTTTTAAAGAAAGGAAAATAAAGAGAAGATAGTAAGATAAAGCTAGGCTTAGAGTTATTAAACGGAAATGCACACCGTGACGTTCTGCACAACGCTAGAGGGAGACTGTAAGCTTCCTGGCTTATGAGATTCAGTAAGAGAGAGACAAACAAATTCTTCAAAAGTGGCACAACTGCTTTGACACCAGAGCCTGAGAGAGACTTTTTTTCTGTAGCTTTTCATCAAAGGGAACCCTGTGATATGGTGGACCACAGCGGCAGGAACATGCCCACTCTAACGGCGACTTTCGCATAGATGCATCTTAAAGTTCCTTCAGCTGAGCCACAGGCATGCTGCCAAACTGCGATTCAGTAAAAATGATTTTTCTTCTGGTTCCTATCAAGACGGAAGAATAGCAGGGTCAGATATAGAAGTGAGAAGAAAACATGGAATTCAGGAACCAGCAAAAGAGAAACTCCTGAGGGGCCTGAGGCTGTGCTGAACTGGAGGTGTATCTGAGCCTGTGGAGCTGGAGCCGGGGATCCTGCTGCTTCTCCGGGCTCTGTGCTTGCCAGGGGCCCCAGGAATTCCGTTCACAGACCACAGGAGTCTGGGTGAATGCCCCCTCTACTCCCTTTGGAACAGAACTTGTTTCCCTTCTGAATATGCTTCCCCCTGCCCTGAACTGCTGTTTGCATTTATTTTCCTAATATTAAATCTGTAAATGCAAGTACTTTAAACATGTTTGAATTTTTAGCAGGCTTACAGTAAAATGGAAAAATAAAAGGTAAACTTAAAAAAAATAGATGTTATACCCTGTCTAAAACAAAATACTTGTTTACATTACAGTGTCATGGTTTTATTAGTATACTCTTGATTACACTTATAGTATTGTGCTATCCATTTCCTCCTGGGTGCTCCTCAGAGTTACTTAATGCAAGTAGACTTTTCCACAGGCCAGTTCAACTTAATTGTTTTTCAAACTATCCCTGCTGTCTGCAAGCTGCTTCTCTGTCGGGACAAACTCTGGGAGGGCAAGTCCGAGACATGTTCCCTGGCTCAAACTTCCACTTACCTGCACCCCACTATGCACACAGGGGCCACTCTGCTCCCTCTGGAACAGGGCCAGGGACCTACAATGGGAGTGCAAGGCGGGGAGGGGGCAGCAAGGGCACCAGGAGTTTCTATGGCGTTTGAAGCTGCGTTTTCTTAATGCAGCACTTAACCTGGTTAATGCAGTCCTTTAACTGTTTTCTGTAGTTTTGAGTAATATTACTGTCTTTAAGATTTCTCTGCTGCCTTTGCCCCACGGAGTTGGAACAACAGCTGCTCTCAGAGCTGACCCCCAGTGATCTAAGTAACTGATCAAAGGTAGAGATCTGGGATCAAACCACACACCCCTGGAGTTTGGAGTAGTAGTTCTTTGTGTCCCAGCCTGCTACCAGCAAGCTAAGCCAAGAGCTGCAGCTCCAATCCCCACTGCCGCTGGCCTGATTGTTACTGTGAGGGTATTTCACAGATGGATTTAAATCATTAGTAAGTTGATTGCATCCACAGCTGATTACATCTACAATCAACAAAGGAGATTGTCTTCAGCAAAGAGAGGAGCCTCCTCATCCAATTAGTTGGAGGCCTTAAAGTGAGAGGAGTTCAGCTGAGGAAATTCAGCAGCCAGAAAGAATTTCTCCCTCTACTTCAGCCAGCCTCTTTCTAAGAGGAGGTAGCATCTAGGCTAAAACCTAAAGAATGAGTAGGAGAAAGCCCAAGAAAGGGGCAGATATTCTAGGCAGAGGGAAGAGCAAATGAAAGGGAGCTCAGGATGGCTGGATCACAAAGTGAGAGTGGGGGCGGTAAGAGATGGAGTGAAGGGGCAGGCAAGGGCATGTTGAGCCGTACAGATTCTGGTGAGAAGTGTGACTTGATCCTGGACAGTGGGATGTCTCTGAAGAAACTTAATCAGAGCCATGGCCAGTTCACATTTACAAGATCACTGTAGCTGATGTGAGGAGAATGGAACAAAGAGAGCAAGCCTGAAGACAGGGTGACCAATCAGGAAGGTGTGGTAATAGCTGAAGCATGGTGGTGGAGTGGGAGGAGGGATTCAAGGATTCATTCAAGGCTTCTGGCTTTGATAACTGAGTAGATGGTAGCCTTATTACTTGGGAAAGAAAGTTCAAGAGGTGATTTGTGGAGAAGGGAGAGACACTGAGTTCAGTTTGGAACATGTTGAATTTAAAGTGCCTTTGAGACATCCAAGTGGAGATGTCTGGTGCCCATTACGTGGTCTGGAATCAGGAACCAGTTTAGATTAGGGGCTGGAGCTAGGGATGGAGACTGGGCAGTCTCACATATGGGCAACAATTGCAGTCACAAGAGTCTGTGAAATCTTCCAAGCAGCGAGTATAGAGTGGAAATTAAAGAGGACCCAGGGCAGGATCCTTGGGGAATCAAACATTTAAGGGAGTGTCAGAGAGGAAAAACCAGAAAAAAAGATAGAAACTGAGCAGATAAAGCAGTTGGGGTGGGTGGTGGTGCAGAAGAGTATGTTGTCATATAACTCAAGATAATGTGAAGATAATATACCCAGAAACATTCTGAAATTCTCAAGTATAGGCACAAGCACATACAAAGATATACACATACTTTCACAATAAAAACCAACTTGTGTACACACATAGAAGTAAAGACGAAACAAAAACCAGCCATTCCTTCCTCAGATAACCAAAGTGTGGATGGATTTCCTTACAGAAGGATATGATGGAGCCATAGGTGGTCACTGAAGTGCAGTTGGCCAAAGAAGGCTTGGTCAGGGAGGTTGACTGTAGAACTCACTGTTCTCTGTGTCAAGTCAGCGACTAAGAAGATAATCATCGTGACTGGGGAGAGAGGGAGGGAAGCGGGAGTCAAGGTCATAATCCCTGAGAACAAGGACAACAGAGTGGAGGAGAAGCAGGGACATGGGAGGGCAAGTTCCTCACCTCATGTATTCTCCTCAACCTCTTGCAGTTTGGATTTTTTCATCTTCGTCTCTGATGAACCTGCCATTCCCAGTTCAACCAACAACTTCCTTGTAAAATTCAATGAACACTTTTCTTCCAGGCATTATCTTAACGTTGAATTCAATACCATTGATTATTCTCGTCTGTCTTCCTTGGGACGTTTTCTTCCTTTGCCTTTCAGGACACTACACCATCCTAATTTGCTATCTCTGGTAGCTCCTTCTGTCTTTCTCAGTTTCTCTTCCTTTGTCATTTAAATGTTGGTGCTCCTTGGGCATGTCTCATGAAGCTTACTTCTAGGAATTCCATCTTTTTTATTGCTAATGCAAACTGAATCTTCCATTGTTATCTAAGTCAGTTAGTACTTACAAAGGCTATTGTTTCCTGAGTGCTAATTTTGTACTCAGCCACCTTAATTTATTTTATTGTTTTTAGTAGTTTTTCAGCTAACACTCTTGTTCTCTCATAAAAAATCACAACTAGGAAATAATAATAAAAAACCCTCTTTTCCACCTTTGTTTTTAATATCTATCTTCGCTTGTCTAAAGATATTGGCTATTAAGTCTAGAACAAAGCCAAATAATAATCATAAATAACACTGACATCATTGATTAATGTTTAGCTATATATTTAATTATAATATAATCAATGCCTATATAAACCCACTGCCCCACTTCAAACTAAATCATTGCAAATAATTTACGTTTACCTATTTCACATACCCGCCAACTCCCACCTCCAAAGTAAATACTGTGGTGAGTTTACTTTTTTTTCAAATTTGCTTTGCATATTGGTTTTGGTCCATGTGTACACACACATACCACATTATATATATTCGATATATATGTGGAAGTATGAAGAAAGTTCATACTTGTACAAGTGCCCTGGTATGCATGCACAAGTGTTTCTTTTGGGTGTATGTATATAGATATACACATATATATACATATATGTGTGTGTGTATATATATATATATATATATATATATATTTAGGAGAATTGCTGGGGCAAGGTATGCAAATGTTCAACTTAACAAGATAATGTCAAATTATTTTCCAAAGTGATTGAACCAATATACACTCCACTAGCAATGTATAAGAGAACCATATCCTTTTCACATTTGGAATTGTCCCATTTCCTGATTTTTTTTTCCAATGAAGCGATGTAAAATGGGATCTCATTGGATTAATTTTTTTTATTCTGTATATATATATATATATATCTATATATTTACCATTGTAACCATTTTTAAGTGGCATTAATTACATTCATGATATTGTGCTACCATCACACCAACCATAACCCAAAATAGAAACTCTGTACCCAGTAAGCAATAACTACTTACTCCCCTCCTTCCAGCCTTTCGTAACCTCTAATCTGCCTTCTGTCTCTATGAATTTGCTTATTCTAGATATTTCATAGAAGTGGAATCATGAAATATTTGTCCTTTTATGTCTGGCTTATTTCATTTAGCATAATGTTTTCAAGGTTAATGTTATACCATGTATCAGAACTTTCTTTTCTGGCTGAATAATGTTCCATTATATGAATATGCCACATTTTTTTTATATATTCATCTGTCAATGGAAAATTGTATTATTTTCACCTTTTTTACTATTGTGAATAATGTTGTAATGTACAATTATCTGTCTGAGTTCCTGCTTTCAATTCTTTTTGATATCCAAAGTATATACCTAGAAGTGGAATTGCTGGTCACATAGTAATTCTTTTAACGTTTTGAAGAACCACCAAACTGTTTTCCATGGCAGCTGCACCATTTTACATTTCCACTAGCAATGCAGAGTTCCAATTTCTCCAGAACTTCTCAATACTTACCTGCCGTTTTTATTATTTATTTTTAAAACAGCAGCCATCCTAGTAGGTGTGAAATGGTACCTCATTTCTCTAATAGCTAGTGACGTTAAGCATCTTTTCATGTGCTTATTGGCCTTTTGTATATTTTCTCTGAAGAAACATCTATTCAAGTCCTTTGCCCATTTTTTAATGGGTCACTGGAGTTTTTATTTGTATTTCCTTAATAGTGAGATGGAGTATTCAATGATTATTGGCCATATATGTTTCCTATTATGTGGAATGCTTCATATCTGTTACCCATTTTTCTATTGGGTTGTCTATTTTTTATTGATTCATAGGAATTCTTTACATTTTCTATACTAATCCTTCAGTTATGTGTTGTAAATTGTTTCCCCAGTTTGCAATTTGCCCTTGTATTTTAAGGTAGATTGATGAATAAAAGTTCTTAATTTTTATGATAGATTGGAAGTATTTCCTTCAAAATCACAACCAAGATAAGAAGCTCCATTTTATACGGTTCCCTCTACTCATGAGGAAAATGGGACTCTTAATTTTTCTTTTGTACTGTCCTTTACTGACTTCGCTATCAAGGGAGTAGTCCCTCTCGTTTTTTTTTTTGTTTTGTTTTTTTTTTTGCCTGAAAGACTGTGTTATATTGAAATTGTGGTAGACTGCTCCTATAAAAACTTTCTGCCTTGTGGTTTCTTCTTTGGAGTAATTAAACTATTAAACTATTAATTCGGTTTAAAAAATTGCTATGGGATTTATTCAGCCTGTACATTTCTACTCTCGTCAGTTATGTGTTTTTAGAAAATTTTCCATTTTCTCTATTTTCCAATTTGTTGGTAAAAAGATTCTGACAGTATTTTCTTCATGATTCTGTTTAGTTTGTTTGCCTATTCATTCATATTAACTTCTTGTCTTCCGTTATCAAAGAAGTTTGTATATTTCGTTCATCTTTTCAGGGAACCAATTTTTGATTTGTTGCCCATTGTTTTTCTTTTTCTTTTTTCAATTTCGCTCGTATTTACCACACTCCTCCCCACCTGCCCTTGTAAACTTTGGGCTCATTCTAATGTCTTAATTCGGGCACTTAATTCTTAATTTTCCATGAACTTCTCTTCTGATATAGTCATTTAAAGCTATATGGTTCCTCCTGCAATATCACTCTTGCTTTGTCCCACAAATTTCAGTATGTAGTATTTTCCTGATTGTTAATATAAACATTTTAAACTTCCATTATGACTCCTTCTTAAGAACCAGAAGGCATCTACTTCCCAAATTATACACACATGCATTTTTTTTTTCAACTATTGTCTAACTTAATTGCTTTGTGGTCAGACCTGGTGTGAGGAAAGCTATTATTTGAAATTTCTGGAGGAAATTTGCCTTAGAGCCTTCTGCCCTATTTTTTTTCCCCTTTTCTTATGTTCCATGAGTATGTGTATGTCCTCAATTGTTGGATACAGAATTTTATATCTGTTAGATCAAGCTTAGTAACAGTGTTGCTCAAATCTTCTTTGCTAATTTGCATAACCTAGAAATAACTGAGGTGTCTTATCTCCCACTGTAATGAGTTTATTAATTTTCCTCATAGTTCTATCAATTATAGCTTTAAAAATTTTGACTCTTTTACTACATTCTTCTATGTTCAAAATTACCATATTTTTCTGGTGAATCACTGGGTCATTACGTAGTGAGTGGCCCTCTATAACAGCACTGTTCAACAGAACTATAACCAAATCACATTTTCTAGTAGCCACATTAAAAAATAAAAAGAAACAGGTGAAATTAATTTTAATATTTTATTTAACCAACCATATCCAAGATATCATTTAAACACATAATCAATATAAAATTGATATATTTTACATTTGTATCAAGTCTTTGAAATCTGGTGTGTATTTTACACTTACAGCAAATCTCAATTTGGACTAGCCACATTTCAAATGCTCAGTGGCCGCATGTGGCTATGTTGTGGCCATACTATACAAAGATGGACCTCCTACTCAAAATATGTTTTAGATATTGAGCTCGATGACACTACACATTTACACACACACGCCAAGAGGGCAGAAAATGTTTACTTCATACATATGAGGCTTTTGCAGGAGAGCAGGGCAGACTTCTCAAGCTGGTCTGAAAATGGTTTGAGAGTGGGGAAAGGAGACTGGCTTGGTGTTTCCACGGGTGGGAAGAGGGTGAGGATTCCCACATCCTCAAAGGGGTTTGAATGGTTTGAACCTCTTGCCAAATGAGGGAGCACCCAGGCTTTCTTATCAGCTTGCCCAGAATTGGGGTAGATGGGGAATGAGGAGTAAAGCTTTGAGCTGTCAGCAAACATCAAAAAACGGAATCAGACTCCGTTACAGGCCAGCTGCTACTGGACTAGACAATACAGAACCTAACACTTTTTAAGTATAATTTGTCTGATACTAACACAGATTAACCTTTCTTCTGATTAGTACATGTCTGTCACATATTTTCCTTCCATACTTTCAACTTTGTGTTTCTATGTTTTAGATGTCTCTTTTAGCTAGGGTGTGTTTTGCTCTAAAATTCAATCTGACAATCTCTTTCTGGCTGATCTAATCCTTGTATGTTTATTGTGAGTACTGATAAATTTGGACTTGTTTCTGCCATCTTTATTATTTTGTTTACCTACCTTTTCCATTCTCGTTCCTAAACTTTGAATTTTTGTTTATTCCTTTTTGTTGTTGTTCCATTATTTCCCACTTCTACAGTTTGAGATTATGTATTTTTTTCCAGTAATTACTCTTGGAACTTTATCTTGCATACTGAGAAAGACTAAAGTTGGTATTAATTTCTTCTTGAGAAACGTAAGATCAATTCTCTTCCTAAAACGCTGATCAATTCTCTTCCCACTGTGTATTCTATTTTGTACATAATTTGACATAATCATATCTAACACGTCTAAATCTTCCTATATATTTATCCCCCACCACCACTTCTCCTTGTATCTTAGATCTTCCTTCTGAGATCATTTTCTTTCTCCCTGAAGTATTACATAGTTCATTATGTTCTTGGTATTTCTGCTGGTGTCAATTTCTGTTTCATTGTGACAAGGTCTACTTTGCCCTTATTATTGATATTGTAGATTTTTTTCCCAGCACTTTAAGGGAATTCTACTTTCTTCTGGCTTCCTTTGTTTTTTGAAAAGTCTGCTCTCTATCTTGTCATTCTTGTTTTAACAATCTTTTTTTCTTTACATGCTTTTAAGATCTTCACTCTTCGGTGTTATGCAGCGTCTTACCCTGCTTGGTGTAAGTTGTGCTTCTTGTGCTTGTAGGTGTATGCCTTTCATCAGTTTCTCAGCCGTTCTCTCTTCTAATATTGCATTCTCCCCAATGGGACTTCACATACATGGTAGACAACTACCCCCCCCCCCCACCTTTCCTAGTCTCTTACATATTTTCTACTTTCTTGCCTGTTTCTGCTGCATCCTGGCAATGTATTCAGCTCTACTTTCCAGTTTACTCATTCAGTTTTGTCTAATCTATTTAATCATTCATACTTTTGATTTCAACAATTACATTTTCATTTCTAGAAGCTATTTAGATACTTAAAAAGCAATATCATTTTTATTTCTTGCTCACTGCTGTGGCTCCGTCTTCCATTTTCTTTACTATATTTTTGTATTGATTTTCAGCATTACAAAAATCTGAAATTCTTTGGACCTAGGTCTTTTGTGTCTGTTGACTCATTTAAGTGGTTTGTTTCTCTGGTGTTTGGTGTTTTTTTTTTTTTTTTTTTTTTTTTTTTAATCTACGCTATCAGCAGAAACAGGGCAAATCTTCTTTAGGCCTTCTGAGTTTAAAATTAAGTATGTCCTTAACAAATGGAGATTATCAAACACATAAGGAGGTAGACCACTATGAGAGTAAGAAGAAATAAGAAACACATTAGAACTCCAAAACTGCAGATATTAGTGTTAAGCCACAGGATAACTATGTATGAAATATTAAAAAGAAATACATGTTGCAAACAGAAAGATGAGCACACAAACTATCAAGAATAAACAGATACTAAAAAGAGAAAAATCTGCTAACTTCTAGAAATGAAAAACTTGTTGAAATAACATTAAATGGATGGATTATACAGCACATTATACACAGTTAAGGAGAAAATTTTAAGTTATATTTGAGGAATTTATCCAGAATACAGAAGAGATAAAATAGGAAGATAAGCTAAGAGATACGGAGGATAAAACAACAAGGTCTATCATATGACAGACTGAACTTACAGGAGAAAATGAAGAAGGTAGCAAGGCAATATTTAAAAATAATACTGTATCCATATCCAAGGAAATGCAAATCAACCCAGTTGAACTGTCTTTTTAAATAGGGAAGCGGGACACACTGCTATGTAGGTTAGGGATCATAGTGCTTATTACTTTCAAGTTGTATTTAGACATATCTCCCTCTTATTTTATGCTCCTACATTATTAAATATCATTCTCTACATGTCAACTTGCTATTTATCAACTGAATGAATCCCCACAATACCCCAATGTGCTATATGTTACTTCTATCCACATGTGCCTGGGTAGAATTCCAGGATCTTGGATGGAAGGGATGTTTGAGGTCACATAGGCAAATATTCTATCCTACAAGGTCCCTCGGAAATGTCATCTAGTCTTTCCTTAAACAAAGCTATTGGCTGCCTTTGATGTCACCCAAGACTACTCTCAAATTACACTGACATATTCTGAGGTTTTATGGAAATCTCTTTAAATTTGACCCACAGATCCTAGTTCTGCCTCCCTGAATCACAAACAATTCCATCCTACTGTTAAAGTATTTTAAGACATTGGCCACTGACCCCTACTCTTTTAGTTTGTATCAAGCATCCAATTCTCTGAACTATTTTTTCTCCATGGATTTCCCATTTTCATTCACTGTGGAAGCTACATGACCCATTAATAAACGGTCAATAGACGCCTTTCCAGATTGATAACCAAAATAATAAATTGGCGCAGTTGATTCCCACCATGGAGGGCTGTCTTTTTACCAATAGGCACTTGAGCATCACAGGACTGAGACCTGTATCCCGCCCACCCCCCCCCTGCCGCCGCCCCTCTTCCTCCCCTCTTACAGCTAAGTACATTCTCTAGGTACATCAACACTGTGCTTAAGGCAACCATTTGTACTGAAACCAAGTAGATGCTAAGAAGAAGTGATAAAAATCAACTTTTTTGGAGGCCCAGTTTGATATGATCATAGGCAAAACAGGGTGGAGAGGAAGTGTTGCTGTAAAACTAGTGGGCTAACAAAGATGTCTGTTTGGAGGTTAGGTGAAGCCAAGGTAGCTTGGGCTATGATTATGATTATTCCTATTGGTGATCAGTCATCCCAAGCATACACCTGATTTCTAATCAGAGTACTCACTTCCTGGTTTGTCTGAGAAGTACTAGAGTTTTCTCTCTCCCATCCAGCAATAAACTCACATAAGATGGACTTTGTTTACAAAAGATAGGCTACATTTATTTAGTCACAATTAGTTGACTGACTCAGTGTGCCTCAAGACCACAAAGATACCATTTCTCCTTCACTCCATTATGAGTCCTAGGGCTGGGGTCCAGAGTGGCTGGAATGCTGCTTGGGGCCCATTCACAGGTTTACAAGTTTCTCATTGAGAGCAATCTGTGACTGCGTGAGATTGGCCAGGTAGGTCACCATCAGCAGGTCCTGGAAGAGAATGAGTGAGTGGTTGGGTGGAAAGGGAGCAGAAAGTCTGGTTTGGCCAGCTTCATGGTGGACAATGGGTATAAGAACAGTCCTGGATAAATGACAGCTGGGAGGGGACTGAGCAGGAATCAGAGGTGGAAGACAGGAAAGGAAAGAAATGCTTGAGAACACTTTCTCATCTCTACTGTTTATACCTCTATACCAGAGGTTCTTAAGTGGAGATCCATGGGTAGAATATAGGTCTATACACGTAAATGGGAAATGTCTCCTCTACCCTACTCCAGGCCACCCCATCAAACTCCCTATCTTTCTTCAGAGGTGTGAGTATGTTGGGGAGGGGAGGGAGGAACCAGATGCCCAGAGGCCCATGGATGGCACTCACATTGATGTTGCTGTTGAGCATGGTCTCAAAGTCATCAGGAACTATTTTGGGTACTTGGTTAACCAGACTCATCAAGAAGCGGCCCACGGTATTGTCAGCTGACACCTTTCCAGACTGACCACCAAAACAAAGATTCAATGAGGTATAGTTAATTCTCGCCACTTAGAGGGCTATCATTTCACCAGCATATCCCTCAGCGATCTCAAAGTGGAGATCTATGCCCTCCCCTTTGTTTTTCCATCTCCCTCCTCACCAGTACATCCTCTGCATATTGCAACACTGTGCTTAAGGTGTCCTGGATGCGAGCTGATGCTCCTCCTACTTGCTGTAGGTCACTCGAGAGTCCAATCACCCGGTTGGGGCTAAAACAGGTCTTCATGATCAGGTCAACTGTGAGGGTGGGTTGGAGGATAGTACAGAGACACAAATCATTCAATAATCCCATCAGGAAGGAGATGGTCTCTATCCATTCCTCCTAACTTTTCCCAGCCTCCCTTTGGACTCATTCAGCTTCCCTAACCTCACTGCTCTACCCTTATTGGCTTTTCTTCTTCCTGGGAGAGTCCAGCTCCTTAGCTTAAAGTTGTGTTAATCATCAGTTTTGATCTCATCAGTCTTGACTATAGCCTCTGGTGCTGATAATTTCCTACCTCCAACAATTTCCCAAATAATTTCCTTGCATCTCATTTATATAGGAAAATAACCAACTTCTAGTCATCACAAATCTTAGATCGATGGTTCCTAATCCTGACCAAGCATCAGAATCATTCACATGTTAAACAAAATAATGCAATAAACTCTTTGGGTCCACTCCAGATCTACAAAATCAAAATTTCTGCAGTGGGACTCTGGTACCTGTATTAAGCAGAAGTCCCATAGGAGCCTCTAATATATAGTCAAGGTTGAATATAACTGACTTAAACACAGAGCAAGTTTGCCCTCTCTGTCCTTGGCCTAGGAGCTTAGGATCCATTCAGTCCTGAGGACCCTCACTAGTATGAAGGCCCAGTGTGAGCCATTTTCCAGTAAGACCTGATCACAACTGATATAATACACTGAGAGTCTCAAAAGGATTGGCAAGAAGGCACCTGTTAGGAGACATGCTAATATGAATATTTAAACTAAACTCTGAAAAGGAGAAAAAAGCCTCTCTCACATCTATATAAGAAAGCAAACCTGAGTGTAACTGTGACAAAGAGATAGGATTTGCAAACATGAGTATTTAAAATGATCAATTTAAGAGCAAATACTTTGACATATCCATTACAACAGAGAATGGCAAACCAGTGGATCAAGACAGATGAGAACAGCACTAACACAGTGTAAGGAAATAGATCTAAAGTAAACACTTTTAAATACTACCAAGGAACAGCAATGATGTTTACTAAGCACTAACTGCATGTTGTGCTCTTGAAAATCATCTTATTTAATCTTCAAGGTAGAGAACCTGCCACAATACAGGATAAAAATTCAATCCTTTCTGAGCAAGGTTGTAACACTGGCAGAAAAAAGATGTAGTAAGTTTGGGAACATCAAGTACTATCTATTTACCATAAAATCTCAATCTGTTAGAACACCTGCATCTGAAAAATTAACTTGTCTTCATGTCAATGTCACCCCTAAGAGGGGGAGAGACAACAGTGAAAATCAGTATTCTAGTATCTTCCCAGGAAGGAAGAAGTGAAAACCACACAGAAAATGACCGATGAGAAAATGAGTAATGTGACTGTAAACCAAGTGAACTAGTTAACTAATAACTAATATGGCTGATTAGTTTGTGGGAGAGCAAAACAAGTCTCTCATTAGTGAGGCACAGAGGGAAGACCACGCAGATTTTAGGGCTGGAGGGAAGAGACCAGTGGCTGGCTGAGGTAAACATTAAAGGTCTGGAGGTAAGAGCAGAGCAGAAGGGAGATGAAGGGTTGGAGGACAGGGAAAGGGCAGTTCCTGTCAGTGACCTATACTCACTGCCCAGATCCACGGTAACAGGCAAAGAACAGAAAACATTTTTAGAGAATAGTAAAAGTGAGAATTAGATGCTTCATTCAGAGATAACAAGATGGTTTACTTTCAAGAGATGGGCACTGCTAGGCCCTTCTACCCCCACAATCTCACAGGCCAATAACCATTATTCCGTTTGCCCTCTTTTTAGCCACCCAAAGGTCCATCTGTTACAGAACAGCCACCCTCTCCCCTGAAAAAGACCTCTAAGAAGAGTACAGGAAAGTGACTCACCTCCAATGCGTTCGGTGTCATAATATGCATATTTCACTGTCAGAGGTGTAAACATCACCCCCATGGTCCTCCCAGGAACACCCATCAAAGTGCTGGGGAGAGAGGAAGTCAGAGTCAACAGATGGCCTTGGGAGAGGGTTTCCAGGTCTAGTCTAGGATGGGAAAGCAGTCACAGCAAGTGTAGCTTCCAAGGTTCTGAGATAAGAAGACAGGGACCACGTGAACCTCAGAAGTCTCACTGGAGCAAAAGTCACTTTCTTCCCCTAGCTCATTCCATACATCAAACCCTTGGCCTGTGAGAGGGGACTCAGCTTTCAAACCCGGGCTGGTACCTTTCCAAGGACCACTTCAGACACTGCACAATCTCAGTGATGAGCAGAAATGTACAATGAATTTCCTTGTGGAGATGGCTGCTTATTCACCTAACTCCATGCAAGGAAGAGACTCGGTCAGGTCCTTTCTAGGACTGACCTGTTCACCAGTATCTTAGCTCACATACTAAAAAACATATTGACTCCTGCCCAGCAATACTAGACTGGTGCTATAAGTAATCCCAATAAAGATGACTATCTTTACAAAGTCTACTATATAATTTCAAATGGATCTTGGAGTCTGAAATATTTAGAAAGGATAAGAAATCAGGCTATGGACAGAGCTTAGAGGTACAGCCAACTGGCTCACAAGGACTTGGCATTTATCATCTTTGTCTTACTGCATAAAAGCTAATTGGCAACATCAGTGTCAGACACAGAAACAGCACACTGTAAAACAGTAAGAGACATACCAACAAATGTTTTCATTCTAACTGAAGACATAATTCTCCAACTTCTTCAGCATGCTACTAAAGCCTTTCCCCAAATCCCTCACCAACGGGAGTTTTAACTGCAAGCTCAATGTGTCAACACTGTAATGTTAACGTCACTCAATCCTGGGTTAATAGATGTATTCAAAATAAGGATGGTCTTCTTTTAATCTGTACCACCCTGAGTACTGTGTTCAATTCTTAGGTAACAATAAACGAAAGGCTGACTCAGGGAGCCATGAATGTGGTGAAGGATCATGAAAAGATACCACGTGAGGACTGGCTGTAGGAACTGTGGATATCTAGCTTCAAGAAAAGGTGACACAAGAGAAACATGACAGCTTCCTCAGATCTCTAAAGGGCTGCCATTTGACACTGGTTAACAGCAATGAGTAGAAACCTAGGGCAGAACTGGGATCAGCGAATGGAAATTACAGGGACATATTTTGTTTCAGAGCAAAACCTTGCTAATGATAACTGCTGAGAGAGAAAGAATGGGCTTCCTCAAATGGCAGTGCATTATACACTGAAGGAATTAAACCTGCTTGGGAGGAGGGGACTGTCATCCAGGCATGGTGTGGTGGCTAAGCTAGATAGCCTTGTATGTTCTTGTGGCCCAAGACTCTGTGGTCACCTGACATAGGCCTTGATGCTCATGCGGCCATTCTGGAGGCTTGTGTCCACGGTGAGGTGAATGGGATTGGGAGCCTCCCGGCTGTAGTATTCGTGGATCAGCACAGAGTGCTCTGTGATGTCATGGCCTGTAGCGTACCTGGAAAATGGAACAAAGTCAATAAATGGACTCAGGTCTACACGATATCAACTCCAAACTGGTGCTGGCGGCAGGGTTGTCTCTAGGTACCTGACATCCTATGATAGCAATACCCAGTGACACTCCAAATGCTAAAAATAATAGTGCTATAAATGCTACTATTTTCTCCTCCCACTGAAAACTATATTGGATCAGAGGCTGACTTAGAGCTCTTAAAAAATTCTGAGTCACCATCAAGGCAAGAAGACTTGCTCAGTAAAAGCTACAATTCAGAATACATATTCTTGGTCTCACAAGATCAGAATTGCCAGCAAAAACACTGAATTCATAGATCCTTGTGGTTAGATATTCCAATACTCTGTTTCCAAAAGAGGGAGTGTAATAATACCTAGTCTGGCGGCTGGAGACCTTGGCAATCACAGGGACTTTCCATTTTCCCCTTTCCTGACTTACCAGCCCAGGATGAGTTCATTTGGAGAGACTTTCTTGTGCAATTCATACATGTTCTTAGCAAATTCCATGTCAACAGCCACCTAAGAAGGAAGGCAGGAAAGGAAGCTAAGAAGCCAAAAGTCCTTAAAGAAAATGAAAAAACAAAAAAAAGGGATAAAAGGCTTCCCTCAACAGACAGACAAGGCCCAGGTGGTATTCACAAATGGAACAAAGCTTCTCGGGCTATAGGAGTTCAAGTCATGGGCACAACATAATGTGCAGAAAGAGGCCTTATGGGGAGCCCAGTAAATGAACAGCTAGAGACTGCGGGGGACAGGGGGAGGGCTCAGAGTCCCGCTCACCTCATCTTCAGACTCATTGTGTGGCACTGAAAAGCAATTGGTGACTTCTACTGAGTGTTTGTCAACAGTTCCTATGAAAGAGAGAATCATCCATGTGTTACAGAATCCCAGGGCTCCAAAGAGTTTCCAACCCTTTGGAAATGCTTTCAGAGGTCTTCTCAGTGAACATCAAGCTGAACTCACTAGCTCCAAATTCACTAGCTCCAAATTCAGCCATGGGCATCGGTGGGATCAGGATTTAGTTTAGAGAACTAAAACCCTGGAATAATCTCCAACTCTTTCCTCTGTCTATCACCAAATAGGATTTATTCTTCCTCCACAAGGTACCCTTTCCCTGTAACTTTCTGTTACCAGGCCTACTCCAGATCTTCACTCTATGACTTTGATTTTTCAGTCTCTAAACTTTTCCCTGTAATTTTGTCTGCAGCTACCTGAAAGAATTTAATAGTGCTCATACAAACCACTCATATAGAAACCCACTTCTGCCCTAGTTCTCCTATATTTTCATTCTATGCTCTTTTTCCAGGTCATGTCCTGTCACTCATTTTTATACATTAAATTTTACTGGAATGCAGCCACACCCAATCATTTATGTATTGTCTCTGCTTTCTCACTCCATAGGTGGCGCTGAGTATTTTCAACAGAGACCTATGGCCCATAAAGCCTAAAATATTTAATGTCTGGCCTTTACAGAAAGTCTGTCAACCCTTGCTGTAGGTGATCTCATCTTTTTTATGGTTTCTATATCCCAATGATACAATTCCTGAAACTACATACTTGCCCCCAACTCTCTTTTGTACTCCAGATCTGTATATTCAATTTTCAACTTGCCAGATCCACGTGGATGCTCAATGTGCATCTCAAAAGGAATATGTTTCAAAACCAATCAACCTTCACATTCCCTCCCTGTCTTTTCCACGCCCGATCAGAGATCTAGAAGCCATCCTTGAAACTTTCATACCAAGTCTATCAAACTCTCCCATCTGTCAACTCATCCACTATTCTCCACGCCCATCTCTGATTGCTAAAATAGCCTCTTTCTGGTGTCCATGACAAGCTCTTGCTTGTCTCTTTCCACTCACTAAAGAGCAGCCAGAGTCATCTTTATTTCCTACTTAGTCTTAGCTGAAATAACATTGTTAAGGAACTCTTCCCCTGAGTAGCCCCAAACCTGGTGAGGCTGCCATTTTGTTCTCCCAGTTCCTTATCCTTCACAACACTTGCACATTTGTAATTATTTAATACCTCTTATGGCTCTTCACCTTGCTAGCTTCATTTCCTGCTATTTCTCTTCTCTTCTATATTCCTCTAATGCTGAACTACCCAGACACTGGATCTTTTTCACACTTCTTGTATTTGCTTTAATGCCCAACTCAAACATCATCTTTTCTGTGAAGCTTTCCCCAAACTTCCAAAATAGTCTTCTATACTTCCATGTCACTTTGAACACTTAGCATTTATCACATTATATTCTTATTACTTGTATGTAAGATTATCTCTATCTTGAGTTTAAGGCTTATTTTACCAAACTTTGAATTCTAAATACTAAACAGTTTTTGGTACATAAGGCATCAGTGACTTCCTTTAACCAAATGAAATATGTTTCACATATTAATGCCTACCTGAGGAAACTGTAAGTTCCTAAATTGGCAGAATCTATGTGTCAATCATCAATAAGCAATATTCCTATAACACATGGTACTGTACCACAATCCCAGTCTGGAAGAGGATGTGAGGATCTAGATTACAGCTAGTCTGCTATAATATTTCGGGCACTAAGCATAAACTTTGGGTGGAGAACTGTTCCTTTAGTTAAGGTTAAATCCCCAGTGAGTTCAGAAAATTTGACAGTGCAGCTAAAAGAGTATGTATTTGTCGAGTGCCAAGTCAGTGATACAAAAATCATTTGTTACAGAGCAGGGCATAGCCCCAGAATGCTATGGGACTTAGGGGGATTATGAATGGGATGAGGGTGAGATACAGGATGGAGAACTGGTACTGGACATTTTTCCTGGAAACCTGGAAGATGAGTGGCACTTAAGAAAAAAAATGAGGCAGAACAGGGAAGGCATTTGTGGCAAACAGAATACAAAGGCTTGGTTTGAGAAAAACCATGGCAATGTTTGGTAGATAATGGATCAATCAGTTCCTGTAAATACCAGTTGCCATACCCTCAAAAACAGAGAGAGGAGAATGTGTATGTGTTGGGAGTGTTCTAGGCCTAATTAGGTGGAGAATGGCAACTAACAGCTGCTTCGTATCTAATGTCTCCTAGTACTTCTAGGTATTTTCTGTAATAATTTAGTTCTCACAAAACCTAAGCTGAGGTACCCTGAAAAAACTAGGTAATTTTCCCCAAGGCACATGGCTAATATTTGGTGGACTCTGTCTACAAATTCTGTCCTCTTAGTAATACAACAAATTATCTTCTAGAGTGTAAGGTCATGTTTAAGAGTAAGAAAGAGAAAAGATGGGATAGGAGTGGATACACAAAGGTGCCTAAATCCCACAACTAGATGTAGTGGAAATGAGGCAGCCAACAGTCCCCAGAGGAAGAAATTTATTATTAACAATCCCTTTTGCCCTTAAGAGCTTTTAATTTTTTTTAGAACTACTTTAATATAAGATATCTGTTGCCCAATCAACTTGATACATGGATAGGGAAAAAATTCTTCTTCAATTTGAAGATTTAAACAGAATCATAAACAAATAATACAATTGTTTTTGTCCAAATGGAGAACTAAAGGCCGCACTGGGGGTACAGGGTCTACCCCTTCAGGAGCTGCTATTAAGGGAGATTTAGGGGCAGAGATCAAGCTCAGAAATTCAGAAAAGCAGAATATTCTAAAATCTTAAATGGGTTCTAGCCCAAACTGGTTAACTGGTTGGGAAGGATATCTTTTTACAGATGTTCCACTATTTTGCCAACTCTTTTACAAACACCTAGAAGACAGACATTCAGTTAGTGGGTAAGAGCGAACAAACGCGGTAGCTGTGCTCAGGAAGTGAAGGGTTCTAGTTTCAACGCAGCTGCTTCCTAGTGGGCACTGGAACTCATTTTTGGTTCCAGTAGATTGGGGGCTAATCACACCTGACACGAAATACTATTGGGGAGTTAAAAATAAGATGTAAACCACTTAGCATACAATATCCAGTGAATGATAACTACTCATTATAAATGTCTCTCAAAGTGACAGCAAGCCGGCAGGAAAGAGAAAGGTTCAAACACCTTTGGAAGAGAAGTAGCAGAGGAAAGATGGGACGGAGAGGCAGGGGGTCAAGTCAATGGGGTGGGATGAGGGTGAGGCAAGAGGCCAGGGGATGAAGAAGGCAAGATGTCAGGGATGAAATGAGAGTGGGAGTGAGATAAACAGGTGGTAGACAGAAGAAACTCAATTTAACTTCAATTTCCTCAGCACTCACCCAGCAGGGTCCCGATAACTCGGGCCGCACCCTCATTCCGTCGCTCGTAGCTGTCCACGATGGAGGCCAAAATGACCGGGTGCAGCCTGACCACGCGGCCGCCAGGGAACGGCCCTGGGAGGGCCGGACCAGGCAACGGCGGCGCGGGAGTCTGCGCCGGGGCTTGCGTTGAGGTCGGGGTCTGCCCCGCAGCCGCGGTCGGAGCTGCCGCCGCCGCCGGATCGGAAGATGGCGCCGGAACCGGCGCTAGAGCTGGAGCCGCAGCCGAAGCTGGGGCTGAGGCAGGGGCTGGGGCCGGCGTAGTAGCAGGTGCCGGAGCTGGAGTAGCAGGAGGAGAACTCCCCGGTACCGCCGGTGTGGCCATCTTGTCCAGAAAGAAAGAGCCAAGGAAAGAAAGGAGTAGGTCGGTAAGTTAGGACCGCGATAGGCTGAATATGCACCACATGGGAAAGATCTTTGTGCCTATTGGCTCCAGATGCTACCCACGAGGAACTAACATTTCCTGGTGTTTATAATGTCTTCCGGAGTCCGTGCTCATTGCTTTGAGTCCGATGCCGAAGCAGTGAGAACAATGCTAAATAGTTCCGAAATAAACTTTGGATAGCGCTGGCAGAAAAGAAACAACTCAATTCATTCTGCCTGGGTGTCGCCAGATGGCGCAGGAAAGTAGCACAATACTTGAAATTCACAGACTTAAATGGAAAATCGGTGTTGAAGTGACTTTTACAAGGCTTATTTTTTTGACAGGGTCATAAGATGTCAATAGGGTGGTTCATTCATTCAACAGTTGGTGTGCCTAATATGAGGCAGGCACTCTTTTTTATTAAAAAATTTTTATTAGAGAAGTTGTGGGTTTACAGAGCATGTATAAAAGACAGGATTCCCATACACCTCCCCACCACCAACACTTGCATTGGTGAGGAAAATTTGTTACAATTGATGATAGCACTTTTTTTTTTTGTAATTCTATTTATTTAACAGTAGTTACATTTGTTACAGTTGATGAAAGTTTATGTAGGGGTATTTTCCCCCTATATTCCCAACCTATTATTATTTTTTTATGCATGTCTTTATTTTATTACTCATCTACCCATACACTGGATAAAGGGGGTGTCAGTACCATGGTTTTTACAGTCATACAGTCTCAAGATGAAAGCTATATAGTTAAACAAGCATTATCAAAGATCAAAACTACTGGATTATAGTTCCACAATTTCAGGTATTTCCTTCTGGCTATTCTAATATATTAGAAACTAAAAAGAAATGTCTATATAATGAGTCAGTAGTCATAATCATTTGTTGAATCCTAACTTCTCCATTACAACTTCTCCCTCTGATTTGATCATTCTCTCATTCTCTCATTCCCTCATTCTTCAGGAATATCTGGACAATGAGCTTTCTAACTTCTTTGTGCTGAAAAGGGGTGCTGACCTTATGGGGTAGAGGAATGAAACTGGTTGATATTCTTGGAGAAGCAGGTGCTCTTTTAAGTACTATATATGGGCTATATCAGTGAACAAAACAAAGGTACTTGTCCTTGAAGAGCTTACCATTCTAGAGGGGAGAGACAATAAGTGAATTGTATGTTAGAAGGTGATGAGTGCTGTGATAAAAGGAAAAAGTAGAAGATGCTAAGGGCAAATCAGGAGCTGGGAGAGGGCAGGATAAGTCACAATGAGAATATGAGGTTGGAGTGAAGACTTGAAGGAGGTGTCAGAGGTAACCAGTATTTGAGGAAGGAGCCATTCAAGTAGAGGGAGCAGCCGTGCCAAGGCTGTAAGCAGGAGCAGGCCTGCTGTGTATAAGGAGGCCATTGTGTATTAAGATCAAGGGAGCAGCAGGAGGTGAACCCCTGAGCAGAGGGTAGACACAGATCATTAGGGTCTTCATGGGCCACAGTAAATACCTGGACTTTAGTCTGAGTGAGATGGGGAACCATTGCAGGGTTTTTGAGCCAGGGAGGTCATGATCTGTCTGAGTTTTAAAAGGATCACTCTGGCTACTTTGAGAGGAATATAGAGGTAGGGCAGAGGGAGGTGGCAGAGGAGGAGCTAGGAGACCTGTTTGGAGACCAATGGGTAACTAGGATATGATAGTGGCTGGGACTAAGGCAGTGGAAATACTGAGATGTGGGCATGTTCTGCATATATTTTGAGGATGGCATCAACAGAATTTTCTGAGAAATTTTATGTGAGGTGTGAAAGTTTTTGTGCTAAGCAACTAGTGGGGAGAAGTTGCCATTAATTGAGACAGTGAGAGCCATAGGTGGAACAGGTTTTTGGGAAAAATTCCAAGTTCATTTTTGGATGTGTCACATTTGAGATGTCCAACCAGAGTTTAGGGTAAGCAGTTGGATATACTAGTCTATGCTTTGGGAGAAGATTAAATGAGATAATGCTTCACAAAGCTCTTAGCACATGTCTGATATACAGTAGTTATTAAGGAGTCACTATTGTCATTACTATATGATGGAAGGAGCTCTGATCCTAACTTGCTGTGTGACTTTGGGAAATCTACAATTTTTCTCTGAGCCTCAATTTCCTTCTTGGTATAATGGGGATAATGACATCTGTATGTAAGGAAACCTGTTACCTCCCTTAATAAAGTTAAGGGAGCTGGCAAGGTGAGTGGGTGCATTAGTTAGGATTCTCTAGGGAAACAATCAGTGAGAGATATCTAGGAATAAAAGTGACTCACACAACTGTGGGTATGCACGAGTCCAAATTCCTTAGGGCAGTCAGCATACTGGCAAGTCCAGTGAAGATGTTCGATGAACTCAGGGAACGAACTGGCAACTTCGATGAACTCCTCAGGAAATAAACTGGGATCTAGACAAATGTGTTTGATGAACTCCTCAGGAAACGAACTGGCAACTTTGATGAACTCCTCAGGAAACGCTTTGCTGGGCAGCCGAAGAAGAAGTGAAGGTCCTCTATCTGTCTCGCTTAAAAGTCAACTGATTGATTGGATTAAATCCAGCCAACCGCATTCTCTCATTGTGGAAGACACGCCCTTCATTGAGTCATCAGTCACAGCTGCAGCCAATTGACTGATGATTTAATAAACCAGCCTGTTGGTTTATTAACCAGACACAAATGTCCTCGCAGCAATGGTTAGGCTGGTGCTTACTTGACCAGACAGCTGGGTACCATCACCTGGCCAAGTTGACACATGAACCTGACCATCACAGTGGGTGAGGATGGACTTCTTCACCCTGACTATTCTGGCCAAGATTTGCTTTCATCTTGGAGTTCCCCTCCCAAATTAGGATTGCCACGATCCCCTGTCAGTATTCTGGTTCTTTAATTCCCCCAAATACAGGTAGAATAGCTGGCCTCTGGTACAGACAGCACTAAAATATCAAAGACAACAAAGATAATGATGAAATAGAATGGCATAAAATTAGATAAGCTTCCTCATAAAGTCAAGTTTATGCTTTACTTAAACTGTGGAGAGGTCCTCAAGCTGTCCTTGTAAACTCAGGTATGCTATCTGGTAAATTACTGATGCTCCAACTCCAGATATTCTGATTTAATTGGTGTGGACTAGACTAGTGACTAAATAAGTGGTTCCTAAACTTTGGCCCTTATTAGAATCTTCTGTGTAACTTGGTAACTGTACAAAGGCCCAGGCCCTCTCTTACTCCCAGAGGCTGGGCTCCTGTGTGCTATATTAGCTCTCCAGGTGATTCTGATATACACTGAAGTTTGCAAGTCACTGGATTAGAGGTAGGAAAACCAGTTAATGATGATTCTCAAACTATAATGTGCCTAAAATGCAAATTCTGAATCAGTAGATCTAGGCTGGAAACCAAGATTCTGCATTTCTAACAGACACCCAGTACTTCATATAGCAAGGAGTATAGTCCATGTGAGAGATACTGAGACCTTACCTAGGGCAATTACAGCTTCAATTAAGAAGAGTATAACTAGTTTGAAAGATATTATGGAGGCAAAATTGACCCAATTTGATATCTGATTGAATAGAGAGAAGGAGACAAAGAGTTTTGCCCAGAATTGGTGACTGGAAGACATGAAAAATGATGAGGTCATTATCCTAAATGAGAAAAACATGGGAAGAGTAGGTTTGTTAGAGAAGATTCCTTCCTTCAAAAATATTTACTTGGCATTCACTATATCAGGCCACAGACAAGGGATATATAGGTTAATTCAACATGATTCTTACCATCTAGGAGCTCCTAATTTAATGGACAATGCAAGAGTGAATTTACTGTTGGACATTTAAGTTTGTAGATGACTTTGGGATAAGACCTTCAATGGAAACATTTGGGTGGAAGCTAGTGACATAGGATCAGAATTTTGGAGAAAGCAGGGTTGATGACATAGACCTGAACATGTGGCAGACTGAATTTTCCAGAATTGATCATAGCAATATTTCCAATGCCACTTGCACTTCCAAACCTGACCACTTTTCCCTCTGAGAGGTGGTGTCTATGTTCTTGTTATTGGTTGAATTGTATTCTCCAAAAAACTATGCTGAACTCCTACTCCCCAGTACCTCAGAATGTGACATTATCTAGAAATATGGTCATTACAGATGGAAATAGGAAAGTTAAAATGACATCATATTGGAGTAGGGTGGGCTGTTAATCCATATGACTGGTGAATTTATAAGAAGGGGAGAGGAGACAGACAGACAGCCGACAGGGGAGAATGCCATGTGACAACTGAGGCAGAGATTGAAGCCCACAGCACCAGAAGCTAGGAAGAGTCAAGGAAGGAATGTCCACTTCAGAGTTCAGACTTCTAGCACCCAGAACTGTGAGGCAATACATTTTCTTGTTTTAAGTCATCTAGTTTGTGCTACTTTATTACAGCCATTCTAGGAAACTAAGACACTTCTGTTGAATTTGGATGGGGGCTTCTGACTGTTTCGACCAAGAGAGTAACAAGGTGAAAGTGGCTTTATATGACTATGAAGCTAGGTTTAAAAAAGGATACAGCTTCCATCTGACTTCCTCTCTTGTGAACTTGCTTTAGGAGCTCAGCCACCATGATGTGAGGAAGCCCAGGCCATATGGAGAGGCTTCCTGTAGGAGCTTCAGCTGACAGCACCAGCTGAGGTGTCATCCAAGAGCTAGCATCAACCACCGGAGTTGTGCCTGAATGAGCCTTCAGATTTCTAGTCCCAGCTTTAAGCTGCCCCAGCTGATGCAGAGAAGAACAGAAACAGTCTCTGCTAAGACACCAAACTGCAAATTCATGAGCAAATAAAGGGGTTTCATTGTTTTAAGTCACTATGTTTGGGTATGAATTGTTGCACAGCCATACTAATTGAAGCAGTATGTCAGCCACTTAGAAATCACGGTAAGCTCTTCAAGAGGCAGATTCTAGGAGAGAAAAAAAAAGACCCCTAGAACATGCTAACATTTAAAGAGTCAAGGAGAAACACTCCATACATACTGCAATGGCTATTATTTTTTTAAAAATTCAGTTTATTGAGATATATTCACATACCCTACAGTCATCCACAGTGTACAATCAGTTGTCCACAGAACCATCATATAGTTGTGCATTCATCACCAAAATCAATTTTTGAACATTTTCATTACTTCAAAAAAATAAAAAATAAAAATAAAAATAAAAAAACAAGTAAAGAAAAACACCCAAAACATCCCACCCCCCATTTCTCCTATCATTCATTTAATTTTTGTTTCCATTTTTCCACTCATCTGTAGATGGAGTGTGAGCCACAAGGTTTTCACAATCACACAGTCACACCTTGTAAGCTACATATTCAATCATCTTCAAGAATGAAGGCTACTGGGTTACAGTTCAACAGTTTCAGGTATTTCCTTCTAGTTATTCCAGTACACCAAAAACTAAAAAGGGATGTCTATATGGTGCATAAGAATACCCTCCAGAGTGACCTCTCAACTCCATTTGAAATCTCCCAGCCACTGAAACTTTATTTTTTTTCATTTCTCTTCTCCCTTTTGGTCAAGAAGATTTTCTCAGTCCTACAATGCCTGCTCCAGGCTCATCCCAGGAGTCACGTCCTGCATTTCCAGGGGGATTTACATCCCTGGGAGTCATGTCCCACATAGTGGGGAGGGCAGTGAGTTTACCTGCTGAGTGGGCTTAGAGCAGGGGGTGGGGCAGCACATCTGAGCAACAGAGGTTCTCTGGGGGAGACTCTTTGGCACAATTGTAAGTAGGCTTAGCCTCTCCTTTGCAGTAACAAGCTTCAAAAGGGAAAGCCCCCAGATGGAGGGCTTGGCCTACTAAATTGGAAGTCCTCAATGTTTATGATAATATCTGTAATAACCCAGGCAGGGAAGTCCAACATTTCCTCACTTTCCCCCAGTTCCTTAGGGGTGCCCTGCAAATACATTTTTATTCTCTGCCCAAATTTCTTTGGGATGTATTGGGATCTCACCTAACCTGTATAAACCTACCAGATCTCATTTCCTACTCAAAGTTCCATGTACTTGTGGTGTTTGAATAAACTGACTGTACAAGTTAAATTATTTAGTGTGTAGAACCTGCACCAAATAAACATCTCTTCCCTTGGTCTCACACAGAAGTTGAAGTTTTAAAACAGTCAGTATCATCTTTTACCCTTTGGCCTGTTTTGCCTTAGTCCTAACCAGATCTGTTTCATTCATATCTCTAATTGAAGTCTGTGCTGTTTTGGGTGTATTATGTCCCCCAAAATGCCATGTTCTTTAATGCAATCTTGGGTGGGCAGATGTTTAGTGTTGATGAGGTTGGAATATTTGGATTAGGTTTTTTCCATGGAGATATGACCTACCCAACTGTGGATAATACCTTTGATTAGATTATTTCCATGGAGGAATGACCCTGCCCATTCAACATGGGTCTTAATTTAATCACTGGAGTACTTTAAAAGAGCCACACAGGCCCAGACGCTTGCTGACACTGATGCTTAGACATGCTTGGAGTTGCAGACTCCTGATGTTGGCTGCAGCCAAGAGAGACATTTTGAAGATGGCCACTGAAAGTAGACTTTTGCTACTCCAGAGTTTGCTGGGAGAAACTAAAAGAATACCCCCAGATACTTAGAGAGAAATGTCCTGGAAGAAAGCTATTTCGAAACACAACCTGGGAACAAGGGAAGGAGATGCCAGCCATGTGCCTTCCCAGACAACAGAGGTGTTCCAGATGCCATTGGCCATTCTTCTATGAAGGTACCCTATTGTTGATGCCTTAGCTTGGACACTTTTATGGCCTTAAGACTGTAACTTTGTAAATAAATAAACCCCCTTCATAAAACCCAATCCATTTCTGGTATTTTGCGTAACAGAAGCATTAGCAAACCGGACAAAGTCTGGACTCTTTTTCAGCTTTTTAAACAGTTGCCGTATGAGGTAACACTGACATTCATAGCTGCCAAGCTTTAGCTCTGAGTTTCAGGTGTCACAAGATAACCAAAGTTCCAGAGACTGACCAGGTTATACACAATGAGCTCAGCATCTCAGAATTTACATTATAAAGAATTTAAATTATTCTGTTACAACTTAGGAATAGATGTGACTGCCGTAAGAGCTTGCAATCTAGGGACCTTTACAATAAGCATTCCCCTGAGAACCTGTGCTATAAGATTCAATTCTCAGAGTATACACATTATAGTTAGTCCATATTAGTGAGGTGTTATAATGTTTGTCTTTTCATTTCTGGTGTACTTCACTCAAAATGCTGTCCTCAAAATCCATTCACCTAGTTGCATGTCTCACAACTTCATTCCTTTTGCAGTTGCTCAATTTTCTACCGTAAGCATACACCACAGTTCACCATTCTGTTCATCAGTCAATGTACCCTTAGGCCACCTCCAACCATTGCAAATTGTGACTATCAAAGATCAATTATCAACACTCAATTCGATTCCTTTGGTCAGTATATCTATCCTTACGCAATCCCATGCTGTTTTGACCACTGTAGCTTTGCAGTATGCTTTAATGTCAGGTAGTGTAAAACCTCCCACTTTGTTCCTCTTTCTGAAAATATTTTTGGCTATTTGGGGCATCCTGCCCTTCCAAATAAATTTCGTTATTGGTTTTTCTATTTCTGCAAATTTTAATTTTAATTGGTGTGGCACTGAATCTATAAATCAGTTTAGGTAGAACTGACAACTATATTTAGTCTACCAATCCACGAACATGGTATGTTCTTCCATTTTTTTAAGGTCCTGTTTGATTTTTTTTAGCAGTTTCTTGTAGTTTTCTGTGTACAGGTCTTTTGTGGCCTAAATACTTGATTCTTCTGGTTGCTATTGTAAATGGAATTTTTTTTTTTTTGATTTCCTCCTCCCATTGCTCTTTACTTGTGTATAGGAACACTACTGATTTCTGCATGTTGATCTTGTACCTTGCCACTTTGCTGTGTTCATTGATTAGCTCTAGTAACTTTGCTGCAGAGACTTTTCTGGATTTTCTACATATAGGATCATGTCATCCACAAACAGGGAAAGTTTTACTTCTTCCTTTCCAATTTGGATGACTTTTATTTCTTTTTCTTGCCTAATTGCTCTAGCTAGAACTTCCAGCACATTGTTGAATAACAGTGGTGACAGTAGGCATCCCTGTCTTGTTCCTGATCTTAGAAGGAAAGCTTTCAGTCTTTCCCCATTGAGTATGATGTTAGCTGTGGGTTTTTCATATATTGCCTTTATCATTGAGAAACTTCCCTTCTATTCCTGTCCTTTTGAGTGTTTTCATCAAGAAAGGATGTTGAATTTTGTCAAATGCCTTTTCTGCATCGGTCGAGATGATCATGTCATTCTTCTGCTTTGATTTCTTGATGTGGTGTATTACATTGACTTTCTTGTGTTGAACCAGCCTTGCATACCTGGAATAAATCCCACTTGGTCACTGTTGTAATTGTTTTAATGTGCTACTGGATTTGATTTCCAACTATTTTCTTGGGGATTTTTGCATCTATATTCATTAAAGAGATTGGTCTATAATCTCCTTTTTTTTTGTAGTACCTTTGTCTGACTTCGGTATTAGGGTGATTTTGGCTTCACAGAATGATTTAGGTAGCTTTCCCTCCTCTTCAATTTTTTTGAGCAGGATTGGTACTAAATCTTTCTTGAACGGTTGGTAGAATTTGCATGTGAAGCCATCTGGTCCTGGGCTTTTCTTTTTTGGGAGCTTTTTGGTGACTGACTCACTCTCTTTACATGTGATTGGTTTGTTGAGGTCATGTATTTCTTCTTGAGTCAATGTTGGTTGTTCATGCTTTTCTAGGAAGTCATCCATTTTTGTCTATGTTTTCTAGTTTATTAGCATATAGTTGCTCACATTATCCTCTCACCTCTCATTATCTCCTTTATTTCTGCAGGGTCAGTTATTTTGTCCCCTTTCTCATTTCTGATTGCATTTATTTGCATTCTCTCTGTATCTCTCTCTGTTTCTGTCTCTCTCTTGTTAGCCTAGCTAATGGTCCACTGATTTTATTGATTTTCTCAAAGAATGAACTTCTGGTTTTGTTGATTCTCTCTATTGTTTTCCTGTTCTCAATTTTATTTATTTCTGCTCTAATCTTTGTTATTTCTTTCCTTCTCTTTGCTCTGGGATTAGTTTGCTGTTCTTTCTCTAGTTCCTCCAGGTAAACAGTTAATTCCTCAAATTTGCTCTCTCTTCTCTTTTAAAATAGGCATTTTGGGCAATAAATTTCCATCTCAGCACCACCTTTGTTGCATCCTGTAAGTTTCAATGTGTTGTGTTTTCATTTCCATTAGCCTCAAGGTATTTACTAATTTCTCTTGTAATTTCTTCCTTTACCCACTGTTTGTCTAAGAATTTGTTGTTTACCCTCCATATATTTGTGAATATTCTGACTTTCTGCCTGTTATTGACTTCCAACTTCATTCCATTATGATCCGAGAAAGTGTTTTGTATAATATCAATATTTTTATATTTGTTGAGACTTGCTTTGAGAACCAACATGTGGTTTATCCTAGAGAATGACCCATGAGCACTTGAGAAGAATGTGTATCCTGTTGTTGTGGGGTGTAGTATTCTATAAATGTCTGTCAAGTCTAGTTCATTCATTATACAATTCAACATCCCCGTTTCCTCATTGATCCTCTGTCTAGATGTTCTGTCCATTGATGAAAGCAGTGTATTGAAGTCTCCAACTATTATTTTAGAGGTATCTACTTCTCCCTTCAGTGTTGTCAGTGTTTGCCTCATGTATTGGGGAACTCTAGCTTGGTGCATAAATATTTATGATTGTTATGTTTTCTTGATGAATTGTCCCTTTTATTAATATATAGTGTCCTTCTTAGTCTTTTTAAATTGTTTTACATTTGAAGTCTAATTTGTCTGATATTAATACAGCTACTCCCGCTTTTTTCTGGTTGTTGTTTGTGTGAAATATATTTTTCCAACCTCTCACTTTTAGCCTATTTTTGTCCTTCTGTCTAAAGTGAGTTTCTTGTAGACAGCATATAGATGGGTTCTGTTTTTTAATCCAGTCTGCCAGTCTATGACTTTTTATTGGGGAGTTTAATCCATTAATATTTAGTGTTATTAGTGTAAAGGCAGTTCTTCCTTCTTCCATTTTTTCTTTTGGATTTTATATGTCATATCTTATTTTTTTCTCTCTTTTTACCCTTCTTGATAGTCTTCATTTCTACACTCTTCTCCAAATCTCTCTCTCCTGTCTTTTCCTGTCAGCCTGTAGCACTCCCTTCAGTATTTCTTGTAGTGCAGGTCTCTTATTTAGAAACTCTCTCAGTGTCTGTTTGAAAATATTTTAATCTCGCCCTCATTTTTTTAATCCTTTTTATCTTTATTGCACTTGGTATACTTAACAATAAAATGCACCCATATAAGTGTACAATGAGATAGGTTATGATGTATTTGTATACCCATGTAACTGCTATCACAGTCAAAGTAGAGAACATTTCCGTGTTCCCCCAAAAGTTTCCTTATGCCCTGTGGTAATCCCCCACCCCCCAACTAACTAAACTAGCTAAACTAGGCAGTGCTTCTGCAATAATAAATCCTTAACATTATAACTACTATGGAATTAAAATTATGAGAATCTTTTACTCTTTGGCCCCTGGTTGCACATTATTTTTTTAAAATTCATTTTTTAAGGTGATATATTCACATACCATGCAGTCATACAAAACAAAGCATATTCAATTGTTTACAGTACCATTATATAGTTGTGCATTCATCACCAAAATTATTTTTTTGACATTTTCATTACCACACACACACAAATAATAAGAATAAAAATTAAAGTGACAAAGAACAATTAACATAAAAAAGAACACTGGGTGCCTCCCCCCCCCCCATCCATCCATAAACTAGACAAAGGGGAGTGCGGTCCATATGGCTCTCCCAATCACATTGTCACCCCTCATAAGCTATATTTTTATGCAATCGTCTTCAAGATTCATGGGTTCTGGGTTGTAGTTTGATAGTTTCAGGTATTTACTGCTAGCTATTCCAATTCATTAGAACCTAAAAAGGGTTGTCTATATGGTGCATTAAGAGTGCCCACCAGAATGACCTCTCAGCTCCTTTTGGAATCTCTCTGCCACTGAAGCTTATTTCATTTCCTTTCACATACCCCTTTTGGTCAAGAATATGTTCTCCATCCCAAGATGCCAGGTCCAGATTCATCCCCAGGAATCATATTCCACATTGCCAGGGAGGTTCACTCCCCTGGGTGTCAGATCCCATGTAGGGGGGAGGGCAGTGATTCCACCTGCCAACTTGGCTTAGCTAGAGAGAGAGGGCCACATCTGAGCAACAAAGAGGCATTTGGGAGGAGGCTCTTAGGCACAATTATAGGGAGGCCTAGCCTCTCCTTTGCAGCAACAGTCTTCCCAAGGACAAGTCCTGTGGTAGAGGGCTCAGCCCATCAAACCACCAGTCCCCTATGTCTGTGAGCACATCAGCAACCATTAAGGTGGGGAAGTCCAATACCCTGCATTCTCCACCAGCTCCTCAAGGGAGCTCTCCATATTTTTTTCATTTTTTTAATTAACTCTTTTTTTAAAAAATCAACTATATAAAAAAAAATTTAAAAACATGCAATTAAAAAAAAAAAAAACATTTCAAACAAACCGTAACAAGGGAGTAAGAAAAAGACAACTAACCTAAGATAATTACTTTACTTCCAACATGTTCCTACTCTACCCCAAGAAAATAACCTAATATAGCAACATTTCTATGAACTTGTTCCTACCATACCCATCGGAATTAACAGATCATAGTCATTCCTGGGCATTCCCAGAACATTAAATTTACCCATGATAGATTATCTTTTCTTATTGTCACTCTCATTTCTAGTGGACAATTTTTCCAGATATAGAATTCTTGGTTGGCAGTTTTTCTCTTTCAGTATTTTAAATACATCATGCCACTGCCTTCTCACTCCCATGGTTTCTGCAGATCAATTTGTAAATAGTCTTATCGAGCTTCCCTTGTATGTGATGGATTGCTTTTCTCTTGCTGCTTCCAGAATTCTCTCTTTGTCTTTGACATTGGACAATGTGATCAGTAAGTGTCTTGGAGTAGGTCTATTGGGATCTATTCTGTTTGGGGTATACTGCACTTTGTGAATCTGTAATTTTATGTCTTTCATAAGGGTTGGGAAATTTTCAGTGATTATTTCTTCTACTATTCTTTCTGCCCCCTTCCCTTCTCTTCTCATTCTGGGGCACCCATAACACAAATATTCATGTGCTTCATGTTGTCATTCAGTTCCTTAAAACCCTGCTTATATTTTTCCATTCTTTTCTCATCTGTTCTTTTCTGAGTATGATTTCAAATGTCCTGTCTTCGAGTTCACTGATCCTTTCTTCTGCCTCTTCAAATCTACTGTTGTATGTCTCCATTGTGTTTTTCATCTCTTCTATTGTACCTTTTGTTCCCATAAGTTCTGCCATTTATTTTTTCAAGCTTACAAATTCTTCTTTATGGTCATCTAGTATCTTCTTTATATCCTTCATCTCTTTTGCCACATTTTCTTTCAGCTCATTGATTTGATTTAGGAGATTTGTTTGAACATCTTTAATTAGTGGTTTCAATTTGGTTGAAGTGTTAGTTTGTTCCTTTGGCTGGTTCATATTTTTGTGTTTCCTCATATGGCTCATTATTTTTAGCTGTCTAAGCATCTGATTTTCTTGTTTAGTTTACTCTGGAGCTCATTTTTACTCTTTTACCTAGGGCTTTCTTTTTGGTTGGCTTTGTTCTCTATTCCTTGGAATTCAGTTCAACTTATTCTAGACCTCTAACATAGCTTCTGTTTAGTTGATCAGAAATTTTTAGTTATTGTCTTTCTGGTTGTTGCCCTGCCTCTGTGTAGCCTTTTTGTGAGAGGGTCTCCCCAGATATGATTGACCCCAATCAGATTTTCCCAGTCCAGATAAGTCCAGGTCCCAGGAAGAGGATGTACTCTATATCATGTTTCCCTGAGAATGAGACCCTGCAGGTTCCGAGACCCTCCCATGAAGCCTCTAGACTCTGTTCTTTTCCTATCTGTCCAGCAGGTGGTGCTTGTCAGCCCGGAACTCCCCACCAGTGTAAAGAGGCACTACAGGTGCCTTTAATTCTCCACAGACCCTGTCTCTGCCAGGGGTGTGGCTGACTAAAGTTGGTTTCTGTTTTCCAGCCCCTGGGGTCTGAGTTCTCGGAAGAAGGGCTGCCACTTGAGCTGGGCCCTGTCCCCCCGTTTTCTTGGGGGAAGTTATGCCCTTTAGGGAATTGTCTCCCCTATTGTACTCATTGCTTTGTCACTCAGACCTATCTTAGCTCTAGCTTTGTCTGAGTGCAGTGGCCAATACCTGAGGCTTTCTGTAATGAATTTCTTAGAATAGTTATTAAAAAAAAAAAAAAAGAAATCCATTTTCAAGGCCTTTCCCCAGTCCCCAAATTTTGTCAGTCCCAGTATAGACTATTTAAAGATATGCCCTTTAGATTATTATTTCTTTCACCTGAATAGTTATTCTCAGACAATTTTAATTCTGCCCTTGCCTGGGTCAGTGCTGAAGCAGGGGTTCTGATGGGCTATTAAAAAGTAAAAAGATAAAGAGTCAAAGAGTAAGAAAAGAAAAGAAGAAAAAAGAAACCCTTTTCAGAGCCAGATTCCAGCTCCCTAGGTTTGCAAGCAAGAGCTTGAGTTGGTACCTGTTTTCATATGCCCCTTTTTCTTGGAGCCCAGCTCTTTTCCAGTATTCTGAATCCCTCCAACCCTAAAAGTCTCTGTTGTTTTCTTGTTGTTAGCCCCGCCCCTTTCTGCCAGACTGATTCCTTCTGGTTCCTTTTGTGCCTGCTCTTGGTTTATCTGTGCTTGAAGCTTTTATTCATCAGTCCGAATTTGTTAATTAATTCTACACCTGGGGCCGGATTGAGCCCCCCATCCTTGCTCCCAGCAGATTGTTTCTTTTTCCCTCAGTGAACCAGCTTCAAGACAGTCTGCCTTGCCTGTGGGGAAGGGGCATCAGAACTCCTGGCCAGGGAAACTTACAGGTCTTTGCTGTGATCTCAGCCATTCCACCCATCCCAGATTGGTGTACGGGCTGGCCACAGAAGTCCCCAAAATGGCTGTTCCATACAGTTCCTGGCTGTTTACCAGCTGCCCTAGAAGAGTGTCTAAATTCAGACCTCACCACTCCACCATCTTGACCCACCTCCAGTTGGCTATTATTTAAAAAAATGGAAAATAAATGTGAGGAAGTGGAGAAATTGGAAACTCTGTGTATTGCTAGGGGAATGTAGAGAACAGTTTGGCAGTTCCTCAAAAAAGTTAAATATAGAATTTCCATCTAATCTGGCAATTTCACTCCTAGATATTTATCCCAAAGCATTTAAAGCAAGGACTTAATAGACACTTTACACTGGTGTTCAAAGTAGCATTATCCATGATAGCCAAAAGGTGGAAACAACCCAAATGTCCATTGACAGATGAATGAATAAACAAAATGTGATATTTACATACAATGGAATATTATTTAAGTATAAAAAGGAATTATGTACTGATACCTGCTACAGCATGGATGAACCATGAAAACATTATGCTAAGTGAATAACCTAGGCACAAAGAATAATACTGAATGATTCCACTTCTATGACATATCAAGAATAAGCAACTTTATAGAGATAGAAAATAGATAAGATGTTACCAGGGCTGGGTGGAGGGAGAATGGGAAGTTATTGCTTAAAGGGCACAGAGTTTCTGTTTTGGGTGATGAAAAAGTTTGGTAATAGACGGTAGTGATGGTAGCACAACACTGTAAATGTAATTAATGTCATTGAATTGTACACTTAAAATGGTTAAAATGGAAAATTTTATGATACACTTATGTTACTATAATAAAAACAAAAAAGTTATGGAAAAGCAAGGACTGTCAGAGAGGCAGCAGGAAAGACAAGAAGTTAGGGTGTCCTGGATGTCAAGGGGAGAACAAGATTCAAGATGGAGAGGGTGTTCAACAAGGTCAGCTTTCAGAGGTCTGATAGTGGCCCTTGGATCTGATGATCCTTGTAGAGCAGTGTCAGTGGAATTGGGAGATAGGGTGGGCACAGAGACCAGAATTCAGGTGTCAGAGGACAGTCAGTTTGAAGTGATGGTAGTAAGTGCAGGCTATTCTTTCAAGGGAGTTGCCTGGGAAGGAAAGGAGACATTTAAGGCAGTACCCAGGGAACAGCAGTATTGAAAGGGAGGCAATTTAGGATGGACAAGTTTTTAGTATATTTTAAATTGAGGGTAAGGATCTAGAGGAAAAAGACTGAGTATACAAGTGAGAGCAAGGAGAAACATCTAATGGAACAAGGCCAGAAGGAGGGCCTGGATCAAGAAGCGTAGATGAGAGGGATGGTCTTGCCTAGGATGAGGGGCATGCTGGAGAAGCTGCCCTGGGCTGTGGCCCCCTTACAGGGGCCAAACGGGGTCTGCTTGAGCCAAGGCTGGTCTCCTGAGGTCAACCCATGGGAAGAAGGCCAGAGGAGAGAATTACCCCAAATGAGAAGGGATTGCTGCCCCTAACTGAACTTGCACACCCTTGAGACTTCCGGTGATGTTGATCTGACTTGGGTGTGGACAGTTTACCTTCAAAAGCTCACCTTTGTCTTTACATGAATAACTTAAAGGCCTTTCTCTGGAAGGGAAGGAAAAGAAGATAGATGAAGAATGGGACACATTTTAAATTGAGCAGAGCAGAAAGTTACAGGAGCTCAGGTCAAATGACACCACTTTTCTCAGGTAAGTGGAGTCAAGGTAATCTGAGCATGGCAATGCAGGGGCAGGGTTTAGGCTTGAGGGGAATGGACCCTGTTTGGAAGAGGGCCTGAGGGTGAGCCATCAAGAGCCATCAGTCTTTGATCAATTATGGGAGGAGAATGGGTTAGCCAACTTTTGTGATTTTTTTTTTTCCCTCTGGCCACAATAGCCCAGGGGCAGGAGGAGACAGATCTTTGGTGTGGTCTTTCCAGGGAAGCTGATTGTCCAGGATAAGAGAGTGCGTACAGATGAGCTGCTGGCTTTGCAATGGCTGAGGGATACAGGCAGCCTGCTGCACCCAGCAAATGGAAACTCAGGGCCCAGTTTCATCAGGGAAAGAGAAGAAGGCATGGGGAGAGAGAAAATGAGCAGTTTCCCTTGTATTTGGGAAATGGGTTGTGCAGGTATTGCTCTGGTTCCTGGCTGCTCTATGGAATATGCTTGACAGACCTGCCTGAAAAGACCAGGGACACAACTGCCAGGTTCTTACTAAAGGTGGGGCCTGTAGCTTGATAAATTCATTCCATTTCCCCAGTCACTGACAGAGGTGAAAGGAGCCCCAGCTACAGCTCAAATTATGGGAGGACCACAAGGGAAAGCCCAAGGCTCTCTCAACTTCTCAGCAAGTGAGATTTGGGACTTATTAAAGCTTCCCTTTTGGGGCAGAGCTGGGCAGGAACCACACCTTAGAGCCTCCCATCCCCCACCCCTTCTGAAGACAGCCTGGCACCGGCAGGCTGGAGGGCTGCATCCCACCATTTTTCTCTGCCCACCACCAGCAGTTTTCAGGAAGCCGTGCACCACTTGGAGAATTTCTGCTTCACTGCAAAGGCTGGTTCCACTAGCCCCACTCCTCTGTTACACTGGAATTCAGCACCATCCTCTGCCTGGAGGCACTTTCACACTGGGGTGCTGAGAGGCGTCCTCACACAGCTTAAAAGCCACAGTGTCACAGACCCTGCCTCAGACCTGCCTCCCTGTATGGTGTGTGGATGTATCCTCACCGGGGAACCTGGGCCTCACCAGCCAATGGCCACCCTGACCCATGACCCCATTAATGGAGCCAGCCTGACCTGACTTGTCTCTCTTTAGGGCTCTTCGAGACCAGTCTCATGCGTGGGAATCACTTCTCTCAGTTGGTTTACATCTAAATTCTTAGGCTTGCTTCTGGCTCTCCTTCCTTCCCCCCTGTTCAGCCCATCCCTGACTCTGCCTCTATAGGCTCCGCGGCAGCAGTGTGCCCGGTTTCATGCCCAAGTAGGGGCTTGCCCCCTTGAGAGGCTTTCCCAGTGAGGGAAGCCAAGGAGAATCACCTCTGTGGGGCTGGATGGACACTTCTTCTCATTCCTGGAACCTGGCGGGTTGCTCTCAGAGAGTGGGATGGTGCTTTCCAGGTGTACTTGGACTATATTCATTAGTGGAGGCTCTTCTGACACTCAATATCCCCCAGATGGAGGGAATGTAGTACTCTTTTTCGTCAACGTTCCACACCACAGGTGCAGAGAATTGTACAAATTATACTCCTTGGTCCATCACACACTGCCTTCTTTAGTCCATTCATGAACCTCTTTTTATTTTCATTCATCCATTTATATATTCATTTGCTTATTCATTTAAAAAATAATAAAATGAACAGAGCCTGCTACCAAAACCAAGAACTAGAACACTATCAATAACTTACATCCAGTGGTATGCTGGTAAATGTTTAACAACCAGCTCTTTGGTGGGGGGAGAGGCAGTCCTGGGTGTTAGTGTTTGCCAGTTTCCATAGCTGATTTCAAGCTACCAACGGTTTAACAACTGGCTCTCAAAATTCATGAAAATTTAACAATTGGAGTTGGCTCCTTCACTGTTGCTTTACATTTATTTACCTATGTCTTCCTCCCAATTTCACTGCCTTACTACCCACCCCCAGAAAAACTACTCTCATGAATTTTGGGTTTATCCTTTCTTTCATTAAAAATTATAGTTTTATTTCATATATATCTGTTTTAATTTCCTGACTGCTAAAGCAAATACCATGCAATGGATTGGCTTAAACAATGAGAATTTATTGGCTCACAGTTTTGAGACAAGAAGTCCAAAATCAAGGTGTCATGCTTTCTCCTAGAAGAGTGTGGTGATCTGGGGCCGACTGCTGGGATCTTTAGTCCTTGGCTTTTCTGTCACATGGCATGCACATGGTGGCCTCTCCTTTCCTGGCTTCTCCTTCTTCCTCCTCGTTCTGTTGACTTCCAGCTTCTGGCTGTTCTGTGTGGCTTTCTCTTGTGGCCTTCACTATAAGGCTTTCATCAATAGAATTAAGATCCATCCTGACTGAGGTGGGCTACACCTTAACTGAAGTAACCCCATCAGAAGGTCCTGTTCACAATGGGTCCAAACCCACAGGAATGAATTAAGTTTAAGAACATGTTTTTCTGGGGGTACATAGCTCCTAGGCCCCACAATCTGCCCTCTGGACCCCAAAAAGACATGCCAATTTTTGTTACATATATTTTGAAGCTATTTTATTGGGTACTTCTATACACTTAGAATTGGTCAAGTTTTCTGATGAGTTGGATCTTCACAACCATGTATTAATCATCTCTAACTCTCAACAACGCTTTTTGTCTTAAAGTATTTTGTTGATATGAATATAGCTACACTAGATTTCTTTTGATTAGTATTGCCTCACATATTTCTTCCCTATCTTTTTACTCTTTTACTTTCAACCTTTCTACATCTCCGTGCTTTAGGTGTAGCTCTTGTAAATAGCATATGGCTAGATATTAAAACAATCCAATCTGATCATCTCTCTCTTTGAACTGGCAAGTCTAGCCCCTTAGAATGTACTGTGTTGACATATTTGGACTAATTTCTAACATTTTATTTATGAATTTTTATTTGTTCCACTTTTCTGTATTCTTTTTCTTTCTTACTTTTGGTCCTTTTTGGTGGAATTATTTGACTGATTTTGTTTTCTACTTTTTGAGTTTGATTGCATTTGTTTTCTTATTTTCCTTTTTGAGTGTCTGCTAGTTAGGAATTACATATTCTAACATTTTTATTATTACCCTTGATTTTACAATGGATTTTTTTACTTATTACATCTGAGTTTAAATGACTTTCAAATAATTTACCTCTGATATTTCCCTTTCTCAATTATACACTGTTGCTCATTATTTTAGTTTTTTTATAGTCCATGATTTAAACACTATTATTATTTCATAAGGACAATATACATTTGGATTTACCTACATGTTTGCCATTTGTTTGAACATCATTTCTTCTTATCTCTTAATGCTTTTATTCTGGCTGCTTCAGGATATTCTCTTTGGCTTTAGGGCCTGCAGCTCTATTATGATGTATTTAAAGGTGAATTTCTTATTACTTAATCAGCTTGGGATAAATTGTGCTTCCTGGATCTAAAGGTTCATGTTTCTCATTAGTTCTGGAAAATCTGCAGCCATTTGCTCTTAATAGTGCCTCTCCTTATCCCATTCTCTATGTCTTTTAAGCTCTTGTTCCTATTTCCAATCTTCTCTCTTCTTGCCGCTGTGGATAAATTCTTTGGCTATATCTTCAACTCACTAATTCTCACTTCAGTTGCTATTTATTTTGTGATTTAATTTTAGATTTTAATAATTGTATTTTCCATTTCTTTAAGTTCCATTTTTCTTTTTTGCTTTACAAGTCTTTCTGTTCTCCCTCAATAGTTTCTTGCTGGAAGCTTTTCTTTATAATTGCATCCTTTACTTCTTTAAATATTTTCATACATAGCTGATAAGCCTAATATCTACTGTTCTTGGTGGTCTGAATCTTTCTTGTTTATCTTGATTTTCACTTAGATTGTGAAGGCTATGAATTCATTGCTTGATATAACCAGTGGAAGTCATCGAAGGAGAATTTGGGAAAATTTGCTTCTGCTGCTTCTGATTGGATTGGAGGGGGTCACTTCCGGCTTCTCAGAAGATTTGACTTAGAGAGACTGGTCATGCTTAGCTTCTTTACCTCTCTGCAGTTCTGGAGTTCAGTATCCTCACATCAGCGTGCTTACAGGAATCTGGCAGCAGCGCCTCCTCACCCCTCCCATCTTCTTCATGGCTGGCTCCCTGCTACTCCCGCCCTGACTTTGGGATATTCCTGTCCAGGCTCCTGTGTGGGACCCCTGGCTCCCACCCAGTGTCTTTTGCAGTCAGTGTCCCACCTCACCTCTGGCTGCAGGCAACCATTAATCTGTATCACTACAGATTCTAGAATTTCATATAAGTGGAATAATACAGTATATACTCTCTTGTGTTTGGCTTCTTTCACACAGTATAATGTTCCTGAAATACACCCAAATTATTGTGCATATCAATGGTTCTTTTCTTTTTACTGTTGAGTAATATTTCATAAGGATGTGTACAGTTTGTTGATCCATTCACCTGTTGATGGATACTTGATTTGTTTCCAGTGTTTGTCTCTTCTGAATGTATGAGACTGTGTGGGCATATGTTTTGTTTTCTCTTAGATAAATACCTAGGAATGGAATGGCTGGGTCATGGGATAGATGAGTGTTTAACTTTATAAGAAGCTGTAAACTGATTTTCAAAATGGTTGGCTCATTTTACATTTTCACCAAAAGTGACTGAGGGTTCCAGTTCAGTATTCATTCTTTTTTTTTTTTTTATTAAATTCAGTTTTATTGAAATACATTCACACACTATACAATCATCCATGATATACAATCCACTGTCCACAGTATGATAACAGTTATGCGTTCATCACCACAATCTATCTCTGAACATCTTCCTTACATCAGAAAGAACCAGAACAAGAATAAAAAATAAAAGTGAAAAAAGAACACCCAAATCATCCCCCCATCCCACCCCGTTTGTCCTTTAGTTTTTATCCCCATTCCTCCACTCATCCATACACTAGATAAAGGGGGTGCGATCCACAAGGTCTTCACAATCACACTGTCACCCCTTGTAATCTACATTATTATATAATTGTCTTCAGGAGTCCAGACTGCTGGGTTGGAGTTTGGTAGTTTCAGGCATCTACTTCTAGCTATTCCAATACATTAAATCCTAAGAGGTGTTATCTATATAGTGTATAAGAATGTCCACCAGAGCGACCTCTCGACTCCATTTGGAATCTCTCAGCCACTGAAACTATTTCGTCTCATTTTGCATCCCCCTTTTGGTCAAGAAGATACTCTCAGTCCCACGATGCCGGGTCCACATTCATCCCTGGGAGTCATACTCTGCATTGCCAGGGAGATTTACACCCCTGGGAGTCAGGTCCCACGTAGGGGGGAGGGCAACGAGTTCACCTGTCGAGATGGCTCAGTTAGAGAGAGAGAGGGCCACATCTGAGCAACAAAGAGGTACTCAGGGGGAGACTCTTAGGCACCATTACATACAACATTAGACTCTCCTTTGTGGTAATGATCTTCATAAGGGCAAGTCCCATGCTCGAGGGCTCAGCACATCAAACCGCCAGTCCCAGTGTTTGTGACAACATCAACACCAGTCCAGGTGAGGATGTCCAACACATCCACACCTTCCCCCAGATCCTCGGGGCTGGGGAGGGGGAGGCTGTAAATATATTTTTTATTATCTGCCCAAATTACTCTAGGATGTGTCACTATTTCACTCCAGGCTATACTAACCTACCGTATCTCACTTCCTATTCAAAGTTCCATGCAATTGTGGTGTTTGAACAAATTGACTGTAGAGTTGTGCCATTTAGAAAATTTAGATCCTGTACCAAATAGATATCTATTCCCTTGGTCTCATATGGAAGTTGAAGTTTTAAAACACAATCAGTTTCAACCTTTATCCTTTGGCCTGGCTTGCCCTGGTCTTAACCAGACCTGCTTCATTCATATCACTAATTGAAGTCTGGGCTCTTTTTCAGCTTTTTTTTTTTTTTTTTTTTTGACAGTGGCTGTATGCACTAATACTGACATTCATATCTGCCGAGCTCTAGCTCTGAGTTTCAGGTGTCTCAGAGATATGCATTGTTCCAGAGACCAATCAGGTATATGCTAGGGGATCAGCATCTCAAAGTTTAGAGATAGGCCTTACAATTCAGGGATAGCGTTAACTGCTGTAAGAGCTTACAATCTAGGGACTATTACAATTATTGTGTCCACGTTAGGCTATGTTCTAAGATTCAATTCTGAGTTTACACATTGTAGTTAGTCCATATTGGTGAGGCATCATCCCTCTCACCATGTTTTCTCCAACACTTTTACTCCTATATACATATTTTCCTACAATTTTATAGAGTTATATTCACATACCATACATTTATCCACAGTGTACAATCAGTTGTTCATGGTATCATCATAAAGTTGTACATTTATCACCACAGTCAGCACTTGAACATACTGATTACTACAAGAAAAATTGTTTTTTTTTTTAGCAATAAGAAAAAATGATAAAAAGAAGAAAAATAACAAGTCATACAATATACTACTAAGGACAGCAAATAACACCACTACAAGAATCCCATATTACTCCCCTATATCCCCCTCTCATATACATTTAGCATTGGCATATTGCCTTTGTTACATTTAATGGAGGTATATTACAATGTTACTGTTGACCATAGACTCCAGTTTGCTTTGATTATGTTTTTTTCCTGAATACCATCCCTTTTTCAAATTTCTCCATGGTTGACATTCATTTGCTTTCCCACATGCAAAAACATTTTTATATTTGTATATTTAGTAACAGTCATTGGCCACTCCAGTTTTTGCCACGTTATACAGTCCCAGTCTTTATCATCTATCTTTACCTCTGGTGTCATATATTCTCCTATCCCACCTCTTTCAGCTTTATTCACAGACATCTTTGTTCAGTGTACTTACAATACCGTGCTACCATCACACAGTATTATGCTATCTATTTCTGGATCTATGCAATCAATCCTAAACATTCTGTAGTCCTTCAGCATCAAATGGCTGATCTCTGCCCTCTTTCTATCTCCTGGTCGCCTGTGTTGTCAGCTTTTAACTCCCAAAGTTTGTTCATTAATGTCTGTTCATATTAGTGAGACCATACAGAATCTGTCCTTTTGTTTCTGGCTAACTTCACTCAACATAATGTCCTCAAGGTTCATCCACATTATTACATGATTCATGTCTTTGTTCTGTCTTACAGCTGCATAATATTCCATCATGTGTATATACCACAGTTTGTTTATCCACTCGTCCTTTGATGGACATTTGGGCTGTTTCCATCTCTTGGCAATTGTGAATAATGCTGCAATAAACATTGGTTTACAAATGTCTGTTTGTGTCTTAAGTTTCAGTTCCTCTGAGTATATACTTAGCAATGGAATAGCTGGGTCATATGGCAAATCTATGTTTAGCTTCCTGAGGAACCTCCATACTGTCTTCCAGAGTGGTTGCACCATTCTACATTCCCACCAACAATGAATAAGTGTGCCTCTTTCTCCACATCCTCTCCAGCACTTGTCATTTTCTGTTTTTTGGATAATGGCCATTCTAGTAGGTGTGAGATGATATCTCATTGTGGTTTTGATTTGCATTTCCTTAATAGCCAGTGAAGTTGAGCATTTTTTCATATGCTTTTGAGCCATTTGTATTTTCTCTTCAGAAAAATGTCTGTTCATGTCTTTTGCCCATTTTTTTAATTGGATTGTTTGTCTTTCTGTTATTGAGATGCAGGATTGCTTTATATATTTGGGATATTAAACTCTTATCTGATATGTGGTTTCCAAATATCATCTCCCATTGTGTAGGTTGCCTTTTTACTTTTCTGACAAAGTCCTTTGATGTACAAAAGTGTTTAATTTTGAGGAGATCCCATTTGTCTATTTGTTCTTTGGTTGCTTGTGCCTTGGGTGTGAGGTCTAAGAAACCACCTCCTTTCACAAGATCTTTAAGATATTGCCCTACATTTTCTTCTAAGAGTTTTATGGTCTTGGTGCTAATGTTTAGGTCTTTGATCCACTTTGTGTTAATTTTGGTATAAGGTGTGAAATGGACATCCTCTTTCATTCTTTTGGAAATGGATATCCAGTTCTCCAAACACCATTTATTGAACAGGCTGCTCTTTCCCAGTTGCTTCGGCTTCACTGCCTTATCAAAGATCAGTTGTCCATAGATGTAAGGGTCTACTTCTGAACACTCAATTCGATTCCATTGATCAGTATATCTGTCCTTATGCCAGTACCATGCTGTTTTGAGCACTGTAGCTTTGTAGTATGCTTCAAAGTCAGGTAGTGTGAGACCTCCCACTTCATTCCTCTTTCTCAAGACATTTTTGGCTATGTGGGGCACCTTACCGTTCCAAATAAATTTAGTTATTGGTTTTTCTATTTCTGTAAAGTAAGTTGTTGGGATTTGAATTGGTATTTCATTGAATCTGTAAATCAGTTTAGGTAAAATTGCCATCTTAACTATATTTAGTCTTCCAATCCATGAACATGGTATGTTCTTCCATTTTTTCAGGTCTTGTTCAATTTCTTTTAGCAGTTTCTTATAGTTTTCTATGTAAAGGTCTTTTGTGTCCTTGGTTAAATTTATTCCTAAATACTTGATTCTTTTTGTTGCTATTGTAAATGGGATTTTTTTCTTGATTTCCTCCTCTTGTTGCACATTACTTGTGTATAGGAACACTACAGATTTTTGCGTGTTGATCTTGTAGCCTGCTACTTTGCTGTATTCATTGACTAGTTCTAGTAGCTTTGCTGTAGATTTTTCTGGATTTCCTACATATAGAATCATGTCATCTGCAACTAGTGAAAGTTTTACTTCTTCCTCTCCAATTTGGATGCCTTTTATTTCTTTTTCTTGCCTAATTGCTCTAGCTAGAACTTCCAGCACAAGGTTGAACAATGGTGATAGTGGGCATCCCTGTCTTGTTCCTGATCTTAGAGAAAAAGCTTTCAGTCTCTCCCCATTGAGTGTGATGTTAGCTGTGGGTTTTTCATATATTGCCTTTATCATATTGAAAAAGTTCCCTTCTATTCCTATCCTTTGAAGTGTTTTCATCAGGAAAGGATGTTGAATTTTGTCAAATGCCTTTTCTGCATCAGTCGAGATGATCATGTGGTTCTTCTGCTTTGATTTATTGATGTGGTGTACTACATTAATTGATTTTCTTGTGTTGAACCAGCCTTGCATACCTGGAATAAATCCCACCTGGTCGTGGTGTATAATTCTTTTAATGTGATGCTGGATTCGATTTGCGAGTATTTTGTTGAGGATTTTTGCATCTATATTCATTAAAGAAATTGGTCTATAATTTTCTTTTTTTGTAGTATCTTTGCCTGGTTTTGGTATTAGGGTGATGATGGCTTCATAGAAAGAGTTAGGTAGCTTTCCCTCTTCAATTTTTTTGAAGAGATTGAGCAGGATTGGTACTAATTCGTTCTTGAATGCTTGGTAGAATTCACATGTGAAACCATCTGGTCCTGGGCTTTTCCTTTTTGGGAGCTTTTGGATGACTGACTCAATCTCTTTACTTGTGATTGGTTTGTTGAGGTCATCTATTTCTTCTTGAGTTAATGTTGGTTGTTTACGCTTTTCTAGGAAGTTGTCCATTTCATCTAAGTTGTCTAGTTTATTAGCATATAGTTGCTCATAGTATCTTCTCATCATCTCCTTAATTTCTGCAGTGTCGGTAGTTATATTTCCTTTCCCATTTCTGATTGCATTTATTTGCATCTGCTCTCTCTTTTTTTTTGTTAGCTTAGCCAGTGGTCCATCGATTTTATTGATTTTCTCAAAGAACCAACTTCCGGTTTTGTTGATTCTCTCTATTGTTTTCCTGTTCTCAATTGCATTTATTTCTGCTCTAATCTTTGTTATTTCTTCCCTTCTGCTTGCTTTGGGGTTAGTTTGCTGTTCTTTCTCTAATTCCTCCAGGTGAGCAGTTAACTCTTCAATTTTTGCTCTCTCTTCTCTTTTAATATAGGCATTTAGGGCAATAAATTTCCCTCTCAGCACCGCCTTTGCTGCATCCCATAAGTTTTGCTAAGTTGTGTTTTCATTGTCATTTGCCTCGAGGTATTTACTAATTTCTCTTGTAATTTCTTTCTTTACCCACTGGTTTTCTAAGAGGGTGTTGTTTAGCCTCCATATGTTTGTGAATTTTATGACCTTCTGCCTTTTATTTATTTCCAACTTCATTCCATTGTGGTCTGAGAAAGTGTTTTGTATAATATCAATATTTTTAAATTTGTTGAGACTTGCTTTGTGACCCAACATGTGGTCTATCCTAGAGAATGTTCCATGAGCACTTGAGAAAAAAGTGTATCCTGCTGTTGTTGGATGTAGTGTTCTATAAATGTCTGTCAAGTCTAGTTCATTTATCATACAATTCAACATCTCTGTTTCTTTAGTGATCCTCTGTCTAGATGTTCTATCCATTGATCAGAGTGGTGTATTGAAGTCTCCAACTATTATTGTAGAGGTATCTATTTCTCCTTTCAGTGATTGCAGTGTTTGCCTCATGAATTTTGGGGCATTCTGGCTTGGTGCATAAATATTTATGACTGTTATGTTTTCTTGATGAATTGACCCTTTTATTAATATATAGTGTCCTTCTTTGTCTCTTTTAATTGTTTCGCTTTTGAAGTCTAACTTGTCTGATATTAATATAGCTACTCCTGCTTTTTTCTGGTTGTTGTTTGCATGAAATATCTTTTTCCAGCCTTTCACTTTCAGTCTATGTTTGTCCTTGTGTCTAAAGTGAGTTTCTTGTAGACAGCATATAGATGGGTCCTGTTTTTTAATCCATTCTGCCAGTCTGTGTCTTTTTATTGGGGAGTTTAATCCATTTACATTTAGTGTTATTACTGTAAGGGCATTACTTTCTACTACCATTTTGTTTTTTGGAATTTATATGTCATATCTTATTTTTTCCTCTCCTTTTACCTTTCCTGATAATCTTCTTTTCTGCACTCTTCTCCAACTCTCTCTCTCCTGTCTTTTCCTATCAGCCTGTAGCACTCCCTTTAGTATTTCTTGTAGTGCCTGTCTCTTATTCACAAACCCTCTCAGTGTCTGTTTGTCTGAAAATGTTTTAATCTCTCCCTCATTTTTGAAGGAAAGTTTTGCTGGATATAGAATTCTTGGTTAGCAGTTTTTCTCTTTCAGTATCTTAAATATATCATGCCACTGTCTTTTTGCCTCCATGATTTCTGCAGAGAAATCTGTACATAGTCTTATTGACCTTCCCTTGTATGTGATGGATTGCTTTTCTCTTGCTGCTTTCAGAATCCTCTCTTTGTCTTTGACATTGGACAATCTGACCAGTAAGTGTCTTGGAGTAGGTATATTGGTATCTATTCTATTTGGGGTACATTGTACTTCTTGAATCTCTAATTTTCTGTCTTTCATAAGAGTTGGGAAATTTTCAGTGAATATGTCTTCTATTACTCTTTCTGCCCCCTTTCCCCTCTCTTCTCCTTCTGGGATACCCATAACACGTATATTTGTGTGTTTCATGTTGTCACTCAGCTCCCTAAGACCCTGCTCATATTTTTCCATTTTTTTCACCATCTGTTCTTTTGTGTGTATGAATTCGAATGACCTGTCTTCCAGTTCACTGATCCTTTCTTCTGCCTGTTCAAATCTACTGTTGTGTCCCTCCATTGTGTTTTTCATCTCCTCCACTGTGGCCTTCATTCCCATGAGTTCTGCCATTTGTTTTTTTAAGTTTATGAATTCTTTATGGTCAGCCAGTGTCTTCTTTATATCCTTCAGCTCTTTTGCTATATCTTCCTTCATTTCATCAAATTTATTTAGCATTAGTTGCCTCCACTCCTGTGTCTCAGCTGAGCTATTAGTTTGTTCCTTTGGCTGGTCCATGTTTTCATGTTTCCTGGTATGGCTTGTTATCTTAAGTTGTCTAGGCATCTGATTGTCTTGATTAGTTTATTTTGGAGCTTGTTTTCTGTCTTTTACCTAGTGGTTTTCTTGTTGGTTGGCTTTGTTCTCTGGCCTCTGTTATTCAGTTCAACTTATTCTAGACCTCTAACTTAGGTTCTACTTAGTTGATCAGAATTTTTCCCCTCTTGTTTTTTCTGTTTCTTGCTCTGCCTCTATGTAACCTTTTTGTGAGTGGGTCTCCTCAGATATGGTCGACCGTAGTCAGATTTTCCCAGTCTAGTGAGGCTCAGGTCTCATTGGGAGGGTATGGAGTTTTCCTGAGAATGAGACCCTCCTATGAGGCCTTTAGAATTGGTGCTTTTCCTCTCCTGTCCAGCAGGTGGCGCTGGCCAGCCTGCATCTCCCCCACCAGTGTAAGGAGGTGTGGAGACTTTAGTTCTCCTGGTGACTCTGATCCTGTCAGGGGCGTGGCTGACTGAAGCCGGAATCTGAATTCCAGCCCCTGGGGTCTGAGTTCCCAAAAAGAGGACTGCCAGTTGAGCTGGACCTCCCTCCACTCTCCCAATCTTTAGAACTCCAGTTGTCTCTCAGGGGCACTATTCCCTTCTCCTCTCTCCTCTTTGGGGCCTCTCCAGGTAGATTCCTTGGTCAGCCTGAGTTGCCAATTAAAGACGGGGGTGGAGGCCTTCAGTAGTGAATACGGAATTCAAAGACACTGTGGGTACTCTGTCTCCCCCAAGCCCAGTCTAGTTCCTCAACCTGGGCTTTCCGATAGAAAATAACCACATATATTACTTTTAGATTTAAAAAAAAAAAAAAAAAAGTAGAAAAGAAATCAAGAAAAAGAAAAAAAAAAAAAGAGTCTCTTTTAAAAGTCTTTCCCCAGCCTGGAAGTTTTGTCAGTGTCAGAATAGAGCATTTAAAGATATGTTTTGGGCTATTGTCTGATAGTTACTCTCCAACGGCTTCAGTTCCACCCCTGCCAGGGGCTACTGAAATGCAAAAAGATAAGGGATCAGTGAGAAGCCAGAAGGGACAAAATGTAGGGGGAAAAAATGGCTTTTTTGGAGTCTGGGAATGGGTGCCCGCTTTTACGTGGCCCCACTTCTCGGAGCCCAGCCCTTCTTTAGCACCCCAGCTCCCAAAGTTAGTTAATTAATTTTTTAATTAATTCCGCAGTTGTGCGTGGGTTGAGCCTCCCTTGCCCTCAGCAGATTGCTGTTTTTTGGGTCCCCCCCCCCCCTTTCAGGGAGCCGGCAGCAAGACAGTCTGTGAGGTCTGGGTGGGGAGGGGCGCCAGACCCCTGGTCCGGGGAACTTACAATGTTCGCTGCAATCTCAGCTTTTCCTCCAATTCCAAACTTGTGTCCAATGTGTGACTGGTTACTGGAGACCCGGAAAACACTGTTTCATATAGTTCTTGGGTAATTGCCAGCTGCTCTAGGGGAGAGACGAAATTCTGCTCCTCACCACTCTGCCATCTTGCCCCGCCTCCCTCAGTATTCATTCTTGAAGTAAAGAAAAACATTTGAGAACAATGGCTTTGTCATGATTATCACAGTTTGATTGCTGGGTTGGAGAAGTGACCCTGGGTCTAGAATCACACTGCTTTGTGTTCTCAGTCTCTGTTCCCGCTGGGCCAGCACTCTGAATTAACATGGAGCTCCTAGCTCACTGCTCACTTGTTAACTTAGAGCTTAGATCACAGTGTGCCTCTGCCTGACCCTACCAATACTTCCCAATCTCTGCCTTCTAGACTCTGGGAAGACTGACTTCTGTCCTTCTGTCTTCAGTTCCATTTCTTGTTGAAAGATCTTGCTCCTCTTGTCAGATTCTGGTTCTGACCTCCAGCTTCTTTCTTTGCCCAAATTTCATCCTCATCCTACTGACAATGTTAAATTTGGGTAATCCCCTCACCTGGTTTCATCTCAACACAGGTCCTCTTTGGGTAAACCCCTCACCTGGTTTTGTCTCAACACAGGTCCTTTTACCTGAATGCAGGCTGCATCCTCATCAATTTTATCCCAACCTGTCAGCAAGCCCCAGAAAGTCAGCCCCAAGCAGACCACAGCACAGCCCAGTTTCCCTGAATACAGAGATGTATTTGAGGGACTAGAGCATATCCTTCACCCCAGGGACTCAGGGACATGCTATAGAAAGCTTTATGGATGACCACTGGAATTTTATAACGTGCTTTGTCAGTCTGCCTTTTCTTGTGACCACCATCTTGGTGGAAGGGCCCAGCCTTCCCATGGCTATCAGAGGCCAAGTCACTGGGGAGGTTGAAGGCCTCCTTCTTCCCCAAGGAGATCTGGAAATACTCCGAGAAGTACTCTAGCAGCAGAGTTAGATACCTCCAATACCCTATAGGGACTCTTGTCTCAAGAGGACCTTTAAGCTTACCAACCTCACATGTTAATGCCATCAGAACTAACCAAGGCGAAAAGGAGAAGATAGTGACCATTATGGGGGCCTGGAGGCAGCATCTCAAGGGGCCCCTTGCACAGGAGGGGATGTTCTGGATTAGGTGCTCCTGCCTGTGCTAGGTAGATGGAGGCCTGGAAGCAGCAGGATGAAAACGCGAAGTCAACTTTGCCTTGATATCTGCCTCCAAGGGTTGGGAAAAATCATAATATAGGCAGGGAATTCTACTACTTTGACTCAGAAACTCCGATTCCTGCACGCATTTTTCTTGTTTCTTGAGAATTTGCTGTCAAGAAATATCCTGTGTATAGAGGATGTGAGTAAATGAGTGTGTGTGTGTGTGTGTCAGAGAGAGAGAGAGAGAGAGAGAGAGAGAAACCCATACACACCAGCTAACTTCATCTTTCCTCATGTCTCCCTGTATCTCTTCCCTGGCTCTTTGTATCTCTAACTGATCCCATCCTTTGGTCTCTGTCTCTTTTTTTTTATCCAGCCCTTCACTGGGTTAATGCAGTTTTATTGAGATATATTCACATACCATCCAATCATCCACAGTGTATAATCAACTGTTCACACTACCATCATGTAGTTGTGCATTCATCACCGCAATCTATTTTTGAACATTTTCCTTGTACTAGAAAGAATCAGAATAAGGATAAAAAATAAAAATAAAAAAGAACACCCAAATCATCCCCCCTGTCCCACCCTATTTTTCACTTAGTTTTTGTCCCCATTTATCTACTCATCCATCCATACACTGGATAAAGGGGGTGCGATCCACAAGGTTTTCACAATCACACTGTCACCCTTTTTAATCTACATTGTTATACAATTGTCTTCAAGAGTCAAGGCTATTGGGTTGGAGTTTGGTAGTTTCAGGTATTTACTTATGGCTATTCCAATACATTAAAACCTAAAAAGTGTTATCTATATAGTGCATAAGAATGTCCACCAGAGTGACTTCTCGACTCCATTTGAAATCTCTCAGCTACTGAAGCTTTATTTTGTTTCATTTCACATCCCCCTTTTGGTCAAGAAGATGTTGTCAATCCCGCGATGCTGGGTCCAGATTCATCCCCAGGAATCATATCCCATGTTGCCAGGGAGATTTACCCCCCTGGGAGTCAGGTCCCATGTAGGGGGGAGGGCAGTGAGTTCCCCTGCCAAGGTGGCTTAGTTAGAGAGAGAGGGCCACGTGTGAGCAACAAAGAGGCACTCAGGGAGAGACTCTGAGGCACAATTATAAGCAGGTTTAGCCTCTCTTTTGTGGCAACAAGCTTCATAGGGGCAAGCCCCAAGACAGAGAGCTCAGCAGGTCAAGCCATCAGTCCCCCCTTCACTGGATTTTAATTGTTCCAGTTGTCAGTTCTGGCCACAGCCAGGCTAGGGTTAACAGGAAGGGAGGCCTTGTTTCATCTCCTGCCTCCACCCTCCAGTTATTCTATCCAAATAGATCCAAATAGATAATCTATTCAAATAGATTCTTCTGCATCTCATTTCACTTCCTTCTGGTGTGACTCTGAATCCTTGCCCCAGTGATCTCCAGACCTTGAGCCTTCCAGGAGAGGCACACCCAACAGCCTTCACAGTAAGTGGCCTTTCTCCTCTCTCTGTCACTCTACCTACATGGCTGCCTGTGTCTTCATTCCATTCTCCCATCTTGGTCTCGTGGGCTTGGTTCTTTCCTGCCTTGTTTCTGTCTCTAGCCCCAGCTTGAATAAGGCCCTGGGGAAAGACAAGTTCCCATTCCTGCTTACTCCCCAGGACTCTGTGGGTACCCAGTGAACAACAGGCAAGACAGGTCTTGGAGGAGGATGAATTGGTATATGGGAGAGAAGGTCCTGAGCAGTCACCTCATAGCTTCTCCCCTCTTCACCATCTGCCTTCCTCTCACTCTTAGAAGATGCTCCTACTCATATTTCATAGCATAGGACCACCAGACTCAACTACCATCATCTTCTTAGCCTAAAACCCACAGATCTGCCTTTCTCTGAACAACCTCTCTTACTTTTCTTATGCACAAATGGAGGATGTTCCCTTCATCTTGTTAATGGACAACTTTTTGCCTTGGCTTTGAATCCTATCCCAATCCACATTCTCAATTCCCTCCCCTGGTACTTCCCTGAATTTTCAACCTGAACCCTCTATTGGATCCTTTTTCTCAGTCTTCAAATATATTTTATTCTCCCTCATGTTAAAATGAGCAATAAACAAAACTTTCTCTTGACCCACCTCACCTCATCACCCCTCTAATTGCTTTTGTTGCCAAACTTCTTGAAAGATTTGTCTGTACTTGTTATCTCTATTTCTTTACCTATTCTTTCTTTGTTAAATTAATTTTTACTTTATCAAAATAATACAAGCTCATAGTTTAATAAGGTAATTAGCTTAACACACTTATGCACAAATACAGTAATTTCCTGCTCTACTCCTTCCCATTATCCCCAGTCCCTCTTCCTTGAGGCAACTACTTTAGATTTTAACTGTTAAGATTTTAACTGTTTCTTCTGGCATTTACATCTCTACAGTTCTAAATAATACCTGTAGACTGCTGTCTTTTGATTCATCAATTTTAGGCATTGTCTACTGACTTTCTATTCTGGTACCTGAGGATTTGGCTCTTCCAGCATGATCCTTTCAATATGGTCATATTATAAATTTTAGTTAGATCAATATTTAGTGGTTACATTATTGTTTCTCTGCAAACATTACTCACACCTAAGTAGTATAGTTTACGATTGTTTGCTTTTTAAAATTTTTGTTCCTAGAGTTAGCAATTTCCTTATATTACTTTCCTTTGTCTACTTTCCTTGGTATTTATTGTCAGTTTTTCTCACACCTTCAAGTAGGCTTTCAGTAGAATTTTCCAGAAGATTAATCATATCGGTTAATTTGTCAATTCTTTTTACTTTTCTTAGTGACAGTCTTTCTGCCAAACAACCTTTTTCACTTTTCTCATGCACAAATAGAGGATGTTCCCTTCATCCTCTTGTTAATGGAGAAGTCTTTCTGTCAGGGTTTCCAGGGCTCTCTGCTCTCTAGGCCAGCTGAAAAGCTGCCTTCTAGGACTTTTTTTTTCTTCTTTTCTGGAATCCTATTTCATGGATCTCTTGTCCCCTCCCTTTTTGTTTTGGTGGCATACATCCTCCAGTGGTTTCAATAACGTGAAGAAATGGTGTGATGGCAGGTGCATGGTGATGTAGTGCCTAGTCTGGACTGTAGTCATATTGCAGAAGAAGGCTAGGGGTTTCAGAGTGGGAGTTGGTAAGTCTGCTGGGCTCTTTTACTCTTAGTGACAGAATAGTTCATCTCTTTGGCCCTTCCCTGGTTTCTTGACCTAAATATATAGAGGAATAAGGTCAAATTCTCCCCTGGTGAGCAGTTGCTCAACTCACTGACAGTCAGATAGAATGGGTGGGTGTTTCTGCTCCACAGAGGCCTATGTGGCCCATCATCTGTTCCAGGCCTATAGGTACTGGGGCCTGTTAGGTATCAAAGGGTGTGTGTCTGAGTTGTCACACCCATCCATTTAACATCAGAAGCACCCAAAAGAAGAGAACTTGTGGGTTTGGGTCTAAGTGGACCTATTCTTGGCCCAGGGAGCTGACTGATCCGAAATAAGGAAACTGTTTCTCTTCAATCCCCAGGATTATCAGGCATCCTGCATCAGGGAGCTGAGCCATCCTCACCTCACCTCCAGCTCCCCAAGTCTGAACTGGGATAAACAGCCTAAACTAGACATCTTCTTTGCAGGCTCCAGTGTTGTCATCTCTTCCTCTTTTCTAAATTAGCTTAGTCAACAGCAGAGATTTCTCAGGCCTGAGTCTTCTCATGTAGCCTGAGGATTTGTTGTAAATTGCTGTTGCTTCAATAGAGCCTGCTTTTCCGAACTGTCCCATGACTTGCAAAGTTCCTGGCATCCTAGCACATTCTTACGTTTTTCTCTCTTGTTCTTTTCTAGTCAAAATACTGATACTTGAATCTCAGAAACTTATCCCATTCCCAAACACACTTTTGGGCACCATCAGAAATTACACTACTGAGATGGATTCCCTACTGGCCTTAGATCCCAGGTATCATTCCAGACTCTGAAAATGTTCTGTTAATTGTTGCTTTTCTTCTTCTGAAGAATGCCACCTTGGCAACATTTTAGTTCCATATTTTAAACACAACTCAAGATTCTGCTCTCCTTTCCCTGCTATTTCAGTATCTACAAATGTCTCCAGTATCCGGTAGCATTTAGCACAACTACCTTGTTTCAGAGTCTCTTTTTTTCCCATGTCTTTGCCTTTCACTTCTTTCTGTCTCTTTCCATTGGCCCAAGCCATGGACCATAGTTTGAATCCTGACTTTTTACTCACTGTCTACTTATAGAACCCAGGAAAACCATGTCTCTTATTGTCAAATTTCTCAACTGGAGTAAAATTTTGAGACAGTTTCTGTGATGATTGAAAGAGATAATATATGTGAAGCACCTGGCACAAAGTAAGTACTCAAAGGTGGCTGTTCCTCTTCTATTCATTGTTTGAACTTGTCTCCTTATCTGAGTTGGAAGACTTCCAGCTTTGACATCCTGGACTGAGTCCATGAGGCTGATCAACAAGGGGCTATGAACTGATGAGTAAAGAGTTAATTTTACCTTTTTGCTATACCTCAGCAGTCCCAGCAAATACGCACCATATCTGCTATAGGGCCACACAGTCAGTGACATATTTGCTTTTAAAAATTTAAAAATAATTTTTTTTTCTTGCCCCAAACTGCTTAAAGAGCCAGACAGAGTTGAATAAACAATGTGTGTGCGAGGGAGGGAGGAAGGAAGGGAGGGAAAAAGAGACAGAGATGGACACAACCACTCAGCTTCCCACTTCTTCCCACTTACGTGTCTGCACAGATGAAGAGGCACAGAGGGCAGTGACCAGGAGGATTCCCCTGCTGTCTCTTCTGCTCAACTTACTTGGATTTCTTCACGTAGCCTTCTCACCCTGGTCTCCTCCGCTCAGCAGCTCTCAAGCACCCAGAAAGCAGGGCAAGTGCTTCTCTCAGCAGTGTACCTTGTGCCTTTCCTCCCACCTCCTTCTCCAGGTAACTGGCCTGAACTCAACCCCTCACTCTGATAACCATGGCCCTAGCCCGTGACCCCCGGGAGGCACTGCTGTCTGCCTTGAGTGACCTTGAGGAGAACAACTTCAAGATATTAAAGTTCCACCTGCGGAATATGACCCTATCAGAGGGCCAGCCCTACCTATACTGAGGGGAACTGGAAGGCCTGAGTCGCGTAGACCTGGCATCTCGACTGACTTCAATGTATGGAGCACATGAGGCTGTGAAAGTGGTGCTCAAAGGTTTGACAGTCATGAACCTGCTGGAACTCGTGGACCAGCTCAGCTTCATTTGTCTAAATCGTGAGTGCAGCAAGGGAGAAGGGGAGACCAGGGTGGCACTGAAACCCCCACCCCTCTGACATTTCCAGAGACTACCATACCCTCTAATTTATGCCTTTACTTGCTCCTGCCTCCTGCCATTTTCTGGGAATCCCTGATTCCTCAGGATCCTAGGTTGTCTGACACCTGGGTTCTGATACCTATCAGGTGGAGGGCCTGAGCCAAGGGTGAGAATTTATTTATAGAAATACTACAGTATCTTATGGCCATAGAGCACAATCCTGCCCCTCCTCCAGCTCCAGCTGCAGAGCCAGAAAAGGGGATAGTATGAAGAAAGGGGCTTGGAGATCGGGGATAGTGTTCACAGAGGGATTTCCACTAACCAGAAGAAATGGCAACGGGGTGTGTGGGTCAGATCTTTCACTCAACCTTCTCCTGGAAGGCATCTGAGGCTGCTTCACACGGAGAGTGGTCTTCTCCTGTGTCCCTGCTCTGTCAACCAATGAGTGGACTGATGTCCACGCTGAAGAGTGGGGTGGGCACAGAGCCTAAATGGCCACACATCTCTTCCTGTGGGATGCCAGGGCTCCCTCCCCTAGACCTCCTTTCATTCCTAAGAGCTCCTCTGACACAATGAAATGGGAGGAGGGTTCCACACATGCAGACACTAGTTTATCTTTAGTATCTGGCCCACCCTTTACCAAGAACAGGTTCCTATTACCTCACCTTCTTCCAGCTTCCTTTTTCTTTTCCCTCTCTCTGTCCTCACTTCTTCAAATGGGGACATTTCACACAAACACTCAGACATTCACACATCCTCACACATGGAGACTTTTGCACATACATGTATACATACAAACCTCATGAACACTGACATGCCTATGCTGCATAAAAATATGCACGTTTTCCTAAGCACATTCCCACGAGCACATGTGGATACAAGCACTCACTCACACCCCACAAATACTTACACACATGAAACACATCCTTGCACACTCATACAGATGTGTATGTGTGCATCACACATACATAAACTATGCACCCATACTCATGCACAGTGATCCCTTCCTGTCCATGAAGCCTGAACTATAATCTTCAGGAAGATACATCTTAGACAGCATGGAAGATGAGACAAAAGGGCAGAGTTCAGAGTTTGAAGGGCTCACTTTGTCTTTTTTCTTTTCCATCTCATCACCTAACACCCCATTTATCTGACTCAGATTACAGAGAACTATATCGTGAGCATGTGCGCTGTCTAGAGGAGAGACAAGAAAGGGGAGTCAATGGCACCTACCACCAGGTGCTCCTGGTGGCCAAGCTCGGCTCAGGGAGCCCAGAATCACCTACATGTCCTGTCCCAGAGCAGGAGCTGGACTCTGTCATGGTGGAGGACCTTTTTGCTCCAGGAGAAAAGCCCCACAGAGATCCACGCACAGTGGTCCTGCAGGGTTCTGCTGGCACTGAGAAGACAACACTGGCCCAAAAAATGTTGCTGGACTGGGCCACTGGTACCCTGTACCCAGGTCAGTTTGATTACATCTTTTATGTGAGCTGCAGAGAAGTGGTTCTGCTGCCTGAGGGCAAACTGGACCAGCTCCTCTTCTGGTGTTGTGGGGACAACCGAGCACCTGTCACAGAGATTCAGAGGCAGTCAGAGCGGCTCCTGTTCATCCTGGACGGCTTTGATAAGCTGCAGAGGCCCTTTACTCTGGGGTTGAAGAAGCCAAGTTGCAGTCCCATGGAGGATATGCTGCGTCTTCTAGTGAAGAGAAAGATACTTCCCAAGTGCTCCCTTCTCATCACCACTCGTCCCCTGGCTATGCAGATTCTGGAGTCCCTGCTGACACAGCCATACCAAGTCCATATCCTAGGCTTCTCTGAGGAGGAGAGGAGAAGATATTTCAGCTCTTATTTCACAGATGAGAAGCAAGCCAGAGATGCCTTTGACTTTGTCCATGGAAGTGATGTTCTCTACAAAGCATGTCAGGTTCCAGGCTTTTGCTGGGTCATCTGCTCCTGGTTGAAGGGGCAGATGGAGAGAGGCAGGGCATTCTCAGAGATACCCACTAACATCACTGACATCTACATGGCCTACGTCTCCACCTTCTTGCCATCCAGTGAGAATGGGGCTTGCTTGGAGCTTTCCCGGCACAGTGTTCTGAGGGGTCTGTGCTCCTTGGCAGCCGAGGGGCTCCAGCACCAGAGGTTCCTGTTTGAAGAGGCTGACCTCAGAAAGCACAATCTAGATGGGCACAGCCTTGATGCTTTCCTGAGCAGCCACGATTACCAAGAGGGGTTTGACATGAAGAAATTTTACAGCTTCTGCCACATTAGCTTCCAGGAATTTTTTCATGCCATGTCCTACCTTGTGAAAGAGGACCACAGCCAGTTAGGGGAGGAATCCCGCAGAGAGGTAGGAAGGCTGCTGGAGAAGAAGGACCAGGAAGGGAATAAGGAGATGAACCTCACTATGCAGTTTTTATTGGACATATGGAAAAACGAGAGCTCCTCAAACGCTGAACTAAAGTTCTGCTTTAAACTTCCTCCCTGCATAATGCAGGATCTCAAGTATTTTAAAGAACAAATGAAATCTATAAAGCATAAAAGCACCTGGGATTTGGAATTCTCCCTGTATGAGTCTAAAATGAAGAAACTGGTGAAGGGTATTCAGATGACAGACATATCATCTAAGGTGGGACATTCAAATGAAAGGAATTCCCGCAGTGGGCATGCATTTTCTGTCAAAACCAGTTTGAATAATGGGCAGAAAGAAGAACAAAAACACCCTTTTGTGGGCAAAGTTACTACAGCAGGGACACAAAAGGAGACTTCTAACAGCAAAAGTAGAGGGAGAGTGGAACAAAAGACAAGGAAGTTTGGAGCAGTGGGATGGGGAAGCAAGAAATGGGCACAATAAAGCTGAAGCGTCAGAAGGATGGTGGGGAGGAGGGACAGTAGGACTGGGGAAAGAGAGACAGAGTAAAAAGGAATGCAGAGATGAGAGACAATTAGCCCCAAGACTGTTTAGAACCTCTTATAGGCAGAGTTCAATTTCTGTAGCTCCCATTGTCCTTAAGCCTTTCAGCAGGTCTCCTCTATGTTAGTGCCAATGACCAATCCTGTGATTCTAGCATTTGACTCTGTGATGGTTAGGTTCATGTGTCAACTTGGCCAGGTGATGGTGCCCAGTTGTCTGGTCAAGCAAGCATTGACCTAACTGTTACTGCAGGGATATTTGTGGCTGATTAATAAGCCAGAAGGCTGGTTTATTAAATCATCAATTGATTGCATCTGTGGCTGATTACATCTACGATCAACTAAGGGAGAGTCTTCCTCAATGAGAGAATCCAATCAGTTGAAGACTTTTAAGGGAGAAGAGAGAACTTTCATTTCTTCTTCAGCCAGCCAGCCTCTCCTGGGAAGTTCATCAAAGACTGTCATTGGAGTTGCCAGCTCACAGCCTGCCCTGTGGAATTTGGACTTGTGCCTCCCCAGAGTTGCGTGAGATACTTTTATAAAATCTCATATTTACAGATATCACTTGTTAGTTCTGTTTCCCTGGAGAACCCTGACTAATACAGACTCCTTTCTATAAAATAAACAATAAAGTGTGGCTTGTGTTCATTCTGTAAGATATGGATAAATGGTGAGTATATCAATGTCAATATTTAAAGGAGATATTATACTGTGGCATAATGAAATGCTCCTTTGGTTCTGTGTTTGTGATCAATTTCTGCTTGCATAAAGATTAGTTTCCCATTCTGTTTTGGTTTGCTAAAGCTGCCACTATGCAATATACCAGAAATGGGTTGGATTTTACAATGGGAATTTATTAACTTACAATTTACAGTTCCTGGGCTATGAAAATGACCAATTTGAGGCATCAACAGGATGATACCTGGACTCTAAAGAAAGGCCACTGCATCTGGGACACCTCTGTCATATGGGAAGGCACATGGCTGGCATCTGCTGGTCCTTCGCTCTTGGGTTTTGTTGCCTTCAGCTCTGGTTCCAGTGGCTTCCTCTGTGGATCCTCTCTTAGTTCCTCCAGGGCTTTTATCTCTAAGCTCTTTCCAGACTTCTCTGGGTGTTTCTCTCTGAGATTTCTGGGCTTTTCTGTCTTTTATTCTCATAAAGGGCCCAAGTTACAGGATTAAGACCCACTTTGAATGGGCTGAGTCACATCTCAATTGAAGTAAATTAACAAAAAGTTCCCACCCACAATAGGTCTGCACCTGCTGGAATGGGTTAAAAGACATGGCTTTTTCTGCAGTACATAACAACTCCAAACTACCACACATTCTTCTTAAAAACTTCTAGAATTTCCACATATTGGAAATGAGCCATGGCTTTGCACAGACCTTTGGTCTTGGAAGTGCTCCTGTGACTTGACTTAGCTCTATACTAATAATATGTCATTGTTATTCCCAGCTGTGCCATTTATGGGTTTTTCATTTTGAAAATATCAGTCAGTTCCAAGCACCAACTTATAAACTCTTTTTCTGATTTGGATTCCTCTGTACAGAAAAGAAAAGAAAAAAGGAATCCAGATGTAGGTGCAGCCAGGTCCTAACCCTCATTACACAGATGTGGAAACTGAGGTCCAGCCTGGAGCCCCATTGATTTTTGGGATTTATCAGGCATATTCCTTACTTCCTACACCTCAGTTTACAGTGTAGAGGCCCACAAAGACTCTGTGCTGGCACCCACTCCCTTCCTAGCAGCTGCTCCTGGTTCCAATACAGCCGAGAATGCTGATGCTGCCTTGTACACTCAATTCCCCACAGAATGCTACAGACACTACTTTTTCTTGCTTTTCGCACACTTTTTTTTGCCATCAGGTCTCCCCACAAGTTGATTCCTTCTGAACCAATTCCAGCAATCTGCCAGACATGCCCAGACATTTATATCCAAGGGAACTCAGCATAGCACAATCAACTGGGACCCCCATGACACTAGTGATTTTTAGCTATTTCTCAAACAGGAAATCTTGTGGCTCTGTATTTGATAATTATAACACATGGCATGTAGCACAAATGGATTGTGTGTATATACAGAATATAAGGATGTTGTGTGGATGTACTTATTTAAAGAGCAATTCATACTGGGCTACTGAAGAGGTTGGTGGGCACCCATTGAGCTAGGCTGCTTCACCCTCTAAAAGGCCTGGTTGCTCTCAGCAGACCAATTCTTGAATGCCAGAAAATTTGGGAACAATGAAACAGTTGCCCAACTACATCCCTGAATTTTGATGGGGCAAAGATGGCCTATTTAAAACAACATGAATCTGATATTCAACTGGGCTTTAGACAAGTTATTTTACTTAGGATTAAAATTAAGTTCAAACTAGCTTATGCAAAAAGTAAATGACATAATAATTCATTAAAAAACCAACACAACAATCCTGGCCTCTAGTTTTAGGAATGGCTGGATTAGGGGTTCTAACAATGTCACCAGGACTTTCACTCTGTCCCCACTCTGCTGCTCTTTGTATAGTTGACTTTTCCTTCTATTTCCGGGAGCCACCAACAAGTCAGAGAAGATGGCCACAAGGAGCTTTGGTCCTCATGGTCCTTAGAGTCACTGATCCCAAAGGAAGAAAATGGTCTTTACTAGTAGTTTCAGCAGGGAAATTAGGGGAGGGTTCTGACCTGACACTGAGTATGTGTCAAACCTTAAGCAATCACTGTGGCCTGGAAGATGAACTTCTCTGACGGCCTTCTCTAACTGTCACAAGGTCATACCCCCAGGGGTGGGAGTAGAAGGGTCCGTCTCTCCAGAAACTCTCCAAAGAAAGGGATTCTGGGCAGACAAAATAATATGTGTACTACATAGATAAAAGTTTGACAGATGGACAGGGTTTCTTGAGGATAAAAGGGAGAGCCAATGGCATTCTTGTGTGTACAAATCTTGCAGAATGGGCCAAACCAGGCTACAGGAGGAGTAGTGAATCCAGTGCAGGGGGAGGCTGGGCCCATCCAGTCCTTACATAGACTCCTTCTGGGGTGGGGGGTGGTAGGCATGCACCATGTGAAAGAGAAGGCTGTGATCTAAAGGAAGGAACCTTATCCTAGAGATTCAATGGCCCAGCTGCTGGAACCCTTTCTGAAAGGGTAGGGATCAAGAGTGGCCGGTAGAGGAGGCTGGTCAGTTAAAAGGAAAGTGATCCTGTTAGGACTTGCAAACTGGTGGGGCCCGTGTGGCAGTTGGGATAAACATGTCAACACTTCCGAGTATTCTTGGAATACTTAGGTAAAGACTGGACCCTATTAATAGTAAATATGTAGCAGCATTGAGATTGGGTAGGTGTGTCCATCTGGAATTGAGCTTGTGTCTGATGAGAGGTAAGGACATTTAATTCTAGATAGATTATAAATATAAATGTGAAGGGTAAAGAAAAAAGTTTTTAGAGGAAAACAAAAGAACATCTGCATGACCCTGAACAAAGCTGAAATTTCTTAAACAGGACAGAAAAAAAGAAAGAAAAAATGTCAGGAAAAATTTTGCTCACCAAAAGACACTATTAAAGAGATGAAGGGGCAAACCACAGAATAAGAAAAGATATTTTAAAAACATATATCCTTCAAAGGATATATAACAACTTTCAAAAATCACCAATAAAAAGAAAGACAATCCAACATGAAATGGGCAAAAACCCTCAACCTACAACTTCTGGCCCCTCACTGTCCTTAGCTTTTGAGCTTTGGGCTCTGCCTGCAAATAAGTTGCTTCCAAATGTACTGGTTCAGACATGTCGGAACAAGGGGGTGAACTCAGCTTAGAGCTCTGAAGATGTACCATTTGCTCTGTCTTTCCTCCAGTTACTATAGATGTACTGTCTGCACTCCTGTTCACGGCAGAAGTACACCAGATCTTATCCTTTTGGCCCTCTCTAGCAAGCCACTCCAGCAATTTCCCCCCTTCTTTTCTTAATCTGTTGCTTTTCTTCTTAGTTCATAAAAGACTCATGAATAAGACAATCTCTGTGGACTTTTCCTCCCTCCCTCCTTCCCTCCCTCCCTCGCTCCTTCTCTCCCTCCCTTCCTCCCTCCCTCCTTCTTTCCTTCCTTCCTTTTTTCTTTCTTTCTTTCTCTCCCCCCAGACTCTTTCCTTCCTCTCTCTCTCCCTTCCTTTATTTCTTTCATTAGAGAAGTCGTAGGTTTACAGAAAAATCACACATAAAATACAGAGTTCCCCTGCACCACTTCATTATTAACACCTTGCATTAGTGTGGTACATTTGTTACAATTGATGAAAGAACATTTTAATAATTGTACTATTAACTAGAGTCCATGCTTTACATTAGGGTTCACTGTTTGTGTTGTAGAGCCTTATGGTATTTTTTAAGATTTCTTATTCTAGTAACTTATATAAAACCTAAGATTTCCCCCTTTAACCACATTCCAATATATAATTTAGTGCTGTTAATCACATTCACAATGTTTTGCTACCATCACCACCATCCATTACCAAAACTTTTCCATTACTCGAATGGAAACTCTGTATAATTTAAGCATTAACTCCACATTCCCTATCCCCTCCCCCACCCTGGTAACCTGTAGTCTAGTTTCTGATTCTATGAATTTGCTTATTCTAATTATTTCATATTGGTAAGATCATACAATTTTTGTCCTTTTGTGCCTGACTTGTTTCACTCAACATGATGTGGAATAAGTTCACATCCATTCACCGTTCCATTTATCAGTCAGTGTACCCTTAGGCCACCTCCATTCATTGCGAATCATGAATACTGCTGCCATAAACACCAGTGTGCAATGGACATGCCCCTGCTCTCAGTTCTTCCATGTATATACCCAATAACGGGATTGCAGGACCATACGGAAACCACATAGTTAGCTTCCTGTGGAACCACCACAGTGCTCTACAGCTGGGCTGCACCATTCTACTTCCCTACCAACAGGGAATAGGTGCATCCGTCTCTCCACATTTTCTCCAGCACTTGTATTCCTTTGTTTATTTCTTTAACAGTTTTATTCACACACTATACAATCCATCGTAAGTAAAAAATCAATGATTCCCAGTATAATCACATAATTATGCATTTGCCACCACAATCTATATGAGGACATTTCCATTTCTTCCCCAAAGAAGAAGAAAATGAGAAAAAAAATGAAGAATAAAAATACAAAAGATAGAAGAAAAATAAAAATAAAATACAATGAAAAGGTCAGACAAGAACACCACCACCAAGAATCCCAATTCACTCCCTGATATCCCCTTCTTAAAGAAATTTAGCTTTGGAATATTGCCTTTATTACAATTAATGGAAGCATCTTACAATGTTACGGTTAATTATAGATTCTAGTTTGCATTTATTGTTTTTCCCCCTACACCATCAAATTTTCAACACTTTGCAATGTTGACATTCATTTGTTCTCCCTCTTTTAAATACATCCTTATGTTTGTACATTTAATCACCGTCATTGACTACTCTAGGTTTTGCTAAGTTTTACAATCCTATTCTTTATCTTCTATCTTTCCTTCTGGTGTCATACATGCCCTTAGCCTTCCTCTTTTAACTGTAATCACACTCATCTTTGCTCAGAGTACTTACAATGTTGTGTTACCATCACACACTATTATGCTATCCATTCCATTTCTGGATCTATACAATCAATCCTGTTGAACCTTCTATACCCCTTCAGCATCAAATGCCCAATTTCTAACCCTTTCTATCTCCTGATAACCTGTGTTCTCAATTCTCAAATTTCACTCATCAATGTCAGTCCATATTAGTGAGTCAAACAGTATCTGTCCTTTTGTTTCTGGCTAATTTCACTCCATGTAATGTCTACAGTCTACCATTTTGTCTTTTGGATTTCATCTCTCTCTCTTTTTACCCTTACTGATAGTCTTCATTTCTACACTCTTCTCTAAACCTCTCTCTCCTGTCTTTTCCTATCTGCCTGTAGTGCTTCCTTTAGTTTTTCTTGTAGAGCAGGTATCTTGTTCACAGTGTCTGTATGTCTGAAAATATTTTAAACTCTCCCTCATTTTTGAAGGACAGTTTTGATGGATATAGAATTCTTGGTTGGCAATTTTTCTCTGTCAATATCTTAAAAACATCATACCACTGCCTTCTTGCCTCCATGGTTTCTACTGAGAAATCCGCGTATAGTCTTATTGAGCTTCCTTTGTATGTGGTGGATCACTTTTCTGTTACTGCTTTCAGAACTTTCTCTTTGCCTTTGACATTTGATAATCTGATTATTATGTGTCTTGGAGTTCGTCTACTCAGATCTATTCTGTTCATGATATGCTGTGCTTCTTGTATCTGTAATTTTATGTCTTTCATAAGACATGGGAAATTTTCAGTGATTATTTCCTCCATTATTGTTTCTGCCCCTTTTCCCTTCTCTTCGCTTTCTGTGATATCCGTGACACTTTTATTTGTGCACTTTATGTTGTCATTCAATTCCCTGAGATGCTGCTCATATTTTTCCATTCTTTTTCCTATCTGTTCTTTTGTGTGTAGGATTTCAGACATCCTGTCCTCTAGTTCATGAATCCTTTCTTCTGCCTCTTCAAATCTGCTATTGTATGTCTCCATTGTGTTTTTCATTTCTTCTATTGTGCCTTTCATTCCCATAAGTTCTGCCAATTGTTTTTTTCAAAGTTTCGAGTTCTTCCTTATGTTCGCCCAATATCTTCTTTATATCCTTCATCTGTTTTGCTGTATCTTCCCTCAACTTGCTGATTTGAGTTTTGAATTGATTTACCATGTTTGTTTGAAGATTTTTAAGTAGTTGTTTCCACTCTTGTATCTCATTTGAAGTGAAGTTTGTTCCTTTGACTGGGCCATATCTTCATTTTTTGTTGTCTAGGCATCTGGTTTCCTTTAATACCCCAATAAGATTTTTCCAGACCAGACAGGCCCAGGTCTCAGGATGAGGCTGTATTCAGTATCACGTTTGTGAGACCCAGCAGACTGTCAGACTTTCTTGTGAGACCTCTAGATTCTGTGTTTTCCTTCCTGCCCAACAGGTGGTTCTTGTCAGCCCACAGCTCCCCACTGGTGTAAAGGGGTGCAGTGCATTTAATTCTCACTGGACCCTGTCCTGGCCAGGGACTAACACTGAGAGTGTTAGAAGTCAAGCCTAAGCTGTTCCTGGCTCCCCCACCCCCAGGCCCTGGGGTCTGAGTTCTCTGAGGAAGTGCCACCACTTGAGCTGCCCCCCCCCAACTTTTCTTAGGAAAGATAAGCCCTTTAGAGAATTATCTCCTACACTTGAGTTTTTCCTTTGACTCTTGAGTATCTTAACTCCATGCTTGCCTGGGTCAGTGCTGAAAACTGAAAATGTCTGAGGCTTTCTCTATTGAGCTATTTAGAATGAGAGAAAAAAAAGGGAAAAAGAAAAGTCTGCTTTTCAGAGCCAGTTCTCAGCCCTCCAGCTCACCAGGCAAGAACCAGAGTTGGTACCTGGTTCTGTGTGCCCCTTTTCTTGGGACACAGCCCTTTTCCAGTACTCTGAGCTCAGCAGAATCCAAAACCCTCTGTTTTTATTTATTTATGTATTTTTTTCCATCAGCCCCACCGCCTCTCTGCCAGGAGAAATCTCTGGTTTCCCCTCCTGCTTGCTTTGGGCTTATCTGTGCTCTGAGCATGTATTCAGTAGTCCAAATTTGTTAATTAAAACTGCAATTGGAGCTTGGTTGAGCTACATTCCCTTCCTCCAAGCAGGAACTGCTTCTTTTTCCCACAGTGAAGTTTTCCAACTCAGCCTGCCATGCTGGTGGGGGAGGGGTGCCAGTGCCGCAGTTTCCCCAAACTTTACTTATAGCTCTATGCTGCAATCTCAGCTGTTCCACCCATTTCAGATTGGTGTACAATGTGTGTTCAGTCATGGATGCCCCCCATCAGTTACTCCAGACCATTTTCTAGTTATTCCTGATATCTACTAGTTGCTCTAGGAGACTAAATTTCACACCTCCCTATGCCATTTTGCCCCACCTCCTCTAAATTTTTTTAAATGCACTTTTATTGAGATATAGTCACACACTATACAATCCATCCAAAGTATACAAACAATGGTTTACAGTATCACCAAATAATTGTGCATTCATCCCTCAAATTAATTTTAGAACAGTTTCATTACTCCAGGGGAAAAAAAGAAAAAGAAAAGAAACTCAAAAAAACCCAAAATATTCCATATCTCTTATCCACCCCCCACCACTGATCCCTAGCATTGGTGTGGTATATTTGTTACTATTGATGAAAGAATATGAGGATATTACTGTTAACTATAGTCCACAGTTTGCAAGAGATACATTTTCCCCATATACCACTTGTGCCATTTTGGATGTATTATATCCCCCAAAACACCATGTTCTTTAATGGAATCTTGTGGGGGAGACGTATTAGTGTTGATTAGGTTGGAACCTTTTGATTGTTTCCCTGGAGATGTGACTCAATCAACTTTGGATAATTTCCATGGAGGTGTTACCCCACCCATTCAGGGTGGGTCTTAATTAAATCACTGGAGCCATATAAAAGAGGTGACAAACAGAAGAAACTTAGAGCTGCAGTTTAGACAGACATTTTGAAGATGGCCATTGAAATCTGATGCAGACATTTTGAAGAATGCCACTTTGAAACCAGAACACTGGAGCAGACCCCAGCCACATGCCTGTGCCTTCCCAGCTAACATAAGTTTTCTGAATGCCAATGGCCTTTCTCCAGTGAAGGTACCCTATTGCTGATGCCTTACCTTGGACAGTTTACGGCCTTAAGACCGTAACTTTGTCACCGATAAACCCTCTTTATAAAAGCCAATCCATTTGTGGTGTTGCAAAATGCCAGCATTAGCAAACTGGAATGCCATTCTACTATTAACTCCTTATAATAGTTTCATACATTTGTTCTACTTCATGGAAGAAATTTTTTATATTTGTACTATTAATCTCAGTCATCATCCATGATAAGATTTACTAAGTTACATAATCCCATGTTTTAACCTCTGGCTTTCCTTCTGGTGACTTACGTGTCTCTAAACTTCCCCCTTTCAACCACATTCATGTACAATTCCACACTGCTAATTATATTCACAATAATGTGCTACCATCACTCTTTTAAATTCAACCTAGTTAAAAATTCTGTATATCTTAAGCAATCACTCCCCATTCTCTAACCTCATTCTATCTCCTGGTAGCCTATATTCTAAATTCTATGTCTTTGAGTTTGCATAGTATAATTAGTTCATATTAGTGAGATCATACACTGACTTATTTCACTCAACATAATGCCTTCAAGGTTCAACCAAGTTGTTGAATACTTCATGATTTCAATCCTTCTTTCTGCTGAATAATATTCCATTGCATGTATATAATACATTTTGTTTATTCATTCATTAGTTGATGGACACTTGGGTTGTTTCCAACTTTTGGCAATTGTGAATAATGCTGCTGTGAACTTTGGTGAGCAAATGTCTGTTCATGTCCCTGTTTCAGTTATTCTGGGTAGATACTGAGTAGTCGGATTGGGGTTCATAGGCAACTCTATACTTAGGTTTCTGAGGAACCTCCAAACTGTCTTCCACAGCAGCTGTACAATTTTACATTCCCAACAGCCATGCATAAGAGCTCCTATTTCTCCATATCCTTACCAACACTTGTAGTTTCCTGTTTATTTAATAGTGTCCATTCTAATAGGTGTGAAATGATATCTCATTGTGGTTTTGATTTGCATTTCCCTAATAGCTAGTGAAGATGAGCATCTTTTCATGTGCTTTGCTTTTTGCACTCAATAACTTATCATTTTTTAAAAATTTTATTGCAATTGTTCTCATACCATACAATCATCCAAGGATCCAAACTGCACAGTTGCCCACAGTACCATCATACAGTTGTGCATCCATCATCACAACTAATTTTTGTTTTCAATTTTTAGAACATGCTCATTACTCCAGAAAAGAAAAGAAAACAAACAAACAAACAAACAAAATCTCGAATCCTCCCATACCCCTAAACACTGCCCCTCCATTATTGACTCATAGTATTGGTATAGTACATATGTTACTGTTGATGAAAGAATGTTAAAATACTACTAACTGAAGTATGCAGTTTGCAATAGGTATATTTTTTCCCTGTATACCCCTCTATTATTAACTTCTACTTATAGTGTCATATATTTGTTCTAGTTCATGAGAGAGATTTCTAATATCTGCACAGTTAATCACAGACATTGTCTACCACAAGATTCACTGTTTTATGCATTCCCTTATTTTAACCTCCAATTTTCCTTCTGGTGACATACGTGGCTCTAAGCTTCCCCTTTCCACCACATTCACATACCATTCAGCACTATTAGTTATTCTCACAGTAATTGCTACCATCACCTCTGTCCATTTCCAAAATTTAAGTTCAACCTAGTTAAATATTCTGCTCAGAATAAGAAACTGCTCCCCATTCTTTAGCCTCATTCTATATCCTGGTAACTTATATTTCATGTCTATGAGCTTACATATTATAATTAGTTCATATCAGTGAGACCATACAATATTTGTCCTTACGTGTCTGTCTTATTTCACTCAATATAGTGCCCTCAAGGTTTCTTCATCAACCTGTTTTCTTGATGGTTTTGTTCACCCACCATACATTCCATCCCAAGTAAATAATCAATGGTTCCCTGTATAATCACATATTTATGCATTCACCACCATCACCACTATCTATATAAGGACATCTCCATTTCTTCCCCAAAGAAGGAGGAAGAGTCAAAGAAGGTAGAGAGACAAAAAAAAAAAAAAAAAAAAAGAAAAAGAAAAAGAAAAGAAAAAAATTAACAGCTAAAAAGCAACAAAAGGAAAGATAGAATTAAACTAAAGTACAACAAAAGAATCAGACAACATCACCAATGCCAAGAGTCCCATACCCCTCCCTTGTGTCCCCCTCTTATAGGCATTTAGCTTTGATAATTGCCTTTGTTACATTAAAGGAAGCATAATACCATGTTTCTGTTGACTATAGTTTCTAGTTTGCATTGATTGTATTTTTTTCCCCCAGACTTTATTTTTCCTCCTTCCTTCTGGTGTCCCTCATGCTCCTAACCTTCCTCTTTCAACCATAGTCAGAGTCATCTTTGCTCAGCGTACTTACATCGTTATGCTAAGATCACCCCAAATTGTGTTCCAAGCCTCTCACTCCTGTCTTTTCCTTTCTGTCTGTAGTGCTCCTTTTAGTATTTCCTGCAAAGCAGGTATCTTGTTCACAAACTCTGTCATTGTCTGTTTGCCAGAGAATATTTTAAACTCCCTCATATGTGAAGGACAGTTTTGCCAGATATAGGATTCTTGGTTGGTGGTTTTTCTCTTTCAGTATTTTAAATATATCATACTACTTCCTTCTTGCCTTCATGGTTTCTACTGAGAAATCTGCACATAGTCTTATTAAGCTTCCTTTGTATTCACCACCATCACCACTATCTGCATAAGGACCTCTCCATTTCTTCCAAGAAGGAGGAGGAAGAGTCAAAGGAGGTAGACAGACAGGAGAAAAAGGAAAAAAGAGAGGAAAAAAGAAAAAAAAAGAAACAAAACATGACAGATAGGAAGAAACAAAAGGAAAGATAGCATTAAACTAAAGTAGAATAAAGAGACAGACAACATCACCAATGCCAAGAGTCCCAAACCCTTCCGCTAGATCCCCCCACAAATGCATTTAGTTTTGCTATATTGCCTATGTTATATTAAAGGAAGCATAATACATTGTTTCTGTTAACTGTAGTCTCTAGTTTGCATTGATTGTATTTTTCCCCCAATCCCACCCCATTTTTAACACCTTGCAATGTTGACATTCATTTGTTCTACCTCATGTAAAAACACATTTGTACCTTTTATCACAATTGTTGAGCACCCTAGGTTTCACTGAGTTATAAAGTCCCAGTCTTTATCTTTCCTCTTTCATTCTGGTGTTCCACATGCTCCTAACCTTCCTCTTTCAACCATACTCACAGTCGTCTTTGTTCAGTGTACTTACATTGCTGCGCTACTATCTCCCAAAGTTGTGTTCCAAACCTCTCACTCCTGTCTTTTCCTTTCTGTCTGTAGTGCTCCCTTTAGTGTTTACTGTAGAGCAGGTATTTTGTTCAGAAACTCTGTCATTGTCTGTCAGAGAATATTTTAAACTCTCCCTCATATTTGAAGCACAGTTTTGCCAGATATAAGATTCTTGGTTGGTGGTTTTTTTCTTTCAGTATCTTAAATATATCACACCACTTTCTTCTTGCCTTCATGGTTTCTATTGAGAAATATGCACATAGTCCTATCAAGCTTCCTTTGTATGTGATGGATTGCTTTTCTCTTGCTGTTTTCAGGATTCTCTTTTTATCTTTGACATTTGATAATCTGATTATTAAGTGTCTTGGCATAGGCCTATTCAGATCTATTCTGTTTGGGGTATGCTGCACTACTTGGATCCGTAATTTCATGTCTTTCATAAGAGATGGGAAATTTTTGTTATTTCCTTTATATTGCTTCTTCCCCTTTTCCCTTCTCTTCTCCTTCTGGGACACCTATGACACATACATTCCTGCATTTCATTTTGTCCTTAAGTTCCTGGAACTTAAGGACATTGGTCATATTTTTCCATTCTTTTCTCTATCTGTTCTTTTGTGTGTAGGATTTCAGTTGTCTTGTTCTCCAGTTCCTGAGTGTTTTCTTCTGCCTCTTGAGATCTGCTGTTTTGTCTCCATTGTGTCCTTCATCTAGTGTGTTGTGTCTTTCATTTCCATAGATTCTGTCAGTTGTTTTTTTGAACTTTTGATTTCTACCTTATGTACACCCAGTGTTTTCATTATATGCTTCATCTCTTTTGCCATATCTTCCTTAAACTTTCTGAATTGATTTAGTATTAGTTGTTTAAATTCCTTTATCTCAGTTGAAGTGTAAGTTTGTTCCTTTGAATAGGCCATAACTTCTCCCCTTTTAGTGTAGGTTGTAGTTTTCTGTTCTCTAGGCATCTGGCTCCTTAGTTACCCCAATCAGGTTTTCCTAGACTAGAAGAGTCCCAGGTCTTGGAAGGAAGCAATAATTTCAGGTCTCCATGAGGGTGTCTTAGAAGATTGATGCACCCTATGAGGCCTCAAGTTGCTGTGCTTTTCTGCCCAGCAGATGGCGCTTGTCAGCCTGTATCTCCAGACTGGTGTAAGGAGGTGTTCCCATGGCTGTTTTCCCCCAGGCTCTGGGGTCTGGTTCTGAATGGAAAGTGGGTAGTAGAGCACGACACTACCTCCTTCCTCCTAGGGAAGATATATCCCCTGGGGCAAGGTCATTTGCATTTGAATAGTCTCTGACTCTGCTGTCTCCACCTTTGTCTGGGTCTGAGCACTGGGAATTGAAAATGCCTGAAGCTTTCTCCACTGAGCTAAAAAAGGGACAGAAAGATCCCCTTCAGGGTCAGTCAGTGGCCCCCCTCAGTTTTACCCATCCACCAGAGACAGCACCCAGTCCTCTGGGCTCCCCCTCCCTCCCAGAGAGGTTCTCCAGCTCTCCAAGGTCAGTTGTCACCAAAAGCCTCCATCTGCTTGTTGGGGATTTGTAGCTTGTATTGATCAGACCATGTGTGCTAATTAAAACCCCAGTTGGAGCTCAGCTGAGTTATATTTGTTTGCTTGGAGAGTGCTGCTCTCTAGCACAGTGAGGCTTTGCAGTTTGGGCCATGGTGGGGGAGGGGGCTCCCGGCTCAGGTATGCAGTTTTTACTTACAGATTTTATGTTGCAATCTTGGGCATTCCTCCCAGTTCAGGATGGTCTGTGATGAGTGGATGGTCACATTTGTACCCCCACAGTTATTCCAGATTATTTTCTAGTTATTCCTGGCTGTTTATTAATTATTCCAGGGGGACTAACTAACTTCCACTCCTCTCTATGCTGCCATCTTCTTTCCCCTGGACCAGTTATATGCAATTTTGAACAAAGATCTGTGATGTGATTGGTAAATGATTTTTTAGTCATTCATTATATTTTCATGCCTGAGCATAATTTTCCATTGCTCAAAGACATGTTGATGTTCTAGACTTTGTCTGTAAATAGATATACTTTTCAAATATGTAGTCAATTCTCCAACTTCTATGTCATTCTTCAAAAGCATCAACCTTCTCAAGACAATTAATATCGCATTTTCTGCCATATTAACAGGTTGTTAATTTCAGTGTTTGGGATATAAAATATTCAGCCTGCATATTTAGTTGGATCATAAGAAACAACAAATGCAAGGTAGTGGAACCCTTTTCTTATTAGGGACAAAATTATATCGACATAGCATTCTCAATCACCTAGATTAACAGCAGCTAAGGCCTCTCTATCTCAAATCCTGTCAAATTTGCCAATATTTACTCTGGAAAGACAAAACATGCTACAACAGTACAATGAAATGCTCCCTAAAGAACTCTTAAATACTTCAGTTCCAGGAATTTCAGCAATTGATTCTTCTAAGAAAGATTATGCTCCATAAAAAAATTCTTGAATCCCAAGTTCACTGATCTCCACACCAACTACACTGTGTCCCAGATCTGCAATCCATCTCATCTCAGCTGCTTTTCCACAAACAGGAAAAAAGAATCCTACTCTTGCCATTAAGAAAAGTATCCAAATGCTTCTTTAATAGCTGACGTCCTTGTTCTTGATAAAATGCAGTGTTGCAGCTGACTCACTTTTCTTGCTATTCTTCCAGAGTTAGTACTCAGTTTTTCTGTACCTCATTATCAGGATACTCTTTAATTTTGAGTAAAGTTCTTGTGTCATTCATAGTTTTGAAGACACCTTTGCCTCACAAGCAGATATCTCCAATGTCTCTTCAGCCATCCACTATCTGCCACTCCTTTCAGATGTTTTTAATCATTTGCATTTTCTCTTTGGAAAAATGCTTATTCATGTCTTTTGCCCATTTTTAAATTGGATTGTTGGTCTTTTTATTGTCAAGTTGTAGGATTTCTTTGGATATTCTGGATATCAAACCTTTATCAGGTATATGGTTTCCAAATATTTTCTCCCATTGAGTCATCTGTCTTTTCACCCTTTTGACAAAGTCATCTGAAGCACAGAAGTATTCAATTTTGAGGAGGTCCCATATATATACATATATATATATTTTTTCATTGCTTGTGCTTTGGGTATAAGGTCTAGGAACCTACCACCCATTCCTAGATCTTGAAGATGTTTTCCTATGCTTTCTTCTAGGAGTTTTATGGTACAGTCTCATATATTTAGGCCTTTGATGTATTTTGAGATAATTTTTGTATAGGGAGTGAGATAGGAATCTTCTTTCATTCTTTTGGATATCCAGTTCTTCCAGCACCATTTATTGAAAAGACTGTTCTGTCCCAGTTGAGTCAGCTTGGGAACCTTGCCAAAAATCAATTGACCATAAATCTGAGGGTCTATTTCTGAACTCTCAATTTGATTCTATTGGTCAGTATGTCTATTTTTATGACAGTACCATGCTGTTTTGACCACTGTGGTTTTATAATATGCTTTAAAGTCAAGAAGCAGGAGTCTCTCACTTCATTCTTCTTTTTCAAGATGCTTTTGAGGCCCCTTTCCTTCCAAATAAATTTGATAATTAGCTTTTCCATGTCAGTAAAGTAGGCTATTGGGATTTTTATTGGTATTGTATTGAGTATTTAGATTAATTTGGGCAGAATGACATCTTAACTACATTTTGCCTTCCAAGCCATGAATACGGAATGTCTTTCCATTTGTTTAGGCCTTCTTTGATTTCTTTTAGCAATATTTTGTAGTTTTCTGTGTACAGGTCCCTTACATCTTTGGTTAAGTTTATTCCTAGATAATTGATTCTTTTAGTTACTGTCATGAATGGAACTTTTTCTTTATTACCTTCTCAGATATCTCATTATAATTGTAACAGAACACTTTTTTTGCATGTTGATCTTGTATCCTTTCACTTTGCAGAGCTTCTTTATTAGTTCCAGTAGCTTCGTCATAATTTTTTTCAGGGCTTTCTAAATATAGGATCATGTCATCTTCAGATAGTGAAAGTTTTTAATTCTTCCTTTCCAATTTGGATGCCTTTTATTTCTTTTTCTTGTCTAATAGCTCTAGCTAGAATTTCTAGTGCAATGTTGAATAACAGCGGTGAGTGGGCATCCCTGTCTTGTTCCCTATCTTAGAAGGAAAGCTTTCAGTATCTCACTATTGAGTATGATGTTAGCTGTGGGCTTTTTATATATGCCCTTTATCATCTTGAGGAAGTTTCCTTCAATTCCTATCTTTTGAAGTGTTTTTATCAGGAAAGGATGCTGGATTTTGCCAAATGCCATTTCTGTGTTGATTGAGATGATCATGTATTTTTTTCCTTTCAATTTGTTTATGTGGTGTATTACACTAATTGATTTTCTTGTATTGAATCCCCTTGCATACCTGGGATAAAACCCACTTGGCCATGGTGTATAATTCTTTTCAAGTGCTATTGGATTCAACTTGCGAATAGTTTGTTGAGGATTTTTCCATCTATATTAAATAAGGGGTATTGGTCTGTACTTCTTTCTGTGGTATCCTTATCTGACTTTGGTATGAGGCTGATGTTGGCCTCATAGGGTGAGTTAGGAGTTTTCCCTCCTTTTCCATTTTTTGGAAGAGTTTGAGCAGGATTGGTATTAATTCTTCTTGGAATATTTGGTAAAATTTATCTGTGAAGACATCTGGTCCTGGGCTTTTCCTTGTAGGGAATTTTTTTGCTTCTAATTCAATCTGTTCACTAGTTATTGGTTTGTTGAAATCTTCTATTTCTTCTTGGTCAATATAGGTAGCTTGTGTTTCTAGGGACTAGTCTATTTCTTCTAGGTTATTTAATTTGTTGACATTCTGTTGCTCATAATATCCTCTTATACTCCTTTTCATTTCTGTGGAGTTGTTAGTAATGTCTCCCATTTCATTTCTGATTTTAATTATTTGTGACCTCTCTCTTTTCTCCTTTGTCAGTCTAGCTAAAAGTTTGTTGATTTTATTGATTTTTCTCAAATAACCAACTTTTGGTTTTACTGATTCTCTCTATTCTTTTTTTTTTTTATTTTTATTGAGATTGTTCAGATACCATACAATTATCGAAAGATCCAAAGTGTACAATCACTTGCCCCTGGGTACCCTCATACAGCTGTGCATCCATCACACTTAATTTTTGTTCAATTTTTAGAAACTTTTCATTACTCCAGGCAAGAAATAAAGTGAAAGATGAAAAAAGAAAAAAAGAAAAGGAAACTCTAATCCTCCCCTATCCCTAACCAACCCCCCTCAATTATTGACTCGTAGTATTGATATAGTACATTTGTTACTGTTTATGAAAAAATGTTGAAATACTACTAACTGTAGTATATAGTTTGTAAAAGGTATGTAGTTCTTCCCTATATGCCGCTCTATTATTAACTTCTAATTGTATTGTCATACATTTGTTCTGGTTCATGGAAGTAATTTCTAGTATTTGTACAGTTGATCATGGACATTGCCTACCATAGGATTCAGTTTTATACATTCCCATCTTTTGATCTCCAACTTTCCTTCTGGTGACATATATGACTCTGAGCTTCCCCTTTCCACCTCATTCACACACCATTCGGTGCTGTTAGTTATTCTTACATCTTGCTACCAACACCCCTGTTCATTTCCAAACATTTAAGTTCATCCTAATTGAACATTCTGCTCATACTAAGCAACCACTCCCCATTCTTAAGCCTTGTACTATATCTTGGTACCATATATTTCATGTCTATGAGTTTACATATTATAATTAGTTCCTATCAGTGAGACCTTGCAATAATTGTCCTAATGTGTCTGGCTTATTTCACTCAGTATATTGCCCTTGAGGTTTTGTCATCAACCCATTTTTTTAAATATGGTTTTGTTCACTCACCATACATTCCATCCCAAGTAAATAATCGATGGTTTTCTGCATGGTCATACATTTATGTATTCACCACCTTCACCACTATCTATATAAGAGCATCTACATTTCTTCCGCAAGGCAGGAGGGAGAGTCAAAGAAGGTAGAGAGGCAAAAGAAAGAGGGGAAAAAAATGACAGCTAGGAAGCAGCAAAAGGAAAAATAACCTTAAATCAAAGTAGAATAAAGAATCAGACAATATCACCAATGTCAAGTGTCAAGTGTCTAACATGCCTCCCCTATCCCCCCCCTCTTATTCACCTTGGTATATCACCTTTGTTACATTAAAGGAAGCATAATACAATGATTCTATTAGTTACAGCCTCTAGTTTATGCTGATTGCATCCCTCCCCCAATGCCTCCCCATTTTTAACACCTTGCAAGGTTGACATTTGCTTGTTCTCCCTCGTAAAAGAATATATTTGTACATTTTATTGCAATTGTTGAATACTCTAGATTTCACCAAGTTACACAGTCACAGTCATTATCTTTCCTCCTTTCTTGTGGTGTCTCACATGCTCCCCACCTTCCTCTCTCAACCTTATTCATAGTTACCTTTGTTCAGTGTACTTATATTGTTGTGCTACCATCTCCCAAAATTCTGTTCCAAACCACGCACTCCTGTCTTCTATCGCCCTGTAGTGCTCCCTTTAGTATTTCCTGTAGGGCAGGTGTCTTGTTCACAAAGTCTCTCATTGTCTGTTTGTCAGAAAATATTTTGAGCTCTCCCTCATATTTGAAGGACAGCTTTGCTGGATACAGGATTCTTGGTTGGCAGTTTTTCTCTTTCAGTATCTTAAATATATCACACCACTTCCTTCTTGCCTCCACGGTTTCTGCTGAGAGATCCGCACATAGTCTTATTAAGTTTCCTTTGTATATAATGGATTGCTTTTCTCTTGCTGCTTTCAGGATTCTCTCTTTGTCTTTGACATTTGATAATCTGATTATTAAGTGTCTTGGCGTAGGCCTATTCATATCTCTTCTGTTTGGAGTATGCTGCGCTTCTTGGATCTGTAATTTTATGTCTTTCATAAGAGATGGGAAATTTTCATTAATTATTTCCTCTATTATTGCTTCTGCCCCCTTTCCCTTCTCTTCTCCTTCTGGGACACCAATGATACATACATTATTGTACTTTGTTTCATCCTTGAGTTCCCGGAGATGTTGCGCATATTTTTTCATTCTTTTCTCCATCTGCTCCTTTGCGTGTAGGCTTTCAGGTGTTTTGTTCTCCAGTTCCTGAGTGTTTTCTTCTGCCTCTTGAGATCTGCTATTGTATGTTTCCATTGTGTCTTTCATCTCTTGTGTTGTGCCTTTCATTTCCATAGATTCTACTAGTTGTTTTTTTGAACTTTTGATTTCTGCCGTATACATGACCAGTGCTTCCTTTACAGCCTCTATCTCTTTTGCAATATCTTCTCTAAACTTTTTGAATTGATTTAGCATTAGTTGTTTAAATTCCTGTATCTCAGTTGAAGTGTATGTCTGTTCCTTTGACTGGGCCATAACTTTGTTTTTCTTAGTGTAGGTTGTAATTTTCTGTTGTCTAGGCATGGTTTCCTTGGTTATCCAAATCAGGTTTTCCCAGAGCAGAACAGGCTCAGGTCCCAGAGGGAAGAAATATTCAGTATCTGGTTTCCCTGTGGGTGTGCCTTAGAAAATTGCTCCACCCTTTGATGCCTTGGGTCACTATGCTTTTCTGCCCAGCAGGTGACGCCTGTTAGCCTATAATTCTTGACTGGTGTGAGGAGGTGTGGCCGTGTTCCCCCAGGCTCTGGGGTCTGGTGCTGAATGGAAAGGGCCCCACCCCTTTCCTCCTAGAGAAGACAGACCCCTCAGGTGGAGGTCATTAGCATTTCAATGGTCTCACTCTCTGCTTGTGCTGTCTCCACCCTTCCCAGAGTCACAGCCCTGGAAACTGAAAACGACTGGGGCTTTCTCCACTGAGCAAAAAAAGAAACAGATAGTCCCCTTCAAACCCAGTCCAAGGTGACCCTCCTGCTCTCCCAGGTCAGTCGTCACCCAAAGCCTCTGTCTGTTTTTTGGGGATGTGTACCTGTAGTGAGCAGTTCACACTTGCTACTTAAAACCCCAGTTGGAGCTCAGCTGAGCTGTATTCGCTTGCTGGGAGAGAGCTTCTCTCTGGCACCACAAGGCTTTGCAGCTCGGGCTATGGGGGAGGGGGTTTCACGACTTGGTTCCGCAGGTTTTACTTACAGATTTTATGCTGTGTTCTCGGGCATTCCTCCCAATTCAGGTTGGTGTATGATGAGTAGATGGTCTCGTTTGTCCCCCCGCAGTTATTCTGGATTATTTACTAGTTGTTTCTGGTTTTTTGTAGTTGTTCCAGGGGGACTACTTAGCTTCCACTCCTCTCTATGCTGCCATCTTGCCCGAGTCTCCTCTATTCTTTTTTAGTTCCTATTTCATTTATCTTGGCTATAATCTTCGTTATTTCCTTCCTTCTTACTTTGGGTTTAGTTTGCTTCTTTTTTTAAAAAAAGTCCTCCAGTTGTGAGGCTAGGTCTCTGATTTGAGAAATTATTCTTTTTTAATATAAACAATTGGAGGTATAAACTTCCCTCTTAGCACTGCTGTTTCTGCATTCTGTAAGTTTTGGTATGTTGTGTTTTCGTTTTCATTCGCCTCAAGATATTTTTTTATTTCCCTTGTGATTTCTTCTTTGACCTATTAGTTGTTTAAGAGTACATTGTCCAATTTCCACATATTTGTGAATTTTCCCTTTCTCCCTCTGTTATTGATTTCTGGCTTTATTCCACTGTAGTTGTAGAAGAGACATGGTATGATTTCAATATTTTTGAATTTACTGAGACTTGTTTTGTGACCTAACCTATAGTCTATCCTTGGGAATGATCCAGGCACACTAGAGGACAATGTGTATGTTACTGTTGTTGGGTGAAGTGCGCTACATATGTCTGTCAGGTATAGTTGGTTTAGAGTATCATTCAAGTCTTCTATTTCCTTATTGATCTTCTTGCTAGATGTTCTAGTCATTATTGAAAGTGAGGTATTAAAGTCTCCTACTATTAATGTAGAACCATCAATTTCTCCCTTCGAACCTGTCAATATTTGCTTTATACATTTTGGGGGTCTGCTGATAGGTGCATATATATTTATAATTGTTACGTCTTTTTGTTGAATTGACTCCTTTATCAGCATATAATGACCTTCCTTGTTCTCATAACAATTTTGACTTAAAACTCTATTTTGTCTGATGGTATTACAGCTACCCCAGCTCTCTTTTGGTTTCTATGTGCATGGTTTAGTTTTGTCCAACCTTTCACTCTCAATCTACTTATGTCTTTGAATTTAAGGTGGGTCTCTTGTAAATAGCATATAGCTGGGTCATGCTTTTCTATCCGTTTTGCCAACTTCTGCCTTTTGACTGCAGATCTATTTACATATTAACTTATGTAATCTATTTACATAAGTTAACTATTGACAATACAGGACTTTTTTCTGCTATTTTCTATTTTGAATTCTGTTACTGCCTACTTTCATATTTATTTGATTTTTTGTATTATACCATTTCTAGTCCCATCTCATTTCTTTCTGAATATATTTTTCATATATTTTCTTTGTGGTTATCACAGAGTTAAAATTTAATATCCTAAATTTATAGCAATCATATTTGATAGGGTACTACCTTAACTTCAACAGTATGTTCAAACACTGTTCCTATACCCTCCTCCCCTCACTTTTTTGTTTTAATTTTTAAAAATTATATGTTCAAACATTGCATTACAGAACAGCAGATTTATCACTACTTTTTATGCATGTGCATTTTAGCCCCTGTAAGCAGTAAGAAGAGGAGTTACATACCAAAAACACAATATGATAGTACTGGTATTATAGTTACCCATATGGTTATTTTTACCAGAGGTATTTATTTCTTCATGCCACTTTGATCCACTGTCTGTTGTCCCTTTTTCTCAGTCTGAAATATTCCTTTTAGCATTTTTTGTAGGGCAGGTGTAATTGTAAAGAACTCCCTCAGCTTTTGTTTATCTTGGAATGACTTATTCTCTCCCTCATTTTTGAAAGAAAGTCTCACATCTTGGGTTGGCAATTATTTTCTTTCAGCCCTTTAAATATTTCATACCACTGTCTTCTTAAACACCTCCATGATTTCTGATGAAAAACTGGAACTTAACATTATTGGTACTCCCTTGTATATAACATGTTGTTTTTCTCTTTTCATTTACAGACTTCAGAACTCTCTCTTTGTCCTTGGCATTGGGCAATTTGATTACTATGTGTAATATTGTGTATATGTGGTATGCTTGGTGGTGTTCCATGGGTCACTTAGGCTCTGTTCACTCTTTTTTTATTCTTATTTCTTTCTGCTCATTCGCCTAAATCATTTCAATTGTCTTGTCTTCAAGATCATTGATTCTTTGTTCTTCCACCTCCAATCTGCTGTTGAAAACACTCTAGGGAACTTTTCATTTGTTATTGTGTTCTCAACTCCAGAATTTCTGTTTGGTTCCTGTTGAGAATCTCAAAGAGATTTCCATATTATTTATTCATTGTTTTTCTCATATCCTTTAGTTCTTTATGTCCTTGCTAAAGTCTTTGTCTGCTAAGTTCAAAGTCTAGTTCTCTTCATTGATGGTTTCTGGATTTTTATCTTATCCTTGGCATAGGCCATTATTTCCTGTTTCTTTTTGTTCTTGTAATATTTTGTTGTACACTGTACATTTTAATATTTTAAAGTGTTAACTCTGGGATTTAAATCCCTGAACTGTCTGTTCCTTAAGTTTGTATCCACCTAGTGTTATGACAGAGGAGTTTCTTTTTGAAAGCCAGGAACTAATAAAAATAAAGCAAAGCAAAAAGGTCTTTAGAAATTGGCTCTTCTTTGGTTTGTGGTCTCCTTGAGAGCTTAGGCCTCCTGTCAAGATAGCCTGAGGCAAATGTGAAGTGCAGGGTTCTTTCTGCAATATCTGAGCCTGCTTGGAGCTGGGGAGCCTGCTTCTTTTCCTGGGATTGTGCTTGCTAGTGGCCTTAGGAATTTCCCTGTTTATAGTTTACAGGAGTTCAAGTAAAGTCCCCATCTACTCCCTTTGAAATAGACTTATACACCCTCCTGGGTACTTCTTTGTGTGACTTAATTCAGGTAGTTCTTTGCCCCAGGCTACTTCAACTTAATTGTTTCTCACTCTGTCCCAGCTGTCTCTAACTGCTTCTCTGACTTCAGGACAAACTTGGGGAGAGAAAGCCCAAGACAACTTCCCAAGCCCAATCCCTCAGACTTCCACCTGATCAATTGTCACTGACATACATGTATGCCAGTACGCACACAGGGGCCACTCTGCTCCCTCAGGAACAGGGGCAGGGACCCACAGTGAAAGCACAAGTTGGTTCCACCTTGCATTGTGGAGGGGTTTGGGGAGGGCCCTCAAGGGCACCAGGAGCTTATTCTATGGCTTTTGGAGCTGGTTAGAGTCTTTACAATTCCTCTGCCACTTTTGCCCAAGGGGGATGGAAGAGTGGCTGCTCTCAGAGTTGGCCACCAGCAATTTGAATTAGCTGATCAAAAGCAGTGGTCAGTGATCAGACAACACACTCCTGGAATTTGAAAGACTAGGTCTTTATGTTCCATCCTGGTTCCACCAATCTGTATCAGCAGTCTGAGTTGCAGTCCCCACTGCTGCCTGCCATGACGGTGGTTGATGGGGGATCATAGCCACTGCAGAGAGTGTATCTACTACAATTTAACAGCCTCTTCTTTCTGCTCCTCCTTAGTAGCTGCAGTATTCCAACAGACTCTGGAGTTTCAGAATATTTGATTCAGATAGTTCCTGCCACTTCAATAGTTGTTTTGGTAGAAAGACTGATTCTGGGAGCTTCCTACTCCACTGTCTTCCTGCAATCTTTTTCCCACAGGCTTTCTTATTAGGACAGAAAGAGGCTTGGCATCCATCTAGGGCTCTTACCCATCCCTTTTACAGTCAGACTCCAATCCTTTTCAATGACGGGATAGTGAATCCCAAGAACATCCCTTCTTTAGCATGGTATGACTATTAGCTCCATGACATCCTTTAAGAGGGTGAACCTCTTTCCCCTCCACTCCTGGACTTGAGAACCAGCCACTGAAGATGTGCAAAATCCTTGAAGCCATTCATTTATGGACTTTCCTGGCACAACTGTGGGTTAAACCATTTCTATTAAGTCTTCATCCTCCCTTTCATCAAAATTTTAAATTCTCTCTTGTTCACCCATCGTATCCTCCAGGATTATTAAATTTTCCACCACAATATTTCATGTTTTACTCACCATTTCATCCTATTTCTCCTTCCTTCCAGTGTGATTTTACTGGGTTCCAGCTTTAATCTTACCACTTCATATTTGTACAATAACTTAAAGTATACATTGTGCCTTCTCATGTACCAGGTATTTGTGTGTTGACTAACCACCATCCATTGACCTCATTCCTACCAACAGTACCTTCATTTCCCTTTGGGAATTTTTTTTTTAATCAAACATTCTCAGCTATACATAGTTGGGTTTAATGCTATCCCCAGTTATTGGGTAGGAACCATGAAAAGTATGTATTAGGAAGCACTTCCCATCCCATTCACAGTCACAATGACTGGTTCATGGATATGTATGCAATCTCACCACAGTGAATGATATGGATTGGTTTTTGTGAATGAAAACTCTTTTTCCTCAGGAAAACTGGTACATTTCCTACTGAAAACAGATTAGAGAGTATGTATCCCTAAGTGTTGTTGGCACTGCCAGGAAAGGAGAGCTTCCTTGAGAATGGAACCTACTCTAGGAAAGAAGAAAAGTTTGGGAATGACTTTCCGGCTTTTCACAAAGTGACTTCAATATACTTGCTTTAACTTGTTTCCTACCATTAGGTAATGTCAACCTTACCCAGTCAAATCCTCTGTCCAGATCAACCTTCCTTTGCTCACACCCTAATTCCTTCCATCTTTTTTCTACTCTGCCTATTTACTAATATTCAGCCTCTGCTTTTGTTTCTTAATGGGAAAGGTCATGGTGGAATTGAGTCTCCTGTGTGAAAAGGTGTTTATTCCCTATAGAAACCTGAAGGACTAGTGCACCAAATGTGCGCAATTGAACTTTCTTACCTCCATGTGGGAAAATCTGTATTAACTGAGTGTAGTTCTCCAGAGAAGGATTCTCCCAGGGCATACAATTCAATGCCAAACACTGTTATAAAATCAGGTCATTGAATCACTGAGTTGTATTTATGGGAATGTGTTTTACTAAAGAGGTAAAACGTTTGATTAAATTGGATGACAATCAAAGAGACAGTTAATAGGTAAGGAACTGAAGGTGTTACTTGTAAACCTGTTAGTGAGTTTACCATTTATAATTCTTCTTTCTGATAATTGGTGATGATTATCAAGTGATAACCCATGCTCAGGAATCAACAGAAACAGCTGACATATCTGTCTTTCATATTCAGATAAAAGTTTCAGCAATAATTAGATCTATAAGTATTGTGCTTGCAGTACTCATCAATTCATAGAGGACTGTAGCTGGAGGAGGGAGCAATGTCAGAAAAAAGGCTGTTCATGTAGAAAGATTAAATGCAAGGGAGGGAGTGATATGCCCAAAGTCATACAGAATGTTGATGCTAGAATCAGTGGTAAATGTCAAAGAATTAGCCAATACAGCACTAGGGTATTTCATGTTAAAGGGAAAAGAGGGGGCATTTTAATTCAATTGTTTTAAAAAAAATCACTCATGAAGGCAGTAATTTAGATTTGTTTCTAACTTTGTTTTATCAGTGCCCTGAAGATAGTTTATTTTTAATAAGATACTGAATTTTATTTTTAAAAATTACTTGGTTTTGTACATTTGGAGCTAAATATATACTTTTTTCTAGTAGAAATGATACTTAAAACTTTTTCCTACAGAGTCCATTTTACTAATTTTAGGAGAGTTTTTGACATTCAAATTATAGTTATTAAAGGCACTTAGATTGTAATATAGGACTGTGGTCAATCTCAGGAATAATTCAACTTGCTTTTATTCTTTGCTAATCTCCTAACGATTTGAATTGAAGATAACACTGTATGTCTTCAGTTTGATGTGTCCTTTGGGCCTCCTGGATTTCTTAAGTCCTGCAGTGAAATTCTGCTGTTTTCAAAGCATCTCATAAAGGCCAGCAGGCCTCCAATTTAGTGCTCAGGTGCCATCGACTAACTCTTGACTTGAGCAGGTCAGCCTTTGTCCTTTTGTCTTCCTTCTTCCACCTAATGACCCTTTCACTCAGGATGTCCTGTAATTATGGCTGTTCACCTTTTCTTCTCAATCAGAAGTAATCCTTCCCCTATCTAAATTTCTAAAACACTTGTTACCTCTCTGGTTTCCCTTAAATGCCAGCTTGAGAAATAGGCATTTTATTATCTTGATAAGGAGAGCCCTTGAAAGTAGGAGGGAAGATGAGGTTCTTCTGGCAGAGGTGTGAGGTACAATTTGGAGGAGAAGGTGAAAATGTGGAGAAGGTGGTTAGAAAACCATTTAATGAAGGTGGAGGGGGTGGAAAAGGGGCAGTGGCACGGGGGATGGAGTTGCTGAGGTCAGAGGGATTCCAGATTTTTAAGATCTGTGGGCCTTGGCTATGAATAGGCTGCTGGGAAAAGGGGAGATGATCTGGGTGACTTGGAGGGAGAAGGAGATTGCCCTGCCCAGAGATAGGGCTGTAGGAAGAACAGCTGTTGAGAAGGGAGGTACCCTTCCCAGAGAAGGGCCTGCAGGAAGAATAGCTGGGGAGAAGGGCGGTGCCCTGCCCAGAGAGAGGCCTGCAGGAAGGACAGCTGGATTGGGAGGAAGATGGTCAACTCTGCTAGTGACTGGCTGGCCCAAAGTGACTCAGCAGAATACTTGCTTTCTATGTGCCCATCCACCACAATTCCATCCTCCCTTCAGTGTGGCCCTCAAATGAATGGGGGAGAGGCCCTGCAGCCTACAGTTTTCTATGACCGAATCAGAGAAAACCAATGTCAGAGCCAGGAGGGATGTTAAAGGGTATTTTGACATTTCTATCCATGCAGATGGGGAAGCCAAGTGTAGGGAGAGGCAGCTTATTTTAGAGATAGTGGCAGAGTCAGGACTGCAAACTTGTCTCTGACTACCTCCCAATCCAGTAATATTTTCAATCCCACCAAGGTCCTCAAACATCTACAAAAGCTAGGATTAATTCTGGGCTCTCTCTAGTTTCTTGTACTTGATTAATTTTTCCTTCATATACAATATTCCTTAAGGGTAAAGTGGGAGTTTTCCTATTTTTTGTATTCATCCTTTCATCCATTCAATAAATATTGGTTTAGCCTCTATTATGTCATCTATTATTTGTCTAGTCATTGGGAATACAGCAAAGAACAGAACAAAGTCTCCTGGAGCTAACACACTACAAGGAGAAGTTAGACAATAAGCATACAAATTCAAATAAATATGTATTCGTTCAGTTGGTGACAAATTTATGGTAAAAAATAAACCAGATAGGTGGGAGTTTGAGGGTTTTGGTAGGGGTAGGGGAATTCTGGTGTGCTCAGAGAAGAACTCTCTGTTGAGCTCATGGCTCAAATTTATCTCTGAGGCTGCTGAGCTCCTCATGTGGTAGGTGCTCAATCGGGGTGTATTGAATAATGATTAAATGAACTCCCTGATGTGTGTGCTTGTGTGTGTTGGTGTGTGTGTGTGTGTAGAGAGAGAGAGACAGAGAGAGAAATGTTTAAACCATAAGATCAGAGTGACCAAAATACGGTGTTTTTTATAGCTCTGAAAACAATTTTGATACCATTATGACCATAAGGAAGGGCTATGGAGAACTGGCCCTTAAAGTTTCCCGCACAAGATAATTTCAATAAAATTGGTCAGCTCCAGCCTAGCCCCAAACCAATATACCTGAAACCAATTCAATTATGTTCACCTAAGACAAGTGTACCTAAAATCCATCCCCTTAAGAGAGCTTCTGCATCTGTTTGGAAGTATTATTCATATTTTCATCTTTAGCAAAGTATAATAAACTCATTTGAACTTCATTTTGTATTTATAATAGTACTTATCAAAATCTGTTTTAATTTTGAACTATTAATTTGTTAAAAAAATTTCTGGGTATTTTCACTATTCGCCTACATTGAAATACTTTACTTTAAAATTGACATATAAATACAAAATTAAAAAGAACAGAGTGATGCATATATCAATGTAATGGACAACAGATTTTAAATAATAAAATGCTTGTGTATGTGTTAAGAATAGTTTTAATTTTAAACCTACATAGCAAAACATTGCCAGAGAGCAACTGCTGTTATTTTGTACTTTTCAAGTAAGATTTCTGAGCCAAAATTCTTCCCTTCTTCATTTGTGTTTGAAAGATTCATTATTCCAAGTTATTGGTCATTCTACAAAATTGCCAACCTGAAATTCTCTCATCTTCAGCCAAAACCTGGTGTGAATTCAGACTTGGAATCTCAGCTATCAGATTGTGATTTTTTTTTAAACCAAATTTTCTTGAAAACTTTATTAACATTTAATAACAATAAATCATTCAACTTTTTTCACATTTTTTTGTGAAGTTTTTGTTTTAAAGATTAAACTTATTTCAAAAGTATTCATGTAAACCAATCAGATGTGAATAAAGCTTTTATAATAAACTCAAATAAATCTTACTAACATCTACCTTCTTTCTTGGGATGACAGCAGTATTACTGTAATAGTATTAAGTTTTCTTATTCTTATTAAAATTAGTTGTTTTCAGGATTGATGGTTATTAGCAAATTTTGACTTTTATTACTCTAACATAGATAGAAACATGATATTTAAAATTATTTTTCAATTTCCTGTGAACTATTTTATAGTAAAAAACTATTCTGTATCAAGGGTTCTCATGCTCAGAGTTCTAAAAGTAATCTTTAGTCTCCAAATGAACTTTGTACTTTAAGATTTTCTTTATTTTAACAATATTTACATAATAAATATTAATTTTAATCACTAAGTTCTTCATCATTGAAGTTCTTCAATTTTAATCACTAAGTTCTTCATCATTGAAGTTCTTCTTCTTCAATGATGTGCTTTTTTTTTTTTTTTTTAATCATCATTTTATTGAGATATATTCACATACCACGCAGTCATACAAAACAAATTGTACTTTCGATTGTTTACAGTACCATTACATAGTTGTACATTCATCACCTAAATCAATCCCTGACACCTTCATTAGCACACACACAAAAATAACAAGAATAATAATTAGTGTGAAAAAGAGCAATTGAAGTAAAAAAGAACACTAGGTACCTTTGTCTGTTTGTTTGCTTCCCCTACTTTTCTACACATCGATCCATAAACTAGACAAAGTGGAGTTTGGTCCTTATGGCATTCCCAATCCCACTGTCACCCCTCATAAGCTACATTTTTATACAACTGTCTTCGAGATTCATGGGTTCTGGGTTGTAGTTTAATAGTTTCAGGTATCCACCACCAGCTACCCCAATTCTTTAGAACCTAAAAAAGGTTGTCTAAAGTGTGCGTAAGAGTGCCCACCAGAGTGATCTCTCGGCTCGTTTTGGAATCTCTCTGCCACTGAAGCTTATTTCATTTCCTTTCACATCCCCCTTTTGGTCAAGAAGATGTTCTCCATCCCACGATGCCGGGTCTACATTCCTCCCAGGGAGTCATATTCCACGTTGCCAGGGAGATTCACTTCCCTGGGTGTCTGATCCCATGTAGGGGGGAGGGCAGTGATTTCACCTTTCAAGTTGGCTTAGCCAGAGAGAGGGCCACATCTGAGCAACAAAGAGGCATTCAGGAGGAGACTCTTAGGCACAAATACAGGGAGGCCTAGCCTCTCCTTTGCAGCAACCGTCTTCCCAAGGGTAAAACTTATGGTAGAGGGCTCAACCCATCAAACCACCAGTCCCCTATGTCTGTGGTCATGTTAGCAACCATGGAGGTGGGGTAGGCGAATACCCCTGCATTCTCCACAGGCTCCTCAAGGGGGCACTACATCTTTTTTTTTTTTTTTTTTTTTTAACTTTCCCTTCTATTTTCAAATCAACTGTATGAAAAAAAAAGTTAAAAAGAAAACAAACATACAATAAAAGAACATTTCAAAGAGACCATAGCAAGGGAGTAAGAAAAAGACAACTAACCTAAGATAACTGCTTAACTTCCAACATGTTCCTACTTTACCCCAAGAAAGTTACATAATATAGCAACATTTCAGTGAACTTGTTCCTACTACATCCATCAGAAATTAACAGACCATAGTCATTTCTGGGCATCCCCAGAACGTTAAATACCTTATCTGTTCTTCTTGGATTATTGTTCCCCCTTCCTTAATTGCTCTCTACTGCTAGTACCCCTACATTCTACATTATAAACCATTTGTTTTACATTTTTCAAAGTTCACATTAGTGGTAGCATATAATATTTCTCTTTTTGTGCCTGGCTTATTTCGCTCAGCATTATGTCTTCAAGGTTCATCCATGTTGTCATATGTTTCACCAGATCGTTCCTTCTTACTGCCGCGTAGTATTCCATCGTGTGTATATACCACATTTTATTTATCCACTCATCTGTTGATGGACATTTGGGTTGTTTCCATCTCTTGGCAATTGTGAATAATGCTGCTATGAACACTGGCGTGCAGATATCTGTTCGTGTCACTGCTTTCCGATCTTCCGGGTATATCCCGAGAAGTGCAATCGCTGGATCGAATGGTAGCTCTATCTCTAGTTTTCTAAGGAACTGCCAGACTGACTTCCAGAGTGGCTGAACCATTATACAGTCCCACCAACAATGAATAAGAGTTCCAATTTCTCCACATCCCCTCCAGCATTTGTAGTTTCCTGTTTGTTTAATGGCAGCCATTCTAACCGGTGTTAGATGGTATCTCATTGTGGTCTTAATTTGCATCTCTCTAATAGCTAGTGAAGCTGAACATTTTTTCATGTGTTTCTTGGCCATTTGTATTTCCTCTTCAGAGAACTGTCTTTTCATATCTTTTGCCCATTTTATAATTGGGCTGTCTGTACTATTGTCCTTGAGTTGTAGGATTTCTTTGTATATGCAAGATATCAGTCTTTTGTCAGATACATGGTTTCCAAAAATTTTTTCCCATTGAGTTGGCTGCCTCTTTACCTTTTTGAGAAATTCCTTTGAGGTGCAGAAACTTCTAAGCTTGAGGAGTTCCCATTTATCTATTTTCTCTTTTGTTGCTTGTGCTTTGGGTGTAAAGTCTAGGAAGTGGCCTCCTAATACAAGGTCTTGAAGATGTTTTCCTACATTATCTTCTAGGAGTTTTATGGTACTTTCTTTTATATTGAGATCTTTGGTCCATTTTGAGTTAATTTTTGTGTAGGGGGTGAGGTAGGGGTCCTCTTTCATTCTTTTGGATATGGATATCCAACTCTCCCAGCCCCATTTGTTGAAAAGACCATTATGGCTCAGTTCGGTGCCTTTGGGGGCCTTATCAAAGATCAGTCGGCCATAGATCTGAGGGTCTATCTCTGAATTCTCAATTCGATTCCATTGATCTATATGTCTATCTTTGTGCCAGTACCATGCTGTTTTGGCAACTGTGGCTTTATAATAAGCTTCAAAGTCAGGGAGTGTAAGTCCTCCCACTTCGTTTTTCTTTTTTAGAGTGTCTTTAGCAATTCGAGGCATCTTCCCTTTCCAAATAAATTTGATAACTAGCTTTTCCAAGTCTGCAAAGTAGGTTGTTGGAATTTTGATTGGGATTGCATTGAATCTGTAGATGAGTTTGGGTAGAATTGACATCTTAATGACATTTAGCCTTCCTATCCATGAACATGGAATATTTTTCCATCTTTTAAGGTCCCCTTCTATTTCTTTTAGTAGAGTTATGTAGTTTTCTTTGTATAGGTCTTTTACATCTTTGGTTAAGTTTATTCCTAGGTACTTGATTTTTTTAGTTGCTATTGAAAATGGTATCTTTTTCTTGAGTGTCTCTTCAGTTTGTTCATTTCTAGCATATAGAAACATTACTGACTTATGTGCATTAATCTTGTATCCCGCTACTTTGCTAAATTTGTTTATTAGCTCTAGTAGGTGTATCGTTGATTTCTCAGGGTTTTCTAGATATAAGATCATATCGTCTGCAAACAATGACAGTTTTACTTCTTCTTTTCCAATTTGGATGCCTTTTATTTCTTTGTCTTGCCGGATTGCCCTGGCTAGCACTTCCAGCACAATGTTGAATAACAGTGGTGACAGCGGGCATCCTTGTCTTGTTCCTGATCTTAGAGGGAAGGCTTTCAGTCTCTCACCATTGAGTACTATGCTGGCTGTGGGTTTTTCATATATGCTCTTTATCATGTTGAGGAAGTTTCCTTCAATTCCTACCTTTTGAAGTGTTTTTATCAAAAACGGATGTTGGATTTTGTCAAATGCTTTTTCAGCATCTATTGAGATGATCAATTGATTTTTCCCTTTCGAGTTTTTAATGTGTTGTAATACATTGATTGTTTTTCTTATGTTGAACCATCCTTGCATGCCTGGAATGAACCCCACTTGGTCATGGTGTATGATTTTTTTAATGTGTCTTTGGATTCGATTTGCAAGTATTTTGTTGAGGATTTTTGCATCTATATTCATTAGGGAGATTGGCCGGTAGTTTTCCTTTTTTGTAGCATCTTTGCCTGGTTTTGGTATTAGATTGATGTTAGCTTCATAAAATGAGTTAGGTAGTGTTCCATTTTTTTCAATGTTTTGAAAGAGTTTGAGTAAGATTGGTGTCAGTTCTTTCTGGAAAGTTTGGTAGAATTCCCCTGTGAAGCCATCTGGCCCTGGGCATTTATTTGTGGGAAGATTTTTGATGACTGATTGGATCTCTTTGCTTGTGATGGGTTGGTTGAGGTCTTCTATTTCTTCTCTGGTCAGTCTAGGTTGTTCATATGTTTCCAGGAAATTGTCCATTTCTTCTACATTATCCAGTTTGTTGCCATACAGTTGTTCATAATATCCTCTTATAATTTTTTAATTTCTTCGGGATCTGCAGTTATGTCACCTTTTTCATTCATTATTTTGTTTATATGGGTCTTCTCTCTTTTTGATTTTGTCAGTCTAGCTAGGGGCTTGTCAATCTTGTTGATCTTCTCAAAGAACCAACTTTTGGTGATATTTATCCTTTCTATTGTTTTTTTGTTCTCTATGTCATTTATTTCTGCTTTAATCCTTGTTATTTCTTTTCTTGTACTTGGTTTAGGATTGGTTTGCTGTTCATTTTCTAGCTTCTTCAGTTGATCCATTAGTTCTTTGATTTTGGCTCTTTCTTCCTTTTTAATATATGCGTTTAGTGCTATAAATTTCCCCCTTAGCACTGCTTTTGCTGCATCCCATAGGTTTTGGTATGTTGTGTTCTCATTTTCATTCGTCTCTATATATTTAGCAATTTCTCTTGCTATTTCTTCTTTAACCCACTGATTGTTTAGGAGTGTGTTGTTTAACCTCCAGGTATTTGTGAATTTTCTAAGTCTCTGATGGTTATTGACTTCTAATTGTATTCCATTGTGGTCAGAGAATGTGCTTTGAATAATTTCAATCTTTTTAAATTTATTGAGGCTTGTTTTATGTCCCAGCATATGATCTATTCTGGAGAAAGTTCCGTGAGCACTAGAAAAGTATGTGTATCCTGGTGATTTGGGATGTAATGTCCTGTAGATGTCTGTTAAATCTAATTCATTTATCAGATTGTTTAGGTTTTCAATTTCCTTATTGGTCTTCTGTCTGGTTGATCTATCTATAGGAGAGAGTGATGTGTTGAAGTCTCCCACAATTATTGTGGAAACATCAATTGCTTCCTTTAGTTTTGCCAGTGTTTCTCTCATGTATTTTGTGGCACCTTGATTGGGTGCATAGACATTTACGATTGTTATTTCTTCTTGCTGAATTGCCCCTTTTATTAGTATGTAGTGGCCTTCTTTGTCTCTCAAAACATCCCTGCATTTGAAGTCTATTTTATCTGAGATTAATATTGCTACACCTGCTTTCTTTTGGCTGTAGCTTGCATGAAATATTTTTTTCCATCCTTTCACTTTCAGTTTCTTTGTGTCCCTATGTCTAAGATGAGTCTCTTGTATGCAACATATTGATGGTTCATTTTTTTTGATCCATTCTGCGAATCTATATCTTTTAATTGGGGAGTTTAATCCATTTACATTCAACGTTAAAACCGTGAAGGCATTTCTTGAATCGGCCATCTTATCCTTTGGATTATGTTTGCCATATTTTTCCCTCTCTCTATTAATATCCTTTATTGTACCCATACCGAATCTCTTTAGTACTGAACCTTTCTCCAAGTCTCTCTGTCCTGTCTTTGTTTCTCTGTCTGTAGGGCTCCCTTTAGTATCTCCAGTAGGGCAGGTCTCTTGTTAGCAAATTCTCTCAGCATTTCTTTGTCTGTGAAAAATTTAAGCTCTCCCTCAAATTTGAAGGAGAGCTTTGCTGGATAAAGTATTCTTGGCTGGAAATTCCTCTCAGTCAGAATTTTAAATATATCGTGCCACTGCCTTCTCGCCTCCATGGTGGCTGCTGAGTAGTCACTACTTAGTCTTATGCTGTTTCCTTTGTATGTGGTGAATTGCTTTTCTCTTGCTGCTTTCAGAACTTGCTCCTTCTCTTCTATGTTTGACAGTGTGATCAGTATATGTCTCGGAGTGGGTTTTTTTGGATTTATTCTATTTGGAGTTCGCTGAGCATTTATGATTTGTGTATTTATGTTGTTTAGAAGATTTGGGAAGTTTTCCCCAACAATTTCTTTGAATACTCTTCCTAGACCTTTACCCTTTTCTTCCCCTTCTGGGACACCAATGAGTCTTATATTCGGACGTTTCATATTATCTATCATATCCCTGAGGTCCATTTCGAGTTTTTCAATTTTTTTCCCCATTCTTTCTTTTATGCTTTCATTTTCCATTCTGTCATCTTCCAGGTCACTGATTCGTTGTTCAACTTCCTCTAGTCTTGTACTATGAGTGTCCAGAATCTTTTTAATTTGGTCAACAGTTTCTTTAATTTCCATAAGATCATCCATTTTTTTATTTAGTCTTGCAATGTCTTCTTTATGCTCTTCTAGGGTCTTCTTGATTTCCTTCATATCCCGTACTAGGGTCTCATTGTTCATCTTTAGTTCTTTGAGTAGCTGCTCTAGGTGTGTCTCTTCTGGTCTTTTGATTTGGGTGCTTGGGCTTGGGTTATCCATATCGTCTGGTTTTTTCATATGCTTTATAATTTTCTGTTGTTTTTGGCCTCGTGGCATTTGCTGACCTTGATAGGGTTCTTTTAGGGTTTGTAGACCAGTTGAAGTCCTTATCTCTAATTTATCAGATCTACAGCTTCGTGGAGTACACTTTCTCTAACTAACCAGCAGGTGGCGTCCACGAGCCACCTGTTCTCCACAAGCCAGATCTCCCCTGCTTAGCCTTTTTGGTGAGTGGGGGAGTGAGTCTTGTGGGGCCCAATTGGTGTCCCAAGCTTGCGTGTGTAGTTGGTGTTGCCTGCCCTGTATGTGGGGCGTGTTTCTGGGCAGTCGGGGAGGGGGGGTGGCCCTAACAATCAAATCTCCCTGATGATCCTAGAGTTTTAAAGCTGCTGCAATAGTCTAATCCTTCAGTTCAGTCCTGCCACAGTTTGTCTCTGCCACTGACCCACAAGTCTTTGGTATTGGCGTATGGCTCCTGAGACTTGCAAGTGGGCCCCTCTTCCAGGCTGTGCACCCCGGGTCCTCTGTTGAGGGATGACTGTGCTATGTCACAGGTGAGTGCCGTCCCCCCAGGGCAGTTCTGGGCTGCTGGGCTGTGTTGGGAGGCTCCCAGTCTGTTCAAATGATGGCTGAATGGGGCTCTGTTAATTCACACTGCTCCCCCTTCCCAGCTCTGGGACATTCAGCTGAGGTTGCAGGGAAGGCTAATGTCCACGCCCAGTTTTGTGGTGTGTGCCTGTTATTTGAAGCACTTCCGTCACACTGGGTTGTCTGGGGCAGCTCTGGGCTATGGGGCTGGCGATGGGCAGGAGTGTTTCCTGTCCACCAGGATGGTGGCTGTGAGCGGACACCCCCCTTTTCTTGGGAAGTTGTGTTGTTTAGTGAATTTTCTCAGCCACTGGATTATTGCCTTTTGTCTCAGAGCTCTCTTAGTTCTGCTCTTGACTTGACGTGCCCAAATTTCAATTCTTTGAAGCTTTCTGTATTGAGCTTCTTAGAGTAATTGTTTTAGAAAAAGCAAAAAGGATTTAAAAAAAAAAAAAAAAAAAAACGGCCCTCCTCAGAGATCTAATGGGTTATTGAAATGCTAATAGACAAAGCAACCAGGGCCATTAAGGAAAGGTGCACAGGGCAGAGAGATCAGCCTTGCTTTGGGATTTGCATATGCGCCTCAAGGCCTGATCTCCGCCCTTCCCCTTTCTGTGTTCACCAGAACTCCAAAAATCCTCTGCTTTTATTTTGGAGTTTTTCGTGTTGTTTTTTTTTCTATGCCTGTCTCCTCTCTGCTGGGCTGGCTGCTCTCAGAGTCTCTGGTGTCTGGTCTCAGTCTATCTATGGTTGGAGTTTGAATCAGTAGAATGAGTTTCCGATAAGAGCAGCCACTGCAATTCTCCCTTCTCCTTCCTGGAGCTGACAGCCCCTCCTCCCCCGGGACTGAGCCTGGCAGGGAGGGGCGCGGGTCCCCTGGCCGCAAAAACTTACAGATTTTGCTGATCTCAGCAGTTCCACGTTTTCATGAGTGTTGTATGAAGTATGCCCAAAGACAGATTGCTCTGTGGTGTCCAGTCCACGCAGTTCCTGGCTTTTTACCTACTTTCCTGGAGGAGTAACTAAAACATACAGCTCACCAGTCTGCCATCTTGCCCCGCCTCCCAATGATGTGCTTTTATTCCTTTATTCTTGGACATCTTGAATTGTCTGATGTTGAGAGGTGCCCTGAACTGGGTTTCCATCTTTTCTGTTCATAGCTGGAAAGCTATGGCCTGATTGAGATTATCAAGAGCAGGATCTTCCCCCTCATCTTCACTTTCTTCTAATTCCTCGATTTCTTCTTCTGGTTCAGGAATTTTCTTTTTTTCTTTTCTTTTCTTTTCTCTTCTTCTTTTTTTTTAACCTCTTTCTTCTTTGGAGGTTCACGTTCTCCAAGCACATTTTTAGGACAGGCATAACTTAAGTGTCCACTTTTTCCACATTCATAACACTTAGATTTATCAAAGTAGTTTCGCCTTTGGATGAACTCAGCTGTTCCTCCATTGTCAATAGAAATGCTTACTTTTATCACTACCAAATAACTCCTTATTGTTTATTGCCCTGATACAGTTTCTACATTCTTTATCCAAAAATAAAATACATGCAACCCCTTTAATCTTTCTGATATCTTTATCTTTCATTATATAACCCCAGTATAAGTCATTGTTTGTTAGAGGAAAGGGCAAGTTGGATTCATACACTGTACTTTTACTTGGAGCCAATCCACCACCCATTTCTTCAGCTTAGGTGTGACAAAGAGAACAGAAGAGTGCGCGGCATAGGCCCAGCTGGGGCTCAACCCTATTTCTCACGCCATGCAGCAGCTTTGACATCACAGGTCCTGGGATGGTTTAGGCGCCAGAGACAAAATGACAGCAGCTTTGTGTCTTCCTGACTCTGGTTAGACGTGCCTTGGATGCAGTAAGAACTCCAGCCCTGAAGGCCAGATTGTGATTTAATAATTTATATACTACTGCCATAAAAACAATACCTGCTCCATTACTGAAATGAAAAGGCAAAATCAAAGCACTATTGTTGAATTTGTCCTCTTGGGCTTTTCTAACTTTCCTGATCTCCAAGAGCAGCTCTTTGGGATTTTCTTGGTTATTTATCTGGTGACCCTGATGGGGAATGCCATCATTATAGTCATCATCTCCCTGGACCAGAGCCTTCACATCCCCATGTACCTGTTCCTCCAGAACTTATCTGTGGTAGACTTGAGTTTCAGTGCAGTCATTATGCCTGAGACGCTGGTGGTCCTCTCTACTGAGAAAACTACGATTTCTTTTGTGGGCTGTTTTGCACAGATGTATTTCATTCTCTTTTTTGGTGGGACTGAATGTTTTCTCCTGGGGGCAATGGCTTATGACCGATTTGCTGCAATCTGCCATCCTCTGAGCTACCCAATGATTATGAACAAAAGTGTTTTTGTGAAATTAATACTATTCTCATGGGTCTCAGGGATCATGGTGGCTACTGTGCAGACCACATGGGTATTTAGTTTTCCCTTTTGTGGTCCCAATGAAATTAATCATCTCTTCTGTGAGACTCCCCCAGTGCTAGAGCTCACGTGTGCAGACACCTTCTTGTTTGAAATCTATGCATTCACAGGCACCATATTAATTGTTATGGTTCCTTTCCTGTTGATACTGTTGTCCTACATTCGAGTTCTCTTTGCCATCCTGAAAATGCCATCAACTAGTGGGAGGCAAAAGGCCTTTTCCACCTGTGCCTCTCATCTCACATCTGTTACCCTCTTCTATGGCACAGCCCATATGACTTATTTACAACCCAAATCGGGCTACTCCCCAGAGACCAAGAAACTGCTGTCACTGGCTTACACATTGCTAACACCTCTGCTGAATCCACTGATCTATAGCTTGAGAAACAGTGAGATGAAAGGATCTCTGAAGAAATTATGGCAAAGAAAAGTGGTTTTACACACAATCTGACTGTGTTGAGAAGCCATGTAATACTTGGTCACTGCCTAGCTGTACTCTATACAAATTTAATAAATGGTGAAACTGGTTGTATTTCTTGGACGAGTATATTTAATTTGTTGAATTTTCCAAGTTTGATAATATATCAGGGTTATTTCTCTCTTCAATAATGTATTGTTGCCATTTGTTTTTCATAGATATCTTATTCTTCATAAGACATGATACAACAGTTTATCCACCCATTTCTATATTGTGGATGGTTGTTATCATTGAGAAAATGCTTCAATAATCACCTAGTTACAGATAGGTACTGATTCTTTTATTTCTGTATGATAGATTCCTCAAAGTGGGACTGATGGGTTTAAGATTACGTGTGTTTATGGATGTTAACAGTTATGGTGAAATTACTTTTCCAAATGATCATAACTACTTCAGAGTGACCTGAAGGCCCACTCTGCTACACAAACTGGGTAGAGCCTCAAGAGCTGAACAAATAGAAGAGATATATTTTTTACTTGCAGGGTGAAAATCTTCGATGAATGAATAAAGAATTGTAACTATTTATTGGGGAACTGTTCCAGTTTGCTAAAGCTGCCAGAATTCCAAATAACAGAAATGGATTGGCTTTTACAATGGAGGTTTATTATTCACAAATTTATAGTTCTAAGGCCATGAAAATGTCCCAGTTAAGGCATCAACAGGATGATACCTTCTTTGAAGAAAGGTCAATGGCATCTGGGGTTCCTCTGTCACATGCAAAGGCACATAGCTGGAGTCTGCTGGTCCTCTCCTGGGTTTAGCTTCTGGTTTCCATGGCTTTCTCTAAAAAATCTCTGGGCATCTGTTTTAGTGTCTCCCAGGAGCAAACTCTGGATTACATATATTAGATTCTCTCCAAAATGTCTCTCTCATCTTCTTTCTTAGGTTAGCATCTCCAAACGTCTTTCTGTCTTCATCTCCAAGTGTCTGGGTCTGTGTCAGCTTTGAGCTCTCTCTTTCTCCCTGAGCTCCTTTAAGGACTCCAGTAAACTAATTAAAACCCACCTTGAATAGGCGGGGGTCACATCTTCAAGGAAATAATCTAATCAAAATATCCCACCCATACTAGGTCTGCCCCCACAAGATTGGATTAAAAGAACATGGTTTTTCTGGGGTACATAATAGATTCAAATCAGGACAGGAGACAAACTGGTTCTAGTTGACGGACCCACACAGATTATCAGACAAAACCAGACTTCTCTGGGTATTGTGAGAAATATTCATCCAAACTTGGTGACTAGAAAACAACATGGGAACTGTCCAGAAATCTCAGTAGATATAATTACTGAAATTTTTATTTGGAGACCACTGTTTTTGGACACTTTTGTCAATTTCTCTTTGTAGATCAAAAATGACCCAAACATTTGATAAGTAATGAAGATTCTCTTTTCTTTTACTTATGGAAAACAAATGTGATTAACTGTGCCTATTTCCTATCATTTTGGAGCCACATCACTATCTGTGCTGTGTTTTCCAAGAATGAATACTTTTGCATCTTGCAAACATTTCATGCTTGCTTCCAATTTAACATTATTTTTAGGGAATAGAGAGGGACTACTTTATTGAATCTACATCACATGAGTTCCTGCTGTCCTTAAAATCAGATTTAGGGATGGTAATAATGAGATTAAAACTCTTTTCCCATTTGTAGCTTTCATTCAGTTGTGGGAAATGACGTAAGTCAAAATGAGAAGTAAGAGTGCAAACTTGATTGTGTTTGAAAAAATTAAATTTCATCATTAAAGGGTTGAAACCAGTATGACTAATATTTGAATGTTATATACTATTCTTTCTAGTAGAGAGTAACCAGACATTAATAAATCCTTTGTTTAGAATCTGCCTCTTGGTGTCCTAAAATTTCCATTACACTGTTCTTAAAGGAACCAATTTAAAAAAGCCACTTGAAAAAAGATCATTTTGGAAAGCTGAAAAACCAAGCCAAATATACCTCTTAATTTGAATTCTTATTCTTTATTTCATTTGTTCATTGATTCATTGAATCAATAAGTTTTAAGACTGACCCGTTAATGTAACTGTCCCTAGGTATGCAAAGCTGACTGAAATACAGTCCCTGCCCTTGAGGAATTCACAGTTTATTGGATGATCATTAGACTTTGGAAGATCCTTGAAGTCATACCCTTACCTATGTCTCCATCCCTGGTGACAAACAGAAGGCTGAACTGGCAAGGTTTGGTTGCATATGTGATGATTCAAGGCACAGACTCTCCAGTTGATAATAACTTGGGCAATAGTTAGCCAGTCCAAATGGATCCTGTGTTCTACTCTACTCTGAATAGCAACAATTCTGGCAATGCCTGCTTTAAGCTCATGTCAGCTAGTAGGACTGATACATGAAATCATGCTTTCTTGGTTTTGAAGATAACAATAAGATTTCCAACCACAATCAATGTGGACAAGGAAAAAAGTGACCTTTTAAAAATGTAAATTTTATGATGTCTCTTCCTGCATAAAACGTATCAATGGGTTTGTACTGTATTTAGGATTTAAAAGAAACCTTATAATAGGCTATGAGGCCCTTCTTGATTTGGACCCTGCCTGTGTGTCCTATCATCTCATGCTCTGCTTTCTGCTCACTCATTCACCATTTACTCACTGTTTTCTGGTGCACAGTATGCTTTCAGTTTTATGAAGTCACTATCTCATCCTGTCCGGGACTATCCAAACATACGCTTCTCTCCATCTGATATATATTTCTCACCCCAGTTTTTTTCTTTGCAGTTTTACTGAGATATAGCCACATACCATACAATCATCCAAAGTGTACAATCAGTTGTTCACAATATCATCAGAGTTTTTTTTTAGTTAATTTTTTTTACTTTATTTCATGATTTAAAATGCAAATCTATAAAAGAAAGTATAAATTGATAGTTTTTACACATAAGATAAAATAAAATTGGGAATGAGAACAATATAAAGTGGGGGACAGAGGGGAGGAGAAACATAATTTGCTAAACAACGTCTCAATATGTACAGGAAAGGAAATGAGAGGGATTAACAAAAGTAGGAAATAATGGAAGAAAAGAGACATAAAAAAGGCATGACATATCAAAAATTTAGCAGACTGGCAGAAGTCAGTTTTGCCTTATCAGTAATTAATTTAAATATAAGTGGATTAAACCTACCAATCAGTTGTAGAGGTTGGTTGAGTTGTTAGTAATGCATGATCCAACTATTTTCTGTTTAAAGAGATTTACCTTAAATTCAAAGATACAAATAGGTTGAATGTGAAAGAATGAGAAAAAATAATCTTATCATCAAAGAGTTTTGTATTCATCACCACAATCAATTTTTGAACATTTGCATTACTCCCCCTCAAAATAAGAATAAGAATATAAATAAAAGCAAAAAAGAACACCCTAAACAACCCATTGCCCCCATCCCTCCATTATCCATTTACTTTTTTGTCCCTATTTTTCTGCTCATCTGTCCATACACTGGATGAAGGGAGTGTGAGCCACAAGGTTTTCTACACATGGTCACACCTTATAAGCTACATAGTTAAATGCTCCTCATCAAAAATCAAGGGTACTGGGTGGCAGTTCAACAGTTTCAGGTATTTACTTCCAGCTATTCTAATACACTAAAAGCTAAAATGTCTCACCCCATATTTTAATAGGCTAATTCTTACTCTTTTTTCAGATCTCCTTAAAAAGTCATTTCTCCAAGAAGGCCTTCTTCACTCTCTCTCCCAAATGTCTCTCCCCCATCTTTCTCTCTGAGCACACCGTGCTTTCCCTATAGCACTTCATCTACATTTTATTTCATGCAGCAGAAAGGGCTTTTCTTCTCCTTAATGGTAACTTGCACTGGATTGCTGAGGTGATTAACTGGTGTTGCAATGTAACTTAATGTTGGAAGGGGCATGCAGTCTTAACTTAGCCATAAAAAGTGAAGGAGATATGCCTCACAGAAGTAATCTTCACACCATAAAGTGATGATTGTTTTTTAAAGTATTTTATCCTGAGGCCATGTTATCTTCCTGCTATTGGAAGTGTTCCACACATTCCCCCTTCCTGAAAAGTGGGAGAATGAACAAAAGCACCTAAGTTGGGATGGGATCTTCTGGGACAGTCCAAAGTGTCTCTCTGCCAACATGGAGTTGGTCATGAGGTGCCCCTTGAGATTCTAAGTCCAAGATCCATGGCTTAGGGATGGAAGAGAGGCTGCTGCTGGATCGTCCCCCACTGTGGACTTTGTACCAGTTTGAAATATATATCTTGAACTTGAAATGAAGGCTGTGTTCTAGTTTGCTAATGCTGCAGAATGCAAAACACCAGAGATGGATTGGCTTTTATAAAAAGGGGGTTTATTTGGCTACACAGTTACAGTCTTAAGGCCATAAAGTGTCCAAGGTAACACATCAGTAATCGGGTACCTTCACTGGAGGATGGCCAGTGGCGTCTAGAAAACCTCTGTTAGCTGGGAAGGCACATGGCTGGCGTCTGCTCCAAAGTTCTGGTTTCAAAATGGCTTTCTCCCAGGACGTTCCTCTCTAGCAAACTTGTTCCTCTTCAAAATGTCACTCACAGCTGCACTGAGTTCCTTCTCTTTGAGTCAGCTCATTTATATGGCTCCACTGATCAAGGCCCACCCTGAATGGGTGGGGCCATGCCTCCATGGGAATATCTCATTAGAGTCATCACCCACAGCTGGGTGGGGCACATTCCAAGGAAATCTAATCAGCACCAAAACGTCTGCCCCACAAGACTACATCAAAGATAATGGCGTTTGGGGGACACAACACATTCATACTGGCACAGGCTGCTTTAGTATTTTTTTTTGTGATTTTGCAATTATATATGTCTAGTTAACATTAAGAATGTTTTGCAGATCTTCCATTATAGGGGGCTTATTAGCTTCAGCTTTCTTCATATATTTAAATATGTGATATGTTTACTGTTTAATTGCTGTGGTGGGTTGAATTATGTACACCAAAAAAGACATAATCTTAATCTGGATCCCTGTGGGTGAGAATCCATTTTAAATAGGACTTATTGAAGATTTATTTTTAAAGTGTTGTCACCTGAACTTGGGTGGGCCTTTTTCATATTCCTAGAAGCTTTATAAAGAGATACTGGAAGCCAGAGTTGGAGAAGGCCACAGGGGAAGCCAGAAGTCAGCAGACCCCGAGAAGGGTTAGGAGAGGACATTGACATATGGCATGAGGCAGGATTTCAAACCTAGGTACCCCAAGGAATGCGGGAAGCTGGTACTGAAACACTACCAGTGGCAGGAGGAATTAGATCTTCTAGCCTCCGAAAATGTGAGCCCATAAATTCCCATTTTCAAAGCCAACCAATTTTGTGGTATTTGTGATAGCAGCTCTGGCAAACTAGACAATGGCCACACTTGATAACAAGCTATTTGAGGACAGTGACTGTATGAATTTATTTTTCACTGTGTATCACTGCCCAACATTGTGCCTGGAACAGATTACATACATAAGTCCTTTTCTTTCCCTTAGAATTTTTATTTTGATCTAATTTTATACTTACAGGACAGTTGCAAAAATAATACAAAGTCCATACAGAGAACTCCAATATACTTCCCCAACAAGATACCCATATCTACCAGTTTTTAACATTTTGCCACATTTGCCATATCATTCTATCTATCTATCCATCCATCCATTAATCTATCCACCTATCTGTCTGTCTCCCTTGTGTCTATCTATCTATCAATTAGGCATAGATGTGTGGGTTTATTTCTGTACTTAATTATATTCTATGGAATATATACATGCTTGTCCTTTGTGCCAGTACCATATTGTTTTTATTATTGTAGCTTTGTAATCAGTTTTGAAATCAAGAAATGTGAGTCCTCCAACTTTGTTCTTCTTTTGAAGATAGTTTTAGCTATTCAGGGTCACTTGATTTTCCATATGAATTTGATGTGATTAGCTTTTCCACTTCTGTGAAGAAAGCTGTTGGAGTTTTGATTAGGATTGCATTAAAACTATGAATTGCTTTGGGTAATATTGGCATCTTAATGATATTAAGTCTTCTGAACCATGAGCACACAATATCTTTCCTTTATTTAGGTCATCTTAATTTCAGTAATGATTTGTAGTTTTCTGTGTACAAGTCCTTTACATCCTCGGTTGAATTTATTTCTAGATATTTTATTCTTTAAATTTCTAGTGTAAATGGAATCATTTTCTTGATTTCATTTTCTGATTGTTCATTTTTGGTGTATAGAAAAATCACTGATCTTGGTGTATTGATCTTTTACCCTGCCATTGGGATGAATTCATTTTTAGCTCTAATAGTTTTTTTGTGGTTTCTTCTGGATTATCTATATATAGGATTATGCCACCTGTTAATGGGGATAGTTTTACTTTTTTCCTTTCTAATTTGGTTGCTTTTTATTTCTTTTTCTTGCCTAATTGTTCAGGTTACCACTTCTAGTACAATGTTGAAGAGCAATGGTGATAGTGGACATCCTTGTCTTCTTCCTGTTCTTAAGAGTAAAGCTTTCATTTTTTCACCATTGAGTATGATGTTAATTGTGGGTTTTTCATATATGCCTTTTGCCATGTTGAAGAAATTTCCTTCTATTTATAGTTTCCTGAGTCTTTTTATCAAGAAATGGTGCTGGATTTTGTCAAATGCCTTTCTGTGGCAATTGAGAGGCTCATGTGGTTTTAATCTTTTATTCTACTGATGTGGCATATTACATTGATTGATTTTTTAAATGTTGAACCCTGCTGTATTTGATTTTATGAAAGGTTTGTGTAAGATTGAATTCATTTCTTCTTTAAATGACATGGAGTACTTACTAATGAATCCATTAAGAATGGTGCCTTCCTTTTCTGTAAAGGTTTTAATTACCAATTTGATATCTTGAATAAGCTGTTGGACTATTTAGGTTTTCTGCTCTTGTTTCAGTTTTGATAAGTTATATTTTTCTGAGAATTCATACAAATGTTCTAAAGTTTCAAATTTATGGCATAATGTTTTCATAATCTCTGCAGGATCTGTAGTGATACCTTTTTAAAAAGTCTTGATCATACTTATTTATTCCTTTTCTCTTTTTTTGAAATCAGTCTAATCAGGATTTATCATGGATCAGACTTATTAAAGAAACAACTTTAGGCTTTTTTTGTCCTCTCTATTTGTATGTTTATTTTCTGGTCATTAAATTATGCTTCTTTATTAACAAATTTCTATTTTCTTGAGTTTATTTCATTATTTTCATCTAACTTCTTGAGGTGTACACTTAATTCATTATTTTCAAACTACTTTTGTACCATGTGCATAATATGATTCACCACTGCTTGATGCAAAATAGTCCCTAATTTTCTTTTTGATTTCCTCAGTACTCTTAGGTTATTTAGAAATGTATTTCTTAATTTCTAAACATACTGATATTTTTCAGTCATGTTTTATTATAGATTCTTACATAATTGCATTATGGTCAGAGAATATACTTAATAGTTTAGATCCTTTAAAAATTGTTAAGTTCTTAATGTCCCAGTATATTGTCCATTTGTGAACATTTCTATATGCAATTGAAAGGGATATGTTTTTTCCCCCACTTGGTACAGTGTTCTCTATACATACGTTAAACTAAGTGCATTAACAATGCTGTTTGTATTTGCTTTCTGCTTTCTGCTTTTTAATTTATTTCTTCTATCAATTATATAAAAAGGTTTGTTAAAATCTCCCTTTATGACTGAAAATTTTGTTTCCTTGTGATTCTGTCAATTTGTACTTCATATGTCGGAGGACCTAATATTGGATACATACAAATTTAGAATTTTTAATATCTTCTTTGAGAATTGAACTTCTTCTTGTTATGAACAACCTTCTTTCTCTAGTGGTGTTTCATGCCCTACAGTCTACTTTTTCTGATTGTAATATAATTACATAAATTTTCACTGATTAACATCTGTCTGGAATGTATTTTTTTCCACCATGTATTTTCAGCTTTCCTGTGTCTTTATGTTCTAAATGTGTCCCTGGTGAGAAGTACTGTGGAAAAAATACATCAAGATAGTGATATAAAGCAGTGGGTGTAGTATTCATTTTAACTAGGTATATAAGAGAAGATCTCACTGAGAAGATATAACTTGGGCAAAGACTTAATGGAAGTAAGGGAGTTAGGACTCTGGGAAGGTATATTCCAGGCTGAGGGAAAGGTAAGGGCAAATGGCTAAGAGGTGTGAACATTCCTGATGTATTCAAGAATAGTGAGGAGACTAGCATGGCTGGATAGGAGTGAACAAGGGCACATAATGGGAAATGAGAGGAGAGAGTAATGGGAACAGACCGTTTAGTCTATTTTTATGAGTTTATAGACTAAATGGGATAGGGAGTCATTGCAGGGTTTTGACAGAGGGCAAGGGCAGAAGAAGGGAGAACAATTTGGAGGCAACTGCAGTTATCCATTTCAGAGGCAATGGCAGCCTGGAGCAGGATGTTAGCTCCAGAAAAAGTGGGAATGTTCACATTCATGATACTGTATGTTGAAGGCAGAGCCACAGGATATGCTAATGGTTTTGATATGGGTCTGGGAGAAAGGACAACAGAAAAGTTTTTAGCCTGTGAGATTAAAAGTGTGCTTTTACTATTGTCTGAGATGGGGAAAACTGAGGAAAACAGTAGGTTTTAGGAGAATACAAGGAGTTCCATTTGGACATATTAATAAATGAGCATGAGTTTGTTTTAATTTACAAATGTATTTCTTAGTAGGCTGTATTTGATTGTTGACTTCCTCTTTAATGTAAGAGATGTTTTCAGAATGTTTAAAAATTTCCAAGATTTTAATTTTCTTTTTCTCCTTTAGGTTGTTGTTTCGCTGTTTTATTGAAAAAAATGATCATCAAGTTTTGCAGTTTACTGAGATTTTCTTTGTGACAAAGTATGTAATCAATTTTATAAATAGTCCATAGATATTTTGGGGGGAAAATGTATAGTTAGCAGGGTATAAGTGTGCTTGCTGTCTCATATTTACTCTTTCATTACCACTGATAAATAGAAATTTTATTATTCACGTCTTCGCATTTGTATTTCTTTGCTGTGTCTTTGCTCTGTCATACCCTGAGGAAGGTGCATTAAAATCTCCACATTTTGAATGTTATTGCATTGGTGTTGGTTTTATATATTTCACTTTCTCTTGCTGTGTAAAATCCTTTGAATCATCAGCATAGATTGTACATTCATAAAAATATCTCTTTTCTCAAGTTAATACTTTTGGCTTTGAATTATATTTTAATATTAATTTTACTTTCTTTTTCAGGTCCCATGACTGGTTCATGGATGGCTGTGTGATCCCACCATGGTGAATGAAATGGGTGGGGTTCCTGGATTTGATTCTCTGATTAAACCCCCTTCCTCCTTTTTAGAATAACTGATATATTTCCCATTGGATGCAAATCAGAGAGGATGGATCCCCAGGTATTGTTGGAAGTTTTATTGCTGCCAGGAGGGAAGCTTTCTTGAGAATGGCACCCACTCTCAGAAAATGGAGAAGAGAAATATAGAAAGGGAACCCAAATCCTATCCATATTGTCCTAGATCTGCAGAACTGCAGATTAATTTATCCCTAAGCCTGTTTGGACTGACCCAATTAGTCTCAATCATTGCTTAAGCCAGTTTAGCCTGATTCCATATTCCCTGATTTCCACTTCTACACTGAGAGAGTGATAACATTATCTTTATTTTAAAGAGAAAGTAATAGAACTAGAAAAGTTAAATGATTTGCTCAAAGCTATATATTTAGTGCAGATTTTTTGACTCCAAGTTTAAAAATTCTATTTAGAAAATCACAGATGATTATTTTTTGCTCAAAAATTTTCAGTGGATGTATAATTCCACTAAAGGATAGAAAGTTCTTAAGTGAGGTGGCATCCAGGTTCTCTACAAATAGGCTTCCATCTATATGCTTTAACTTGCTCCCCACCATTGCATGAACAGTCCATTCCACCCAATCAGATGCTCTGAACTCTAGGTCATCTGCTTTTGCTCACTCCCTTCTCTTTTTTCCCTGTTTACTAACATTTACTTAGCCTGTGCTTCACCACCCATTGGTAGATGTCATGGTGGCATTGAGTCTCTTGTGTGAAGAGGTGTCTACTCCCTGTAGAAATATGAGGGAGTCATGTTCCAAGTTTGTGCTATTGAGCTTTCACACCTGAGGGCCCAAGTTCAAGGCTCTATGATTATCATACAAGAATACCAGAAAGTCTACACAAAATGATTGCAAGTTCTCCAGGGAGTGCTTCTCCAGGGCATAAAATTCAAAGCCAAATAATGTTATCAAGTCATGCACTGAATATCTGAATTGTATTTATGAGATGGTGGCTTTTGACTAGAGGTAAAAACGTCTGATAAAAATAGCATGAAAATCAAAGAGATAGAGTCAATAGGTAAGTGAGTGAAGATTCTGTTTTAAGTCCTAATTGTTAGTGGGCTTTTCATTTATGGTTCTCCTCAATGTTCACTGGAAAAGCTCTTGAAGTGATGCCACAGTGCTCAAGAATCACTAGGCACAGCTGAAACATTCAAATTAGTAGACTCTTAAATTTTGATGAATTTCTCTTTCTTTTGTTTTCAGTTTGGGCAATAATAAGGGCTATAAGTACTATGCATTACTAATCATTAAATCTTACAAGTTTGTAATTGTGGTAGAATTTGGTAAATAAGTCCAATCTCTACCTTTTTAAATAGAATGGTGAAAACCAAAGAAGGAAGTGGTCTTCCAAAGCAATACACGCCAATGAGTTATCGCGACAGCCTTAGGGTCTTCTGAGAAGTAGGGGGAAAATGGAGCATTTATCGTCAGTTGCTCTTTTTATCTACTCATGAAGACATAATTTGGTCTTGTTCCATATATGCTTTTAATCAGTCCTGTGAAGATTTTCTATGTTTTACCTCATACTCTTTAAATATCCTAAACTCAAAACCTATCTACTTTTAAATGTTTGGCTCTGAATACATGGTATTCTTTTTTGGTTTCCGTTATAAGTGGCTTTTAAATATTTGGTTTTGCAGAGTTCATTTTATTAATTTTAGGAGATTGTTTTTGTCCTCCAAATTAAAAGTATTATCGTTACTTAAGGCATTTAGATCACATATATGACTACAGTTAAACTTAGGAATAAGTTATTTTGCCTTCTCTTCTTGACTGATGTCCTAATGGAGACAATATTAAATGTCTTCAGCTTGATGCACCCTTTTGGGATTTTGACTTCCTCATGTCACACAGTAAAAAGCTGCTTGTTTTCAAAGCATCATACAAATGGCAGCAGGCCTCCAATGTAATGTCAGGTAATGATAGAGCAAGTCATTTTTCTTCCTTATGTCTTTTTCCTGTCACCTGATGATCCTTCCCCCATGATCTCCTGTAAGTTTGATTTTTCACTCTCCCCATGTGGAAGTAATCTTTCCCTCATTCAAATTTCTAAAGCACTTGTTATTACCCCTGTTCCTCAATAGTGTTGTGTACTGTTTTTACTTCTTTCAGACACTGTATTCCTGAAAGGTAGAGTCTGGATTTGCCAGATATTGTTTTACATTATTATGGGTCAGAGACTGTTACAGACATTGTGACTATGGCAAAGAACAAAACAAAATTTTGGCCTCCTGGAGCTTATAGCCTAGCAGGGGAGTTAGAGTATATATCTATGTGTACTTCTATGTCTATGTCAATGTCTATGTGGATATTTGTGTCTATGTGGATATCTATATATATATTCAGCATTAGTTGGAGAAAAATAGAGCATGGTGTAAGAGGTAGGAGATAGAGAGCGCTGGGTTAGAAGCTATTTTGTGCTATTTTATGTATTATGGTTAGGGCAAACCTGTCTGTTGAACTTAGGGTTCAAATGTACATCTGGGAATGGAAAGACTTGAAGTGTTATGTGCCCAGTCAGTGTTTATTGAATAATTAATGATTACATAAACCTCTTGATTAGATGGAGAGTAAGAGAGAGACACACAGAGAGAGCTAAAGAGAGACAGAGGGGAACTTAAATCACATACCACATGTCTACAATGACCAAAAAAATGGGCATTTTTTTAAAGTTATGAGTGCCATTTTCATACTATCATGATCACAGGATGGGCCATGGAGTATAGGCCCTAGAAATTTCCCAATCATTTCAATCCCAATATAAATTGGCCAGGCTCAGTTTAGGGGGAAATTTATAAGCCAGAAGCTAATTCAAATAATTGTGAGATCACCTAAGAGAGATACATATAAAATTCAACCCTCTTTGTGTTTTTCTGCAGTGTTGTCACATTGAGCCAATGAACATACAGGCACTTTGAACTTAACTGAGAATTATAATAAATATATATTAACTTTGCTGAAACTTTGAATTGTTAGGTTGTTACAATAATATCTCATTTCATTTGTCTACTTTTTACCACTTTATTTTTTGGCATCTTAAATTCCATAGTCATATAAAATTGAGAACAGTGGAATTTTTTTTTAACAGCAATGTAACAGAAATGGAACCTAAATTATAAAATATGTTTGTTTGTGAATATGTTAAATTTTAAACTACAAAGTGTAGACATTGCAATAGAACCATATTATTTTGTACTTTTCAGACAAAATTTCTGTGCCAGAATCCTTCATTTCTTGCTTCATATTTGAAAGATTCATTAATCTGAGTAATTAGCTATTATCCAAAATGCCAACCTGAAGTTCTGTCAAGATGGTATCTTCATTACATTTTCTGCCAAGAATTCCTGCTGTGAATTCAGACTTGGACTCTCAGCTACTGGATTGTGATTTCATAATTTATATATTACGGCCATAGAAACAATACCTGCTCCATTACTGAAATGAAAAGGCAAAATCAAAGCACTGTTGTTGAATTCATCCTCTTGGGCTTTTCTAACTTTCCTGAACTCCAAGAGCAGCTCTTTGGGGTTTTCCTAGTTATTTATCTGGTGACCGTGATGGGAAATGTCATCATTATAGCCATCATCTCCCTGGACCAGAGTCTTCACATCCCCATGTACCTGTTCCTCCAGAATTTATCTGTGGTGGAAGTGAGTTTCAGTGCAGTCATTATGCCCAAGATGTTGGTGGTCCTCTCTACTGAGAAAACTATGATTTCTTTTGTGGGCTGTTTTGCACAGATGTATTTCATTCTCCTTTTTGGTGGGACTGAATGTTTTCTCCTGGGGGCAATGGCTTATGACCGATTTGCTGCAATCTGCCATCCTCTGAGCTACCCAATGATCATGAATAAAAGTGTTTTTATGAACTTGATACTATTCTCATGGATCTCAGGGATCATGGTGGCCACTGTGCAGACCACGTGGGTATTTAGTTTTCCCTTTTGTGGTCCCAATGAAATTAATCATCTCTCTTGTGAAACCCCAGCGGTGCTGGAACTTGCATGTGCAGACATCTTCTTTGAAATCTATGCATTCACGGGCACCATGTTAATTGTTATGGTTCCTTTCTTGTTGATACTGTTGTCCTACATTCGAGTTCTCTTTTCCATCCTGAAGATGCCATCAACTAGTGGGAGGCAAAAGGCCTTTTCCACTTGTGCCTCTCATCTCACATCTGTTACCCTCTTCTATGGCACAGCCAATATGACTTATTTACAACCCAAATCTGGCTACTCCCCAGAAACCAAGAAACTGATGTCACTGGCCTACTCCTTGCTTACACCTCTGCTGAATCCACTGATCTACAGCTTGAGAAACAGTGAGATGAAAAGAGCTTTGGTGAAATTATGGCAAAGAAACGTAGTTTTACACACAGTCTGACTGAGTTGAGAAGCCCTGTGATATTTGGTCACTGCCCAACTGTAGTACTCTTTAAATTTAATAAATGCTAAAAGAAAAAGATTGCATTTATTCATAGTAGTATGTTTAAGTTGTTGAGTTCTCCAATTTTGATAACATATTGGGGGTATCACTTTCTTTCAGTAATGTACTGTTGTCATTTGTTTCTCATAGATATCTAATTCGTCACTACATAGGATAAAACAGTTTATCCATCCATTCCTCCATATGGACAGTCTAGTTACTGGATTGTTGTCATTGAGAAAATGCTCAATAAATAGCTAGTTACATATGTTCATATCTACTGATGCTTTTATTACTGTATAATTGGTTCTTTGAATTGGACTGATGGGTGAAAGAGTGTGTGCATATAAATATTAATAGTGATTGGAGAATTACTTTTCCAAATGATTTTCACTACTTCAGACTGACCCAAAGGCTCATGCTGCTTAATTATTGGGCAGAGCTTCAAGAGACTAGTTACCAAGTAGAAAGATGAGAGTGAATATCTGTTCCATGAAAGAATAAAAAATTATAACTCTTTATTGTGGTAATCAACTGATTCTGGTAGATAGACTTACACAGTTCCACAGTTGCAGTTCTTTCCTTATTATGTAATGCAAGGTATATACAGAAAGGTGAAGACCTTCAAGGTACAATTCAATAAGCTGCTATAGAGAAAATTCCAAAGGATGCTATAGGCTACAGTTCCACCATGTCATTTACCTCCTTCCAGCCATTCCAACACCCCAGCATCGAAAAAATATATATAATTATACAAACCTTTCTGTATCCACAAACCTTTGTTAATCTTATCTTGTTTGTTGCTACCCCTTTCTCTCACTTAATCTCTTTCTCCATCTTCAGGGGTGTCTAGGCAGTGACCACCCTAATTTCTTCATATTGAAAGGGGGTGTCAACAGTATGGGGAAGGGGGCTACATCTGATAGTTGATCTTAAAGAGGCTGTTGCCTCTGGGTTTTAGGACTTGTTTGGTATAGGAACACACTGGTGGATCTAAGTTTCTGAAAGATAAAACTGAGTGAGTGCATCTTTTATAGACTCTCAGGTAGGGATCTAGGTATTTAGGGACTACCTTTGGTAAGGGCATGGCATACTGTGGCCATTTGGGATGGCTAGCTGAAGCTTGCATAAGAGAAACCTCCAGGATAGCCTCTTGACTCTATTTGGGATGTCTCAGTCACTGTGTCGTCAGCTTGTTACTTTTCTTTTTTCACCCCATTTTGGTCAAGTAGGCATTTTCAATCTCTCACTGCCAGGGCCAGGCTTATTCCTGGGAGTCATGTCCCACATTGCCAGGGAGATTCATTCCCTGGGAGTCATGTCCATTGTCGGGGGGAGGTTAGTGAATTTATTTGCCAAGTTGAGCTTAGAGAGAGAAAAGCCACACCTGAGCAACCAAAGAGATTCCCTGGAGATTCCTCTTAGGCATAATTATAGGGCTCAGCCTCCTATTTACAACCCTACATTTCACAAGAGCAAGCCTCACGTTGAGGGCTTGATTTATTAAGTAGTGTGTTCCTAACTTCACTTAATATATATTCTATCCCAAGATAAATGGTCAGTTTCTTACATTATCTTCACTTAGTTGTACAATCATCATCACTCTCAACTTTAAACAATTATCATAACATAATGCATCTCAGAGTTCTTATCAACTGCTAATTATTCATCCCTAGTATTAGTGTAGAGTTGGTAAGATAGTCCTATTAAATATAGTCATTAATAAACCAGAAAGCTGGTTTATTAAATCATCAGTCAATTGGCTGCAACTGTGACTGTTAACATCAACAAAGGGCATGTCTTTCACAATGAGAGAATTCAATCAGCTGGATTTAATAGAATCAGTTGAAGACTTTTAAGCAAGACAAATGGAGGAACTTCACTTCTTTGGCTAGCCAGCCAAAGCATTTCCTGAGGAGTTGACCGAAAACCTTCACTGGAGTTGCCAGTTTGCTGCCTGCCCTACAGAATTGGGACTTATGCATACCCACAGTTGCATGAGACACTTTTATAAACTCTTTTATTTAGATATCTCTTGTTGATTCTGTTTCCCTAGAAAACCCTAAATAATATATTATGTAATGGGTAGTTTTTCCATACCACTCTGTTTTCAAGCCTCTGCACCAGTGTCATACCTTATAAGTATATCATGCTAATGCTTATTTACGTTTCTTGTGCTATTCTGTGGGTTACATGCCTTTAAACAACCATTTATGAACATGTTTGCCTTCAATGCACTACTGATACTTATAATCCCATTAACAAGTCATAATCACACCTGACCATTCCCATACCATTAAGATCACCCTCATTATCATATCTGTACATATTAGATTATTGTTCCTCCTTCACTAGCTTCTGTCTATCTCTAGGTACCCTATATTCTACATTATAAGACACTTATTTTACATTTTTCAAAGAGTTCACATTAGTGGTAACATACAGTATCTCTCCTTTTGTGTCTGATGTATTTCACTCAGCATTACGTCTTCAAGGTTCATCCATGTTGTCATATGTTTCACGACATCATTCCTTCTTATCGCCGTGTAATATTCCATTGTGTGTATATACCACATTTTCTTTATCCACTCATCTGTTGAAGGACATTTAGGTTGTTTCCATCTCTTGGCAATTGTGAATAATGCTGCTATGAACATTGGTGTGCAGATATCTGTTCGTGTCACTGCTTTCATATCTTCTGGGTATATACCGAGAAGTGCAATCACTGGATCGAATGGTAACTCTATATCTAGTTTTCTAAGGAGCTGCCAGACTGACTTCCAGAGTGGCTGAACCGTTATAAAGTCCCACCAACAATGAATAAGAGTTCCAATTTCTCCACCTCCTCTCCAGCATTTGTAGTTTCCTGTTTGTTTAATGTCAGCCATTCTAATTGGTGTGAGATGGTATCTCATTGTGGTCTTAATTTGCATCTCTCTAATAGCTAGTGAAGCTGAATATTTTTTCATGTGTTTCTTGGCCATTTGTATTTCGTCTTCAGAGAACTGTCTTTTCATATCTTTTGCCCATTTTATAATTGGGCTGTCTGTACTATCATCATTGAGTTGTAGAATCTCTTTATATATGCAAGATATCAGTTTCTTATCAGATACATGGTTTCCAAATATTTTCTTCCATTGAGTTGGCTGCCTCTTCACCTTTTTGACAAATTCCTCTGAGGTACAGAAGCTGTTAATTTTGAGACACTTTTTAACTGGCTAATTCCTACTCTTTTTTCAGCTTTCCTTAAAATGTCATTTCCCCAAGAAGGCCTTCTTCACCCCCCTCCCAAATCTTTCTCCCTCATTATTCTCCCTCTGAACATACTGTCATTTCTTCATAGTCCTTTGTCTACATTTTATTTCATGCAGCAGAAAGGCCTTTTCTTCTTATTGCACTGGATTGCTGAGGTAATAAACAGTGGTGTTGCAATGTGACTTAATGTTGGAAGGGGCACACACTCAATTTAGTCATATAAAGTGATGTTCTCCCTTCTCTTCTGGGTTCCACTGATGTTCCCCTCTGTCCACTCACTCTGTGGCTCTTTCTCTTTCTGTCTGAGTTTCATTCTGCTTATAAAGGACTCCAGTAATAGGATTATGACCCATCTTGATTGAGGTGTGCTATGTCATAACTGAAGTAACCTCATCAAAAGGTGCTGCTTACAGTGGGTTCGCACCCACAGGAATGGAATAAGTTTAATAACATGTTTTTTATGGGGTACATATAGCTCCAAACTACCACACCCGATTTTTAAAAAAAATTTCATCCTGAGGCCAGGCTGCCTTCCAGCCATCTGAAGAGTTCTACCTACTTCCCCTTCCTGAACAGTGGGAGAATGAAGAAAAGCACCTAGATTGGGATGGGACCTTCTGGGAGAGTCCAAAGTGTCTCTCTGCCAACATGGAGTTGGTCATGAGGTGCCCCTTGAGATTCTAAGTCCAAGATCTATGGCTTAGGGACAATAGAGAAGGTGTTGCTGGGTCATCCCTCACTGTGGATTTCGTACTAGTTTGAAACATGTAACTTGAACCTGGAAGGAAGGACTGCTTTAATATTTTTTTGTGATTCTGCATTTATATTTGCCTGTTTAATATTAAGTATATTTTATAGGTCATACCTCCCTCCCTTCCACTGTATAGCTTGAGCTTTCTTCCAATATTTAAATGCTTGATTTGTTTAATGTTTTATTGCAATACTTTATAACAAGGTCTATGAGGACAGTGATTATATGAAATTGTTCACCACTGTTTACCACAGCCTAACAATGTACCTGAAACAAAGTTAGGTGTTTAACAAAGACTTTTTGAATTAATAATAATAAGCCACTAGTGAAGATTTTAGCCTTAAGTCTTGAAGCAAGTTCAGGGATGGGGCAGGCTCAAGACTTAAAGACAGGTGGGAATAGAACAGTCCTTAAGAGGAAGCCTTAGGAGAAATCTGAAGAGGTGTGGGTGGAGGGGGTCTTTTTAGAAAGTGTTGTCTGTGCCTATGCCAAGTTGATTTGTTTTTTTGATACTGTTTTTGCTGTATTCAGTCATCAGTTGGCATGGCCAGTCCCATAAAGTGGCTTGACCAGTTAGATTCAAAGATATTTGGCATCTCTTAGCATGTTGGTATATCCAGTTATGGAGGATGTTCAAACAGGATATGTTTGTCACAGAGTGTTAATGGCTCAGAGTTGGGTGCAACCTTTGTGCTTTGGGGGTCACATGATATTTGATTCCTTTCTATAATATGCACAGCAAGTAGTTTCATCTCTTCTTGAATTCTTCTCCTCATAGGGAGCTTTTTGAATCCTGAGGTAGCCTGATGCACCATCTCAGGGTAGGGGTAGCCATCCACATTCTCTTTCACTTTGAAGCTTGGTAGTGATCCATAGTCCCTACATAATCCCTGGAATAACAGTCAGCTGAATATATGAGTTCAGTGGCTTTTGTGTAAGGAACTTTGTATCCTTCAATTAATATTAAAATAACTGATACAATTTGAATATAAATATTTTTTATTGTTAAAACTTTTATGTCTTAAAAGAGTATGTTTATGAAGAATAGTATATCTAAAATCTGGGTTGTTGGTGGGCCCTCTGTGGTTTGGGATGATTTTTGGTGGTGCTCTTGTGTTGTAGACTTGTTTGTGTGACTCAATTTTTGGTTGTGTGCAGGCAGATGGAATGGGGTCAGTGTTAGGAGAATTACCTTGTTCATTAAATATCTTGTTGGCAAAATGGGGATTATGTGTTTTTTAGTCCTTCAAGTTTTTGGCCATGATTTATTACGCATCATAGCTGTAATGTAAAAGAAAACATCCTGCATCATTTAAGACTATACAATAGTTACATCAAGTGGGGAAAATAGTGGGATATTTTAATTAAGTTTTAGTTTTATCAACTGAGTTAATTGTTCTTGAATAGGGCAGTAATTCAAATTAGCATGACAGTTATTAAAAATAAAATGAGTAAAGTTGATAGTGTGATATTAAGGTTATATATGTATATTCTGCTAAAGGTAAAGGTTTCTTATTATAATTTGTGTATATTATTTGGGGATAGGCAATACGGACATGCCACTATGTGGTATCTAGACTATTTTTGAACTTAAGATGGTTTAAAAAATACCAACTTATTTTTTCATTAGGTCTTTATTACATATTTAAGCTTGGCATAAACATTTGAATTGTGCATTGGTATCATTCAGTTCCATTGATTTAACTGATGTTTAAGGAATTATAATAAGAAATTCAGTCACATTAATTGTAAATGTGTATGTGTGTGTGTTTGTATGCTATTCATTGATTTGTGATAGTTTTTGAGGATATAGAATATATCACTAGAAAATCTGATTGGTCTTGGTAAATGGGAGTCTGTGTTGTTTGGGTCCATTCGCAGCCTTTATCTCTGCTGGTGTGGCCTCTTTGTTCTTGTGCCTAACATGTTAGCATTGGGGTGGCCACTGACACAGCTGATTAATATCAACTGGCTGAGTTATTATAATTTACTTGATGGGTGTTAATCTGGGATACAAAGGCCTTCACACTGTGTGCTCACTTCATATGTCCATAAAAATGCCTCTACATAGACCTCCTTACTTCCAGTCTTTCTATCTTTTCTTTCCAGGCCAGGTCAATAAACTCTTAGTCTTAGGTTCTGTCCTCCTTTTTCAAGCCCCCTCCAAGTCTTTACCACAGGTACTCCCTTGACCCCTATTGGAAGTGTGACTAGATCTGGCAGCTCCTTTGTGGTACAGATTTTTTCTTCCCTAATCAGGCCCAGTGTGGCCCAGGCTGGCTTATGCTGTGATTTAACCCTTTTTATAAACCTGGTGACCAAGAGAGGAGAAGGCAGTTTCTGATGGAGGCACCCATTATATAGTCTTCCTTCTCTTAATGATGGGGGGTTGATGACTTATGAAGTATCAGAAGGTTCAGAGATGTCTTGGAGTAAAAATCTTTCGAGGCATCTACCAAGATTTCCCATTTCATGTGTCAAAGTCTAAGATTTTTCCAACTCTGGCTCCAAATTTGATATGACAGACCTGCCTTAATTAATCATTCAACCATTGTTGAAGTTCAGTTCAGTCTAACTATTGAACCATGGATTTAATCTTCAGCTTTTTCTCTTTACCCATTGCAAGGGATGACTGCATCTTTGTAAATTACAGAAGACTCTGGCTCTCACAGTTGGTTTGTTAATTGTGTTTAGCTTTTAAAAATCTTTCTGGAAGGAATAAATACAACTTAGTAGCATACAAGTCCATTATTGCTATGTTTATCAGTCCCCTCTCCTTACATTTCAGTGCCTGAATCATTGCACTGGTCAGTATATTTCCCTCCACTGGCACATCATTCCACGTCACCACTAGTAAAAGCTTCTGTTTTGTTCCGGAAGATGTCTGTGCTCCACATACCAACCAGGATGGGGTTGGGGTTTATTGCTAACCAAGTAGTGAATGGTCTAGTCTCTAAACACCATCCTACTGCCTGCTTTCTTTGACTACTCTTAGTACCATCCGTGCTGCTGGAGTCAAGAATGCAAACACTTATGAAAGAAACGGGGCAGAAGCAAGACTGGACAGAAGACTTTGACCTGCAAAGCAAGCCTCACAACATGTTCAGCAGGCCCAACAGAGAGCTCTGGATTATCTGTTAGAGACATACTGTGTGGTAGAAATGGCTAGATCTTTGCTCATTCACTGGCTGAGGGCAACCTCAGGAGCATGATGTCGCTATCACTGCCTTGCTCAGTCACTGTCTGCGGGCCTCTCCAAGAAGAGGGTGATCTTGGCTCAACAACTGAAGCAGGCCCTGAAGGAGCTAACAGTTGTCAGCTAACCACATTCAACACAACTGGGCAGCATGTCTTTTCTTGAAAGTGATCTGAGGGTGCATCTCTGTGTCAGCCACAATATAAATAACAATTTTGTTGTATAGATATTTTAAATTGGGAGAGGGAAAGTATAAATTGAATGATGTACCAAGTCTCCACCAGTTGAAAATAAAATGCCACTATGACATAAATTTTCTGGTATAAAATTTTTAGTGGGTTAGAAATTAACAATGTAGATAAAGTTATTGTTAATTGAATATGCATAAAATACCATTAAAGTGAAAGGCAGCATAGCTTAGTGAAAAGATAGGGCATTTAGCAAGAGTTGAATAAACCTCATTTCAAATATTGGTTCTACCACCTTCTTGGTATGTGTCTTTGCCAAGTATTTATCTTTTCTGAGCATTAGCATCTTCATTTATAAAAGGGTGATGATGTTGATGATGTGATAATAATACCAGTTATGGATATTATAAGGATCAGCTATAACAACAGTAGCAATGATAAAAGCTATGGAGCCCTTGTGTGCCAGGAATTGTGTAAAACATCTTCAATGTATTCTCTCATTTAATCCTCACAACAACTTTATGAAGTAGATACTATTCTTAACCCCATTACACTGGTATGTATGACGAGGATGAGCAAACTGTAACTTAGAGAAATTAAGCCATTTCCCCAAAGTAGTAGAGCTAGTAAGTGGCAGAGGTAGGATTATATATATTTTGTGTGTGTGTTTATAATCTTTATGTTTGTTTTATTTTAGGGAATATTATATATTATATATATAACCTACACATAAAAACACAAATGTATAGATGCATATATGTGTAATATATGATACATGTTATACATCTATGTATATATGCTAAATGATATACATGTATGTATATTTATGGATTTATGTATTGTTATATATGTATTTCCATACATGTTTAAATATGTGTGTATATATACTCTGCACATGTATGAGTTTTTTTTATCTATTAAAAGTTTTGTGCTGTTTGTCTTTTCTTTATTAATGTATAGGAGATTTAAAAAAATATTCCAGGCATCGTGCCCTTTGCCAGTTATATGTGTTGCACACATATTCTCTTACTGTCTTGTTTGCTTTTTCAAGCTCTTGATGGTGTCTTATACTGAACAGCAATGCTTAATTTAATGCATTCCAATTTTTTTCTCCTTTATGATTTGTGTTAAGAAACCTTCCCAAGGTTATGGAGTTATTCTCCTATATTTACTTCAAGGAGCTTTATTGTTTTACCTTTCATATTTAGATCCACCAAGAATTGAATTTTGTATATGATGTGAGGAATGGGTCAAATTTATTATTTTCCATATTAACATCCAGTTGATTTACATCATTTATTGAAAAGGCAATCTGTTTCCCACTCCTTTGTAGTGCCATCTTTGTCATAAAGTTGTATAATAATTTGAGGGAAAACTGATATTTTTACAAAAATGAATCTGACAGTCTATGATCATTCTATCCCTTCACTTTCTAGGTCTTTTAAAATTTCTCTCAGTAATGTTTTATCATTTCCTATCTACAGATCTTACTCATCTTTTGTTAGCTATATTCCTTGATATTGATTTTTTTTGATGCTATTATAAATGGTATTTAATTTTTTTCATTTTTGAATGGTTTGTTATAACATATAGCTATACAATTAAATTTTTATATTGACTATCTAGTGACTCTGCTAAACTCCATTATTAATTCTAAAAGGCTAACATCAATTCTTTGGATTTTTTTATGGACATAATTACATTTTATGCAAATAATGACTGTCATATTTCTTACCTTCCAATTATTGCAACTTTTGCTTCTTTTTAGTATATTATTTTGATCTATTCATCTTAATCTTCTTTTATTTCTGTAAACTTTTCTAAAATCATTTCTTTAAATATGTTTAGTTGTTGTCTTCAGGTATGACAGTTATGCATATAGTGCATCTTTTTTGTTAGCTTTCTGACCCTATATTTTTCAGTCTAATCATTTTGAAGTCTGTTCATTTTGTTTTATTTTGCTTGATTTTTCTGTTCTTGTGTTACCACTACGTTTCATCCAGTGTCTATTCTCCTCTTCAGTGCTTCCAATATGGCCATCATATTTGTGAAATCTTTTTATTCAATGCCTTCTCTAAACTCTGCCAACTAAGATTTCATCACTTTGAATTGATTTGCTGTCTTCCCTGAGCATGTGTATTTTTGCTTTGTGCTTTTTTTTAATAGAAGCAATTACTTCATAAGTTTTAAAAATTCAAGATAATATTTTTGTTAACAATTTTTACCTGTTCCATGGTAGCATTGCTCTAGTGAATGTTCTTCCTATTCTTTTCTTCCTTTTTCCCTTTAGTTTCAGTATTATTCTAGTTTGCTAATGCTGCCAGAATGCAAAACACCAGAAATGGACTAGCTTTCACAAAAGGGGGTTTATTTGGTTACAAAGTTACAGTCTTAAGGCCATAAAGTGTCCAAGGTAACACATTAGCAATTGTGGTACCTTAACTGGAGATGGCCAATGGTGTTTGGAAATCCTCTGTTAGCTGGGAAGGCACGTAGCTGGTGTCTGTTCCAAAGTTCTGGTTTCAAAATGGCTTTCTCCCAGGAGTCCCTCTCTAGGCTGCAGTTCCTCCAAAATGTCACTCTTAGTTGCTCTTGGGGTGTTTGTCCTCTCTTAGCTTCTCCAGAGAAAGAGTCTACTTTCAATGGCTATCTTCAAACTGTCTCTCATCTGCAGCTACTCTCTCAGCTTCAATGTATTCTTCAAAGTGTCCCTCTTGGCTGTAGCTCCTCTTCAAAATGTCACTCTCAGCTGCACTTCAAAATGTCACTCACAGCTGCACTGAGTTCCTTCTGTTTGTCAGCTCATTTATATGGCTCCAGTGATTTAATTTAGACCCACCCTGAATGGGTGCGGTTACCTCCATGGAAATTATCCAATCAGAGTCATCATCCACAGTTGGGTGGGGCACATCTCCATGGAAACACTCAAAGAATTACAATCTAACCAACACTGATACATCTGCCCACACAAGATTACATCAAAGAAAATGGCGTTTTGGGGGACATAATACATTCAAACCAGCACAAGTATTATTACCCTTATTTGAACAAGGGTGAGTTCTTTCTGGACCAGCTACCTGATGAATGGTGGTTTGGAGAAGGGGCCAGGCCTTGTTACAAGTAATCAGGAATTACCCAAGGCTAACAGTAAAGTTTTTTTTTTTTTAAATAGTGGAATATAACATATATACATAGACGTGATAACATTCCAAGTACAATTTAACAAGTAGTTAGACAGTAAATTTCAAAGAATATTATGAGTTACTGTTCCATAGTTTCAGTTATTTCTTTAATGTGAAATGTAACATACATGCAAAAAGGTGATAATTTTCAAATTACAATTTAACAAGTAGCTATATAACAAATTTCAAAGAATGTTATGGGTTACAGCTCCACCATTTCAGTTTGTTCCTTCTAACTATTCTAATACTGTAGAAACTAAGAAAAGAAAATCATATAGACTTGGTATTCGTAATCCTTTGTTAAATTTTAACTTGTCTATTGCTATCCCTTCTTCTAGTTTAATCACTTACCCAATCTTCAGGGATGTCTAGGCAGTGACCATCCTAACTTGTTCATGTTGAAAAGGGGTGTTGACATTAAGGGGAAAGGGGACACAACTGGTTGATATTCTTGAAGAGGGTGTTGCCTCTGGGTTTTGGGACTTAGCTGGCATAGGAGCTCTCTGGAGGATTTAAGTTTCTGAAGAATAAACAGTGGGTGAAATATAGAGTTTCATATAGGGATCCAGGTATTCTTTAGGGTTTTCAGGACTACTGTTGATTTGGACTTAGCATACTGTGGCCGTTTGGAATATCTAGCTGAAGCTTGCATAGGAGTAACCTCCAGGACAGCCTCAGGACTCTATTTGAAATCTCTTAGCCACTGAAACCTTATTTTTTTTGCCTTTCTTTGCCTCGTGGTCAAAAAGGCATTCTCAACCCTTCAATGCCAGAGTCAGGTTCATTTCAAGAATCTGTTTCACACTGCCAGGGAGATTCACTCATCTGGGGTTTCCTGTCCCATGTTGGGGAAAGGTGATGAATTTATTTGCAGAGGTTGGCTTAGAGAGAGAAAATCCACATTTGAGCAACAAAAGAGGTTCTCTGGAGGTGACTCCTGGGCATAATTATAGGTGGGCTTAGCATCCACTTTACAACCATAAGTTTCACAAGAGCAAGCCTCATGAATGAGGCCTTGACTGATAAAGTAGGGGGTTCCTAATTTCACATAGTTTATGTTCTGTCCACAATAATCAATCAATATCTTACATTACCATCACTTAGTTGTGTAATCCTCATCACTCTCCATTTTAAACTATTGTCATGACCCAAAACAACCTGTATCTCTTTTCAGCCCTTAATTATTTGTCCCTAGTATTTGTGTGGTACTAGTAAGGTATTTCTATTAATTATACTCCCTAATATGCAATAGGTATATTTTTCCTATATACCCCTCTGTGTCAACTCTCTGTACCAGTGTCATACCTTAGAAGTAAATCATAGAAGCACCTATCTATACTTGTAGTGCTGATATATCCCTTTCAATCCTGTTCACCTTTAATGCAGTGCTGATACTTACAATCCCATTAACAATCATCACCCCTATTCATTCCCATACCTTTAAATTCACCCTCATTAACATGTCTGAATATATTAGGTAATCATTCCCCCTTCACTGTCCCCCTTCACTGGCTTCTGTCTTTCTCTAGGTCTCCAACATTCTACATTATAAGACATTGGTTTTATATTGTTCAGGGAGTTCATAGTAGTGGCAACAGACAATATCTCTCCTTTTGTGTCTGACTTATTTCACTCAGCATTATATCTTCAAGGTTCATCCATGTTGCCATATGTTTCAGGACCTTGTTTCTTCTTACTGCCGCACAGTATTCCATTGTCTGTATATACAACATTTTGTTTACCAACTTGTCTGTTGAAGGACACTGGGATTTTGTTTCCATCTCTTGGCAATTGTGACAATGTTGCTATGAACACTGGTCTACAAATGTCTGTTCATGTCACTGCTTTCAGATCTTCTGGGTATACACTGAGAAGTGGAATTGCCAGATCATAGATTAATTTGATATCTAGTTTTCTGAGAAACCGCCAAACTGTCTTTCACAGAAGTTGTACCATTATACATTCCCACCAGCAATGAATAAGAGTTCTAACTTCTCCACATCCTCTCTAGCATTTGTAGCTTCCTGTTTGTTTAATGGCATCCATCCTTATTGGTGTGAGATGGTATCTCATTGTACTTTTGATTTACATCTCCCTAATAGCTAGCGAAGATGAACATTTTTTCATGTGTTTTGTAGCCATTTGTATTTCCTTTTCAGAAAAAATGCCTTTTCATATCTTTTGCCCATTTTATAAATGGACTGTTTGTACTATTGTTGTTGAGTTGTAGGATTTCTTTACATATGCAGGATATCAGTCTCTGGTTAGATATATGGTTTCCAAATATTTTCTTACATTGGAGAAATGGGTTGGTTGTCTTGTCACCCTTTGACAAAGTCTTTTAAGGCACAGAAGCCTTTTGATTTTGAAGAGTTCCCATTTATCTATTTTTTCTTTTGTTGCTTGTGCTTTGGGTGTAAGGTCTAAGAAGCTACATCCTATTACTAAGTCGTGAAGATGTTTCCCTATATTATACTCTATGAGTTTTATCATGCTAACTCTTATACTGAGGTCTTTGATCCACTTTGAGTTAATTTTTGCATAGGGTGTGAGGTAGGGGTCTTCTTTCATTCTTTTGGATATGGATATTCAGTTCTCCCAGCCCCAGTTGTTGAAGAGTCATTTCTGTTCCAATTTGGTAGATTTGGGGGCCTTCTCAAAAATCAGTCAACCATAGACTGAACTCTCAATTAGATTCCATTGATCAATATGTCTATCTTTGTGCCATTTTTGACCATTGTGGCTTCACAGTAGTTTTCAAAATCTGGAAGAGTAAGTCCTCCCACTTCATTCTTCTTTTTTAGAATGCTTTTGGCAATTCAAGCCCCCTTTCCCTTCCAAATAAATTATATAACTAGCTTTTCCAAGTCTTCAAAGTAGGTTGTTGGAATTTTGATTGGAATTGCATTGAATCTGTACATCATTTTGGGTAGACTTGACATCTAAACGAAGTTTAGCCTTCCTATACATGAACACAAAATATCTTTCCACCTCTTTAGGTCCTTTTGATTTCTTTTAGTTACAATTTGTAATTTTCTGTGTAGAAGCTTTTTACATCCTTGGTTAAATTTATTCCTAGGTACTTGATTTTTTTAGTTGCTATTATGAATGCCTCTTCAGTTAGGTCATTACTAGTGTACAGGAACATTACTGACTTATTTGTTAATCTTAAGTACCATCACTCTGCTGAATTTATTATCTCAAGTAGCTGTGTCATCAATATCTCCGGATTTTCCAAATATAAGATCATATCATCTGCAAGTAATGACAGTTTTACTTCTTCCTTTGCAGTTTCGATACCTTTTATTTGTCTTGGCAAAGTTCTCTGGTTAGACCTTCTAGCATAATGTTGAATAACAGTGGTAACAGTGTGCATGTTTGTTCCCTTTCCAGTATTAGGGGGAAGGCTTTCAGTCTCTCACCGTTGAGGACTATGCTGGCTGTGGGTTTTTCGTATATGTCCTGTATCATATTGAGGAAGTTTCCTTCAGTTCCTACCTTTTGAAATGTTTTTATCAAAAAGTGATGCTGAATTTTGTCAAATGCTTTTTCGGCATCTACTGAGGTGATCATTTGATTTTTCCCTTTCAATTTGCTGCATTGATTGATTTTCTTACATTGAACCAACATTGCATGCCAGGAATGATCCCCACTTGGTTGTGGTGTATAACTCTTTTAATGTGCCTTTGGATTCAATTTGCAAAGATTTTGTTGAGAATTTTTGCATCTATATTCATTAGGGGGATTGGCCTATAGTTTTCCTTTTTTTTGTAGTATCTTTATCTGGTTTTGGTATTAGAGTGATATTAGTTTCATAAAGTGAGTTACATACTATTCCTTTTCCTTGAATTTTTAAAAAGAGTTTGAGCAGGAATGGGTCAATTCTTTTTGGAAAGTTTGGTAAAATTCCCCTGTGAAGTCATCTGGCCCTTGGCTTTTATTTGAAGGTAGATTTTTGATGACTGATTGCATCTCTTTGCTTGTGATTGTTTTGTTGAGGTCTTCTGTTTATTTTTGGGTCAGTCTAGGTTGTTCATGTGTTTCCAGGAAATTGCCCATTTCCTCTAAATTGTCTAGGTTGTTGGCATACAGTTGTTCATAGTATCTGCTTATGATTTTTTAAAAAAAATTCTTTGGGGTCAATAGTAATTACCTCACTCTCATTTCTGATTGTGTTTATTTGGGTCTTCTCTCTTTTTGACTTTGTCAGTCTAGCTAAGGATCTGTCAATATTGTTGATCTTCTCAAAGAACCAACTTTTGGTTTTATTTATTCCCGCTATTGTTTTTTTGTTCTCCAGTTCATTTATTTCTGCTTTAATCTTTGTTATTTCTCCTTTTCTACTTGCTTTAGGATTAGTTTGCTGATCATTCTCTAGCCTCTTCAGTTGTTCAGTTAGGTCTTTGGTTTTAGCACCTTCTTGCTTTTTGATGTATGCATTTAGAGCTATAAATTTCCCTCTCAGCACTGCCTTTGCTGCATCTCATAGGTTTTGATATATTGTGTTCTTGTTTGCATTTATCTTTAATGTTTACCTATTTCTCTTGAAATTCTTCTTTGTCGCACTGGTTGTTTCAGAGTATGTGGTATAGCCTCCATATATTTGTGAAAGATCTAGTTCTTTGGTGTTTGTTGATTCTAGTTGCATTACATTATGGTCACAGAATGTGCTTTGAATAATTTCAATGTTTTTAAATTTATTAAGACTTGTTTTGTGATACAGCATATGATCTATCCTGGAGAACATTTCAAGAGCTCTAGAGAAGAATGTATATCCTGGTACTTCAGGATGTAAAGATCTATATATGTCTGTTAAGTCTAATTCATTTGTCAGATTCATTTGTCAGATTGTTTAGGAGAAATTGAGAAATTTCCTTATTGGTCCTTTCTCTAGTTGCTCTATCTATAGAAGACAGTGGTTTATTGAGTTCTCCCACTATCATTGTAGAAACTTCTATTGCTCCCTTCAGTTTAGCCAATGTTTGTCTCATGTACCTTGGAGCTCCTTGATTGGGTGCATAAACATTTATGATTGTTATTTCTTCTTGATGAATTGTCCATTTTACTAATATATAGTATCCTTCTTTGTCTTTTATGATGTCTTTGCATTTAAAGTCTATTTTGTCTGATATTAGTATAGCCACCCATGTTTTCTTTTGGTTGCAGCTTGTATAAAAATTTTTTTTCATCCTTTCACTTTCAGTCTGCTTGTGTCACAGGGTCTAAGATGAGTCTCTTGTAAACAGCATATTGATGGATCATACTTTTTAATCCATTCCAACAGTCTGTATCTTTTAATTGGAGAGATTAATCCATTAACATTCAAAGTTATTACTGTGAAGGGAGTTCTTGAACCAGCCATCTTATCCTTTGGTTTTTAGTTGTCAGATCTATTTTTTCCTCTCTCTCTCTTTTTCCTTTAAGTTACCCTTACTAAAGTTCTGTGCCCTTCTCCAGACCTCTCTCTCCTTTCCTTTTTTTTTTTTTTCTCAGCTGGTAGAGTTCTCTTTAGTGTTTATTGCAGGGCAGTTTTCTTGTTAACAAATTCTATCAGCATTTGCTTTTCTGTGAAAATTTTAAAGTCTCCCTCAATTTTGAAGGAGAGCTTTGCTGGATAAAGAATCTTGGCTCACAATTTTTCTCTTTTAGAATCTTAAATATGTCATACCACTGCTTTCTCACCTCCATGTTGCCTGCTAAGTAGTCAGTGCTTAGTGTTATGTTGTTTCCCTTGTATGTGGTGAGTCACTTCTCTCTTGCTGCTTTCAGAACTTTCTCCTTCTCTTCAGCATTTGATATTCTGATCAGTTTATTTCTAGGAATGGGTGTATTTGGATTTATTATATTTAGAGTTCATTGGGCATCTTTGATTTGCATATTTATGTCATTTAGAAGGATTAGGAAATTTTCCCCAACTAAGTCTTGAAACACTCTTTCTACCCCTTTGCTCTTCTTCTGGGACACCAGTGATTCTTATATTTGTGTGCTTCATGTTTCCCATCATTTCCTTGAGATCCATTTCAAATTTTTTTATTTTTTTCACCATTTTTTCTTTTGTGTGTTTGCATTCAATTGTCTGTCCTCTAGTTCACTTATCCTTTCTTCTGCCTTTTCGAATCTGCTGTTTTGTGTCTCTAGTATATTTTAAATTTGATTCACAATATCTTTTATTTCCAAAAGATCTGCTTCTTTAAATTTACTCTTTCAAATTCTTCTTTATGCTCTTCTAGAGTTTTCTTGATGTCCTTTATGTCTTTAGCCATCTCACTGAAGTTGTTTCAGATATTTGTGTGTACTTATTTAATTAAGTGCTCCAAATTTGTGTCTATTCTGGCTTTTTAATTTGTTCATTTGGCTTTTTCTTATCTTCCTGGTTTTTCATGTTCTTTATGATTTCCTTTTGGCATTGGGGCATTGGCTTGGTGAGATTATTTTGGGAAATGGAGGATTATTTGAGCATTTTTATATAATTTGGCAGAGCTACAGCTTGCTGGAATGCACTTTCCCTGTCCTACCAGCAGATGGCATTCTTGAGTGACCTCTTACCCTCAAGCCAGCTTTTCCCTCACTTCAGCTGTATGCTAGGCAGGTTCCAAACCGGTGGGAATCCAACCAGAGCACTGACTCTCCATCTGTACTGGGGACTGCCTTCCCTGGGGGTGCAATGTGGGACCTGTGCAGTTTGGCAGGGAATCCACTCAAGGGCACACTCCAGTTCAGGTGTGCCTTGCTCTCTGCCTGCTGTGCACCCATGAGGCTCTGGGGAGAGGGAGGGGCTCCTGGTTCTCCCATGTGGTGCCCTCTATGTGAGGATATATTTTTTTTTCCATTACTGGCACAGTCTTCTCTGTATGTGCATTAGACTAAGTGAATTAATAGTGTTATTCATATTTGCATTATCTTTACTCCTTTTAAACTATTTCTTCTACCAATTACTTAAAGTATGTTAAAATCTTACACTATGACCCAAATTTTTAGTTCTTTGTGTTTCTGTCAATTTTTACCTATTAGTAGCCATACTATTGATAAAAACTAATTTAGAATTGATGTAGCTTCTTTGAAAAATGAACCTTTTCTCATTATGAAATTATCCTGTTTATTTCTAGTGATGCTTCTTGCCCTAAAGTCTAATTTTTTGATCATAATATTGCTATATATATCTAATTCTCACTGATTAGCAACTGTCTGGAATATCTTTTTCCATTCTGCAACTTTCAACCTTTCTATATCCTTATGTTTTATGTGTGTCTGGTAAGAAGTGCTGTGGACAAAATACAGCAGGATAGAGTTCTATGAAGTAGTGGTGGGTGAAGCATTCAGTTTTAAATAGGTATATCAGAGAAGACTTCACTGAGAAGACCTCCTCATTAGGCAACAACTTAAAGAAAGAAACTTGGGTAGGAATATTCCAGATTGAGGAAAAAGCAAAGGGAATGGCTGTAGGGTAGGAACATTCCTGATGGATTCAACTAGCATGGTTGGGTAGGAGTGAACAAGGGTATGTAATAGGTGTTGAGGTCAGAGAGTAAAAGGGAACAAATCTTTTATTCTACTTTTATGAGTTTTTACACTAAATGGGTTAGGGAGCCATTACAGGGTTGTGAGCAGGTCGCAAAGATGGCAGAAGGGAAGAGAGTTTGTAGATCACTGCATTTAAACATTTGAGAGAAAGGGTAGCTCTAGAAAAGGTAAGCATGTTCACATTCATGATATACTGTATTTTGATGATAGAGTCACAGGACATGCCAATCAACTTGATATGGGTCTGGGAGAAAGGATAGATTCAAGGAATACTGCAAAGTTTTAAGCTTATGCCACTAGATGCTTGATGTTTCTATTATCTTAGATGGGGAATACTGAAGATGGAGCAGGTTTTAGGAGGAAACCAAGAGTTCCATCCTGGACATATAAATACATGAGTTTACTTTATTTAAAAATGTAAATCTAGTGCTGTCATCAACATGGTGACATAAAACATCCCCTGAAAAAACCTTCCCAAAGATTCAGTGAATAAAAGGAAGAATCCCATTTGCTTTGAATTCTGGAGGAAGGTAGAGACTGGAGAAGGACTCCACAAACACTGAATTGAAGAAAAGTAAAAATATCAGGTAGGAAGCTTCTGTCCCAGATTGCCGGTCCTCTTCCTCCTGCCTCACTCAGGTACTGCGCAGCTTGGGAGCTGTTCAGAGTTAGCCGTCTGGTTCCCTCCCACTTCCCACCAGGGATGCAGATTACAAAGCCACTAACAGCAGCAATTTAGAACCTCCTGAATATCCAGGCACACAGGGAACTAAGTCCACAGAGTCCTAAGGTGGAACAGAAGCCACTGAATACATAATACATCAACAAAAGACTTGCCCTACAAGAATGACTAAAAGGAATTCTGCAGGTTGAAAGTAAAAGACAGGAGAGAGTGGCTTGGAGTAGTGTGAAAAAAAAAAAGATGATCATCAATAAGGGTAACTAAAAAGAAAAATGCAAAACCCTATAGTACTGTATCCTCAATATACAATTCTACTTTCTAATTACTGTAAGAGTGAGAATCCAATTGAATAAGGAAATGGCATACTTCCTGATAATGGACATGCAAAATATAAAGTGGTAAAGTGGGGGCAAAGGCAACATAAAGAGAGGCAACAGAAGGATATGGGAGCAGAGAACATGTATGCTATTGAAGTTAAGTTGGCATCTTGTCAGATTAGTGGTTATAGAAGTGGGTTTGTAATTCAAACCCAGGTTAACCACAAAGAATATATTTAAAAATATATACAGAAACAGAAATGAGAAAGGGATCAGTCAGATCCATCATAAAGGAAGAACTATACAGGAAAAGAGGTTACAATAAAAGAAAAGAGAGACATACACAAAAACAGATAGGACCTATAAAAACCAAAGGACCACATAGCTGAAGTATGTACAGCCTTTATACAGTAATAACACTGAATGTTAATGGATTAAATACCCAATCAAAAGACATGATTGGCAGAATGGATAAGAAAGCATGATCCAACTAGATATTGTTTAAAGGAGACTTACCTTAGACCCAAAGACACAAATAGGTTGAAAGTGAAAGAATGACAAAAGATATTCTGTAGAAAGAGTAACCAAAAAAGAGCTGTGGGGTTGCTATGCTAATATTGGACAAAACAGACTTGAAGTCAAAAGCTGTTACAACAGACAAAGAAGAACACTATATATTAATAAATGGAGCAATCCTCCAAGAAGAAATAACATTCATAAATATTTAGGCACCTAACCCTAGTGCTCCAAAATGCATGAGGCTAACACTAGCAACACTGAAGGGAGAAATAGACATCTATACAATAGTAGTTGGAGACTTCAATACACCACTGTCATCAACAGATAGAACATCTAGACAGAAGATTGATAAGGAAACAAAGAACTTGGATAATATAATAAACAAACTAGACCTAACATACATATATAGAATATTACATCCCTAAACAGAAGGATATACATTCTTCTCAAGTGCACATGGAACTTTCCCTAGAGCAGACCACATGTTTGGTAGTGAAACAAGCCTTGATAAATTTAACAAGGTTGAAATTATACAAAGCAACTTCGTGACTATAATGGAATGAAGCTGGTAATTAATAATAGGCAGAGAACTGGAAAATCCACAAATATATGGAAGTTAAATAATACACTCTGAAACAATCAATGGGTCAAAGAAGAATTTGCAAGAGAAATCAGTAAATATCTTGAGGAAAATGAAAATAAGAACACAGCATATCAAAACTTATGGGATGCAGTGAAGGCTTTACTAAGAGGGAAATGTACAGCCCCAAATTCCTATATTAAAAAAAGAAGAAAGTGCTAAAAAGACCTAACTGCATATCTGGAGGAACTAGAAAAAGAACAGCAAACTAATCCCAAAGCAAGCAGAAGGAAAGAAATAACAAAGATTAGAGGAGATATTAATTAAACTGAGAATAAAGAATCAACAGAGAAGATTAACAGAGAAGAGTTGGTCCTTTGAAAAGATCAGTAAAATTGAAAAGCCCTTAACTAGGCTGATGAAGAAAAAGAGAAGATGCAAATAAAATCAGAAATGAGAGGGGGGACATTCTTAGTGACCCCAACAAAATTAAAAGGACCATAAGAGGTTCTATGAACAATTGTATGCCAACAGATTAGACAACCTTGGTGAAATGAACAGATTCCTACAAACACACAAGCAACCTACACTGACTTTACAATAAATATACCTCAATAGACTCTTTACTTGTAAACAGACTGAACGAGTCATCAAAAACCTCCCAAGAAAGAAAAGCTCAGGACCAGATGGCTTCACAGTTGAATTCTATCAGTCATTCCAAGAAGAATTAATACCAATCCTTCTCAAACTCTTCCAAAGAGTTGAAGGGGAGGGGACACTCCCTGACTCATTCCATATGGCAAACATCACACTAATACGAAAGCCAGACAGAGACACTACAAGAAAGGAAACTTACAGACCCATTTCTCTTATGACATAGATGCAAAAATTCTCTACAAAATACTTGCAAACTGAATCCAACAGCATATTAAAAGATTTAAACACCATGATCAAGTGGGTTTTAACCCAGGTATGCAATGGTGGTACAACACAAGAAAATCAATTAGTGTAATACATCACAATAACAAAACAAAGGGAAAACACCTGTATGATCACCTCCATTGACACAGACAAAGCATTTGACAAAACCCAGCATACTTTCTTGATGAAAACACTTAGATAAATAGGAATATAAGGAACTTTCCTCAACATGAAAAGAGGGATATATGAAAAACACAGGGCTAACATCAAAAGTCAATGGTGAAAGACTGAAAGCTTTCCCTCTAAGGTCTGGAACAAGACAAGAATGCCTACTGTCACCAGTTATTCAACATTGTACTGGAAGTTGTAGCCAGAGCAGTTAGACAAGAAAAAGAAACAAAAAGTCATCCAAATTGGAATGGAAGAAATAAAACTTTCATTATTTGCAGATGACATGATCCTATGTAGAGAAAGTATTGAAACATCTACAATGAAGCTACTAGATTAATAATATAATTTAGCGAAGAGGAAGAGTATAAGATCAACACGCAAAAATCAGTAGTGCTTCTTTATAGTAGTAACGAGTAATCTGAAGAGGAAATCAAGAGAAAAATTCTATTTTTAATAGCAACTAAAAAAGTAAAATATCTAGGAATAAGTTTGACCAAGGATGTAAAGGACTTGAACATAGAAAACTACAAAATATTGCTAAAAGAAATAAAAGAAGACCTAAATAAATGGAAGGACATTGCATGTTCATGGATTGGAAGACTAAATATCATTAAGATGTCAGTTCTGCCCAAATTGATATACAGATTCAACACAATCTCAATCAAAATTCCAATGTCCAACTTTCCAGAAAGAGAAAAGCCAATCATCAAATTTATTTGGAAAGGTAAGGAGTCCCGAATAACTAAAAACATCTTGAAAAAGAATGAAGTTGGAGGACTCAAACTTACTGACTTTAAAGCATTTTACAAACTACAGTGGTCAAAACAGCATGGTACTGGCATAAAGATAGATATACTGACCAATGGAATCAAATTGAATGCTCAGAAGTAGATCCTGTCATCTACAGACAATTGTTCCTTGACAAGGCAGTCAAGTCAACTCAACTGGAAGAGAGTAGCCACTTCAATAAATGGTGCTTGGAGAACTGGATATCCATATCCAAAAGAATGAAACCCATTTCTTACACCTTATACAAAAACTAACTCAAAATGGATCAACTACCTAAACATTAGAACCAAGAACATAAGACTTTTAGAAGAAAATTTAGGGAAATATCTTAAAGATCTTGTGATAGGAAGTGTTTTCCAAGACCCTACACGCAACATGCAAGCAGTGAGAGAAGAAATAGATAAATGGGATCTCCTCAAAATTGAACACTTTGTTAGAAAAGACTTTGTTAGAAAAGTAAAACTGCAGACCAATGGTAGACAATATTTGGAAACCACATATCAGATAAGGGTTTAATATCCAGAATAAAGAAAGAGATTCTATAACTCAACAGAAAACACAAACAACCCAATTAAAAAATGGGCAAAAGACATGGATAGACACTTTTCTGAAGAGGAAATACAAATGGCTCAAAAACATGTGAAAAGATGCTCAACTTCACTGGCTATTAGGGAAATGCAAATCAGAACCACAATGAGATACCATCTCACACCTATTAGAATGGTCATTATCAAAAAACAAAAAAACAAAAAACCCCAGAAAATTACAAGTTCTGGAGAGGATGTGGAGAAAGAGGCACAGTTATTCCCTGTTGGTGGGAATGTAGAATGGTGCAACCACTCTGGAAGGCAGTGTGGTGGTTCCTCAGGAATCGCAGTGTAAAACTGCTGTATGATCCAATAATACCATTACTAGGTATATATTCGGAGGAATTGAAGGCAGGGACACGAAAGGACATTTGCACATCGATGTCTATAGCGGCATTATTCACGATTGTCAAGAGATGGAAACAGCCCATATGCACATCAATGGATGAGTGGATAAACAAACTGTGGTACAGATAGAATATTGCATAGCTGAAAGACAGAATAAAGTAAAAAGGCATATAAGAATATGGATGAACCTTGAGGACATTATGTTGAGCAAAATTAATCAGAAACAAAAGGACAAATACTGTATGGTCTCACTAATATGAACTAACATTAATCAGCAAACTTTGAGAGCTAAAGTTGAGAACATGGGTTTTCTGGAGATAGACAGAGAGTAGAGATTGGGCATTTAAGCTGAAGGAGTAAAGAATATTCAACTGGATTGACTGTAAAGATCCTGAAATGGATAGCAGAATACTACCCGATGGAGTATGGTTGAAAGGAGATAGCTAGAGGCATGTATGGCACCAGAAGGAAAGATAGAAGATAAGGACTGGGACTGGATAACCTAGTGAAACTTAGAGTGGACCATGATGGTGATTAAATTTAAAATATAAGAATGTTTTTACACGAAGAAGAACAAATGAATGTCAACATTGCAAAGTGGTGAAAATGGGATGGCATATGGAAAAAGAAAATCCAAGCAAATTAGAGTCTGTAGTTAACTGTAACATTATAACATACTACCATGAAGTATAACAAAGGCAATATACAAAAGCTAAATGTCAATAAAGGTGGATATAATGGAGGAGTATGGGATTCTTTGTGTCATTGCTGTTTTTCTCCTTTTTATTTATTTTTTACTCTTCACTTTTCTCCTCTTTTTTCTTTGCAGAAGAAATGGAAATGTCCTCATATAGATTGTAGTGGTGAATGCATATCTATGTGCTTATACCAGGAATCATTAATTGTTTACTTAGGATGTACTCATATGGTGTGTGAATAAAACTGTTTAAAAAATGAACAGAAAGAGATAAGTGCTGGAGAAAATGTGGAGAGAGAGATGTACCTATTCACTGTTGGTAAGGAAGTAGAATGGTGCAGCCCATCTGGAGGGCAGTGTGGTATCCCACAGGAGGCTAAGTATAGGGTTGCTATATGATCCTGAAATGCTGTTATTAGGTCTATACCTGGAAGAACTGAAAGGAGGGATATGAACAGACATTTGCACATGGGTGTTTATGGTGGCAATATTCATGATTTGCAATGGCTGGACGTGCCCTAAGGATATATCAACAGGTGAACTTAAGAGTGAACTGTGGTGTACACATATAATGGGTGTGTGCAAGAAGGAAAGAAGTTGTGAGACATGCAACTAGGTGAATGAACCTTGAAGACTGTATGTTGAGTGAAATAAGCCAGAAATGAAAAGACAAATATTATGCCTCACTAAAATGGTCTAAGTATAATGTATAAACTCTGAGAATTGAATTCAAGAGCATAGGTTATCAGGGATAGGCTTACTGTAAAGGTTTCTAGATTGTAAGTTCTTATAGCAATCACATCTATTCCTCAGTTGTTTCAGTTATTTCTAAATTCTGAGATGATGAGCTCTTTGTGTATAATGTGGTCATTCCCTGGAACTTTGGGTAACCGTGTGACACCTGAGACTCAGAGCTAGAGTTCTACAGCTATGATAGTCAGCATTACCCCCTACAGCAACAGTTGAAAAGCTGAAAAACAGATCAGAGTTCAATTAAAGATATGTATGAAGTTGAGCTGGTTAGGACTAAGGCAAATCAGACTGAAGGGTAAAGGATGATATTGACTGTATTTTAAAACCCTCAACTTCTGTGTTAGACCAAGGAAGAGAGGTTTATTTGGTGCAAAATTTATATTTTCTGTAGCACACTATCTAATTTAACTTCTATGGTCAGTTTATTCAAACACCATAATCACATGGAATCTTTTAGGGAGTGAGATCTTGTTGATTTGTACGGATAGTGTGATGCCCCGATACATCCCTGAGTAATCTGGGCAGAGAATAAAAAAGCATTTGCAAAACCCCTGGAGGGACTGGGGAAAAATGTGGAAATATTAAACTTCCCCATCTGGGGAATTACTAATATTCTCACAAGCATTGGGGACTACCAATTTAATAGGCCAAGCCCTCGATCTTGAGGCTTGCCCTTAAGAAATGTATTCCTGCAAAGGAGAAGCTAAGTCTATGTATAATTATGCCTAAAATTCACCCCCAAAGATCCTTTTTTTTGCACAGACATAGCCTCTTTCTCTAAGCCAACTCTGCAGGTATACTCACTGCCATCCCCCCTACATGGGACATGACTTCCAGGGGTATAAATCTTCCTAGCAATGTGGGATGTGACTCCCAGGATGAGGCTAGCCCTGGCATCATGGGATTGAGAAAGCCTTCTTGAGCCAAAAGGGGGAAGAGAAATGAAGCAAAATAATGTTTCAGTGGCTGAGAGATTTCAAATAGAGTTGAGAGGTCATTCTGGAGATTATTCTTATGCATTATATAGATATCCCTTTTTGGTTGTTAGTGTATTAGAATAGCTAGAAGGAAATATCTGAAACTGTTGAACTGTAATCCAGTAACTTTGATTCTTGAAGATGATTGTATAACTGTATAGCTTTTACACAATTTACTGTGTAATTGTAAAAACCTTGCAATGATACTCCCTTTATCCAGTGTATGGACAGATGAGTAAGAAAATAAGGACAAAGAATAAATAAATAATGGGGGGGGGTATAAGGGGTATGGGATGTTTTGGGTGTTCTTTTTTATTTTTATTCTTATTTTAATTTTTTGGAGTAATGAAAAATGTTCAGAAATTGATTTTGGTGATGAATGTACAACTATATGATGATACCATGAACCATTTATTGTATAGTTTGGATGCTTATCTGGTATATGAATATACCTCAATAAAATTGCATTAAAACAGCATTTTATTGGCACAAGGATAGACATATTGACCAATGGAATTGAATTGAGAGTTCATAATAGAACCTCACATCTATGCCCAACTGATTTTTCACAAGACTGCAAAGTCCACTCAACTGGGAAAGAATAGTCTCTTCAACAAATGGTGCTGGGAGAATTGGATATCCATATGCAAAAGAATGAAAGAGGACCCCTATTTCACACCATATACAAAAATTGACTCAAAATGGATCAAAGACCTAAATATAAGAACCAGGAATACAAAACTCCTAGCAGAAAATGTAGGGAAGCATCTTTAGGATCTTGTGTTGGGCAATGGTTCCTCTGACTTGACACTGAAAGCTCAAGGAACAAAAGAAAAATAAATAAATGGGACCTCTTCAAAATTAAAAACTTTTTGGCATCAAAAGACTTTGTCATGAAAGTGAAAAGACAACCTACTCAATGGGAGAAAATATTTGGAAACCACACATTTGATAAGGATCACAACCCAAATATATAAAGAAGTCCTACAACTCAACAATAAAAAGACAAACAAACCAATTTAAAAATGGGCAAAAGACTTGAATAAACATTTCTCCAAAGATTATATACAAATGGCTATAAAGCACATGAAGAGATATTTAGCATCACTAGCTACAGGAAATGTAAATCAAAACCATAACGAGATATTTCATATCCACTAGAATGGCTATTATTAAAAACACTAAAAAGTACAAATGTTGGGAATAGAAACATTCATTGCTGGTGGGAATATAAAATCATGCAGCCACTGTGGATGATAGCTTGGCAGTTGCTCAGGAAGCTTTATTTAGAATTACTCCATGACCCAGCCATGACACCACTAGGTATTTACGCTGAAGAATTGAAAGTAGGGACTCAAACAGATATTTGCACACTGATGTTCATAGAGGCATTATTCACAATTGCCAAAAGATGGAGGCAACCCTAGGATCCCTAGTACCCATCAACAGTTGAATAGATAAACAAAATGTGGTGTATACCTATAATGAAATATTATTCAGCCATAAAAACTTACGAAGTCCTGATGTATGTGACCACATGGATGAACCTTGAGAACATTATGCTGAGTGAAACAAGCCAGACACAAAAGGACAAGTACTCTATGATCTCACTTATATGAGCTAATTATAAAAAGTAAACTTATAGAGTTAGAACCTAGAATATAGGTTACTAGGTGACAGACAGGCATGAAGAGAAAGGGAGTGGATGCATAATTTGTACAGAATTTCTATTTAGATTCTTTGTAAAGGTTTAGTGATGTGGTGGTGGTAGCACATTATTTTGAGTGCTATTAACAGTATAGAATAATATAGGTGAATGTGCTTATAAGGGGAAACCTTAGGTTGTATATGTTACTAGAATAAAAATTAAAAGATAGACAAAATGAAACAAAACAAAAAGATAAAATAACTAAATAACAAAATAACTAACTAAATAAAATTAAAAGATAAAACATAGGACTGTGTAACACAGTGTACCCTATTGTAGATGGTGGACTATAGTTAATAGTACAAATATAAGAATGTTCTTTCATGAATTATAACAAATGTACAACACTAATACAAGGTGTTAATAATAGGGTGGTACATGGGAAAAATATACCTCATGCAAACTACGGACAATAGTTAATACTATTTTAATAACCTTTCACCAATTGCAACACAGGAAACTACTGTTAAAAAATAGTACAATTTAAATACCATAATTACATGGAACTTTGAATAGGAAGTGAGACCTGGTAGGTTTGTACAGGTTAGTGTGAAATTGAACACATCCCAAAGTAATCTGGGCAGAGAATAAAAATATAGGTGCAGGGCTTCCCTGAGGAGCTGGTGGAAAATGAGGAAGTGTTGGACTTCCTCACCTGGATTGTTGCTCATATTCTCACAACCATTGAGGTCTGGCAGTTTGGTATACCAAGCCCTCTTTCTTGGGGCTTGCCCTTACAGAACTCGTTACTGCAAAGGAGAGGCTAAACCTACAATAATTGTGCCTAAGAGTCTCCCCCTGAGTACTTGTTTGTTGCTCAGATGTGTCTCTCTCTCTCCTGCTAACCCAACTTGGCAGGTGAACTCACTGCCCTCCCCCCTACGTGGGACCTGACTCCCAGAGGTGTAAATCTTCCTGGCAACATGGCACATGACTACCGGGGATGAATCTGGACCCGACATTGTGGATTGAGAACATCTTCTTGACCAAAAGGGTGATGTGAAATGAAACAAAATAAAGTTTCAGTGGCTGAGAGATTCCAAATGGAGTCGAAAGGTCACTCTGGTGGGCACTCTTACACACTATATAGAGAGCCCTTTTTAGGTTTTAATGTTACTGGAATAGCTAGAAGTAAATACCTGAAACTATCAAACTGCAACCCAGTAGCCTTGACTCTAGAAGACGATTGTATAACAATGTAGCTTACAAGGGGTGACATGATTGTGAAAGCCTTGTGGATCACATTCCCTTTATCCAGTGTATGGATGGATGAGTAGAAAAATGGGGACAAAAACTAAATGAAAAATATAGTGGGAGGGAGGGGATGATTTGGGTGTTCTTTTTTACTTTTATTTTTTATTCTTATTTTTACTTTTTCTGGTGCAAGAAAAATGTTCAGAAAAATAGATTGGGGTGATGAATGCACAACTACATGATAGTATTGTGAACAGTTGATTGTACACCAGGGATGACTGTATGATATATGAATATACCTCAATAAAACAGAATTAAAAAAAAGTACAATTTAAAGAGTGCTATCATTAAATATAACAAATGCTCCACACCAATGCAATGTGTTGGTGGTCAGGTGATATACGGGAATCCTATATTTTATGCATGACTGTTCTATAAACCAACAACCTCTGAACTAAAATCGTTTAACAAAGTTTTTCTGATTTACTTTAAAATCATAAAAGAAAAATGAACTTTTAGGTTAAAGAAAATGTTTAATGTATAATATTAATATTAATATTAGTCTTCATATCAGCACAGTCATAAAGTATACATTTAATTTTCTTATCAAGGAAAGGGCCCATGAATGCAAAAGTGTGCTTAGGCCTACACAAAAAATGTCTTTTTTACTTCCTTCTTAATGTAAGAGATATTTTAGAATATTTTAAAACTTCCAAGACTTTAGTTTTCTTTTTCTTTTTTGTTTGCTGTTTTGCAGTTCTATTGCAGAGAATGTTGTCTGTATAAATCCCAAGTATTTCTAATTTACAGATTTCTCTGTGACAATGTATATAATCATTTTTATAAATGTCCCATAGATATTTTGGGAGAAAAATGTACAGTTATCAGGGTAAAAGTATTCTTCCTGTCTCAAATTTACTCTTCCAATACTACTGATAAATCAAAAATTTATTATGCAAATCTTCTCATTTGCATTTCTTTGTTGTCTATTTGTTCTGTCATGCTTCGAATAAGGTGTGCTAAATATCCACATTCGTTTATTGTTTCTTAAGTGTTGGTTTTATTTATTTCACTTTTTCTTTTGTAAAATGCTTTGAACCTCCTGCCTAGATTGTGCATTCATAAAATCTCTCTTTCCTCAAATAATACTTTCAGCTATGAATTATATTTTGATATTAATATTAGTAAATTTTTTTATCTATTTACCATGTGTCTGAAATAATTTTATAAACTTTTAATTGAAGTCTAATATACATATATGAAAGTATACAGAACATGACTGCAAAGTTTGATGACTTCTTGCAAAGTGCAATCACTGATGTTAACCTCAAAGACATCAGTATGACATGAGCCCCCACGGGGTTGATGCTGTTCCTCTTATGGGGTAGCAATCACGAATAGCAGATATTATGAAGCATTTCCTATCCCCAGGTCACGGGACTGGTTTATAAGTGGGCGTGTAATCCCATCATGGCAAATGATATGAGAGATGTCCTTGGATTGGATACTGTGATAAAAACAGTTTTCAGGATAACTGGTGTATTTCCCACAAGACAAATTAGAGAGGATATATCCCTAAGTTTTGATGCCAGCCTTATTGTTGCCAGGAGGGAAGCACTTTGCTGAGACTGGAACCTACTTTAGGAAAGCACAGAAGAAAAACAGAGGAAAGGGAATTGAGGTCCTGTCCACATCATCCAAATTCCAGATAAAGCCTGGTCTGCAGATTCATTTATCCCTACGCTCGGCTGGGACTGAGCCAATAAGTCTCATTAATTGCTTAAACCAGTTTAAACTGATCAGTTCCCTGATTTCATATCTACACTGAGAGGTTGACAACATGATTTTACAGAGAAAGTAATAGACTCATATACATTGAATGATTTGCTCGAAGTCATACATTTAGTCCAGATCTTTTGACGTGAATATAAAAACTTCTATCAATGAAGTTAACTGTAATGACTTTTTCAGCTAGAAAAAAATAAACACTTCTTGGGTGAGGTGGCATCTAAGCTCTCTACGAATAGGCTTCCATCTATTTGCTTTAACTTGTTTCCCACCATTGCATGAACTGCCCATTCCACCCAACCAAATGCTCTGAACTCTAGGCAACCTACTTTTGCTCAATCCCTTACACCCTCCTTCCCTTCTCTGCTTTCCCTATTTGCTAATAGTTACTTAGCCTTTGCTTCACCACCCACTGGTAGATGTCATGGGGGAATTGACTCTCTTGTGTGAAGAGATGCCTACTCCCTGTAGAAATATGGAGTCATGCTCCAAGTTTGTGCTATTGAGCTTTCACACCTAAGGGGCCAAGTTCAAGCTTCTTTATAATACAAAAATATGGGGAAGTCTGTATAAAATGATGGAAAATTCTCTCAGGAGGGCTTCTGCAGGTAATATAATATTGAGGTTATATTACCTCAATGCCAAACAATGGTATCAAATTATGCACTGAATAACTGAGTCGTATTTATCAGATGGTGGTTTTTGAATAGTGGTAAAATGTCTGATATAATAGAATGAAAATCAAGAGATAGAGTCAAAAGGTAAGTGGGTTTTCCATTTACAGTTCTCCTCACTGATCGTTGGAAAAGCTCTTAAAGTGATGCCTCAGTTCTCAGGAATCATTAGGCACAAATGAAACATTCAAATCGTAGATTCTTAAGTTTCAATGACAGCCAACTTTTTTGTTTTCATAGAATAGTTTGGGCAATAAATAGAGCTGGAATTATGCATGCACTAATCATCAAATCTTAGAAGTTTGTAACTGGGAAGGAACTTGGTATAGAGTTCAACCCCTACCTTTATCAATTAGAAGGGTGAAACCTAAGGAGGGAAGTGGTCTTCCAAAGCATTACATGCCAATGACTTTCTGAGACAGTGTTTGGGTCTTCTGAGGTGTAGGGGTAAGATGGAGCAATTATGGTCAGTTGCTCTTTACCAAATCATGAATGCATAATTTGGTTTTGTTTCATAACATGCTTTTAATCAGTCCTATGAAAGTTTTCTATTTTTCATATGACACTCTAAATTTTCTAATTTTTAAAACCTATTTTTTTTTCTTTATTAGAGAAGTTATGGGTTTACAGAGCAATCATGCATAAAATACAGAATTCCTATACACCACCCAGTACCAACTCCTTTCATTGGTCTGAAACATTTGTTACAAGTGACAACAGCACATTTTTATAATTGTACTATTAATTACTCCATGCAAACCTATCTAGTTTTAAATGTCTGGAACTGAATACACGTTATTCCTTTTTTTTTTTCAATTAGAAATGTGTTATATATTTTGATCCTGCAGAGTCTATTTTACTAATTTTAGAAGATTGTTTTTTGACATCAAAATACAATGAGATAGTTATTAGAAGAATTTGATCTCAATATATGACTATGATCAAACTTACGAGTATATCAATTTGCCTTCTGCTGAACTCAAGGCAACATTATATGTCATCAGCTAGGTGGGTCCTTTCAACTTCCTAAAATTCCTCATGTCACATGGTAAAATTGTGCTTGTTTTCAAAGCATCACACAGGGGCCACCAAGCCTCCATTCTAGTGTCAGGTGTCCTCAACTAACTATTGATTGAGCAAGTCAGCCTTTCTTCTTATGTCTTCCACCCATGACCTCCTGTAATTATGCTTGTTTACCTTCTCTCCCCCTTCAGAAATAATCTTTCCCTCTTGAAAATTTCTAAAGCCCTCATTACTGCTCCTGTTTCCCAGTGGTGTTTTGTACTGGTTTTATTTCTTGCAGACACTGCATTTCTTAAAAACAGATTTAAGTGGATTTTCCTAATTTTTATATTCATTTATTCAACCAACATTGGCTTAAATCTATTATGGGTCAGAAACTGTTATAGACAGTGTGAATAGAGCAAAGAACAAAAGAAAATCCTTGTCCTCTTGAGCTTATATTCTCATAGGAGAGTTAGATTATATATATATATATATTTTCTCTATGTTCTTTATGTATAGGGTCAATTGAGAAAAAAGGAGAGCAAAGTATAAGAGGTAGAACTTAGAAAGTGCTGGATTAGGGAGTAGGGGGTGTTATTTTATGTAGTGTGATCAGAGAAGACCTCTGTTGAGTTCAGGGCTCATGTATATGTGAGAATGCAGAGCCTTGAAATGGTAAGTGCTCAGTCAGTGTTTGTGGAATAGTTAGTAATTACATCAATTTATTGATGAGACAGGGACTGTTTGTATGTGGGAGAGAGAGAGAAAGGGAGAGAGAGACAGTGACAGAGAGAGACAGTGAGAGAGACTTAAGTTACATGTCACATGTTCACAATGACCACAAAGTGGGCATTTTCTTAAGTTCTGAAAGCACTTTGGTAACAACATGATCATAAGCATGGGTGATGAAGAACTGGCCCCAGAAATTTCCCACCCAGGCAAATCTGATTATAAACAGCTAGGTTCAGCCTGGGCAGAAATAAAAAAACTGGACAATCATGAGATCACCTAAGATAGGCATATATATATATACAATTTAATCCCATTTGTGTGTTTCGGCCGAGTTTTGTCACATTTTACCAACTAGCATACAGGAATTTTGAATGTAATCGAATATTTATAAGAAATATATATCAACTTCATTCTAATTGAATCATTAGGGTTTTACAACGATGTCTTATTCCATTTGTCTACTTATTAACACTTTAGTTTTTGGTATCTTAAATTCCATATTCATATAAAATTGAGAGAAATTGAAGATTATCACAGCAATGATATATGAATGGAGCATAAATTATAAAATATACATGTTTTCTTCAAGAATATGTTTAATTTTAAACTACAGAGAGTGGAAGTTGCTACCGAATTCTGCTATTATTTTGTACTTTTCAGATACGATTTCTGAACCAGAATTCTTCACTTCTCTCTTCATATTTGAGAGATTTACTATTCCAAGTTATTAGTCCTTCTCAAAATTGCCAACCTGAAGTTCTGTCAGGTTGGGCTTAACATTGCATCTTCTGCCAAGAATTCCTGGTGTGAATTCAGACTTGGACTCTCAGCTATTGGATTGTGATTTCATAATTTATATACTATGTCCATAAAAACAAAATATTCTCCACTACTGAAATGAAAAGGCAAAATCAAAGCACTGTTGTTGAATTCGTGCTCTTGGGCTTTTCTAACTTTCCTGAACTCCAAGAGCAGCTCTTTGGGGTTTTCCTGGTTATTTATCTGGTGACCCTGATGGGAAATGCCATCATTATAGCCATCATCTCCCTGGACCAGAACCTTCACATCCCCATGTACCTGTTCCTCCAGAACTTATCTGTGGTAGATGTGAGTTTCAGTGCAGTCATTATGCCTGAGATGCTGGTGGTCCTCTCTACTGAGAAAACTACCATTTCTTTTGTGGGCTGTTTTGCACAGATGTATTTCATTCTCTTTTTTGGTGGGACTGAATGTTTTCTCCTGGGGGCAATGGCTTATGACCGATTTTCTGCTATCTGCCATCCTCTGAGCTACCCAATGATTATGAACAAAAGTGTTTTTATGAAATTAGTCCTATTTTCATGGGCCTTAGGTTTCATGTTGGCTACTGTGCAGACCACATGGGTATTTACTTTTCCCTTTTGTGGCCCCAATGAAATTAATCATATCTCATGTGAAACTCCAGCAGTACTAGAGCTTGCATGTGCAGACATCTTTGTGTTTGAAATCTATGCATTCACAGGCACCATTTTAATTATTGTGTTTCCTTTCTTGTTGATACTGTTGTCCTACATTCGAGTTCTCTTTGCCATCCTGAAGATGCCATCAACTAGTGGCAGGCAAAAGGTCTTTTCCACCTGTGCCTCTCATCTCACATCTGTTACCCTCTTCTACGGCACAGCCAGTATGACTTATTTACAACCCAAATCTGGCTACTCCCCAGAAACCAAGAAACTGATGTCACTGGCCTACTCCTTGCTTACACCCCTGCTGAATCCACTGATCTATAGCTTGAGAAACAGCGAGATGAAAAGAGCTTTGATGAAATTATGGCGAAGAAAAATGGTTTTACACACAGTCTGACTGTGTTGAAAAGCCATGTGATATTGGGTCACTGCCCAACTGTACTCTTTTAAAATTTAATAAACGAAAATAGCTTACATGTCTACTATGAGTATGTTTAAATGTTGAGTTCTCCAAGTTTGATAACATATCAGGGATCAGGGTGTGCCAGTTTGAATGTATTATGTCCCCCAGAAAAAGCCATATTCTTTGATGCAATCTTGTGGGGCAGACAGAATAGTGGGGATTAAGTTGGAACGTTTGAATTAGGTTGTTTGCATCGAGATGCGCCCCCCCCCCCCAACTGTAGATGATAACTGATGGGATATTTCCATGGAGGCGTGGCCCCATCCATTCAGGGTGGGCCTTGATCAGTGGAGCCATATAAACATGGTAACTAAAAGAAATGGAACTCAGTGCAGCTGTGAGTGACGTTTTGAAGAGGTGCAAGCTTGCTAGATAGGAACGTCCTGGGAGAAAGCCATTTTGAAACCAGAACTTTGGAGCAGACGCCAGCCACGTGCCTTCCCAGCTAACAGAGGTTTTCCAGATGCCATTGGCCATCCTCCAGTGAAGGTACCTGATTACTGATGTGTTACCTTGGACACTTTATGGCCTTAAGCCTGTAACTGTGTAGCCAAATAAACCCCCTTTTTATAAAAGCCAATCCATCTCTGGTGTTTTGCATTCTGCAGCATTAGCAAACTAAAACACAAGGGTATCACTTTCTTTAAATAATATACTGTTGTCATTTGTTTTTCATAGATACCTAATTCCTCATAACATATGATACAACAGTTTATCCATCATTCCTTTACTATGTACAGCCTATTCACTGGATTGTTGTCATTGAGAAAATGCTTAATAAACACCTAGTTACATATGTTCATATCTACTGATGCTTTTATTACTGTATGATAGGTTCTTCAAACTGGACTGATAGGTAAAAGAGTATGCACTTATAAATGTCAATAGTGATGGCAGAATTACTTTTCCAAATGATTTTCACTACTTCAGACTGACCCTAAGGCCTATTCTGCTTCACAAGTTGGGTAGAGCTTCAGGAGACTACTTAGTAAGTAGAAAGAAGAGATTTCACTTCTGGAGTGAAAATCTGTTCCATGAATGAATAAAAAATATAACTGTGTATTGGGGGGAACAAACTGATTCTAGTTCCTGGACTCACACAGATTATCACCCAACACTGGTCTTTTCTTGTATTGTGCCAAATACTTATCCAGTGTTGGTGACCAGAAAACAACATGGGAGCTTTCCTGGAATCTCACTAGATAGATAGCTGGCTTTCTTACTTGTAGACCACTGTTTTTGGAGGCTTCTGTCAGATTATCTCCCTTCGTAAATCAAAAATGCCTTCAAACACTGCATAAACAATGAGTAATTCTTTTTTCTTTTTCTGTTAAAAAACAAATGTGCTTAACTAATTGTTCCGGTCATTGAGGAATTTATAGTTTCTTGGATGACATTAGACTTTGGATGATCACTAAATTCAGATCCTTTCCTATTCCATTGTTCTTTTTGATAAATAAAAGCCTGAACTGGCAAGATATATTTATGGAATTACAATAAAGAATCAGGTCACATTAATTCTAAATGTGTTTCTGGGTGCACATATTTGTGTATTTATGTGTATGCTGGGAATTCACTGATTTGTGTTATTATTTGAGGAGACAGAAACTATTATTTGTAAATTTGGCCATAGTTTTAAATTTTTATGTGATTGTGATGAATAGAAATTACTACTATAATTATTCATATTAATACACATATAGCCTTTTCTGTCATTTTCTTATGGTGGTTTTGGTTGCAGTCACTATGGTACATGCTGCTATTTGTTTAGTTTATGCTGAATATTTCCTTTTCTTTACTAAAGGAACCCCAGTTTTCTAAAGTACAGCTATATATCCAGCTAAACAGCCCATTTCCCATTTTCTCCTATAAACAAGGGTGGCCTGTGACACAGTTCTGACCAATGACATATAGATGGACATCCTGGATGTGGCCTTGGTGAAAAGTCTCTAAAAGAGGGTCACTTAACTAACAGGGACTTTCACTCTTTGCCCTTACCTGTCCTTCTGCCTGAAAGGAGCCTTGATGCTAGAGGTGGAACAGCTACCTTGCAACCAAAAGTTACAAGCATGACAAAGCAAAGCCATGTGCTAAAGATGGCTGAGTGGAAAGTGAGAAGGAGGCTGGGTCTATGATGGCATTGTAACATCCCTCTCCTGCCAATTTCTTTACTTATTGTTACTTGAGTAAAACAAACTCTGTCTTTGTTTACTCCACTATTTGGCAGCTTTTCTATTTGTCATGGGTTAAGGTATGTTCAAGTGCTAACTCCTGGTTCCGTGAATGTGACCTCATTTGGAAATAGGGTCTTTGAAGGTGTGATTAAAGATATTTCCTCATCCAGTATGACGAGTGGCCTTATAAGAAGAGATTTGTTTACAGCACAGACAGACACTGGGAAGAAGGCCATTTGAAGGTGGAAGACACAGAGATTGGAGTGATACATCTACAAGTCGAGGAACAGCAAGTATTGCCAGCAAACACCAGAATCCAGGAGAGGTAAGGGAAGGATTCTCTCCTAGATTTCAGATGGAGCATGGCCCTGACAACACCTTGATTTTGTACTGCTAGCTTTCAGGACTTTGAGACAATACATTTCTGTGGTTTTAAGTCACAAAGTTAGTCATGCTTTGTTTTGTTGGCCCTAGAAAACTAAGACACCGTTACGGCAAACCCAGTACAGACTGATATTGGCACCAAAGGATACAAATTTGTGAAAACTTCCATACAATTAATAATTTGACCTTTTAACCCACAATGTACTTAAGCTAAATGTTAGAAAAAATTAAATAATGTTTTCCTGTTTAGATATGAAAAAGAGATCATGGAACTCTAACACTTGCGGTCATGAATGAAGTTTAACAAAAAGAACACCCTATTTTTTTCTTCCAGAAAATTCAGCAAATAGCAACCAGTATTATAGACAGATTTAGAAGTATTATAGTCTCCCCCAACAAAGACACATGAAATGCAGCTGACTGACTTTCAAGCAAACTTGAAATAGAAAGCTAGACCATATATATTTACCTTCATTTCAAATATAAAAGTTAATACTATTTCTTCTATCAGAAAGTAATATATGCTTCTTCTAGAAAATATGCAGAAGAGAAAAAATGCCACCTCAAATTCTACCACATAAAGAGGCACATCATTCACATTCTGTTGAGTTCCTTTACAAGTATTTTTTTCTATGCAGGTATTTGCTGTTTTTTTTAAATAACTTGGATAATGGGACTTCTTCAAATTATATTTTATTTCTTATACAAATTAATATCTTATGCATAATTTATGTTATCACAAAAATTTCAAAACATAAATTTTCACCAGGGGATGAAAAACAATTTATTTGCCTATTGCTTCTTTTTGATGTTTAAGTTGTTTTAAAATTTGCCACTATAAAAATTGCTGCTATTACATATGCAAATTCTTTTTGGTCCTATATTTAAAATTATTTCCTTTAGGCTGGATTTCAGAAAAGGAATTATTGGATCAAAGATTTTGAACATTGTTTAGGCTCTTGACACATATTATCAAATTGGCAATAAGGAAGGTTATACTGGTTGACTTACTCCACCCCTATCCTAGAATGCCTGTTTTAATGCTGGTGATCCAGTATTATTTACTTTTGAGGAAAATGTTGCTAATTGTATATTTTTAAATGTGGTACACTATATTACTTTGTTATTTATTTTAAATTACTTTAAATCTTTTTTTGATAATTTTAATTACAAAAGTAATAACTGATCATTGTAAAATTTTACATAAGTACAAAAGTGTCTAAAAGAGCAATGTCTTTCCTTAGCACCAGCTTCCTATGCAAACAAGAGCCTAAACAATGATCCAGTAATTGCTTTTCTGAGACTCTGGCCTCAAGAAATATAACAAAAGGAAGTACTTTTAATAATGTGAGAGGTACCCATCCAGGTGATTTTTCAATGAATATTACAACTACAAGGACATATATCTTGTCCTTTATAAAAATGAGAGCATATTACATTGTTATATAACTTGCTGTTTTGACTTAACAACAGATCATGGACATCGATGTCATGACATATAGATCTAAGTCACCCTGTTTTACTGGCACAGAGTATTCCATAGTAATAATGTACTGTAATTTATTTAACAATTTCCCTATTGATAGATATTATTAAGATTTATTTTACTTTTTTACCATTACAAATGATATTTTAAAAATCCTTGTGTATGTATTTTGTATATTTGCATGGATTTTTTTTTTTGATGAATAGATTCCTGTAAGGAATCTAAAGTTATGTGTATTAAAAATTCCGATAGAAATAGCAAACATGACTCCAAACAAACCTATACAATTCATATGCCCATCAATAATTTCAGAGACAGGTTGTGTTCAAATATCTTTGCCAGTGTTGGATATTATCTTTAAAAAATTTGGACTTTGGATTGCAGAAAAATATAATCTCATTACTGTTTGAATTTTCATTTATTTTATTGTTTATATGCATTTTTCCTTCTGTGAACTATCTATTTTACACCATTTGCCCATTTTTCTTTGAAGTTCTTTGTCTTTTCTTTATGGCTTTGTAGGTTTTCCTTCCATGTTATGGATATACAGAGTTTTTTTAAAAATAAATATTTTGTACAAGTTCATATTCTGTTATTTTGTTTATAGTACTTTTACTATATATATGATTTTATTTTTAAGTGCTCAAACTGATCATTCTCTTCCTTTATGGTTTTTGGATTAATGTCAGGCTTAGAAAAGCTATCCCTTTCCAATATTGTAAACTATTTTCCCATATTTATTAAGAAAATTAGAACTTGAATAATTTATCTGCAGTTTATTTTTGTACGTTATGAGACTTACTTTAATATTTCATCCAATTGACAGCTAACTATTATTTGTAATTTATTAAATAAGCCATTATTTCCCCACTAATTCTATCCTTATATTCTAAATTCATATAAATATCAGAGTTGCAGAATTATCTTACCCCACAACTTGAATTACAGGGAAATATCATTTTTATATTTAGTCTGTCAATGATCTGTACTCCCCAAACTTCTCATGTCAGCAGTGAAAAAATCCTTAAATATCCAATCATGTTTAGACTTAATCTAATCTGATATTTTGAATAGTTATTGATACAAAAGGTCTCTACTTCAGATAAAAACGCCAATTCTCTCAAAAAGCCTCCTTGGCTTCCAGTTTCTCTCCAAAAGATGGTATCACAATATTGGTGGGGTGAATAAACACCCTTATATCTTTGCCTTTCTCTTGATTTCCTTGTGAATGACAGATAGTTGGATTTTACTGTTTAAAAGTAGCCCAAGAACCCTTGTCTTTTATGACAGAATTTTACTGTTTCTTGTGCCCTGTTATCCATCGATATGCTTGTTTTTATACTCACAAAATGAATGGATGCTTTTTCTTTATTATCTTTCTTTGTGATTCTTTTCTCCTTTTGGATGTTGCCTGGATTGATCTACTTTGCCATATTTTTTGGGCCATTAGTGGTTTGGAAATTTTACATATTATTTCTCGTCTCATAGTAGTACTTCCCAAAATGTTTCTCAACATGGCCCAGAGAAACTAATAATATTCATATGGCACATAGTGGTAAATGAGAAGAAAGTTCGGGGCATCAATAAAGTAAAAAAATATATTTTTAATATTATATAATTATAGGAAAAGTTAACAAATATTAGATAACACATTTAATATTAAATACATATATTTCTAATAAAATATTTTCAAAATTTGGATTAAGAATTTGAGTTTGCTTCCCTGAATATAATTTTCTCATATGCTTTAAAGCTTGAAATACTTACATGTGATTCCTGATGATGATATTTTAGGGATGATCTCTTCACATTTTTTGATGATAACCATCACTGAAAAACTATTCTCACAAACAATTTTAAAAATTTAACCTTTTCTTTTCCTTCATCGACAAGTGTAATGTTGCAATTTAATTGATAATGTGAATGAATTTGAAAAACCATTTCAATTTTTTTTCTCATCAAGTATTTCAAAATGATAATGAAGTCCTATTCTGCAAAATACACATGCAAAGTAAGAGCAATTACTCACAGGTTGCTGAGATGCAAATGAACAGGAGGATATGTGAGGACAGGAAAGCTGGGCCACTATCTGGAGTTGTGTCCAACAGATTCATGGGCCCCACCCCAGAGAATCTAATTTACTGAGTCTGGCCCAGGGCCCAAGAATTTGCATCTCTATCAAGCTCTCAGATCTTGCCTGTGCCTGGCATATGATAATCACTCAACAAATGTTGAGTGGGAAGTACCATTATGAGAAGAGAAATAATAAGTAACATTTACAAATCACTAGTGACCCAAAAAATGTGGTAAAGAAAGAAAAGTAGATCAATCCAGGCAATGGCCAAAAAGAGAAAAGAATCACAAAGAAACAGAATAAACAAAAGACATCCATTCATTTCTCTATGAAATTCCTCCAAATTTGCTTTTAGCAAGTTTTTATGTTTTGTCCCCAACTATCATTGCCAGGTTTTGTGAAAATAATCTGAAATTTTAGTGAGACTGTAATTAATTTTTTCTATCATACTTCTTTTATTAGAACAACCTTTCATTTACTCTAGCATCAGATATTATGACCACATGACTAAAATTATTTTTAAACTTAACTATAAGGTTAAGAGTTAAAAGAAAAGCTTTTAACACAATTTTGGATTCACAGTTTTACTTAGCCATTAATGAATTGGGTTTCACCCCATTCGGAAAGTAGAAGGGAGCTCTGCTGAGAGAGTAGAAAGGGGAAGCCCACATAGGGTATATGCGGAAGCAATTGAGAAAATGTTCTGATTGGCTGACATTAAGTTTCCACTTTACATGTAAAATGGGTGGCGGGGGCGGGGTGCTGGTGGTGGTTAAAAAATGTAGAGGGGAGAAGTATACATTTTTGAGTATGGTATGTTTGTGCATTCTGATAAGCTCCCTCTACTGAAGCAAAACAAGTTTTATCATCAGCAACCCTGTAGGGTGTGTTCCATTTTTCTTGGAAAACCCCTGCAGGTCGATTGCTTTTGTCTTCCGGAAAAGCCCTTCCCGGCAATGTTCAATGCAGGTGGCCATTTTATTTTACTTAACGCTGATTTAATACTTTACCACACTTCCTTTTTATCTTACTTCTTCATTTCTTTTGAAATTTGTTTTTCTAGATAAAATTTTATTTGGCTGCAGCCCTTCATGGAGCGATTCTTTTCAAACATGCTATGTAATTGATGTATATTTTGCATCTTACATGCCTAAAAAGGTTTTCCTTTTGCCCTTCCATATGCATGACAATTTGGTTTGGATTATAATTCCAGAGTTTCAAAAATTATGCTTCAAGGAACTCTATATATTATTTCACGGTTTTCTAGACCCACTGTAGCAAAGATATATGCTTCCATTTTGGCTCTCCCTTTTTCGGAGTCTTTTCCTTCCTTTTTAAACTTGATATTTCTGAGACAAATTTCACCAGGTTTCCTACCCTCTTCCTTGTCTTTCCTCTGTACCTCTTTCTTCCTCCTGCTTCCTTCCTTCTCTCTTACTCCTTTCCTCTCTTCCTTCTTTCCTTAATCTTCTTATGAAAATTTCCTCAGTGGGTTTGTTCACCATAAAAACCTCAGCTGAGAGTAGTTTAATTTTTTCCCTATTAGTTGTTCCATTACTCCTACCAGAACTCCTATGAATATTGCATCTACCAGATCAGTTCTCCGTGTATCTTTCCTTTTTCATTATAATTTTCATTTAAATTTTGTATTTTTGTTTTGAATCCCCAAAGAATTCTTTCTGTGAATTTTTGAATTCATCCTTTGGTATTCAGTATTATCTATTTTGTCACTTTCTTTCTCCAATTATCTTTTTTTTCTTTAAACAGCTTTATTTGTGCCTCATACAATCCATCTTAAGTAAACAATCAATGATTCCCAGTATAATCACATAGTTATGCATTTATCACCACAATCCATATGAGGAAATATCCGTTTCTTCCACAATGAAAGAGGAAGAGGAGAAAAAAAAAAGAATAAAAAATGATAGAAGAAAAAAATAAAATAAAATACAATGAAAAGGTCATGCAACAACACCAAGAATCCCATACCACTCCTTTATATCCCTCTCTTGTAGACATTTAGCTTTGGTATATTGCCTTTGTTACAATTAATGAAAGCATCTTACAATGTTACCATTAACTATAGACTCTAGTTTGCACTGATTGTGTTTTTCCCCTATACCATCCAGCTTTCAACACTTTGCAAAGCTGATATTCATTTGTTCTCCCTCATGTAATTTATTAGTACACTTAATCACCGTAATTGACCACTCTAGGTTTCACTAAATTATACAATCCCAGTCTTGATCTTCTATCTTTGTTTTTGATATCATACATGCCCCTAGCCTTCCTCTTTCATCTATACTCATAGTCATCTTTGTTCAGAGTACTTTCAATATTGTGCTACCATCACACAGTATTGTGGTATCTATTTCTGGATCTATACAATCAATCCTGTTGAACATTCTGTACTCCTTCAGTATCAGATGCCTGATCTCTACCCTCTTTTTATCTCCTGATAACCTGTGTTCTCAACTTAAACTTTCCAGGTTTACTCATTAATGTTAGTTCATATTAGTGAGACCACACACTATTTGTCCTTTTGTTTCTGGCTAATTTCATTCAATGTAATGTCTACTGTCTATCAGTTTGTCTTTTGGATTTTAGATGTCATATTTTATTTTTATTTTTTTCTCTATTTTTATCCTTACTGATAGTTTTCATTTCTACACTCTTCTCCAAACCTATCTCTCCTGTCTTTTCCTATACACCTGTAGCGCTCCCTTTAGTATTTCTTGTAGAGTGGGTATCTTGTTCACAAACTCTGTCTGTTTGTCTGAGAATATTTTAAACTCTCCCTCATTTGTGAAGGACAGTTTTGTCAGATATAGAATTCTCGGAAGGCAGTTTTTCTGTTTCAGTATCTTAAATATGTCATACCACTACCTCCTCACCTCCATGGTTTCTGCTGAGAAATCTGCAGTCTTATCGAGCTTCCCTTGTATGTGCTTTCTCTTGCTGCTTTCAGAAATCTGTCTTTGTCTTTGACATTTGATAATCTGATTATTAAGTGTCTTGGCATACGTCTATTCAGATATATTCTGTTTGGGATGCACTGTGCTTCTTGGATCTGTAATTTTATATCTTTCATAAGAGATCAGAAAATTTCAGTGGTTATTTCCTCTATTATTGTTTCTGCCCATTTTCCTTTCTCTTCTTCTGGGATACCCAAGACATATATATTCATCCACTTCATGTCAGTCAGTTTGCTGAGATGCTGCTTATATTTTCCCATTCTTTTCCCTATCTGTTCTTTTGTGTGTAGGATTTCAGGTGTCCTGTTCTCTAGTTCATGAATCCTTTCTTCTGCCTCTACAGTTCTGCTGTTTTATTTCTCCATTGTGTTTTTCATCTCATTTATTAAGCCGTTCATTCCCATAAGTTCTGCTATTTAATTTTTCAAGTTTATGAAGTTTTCAAGTTTATGGAGACACCCAGTGTCTTCTTTATATCCTTCATCTCTTTTGCCACATTTTCCTTCAGCTCATTAATTTGATTTAGATGATTTGTCTGAACATCTTTAATTAATTGTTTCAGGTTCTGTATCTCATTTGAAGTGTAAGTATGTTCCTTTGACTGGGCCATATCTTCATTTTTCCTAGTATGACTCCTAATTTTCTGTTGTCTAGGCATCTGGTTTCCTTGATTCCACCAATCAGATTTTCCCAGACCAGATGGGCCCAGGTCTCAAGAGCAGGGTATAATCAAAATCAAGTTTCCCTGAGGATGAGACCCAGAGGTTGTCAGACTTTCCTGTGAGGCCTTTAGACTTTGTGCTTTTCCTATCCTGTCCAGCAGGTGGTGCTTGTCAGTCTGCAGCTCCCTGCTGGTGTAAAGAGTTCAGTGTCTTTAATTCTCAGTGGACCCTATCCTGGCCAGGGGCTGAGGGTGTCAGAAGCCAAGCTTAAGTTGTTTCTGTTTTTTTTCCTTCTCTTCTAGGTCCTGGGGTCTGAATTTTTTGAAGGAGCCACTTGAGCTGGGCCTCACTCCCCTTTTCTTAGGGAAGATTCACCCTTTAGGGAATTATCTCTTGCACTTGAATTCCTCTTTTGTCCATCTGACTCTCTTAACTCCACCCTTGCCTGAGTTAGTGCTGACAACTGAAGATGTGTGAGGCTTTCTCTAATGAGCTACTTAGAATGGGAGAAAAAAAAAAAGAAAGAAATCCTCAGCTCCCCCGTTTCACCAGTCAACTGGAGTTGGTACCCAGTTCTCTGTGCCCCTTTTCTTGGGACACAGACATTTTCCAGTATTCTGAGCTCAGCAGACTCCAAAAGCCTCTGCTTTTATTTATTTATTATTTTTTTCCATCAGCCCTGCCTCCTCTCTGCTGGGAGAGACCTCAGGGTTTCTTTTCTGCTTGCTCCAGGTTTATCTGTGCTCATAGATTGTATTCAGTAGTCCAAATTTGTTAGTTAAAACAGCAGTTGGAGCTTGGTTGAGATACTTTCCCTTGCTCTTAGAAAACTGCTTCTTTTTTCCACAGGGAAGTGTTCCAATTCAGCCTGCCATGCCAGTGGGGGAGGGGTGCCAGCTCTGCAGTTTAGGGAACTTTACCTACAGTTCTGTGCTCTGATCTCAGCCATTACACCCATTATAGACTGGTGTATGCTGTGTGCCCAATCACAGATGTCCCCTCACAGTTGTTCCAGACTATTTACTAGTTGTTCCTCACTATTTACTAGTTGCTCTAGAGGACTAACTAAATTCCACACCTTTCTATGTTGCCATCCTGCCCTTCCTCATCCTCCAATTATCTTTTGTGACCATTTAAAAATTCTTCTTTGTTGTTTTGGGATTGATCCCTTTCCTTGAGAATAAGCTCTTTAAAAAAAAAAAAATAGAAAGAAAATCAAGTCTCTCCGAGTTTTCTTCTGTTTCCTACATTTGGTCTGTTTCTGGGTAGGAACATTTGCTCTAGTTCTTACATTGGTACTATTTTTTAGAGCTGCTGATTCTACTCATGTATCCAGTGTTCTAAATTATAAAGTCTGTTCCACCATAGACACTATTTTTCCTCGAAACTTTTCATTATTTTAAAAAAGACATAAAATTATTGCTTCAATGGTAAAAGAATGTTTTTAGAGGTGTAATGTATAATTATTAAAGCAAAATGTCACAAAGCAAATCTACCATGTGATTACATGTAGAATTTCTTTTCTTACACCACTGGTGCTATTATTTCTGTTTTTTTTTCACAGACTTATTACTTTTATTATCCAGCAAACAAAAACCCAGTGAGGAAAGGAGCTGTGTTGCCCAATAGTCTTCCACTTTTCTCTATATATAACTAACAGTGGACCTTGTAATGCAAACCATGTTCACTAGTTGATTGTGTTATACTCAGTGTACGTTATTAAAAATTCACACCTTAGGAGAAATGACCACATCAAAGATTTTCAGAACAGTAATTTTTCACTTTTTATGGGGCACAGATTTCTTTGAGAATCTGCTTACTGCTATTGATACATTCTTCAGAAAAAGGCATGTGCATTCCCTAAATTTTGGCATATCAATTCAGGGGTTCCTTGATCCTCTGAAGCCTATCTAGGTACCCAGCTTAAGTCCTCTAGTTCAGTTGATCTGTATTTGTTAGTTGAGCAGTTTCTGTCTGGTTGTTGTTTAAGTCCCTTCTTTCTTTTATTGTCCTGAACCAAGGGTGTGTAGGTATTTTGAGAGGGAGTTTGGAGAAGTTGCTGAGAGATGATTGGGGGTCAATTTCCCTCCCTGCCCTTAATGGCAGTGAATGGGTGACATTTAGGTATAAGGGTTGTTTCTTTCTGGGTGTGCTGGTGAGCAGATAAAGTACAGACAGGAATCTTCCCTACATCACCACTTCCTATCCAAAGCAGGCCTTGTGGGTAACAGTGCCATCTCACTTTTAGCCCAGCCTGTGCCACATGAAGCCTGGGGCAAAGGGCTGCAGCCAGCTTCCTCATGGAAGGAGCCTCTTGGGTTTCTGAAGTCTCTCAGTTTGATCACTGCCAACATGTCACAGGCCTGTCCTTTCCTTTGCTTAGTTACATAGTATCTGTGACTGGGCAGGGTTGGAGGGATAAAGAGATATAGTACACTGGAGGCTAAGGATTTAAGGAGGCATTGCTGCTGTTAATTATTTTCTCTGTTTATTGTGGCAAATTTAATTTTATCTGATACTACTGCATTCATTAGTAGCCTGCTGAGACAAAGATGCCACTTTATACCTAGTAATGGTATTTGTCAGATCACATGGCAATTCTATACTTACCTTCCTGAGTAACCAACATGCTGCCTTCCAGAGTGGCTGCACCATTCTACATTCCCACCAGCAGTGAATAGATGTACCTATTTCTCCACATCCTCTCCAGCACTTGTAGTTTTCTCTCTGGGAAAGTGTCTATCCATGTCTTTTGCCCATTTTTAAATTGGTTTGTCTTTTTGTAGTTGAGTTGTAGAATTTCTTTGTATATTCTGGATATTAAATGCTTATCAAATATGTGTTTTCTGAATGTTTTCTCCCATTGATTAGACTGTTTTTTAATTTTCTTGACAAAGTCCTTTGATGTGCAAAAGTATTCAATTTTGAGAAGATCCCATTTATTTCTTCTTTCCTTGCTTGTGATTTGGGTGTAAGGTCTAGGAAACCACCTCCTACTGCAAGCTCTTTAAGATATTTCCCTACATTTTCTTCTAAGAGTTTTATGAACTTAGCTCTATGTTTAGGTCTTTGATCTATTTTGAGTTAGTTTTTGTATAAGGTGTGGGATAGGGGTCCTCTTTCATTCTTTTGGATGTGGATATCCAGTTCTCCAAGCACCATTTGTTGAAGAGGCTTTTCTGTCCCAGTTGAGTAGACTGCCCACCTTGTCAAATATCGATTGTCTGTAGATGAGAGGGTCTATTTCTGAACTCTCAATTTGATTCCATTGGTTGGTATATCTATCTTTATATCAGCAACATGCTGTTTTGATCTCTGTAGCTTTGTAATATGCTTTAAAGTCAGGAAACATGAGACCTCCAACTTCATTTTTTGTTCTCAAGATGTTTTTAGCTATTCAGGGCACTCTGCCCATCCAAATTAATTCTGATTATTGGTTTTTCTTTTTCTGCAAAGTAAGTTGTTGGGATTTTGATTGGTGTTGTGTTGAATCTATAAATCATTTTAGAGAGAACTGACATCTTAACTATATTTAGTCTTCCAATCCATGAACATGGTATGTCCTTCGATTTATTTAGTCTTCCTTGATTTCTTTTAACACTGTATTATAGTTTTCTGTATATAGTTTCTTTACATCCTTGGTTAAATTTATTCCTAGATATTTGATACTTTTGGTTGATATTGTAAATGAAACATTTTTCTTGATTTCCTCCTCAGATTGCTCATTACTAGTGTATAGAAACACTACTGATTTTTGCATGTTGATCTTGTATCCTGCCATTTTGCTGAACTCACTTATTTGCTGTAGTAGCTTTGTCATAGATTTTTCAGGACTTTCCACATATAGGATAATGTCATCTGAAGACAGTGTAAGTTCTACTTCTTTCCAAATTGGATGCCTTTTATTTCTTTTTATTATGTATTTGTTCTACCTAGATCTTCCAGTACAATGTTGAATAATAATGGTGACAGTGGGCATCCTTGTCTTAGAGGGAAAGTTTCAGTATTTCCCTATTGAGTATCATGTTAGCTGTGGGCTTTTCATATATGCCTTTTATCATGTTGAGGCAGTTTCCTTCTTTTCCTATCTTTTGAAGTGTTTTTACAAGAAAGGATATAGATTTTTTAAAAAATTTTTCCTTGCAATTTATTGAGATATAGTCACATACCATACAATCATGAAAAGGGCACAATTAATTATTCCCAGGATCATGATATAGTTGTGCATTCATCATCACAGTCAATATTTGAAAATTTTCATTACTCTAAAAAAACAAAAGTAAAAATAAAACTAAAAATAAAACTAAAAAGAACACTCAAAACAACTCATCCCCCACATGCACCCCTATTATTCATTTACTTTTTTGTCCCAATTTTTCTACTCACCTGTCCATACACTGGATAAAGGGGGTGTGAGACACAAGGTTTTCTACAATCACAGTCACACTGTATAAGTTATACAGTTATACACTCTTCTCAAGAATCAAGGCTACTGGGTTGCAGGTCAACTGTTTCAGGCATTTCCTTCTAACTATTCTAATACACTAAAAACTAAAATGGGATATCTATACAATGCATAAGAATAACCTCCAGAGTGACCTCTTGACTCCATTTGAAATCTCTCAGCCTCTGAAATTTTACTTTGTTTCATTTCTCTTCCCCGCTTTGGTCAAGAAGGCTTTCTCAATCCCATGATGCTAGGTCCAGACTCATCCCTGGGAGTCATGTCCCACACTGCCAGGGAGATTTATACCCCTGGGAGTCATGTCTCATGTAGGGGGAAGGGCAGTGAGTCCACCTGCCAAGTTGGCTTAGAGAGAGAGGCCACATCTGAACAACAAAAGAGGTTCTCTAAGGGTGACTCTTAGGCACTATTATAAGTAGGCTTAGCCTCTCCTTTAGGATGCAGAATTTTGTCATATGCCTTTACTGAGTCAATTAAGATGATCATGTGGTTTTCCCTCTTTGAATAGTTGATGAGGTGTATTATATTAATTGATTTTCTTGTATCAAACCACCTTTGCATACCTGTAATAGAACCCACTTGGTCATGGTGTATAATTCTTTTAATGCATTGCTAGATTGGATTTGCAAGTACTTTGTTGAGGATTTTTGCATCTATATTCATTAGAGAGATTGGTCTGTACTTGTCTTTTCTTGTAGTATCTTTCTCAGGCTTTGGTATTAGGGTGATGTTGGCTTCACAGAATGAGTTAGGTAGCTTTCACTCTCCTCAATTTTTTGGAAGAGTTTGAGCAATATTTGTACTAGCTCTTCCTGGAACTAGGTGAAATTCACCTATGAAGTCTTCTGGTTCTGGACTTTCTTTCGTGGGAGTTTTTTGATGACTGATTAAATCTCTTTACTTTTGATTAGTTTGTTGATGTCTTCTATTCCTTTAAAGTCAGTGTTGATTGTTTATGTGCTTCTAGGAAGTTGTCCATTAAATCTAAGTTGTTTAGTTTGTTGGCATACAGTTGCTCACAGTATCCCTTTACCTCTTATTTCTGCAGGGTGAGTAGTAATGTCCCCCCTCCCATTTCTGATTTTATTTATTTGCATTCTCTCTCTTTTTTTCTTTGTTAGTCTAGCTAACAGTTCACCAATTTTATTGATTTTCTCCAAGAACCTACTTGTGGTTTTGTTGATTCTCTATTGTTTTTTTGTTCTCAGTTTCATTTATTTCTGCTCTAATCTTTGTTATTTCTTTCCTTCTGTTAATTTTGGGATTAGTTTGTTGTTCTTTTTCTAGTTCCTTCAGGTGTGCAGTTAAGTCCTTGATTTTAGCTCTTCCTTTTTAATACAGGCATTTAGGGCAGTTAATTTCTTTCTAAGTACTGCCTTCACTGCATACCATAAGTTTTGACATGTCATATTCTGATTTTCATTAGCTCAAGATATTTACTGATTTATCTTGTAATTTCTTCTTTGACCCACTGAATGTTTAAGTATATATTTGTGAATTTTTCCAGTCCTCTGCTTGTTATTGATTTCCAGCTTCATTCCATTATGATCCTAGAAAGTGTTTTGTATCATTTCAATCTTTTTAAATTTATTGAGACTTACTTTGTGACCCAACATGTGGTCTATCCTGCAGAATGTTCCATGAGCACTTGAGAAGAATGTATATCCTGCTGTTGTGGGGTGCAATATTCTGTAAATATCTGTTAAGTGTAGTTCATTTATCATATTATTCAAGATCTCTGTTTTGTTATTGATCCTCTGTCTAGATGGTCTTAGCATTGATGAGAGGTGGTGTATTGAAGCCTCCAACTATTATTGCAGAGGTATCTATTTCTCCCTTCATGTTGTCAGTGTTTGCCTCATGTATTTTGAGGCACCCTGGTTAGGTGCATAAATATTTATGATTATTATTTTGTCTTGATGTATTTCCCCTTTTATTAACACATAGTGTCCTTATTTGTCTCTTTTATCTGTTTTACGTTTAAAGTCTGTTTTGTCTGATATTAGTATAGCTACTCCAGTTATTTTCTGGTTGCCATTTGCATGGAATATCTTTTTCCAACCTTTTGCTTTCAACCTATTTGTGTCCTTGGGTCTAAAGTAAGTCTCTTGTTGAAGCATATAGATGGATCCTGTTTTTTAACCCATTCTGCCAGTCTATGACTTTTGATTGGGAGTTTAATCCATCAACACTCAATGTTATTACTGTAAAGGCAGTACATTCTTCAATCATCTTGTCTTTTGGATTTTATATGTCATATCTTATTTTTTTCTCTCTTTTCACCCTTTTAGTTACCTCTACTGATAATCATTTCTACACTCTCCTCCAAACCTTTGTCTCCTGTTTTTTAGAATCAGCCTGTAAAAACAACTACACTTTTAATTGAACTTCTCAATCTGATTAATGATTGTATCTGCATGAAAGGTTCTTTCAAAGAAATGTCTTTTATCCAATTATAGAATGAAATTCACAATTAAATAATTTTCTTGTAAGGTTTATACAGTTTCCATCATGAGCATTAAAACACTCTACTTACATTCTTAAAGGTTACATTACTTTAGGGTTTTAGATAGGTGTGGTTTGTTGAAGTGACATCTGTTAAGCAAAATAAAATGGCCATCTGCATTGGATTTTGCTGGGAATAATTCCTTTCCAAGAATGGATTTTTCTAGAAGACAAAACCAATTCACATCAGGTGCTTTCCAAGAAAATGGAACACACACTAAAAAAATGCAGTTGAGCACATCTAGTGATAAAATAGTTTCAGTCCAGTAGAGATAATTTATCAGATTGGACAAGCATACCATACCAATCAACGTATATCTGCTCTCACTTTGTAAGACCCTTCTATGTAATAAGAATCTTTAACATCAGACGGTCATTGTAAACCCCCTCACACTTGTAAATTCTCTAAATAAATGACTTATAAGCAGTTGTGACCAGATGGCTATGGAGACTCTCATTTTAATTTTGGTTTGAGAACTCCCTGCTCAGAAACAGTTTTTCTCCTCTCAACAAACCCTTTTAGTGCTTTAATTTATCTGTGGTACATTGTTTCTTTTAACACATCTCTCCTGAGGATTCTTACTGTGAGTAGGAAGTTGGGTCAGTTGAAGTTCTGAAAGTTTTTTTGGAGAGTCTCAACTCCTTTTTTTTTTTTTTTTTAACCAAACATCACTAACTATTATTAAGTTTTTAATTTTAATGGCTGACTAGAGCAATTATTTTCAAGAAGAATAAATAAATGGAATTTTTAAAAAAAGTATTTGCACAACTGAGAATGTAGTTCTGTTGCCTTCTCACATGTGACAATGTTTTATATGATCGCCTTTAATCATGATCATTTTTCCTCAAAAACCTGAAAATATTGTGTCATTTTGTTCTGATACTCAGTGTTAAAAAGAAGGATGCTATCCTCATTATTCCTGTATTTGTGTAGTAGATATTTGTTAGACATGACCTTAACATTCAAACAAAAATATCCACACTTTTTGTTTGGGAATTTATTCCCTCTGTCCCCAACATACTCTCAGTTCAGATGCTTGGGGGCTCATGACTTATGCTTGCCAACCACTGTAACTGGCTCAAGGATGGCACAAGATGCAACCAGAGTCCATGAAATGCTAGGAGCCTATTTCACCACCACTCCCCCCCTCCCAGAGATTCTATAAATAGAGTTTTGTTCTTTTCTGCTGGACTTGATTGAGAGAGGATCTAAGGCCTAATGTTGCCAGAGCCCTTTTATAATCACAAGAGCAAAACATGTCAAATGGAGCTAGCACGTGATGAATCAGAGTTGATAATTAGAAAAGACAGGATATACAAACGGACAATGGTCAGACTATTGATTATAGAACTTTGGCCCACAACCTTTGAACAATCAACCCAGAATGGCCAGGACTTGACCGTCAGTTTTCCTGTATTTTGTCAATGGCTGCCAGTTTCCTTTTTTTTGTGTGCCTTCCCAACTCCCCCTTTCTCTCCCCTTCTCCCTGCCAACTCAGGACCAACCAGAGAAAGTCAAATTTGCTCTCAATTCCAATCATATAGTCATCCATGTCCAGCTTCCCATGCTGAACCTTCAACCAGGACACACCTGAAGTCTTCCCCACCTTTTCTTCACTATAAAACTTTCTTACTCTCTAGCCTGCCTTTGAGTCAAATGCAAGTGATGGTGTGGACTCCCTTGCTGTAACAAAGTCTGAATAAATAATCTCTGTTTTGTTTATTTCCATAAAACCAAACCTTGCTCTGAACTGTTGCATCATATGGCACCTGGAACTGTCACCATTTATATGATTCAGTACCTTCTCTTTATATAAGTCAATGTGGGCAAGTTCTCTGCCAGTTGCAACCGAAACAATCCTAACAAACACAGGGGATAATATGTTGTTGTTTAAAAAATGTGCTTGTACAAATGCAGGACACTTTTTCTTTATTTTTATTATTCATTTCCCCCACTGAGGATATGTTTAGGGTTAGACCTCTCTTCAATGATTTTGCCTGGAATGTGAGCCCTTTCAATTTTCAAATTCAAATCTTTTTTGTTTTCTGTACATGAAAAGTTTCTTCAAATATGTCTGTCATTATTGTTTGTTTCTGTTCCAGTTATTTTGATACTGTCACCCAGAATGCCTACAATTCTTATATACAACTGAAGTAACTCCCTGTCTCACCATTCCCCCTTGTTTGGGAGGAGCCCCAATACATACTTGGGTGGGATTTGCTACCTGTCTGCTCTTACTTTCTTTCTACTGCCCATTTTCACTGATTAATCCAGGAGTATGAAACAATCAGAGTCTTGGCATCGTCCTGGAAAGAACATCCACAAGCTCTTATAAAATTCCTTTTGTAGATTTCCTGATTTTTATTCACCATCAACCTATTGGGCTTAAACCCTATGGTTAACCAGGGTGTGCTTATCTTTATGAAAGGAATATATCAATAGAGTATCTTCACATTCGAGAGGCCATGCTCTCACTATCCACTATTGCACTTTTATATTTTCTTGGGGCCAGAAGCCTCTAGAACAGGTCAGAATTAATTTAAGGCATTATTTAAGGCATTTCTTCACTGGGTTGAAAATTTACCCCTATTCCAACTTCAAATTTCATCCAGCCATGTCGCCTAACCTAGTTCACCAAAAGGTTGTGTGATGAGGACAACAGCACAGCATAGCCCAAATAGTGCAGAAATATAAAAATGACTTTAAATTAATAACATAAATGCCCTTTAGTATTAACTTTGTTTATCACAAGAACTGAAACATCTATTCCCATATGAAACATGGACACTAAAAACTCAAACTACCAAGCCCCAAGCCCCATGCAGCTTACTGTCCACATTAGTATGGCTTTACTATTCCATTGTCTTCAATAACATAATTTTCCTATTCCAGGATACTCTTGCCCATGCCCCAGACAAATAACTTGAGTGTTCATTATAGAAACTTCTTTAAAAACCCATCAACACTGAGCTAGGAAGCATCAACAGACAGTTGATGCCTGAAGACTCTTCAAATTCCCCTCTCAAAATTGAGACATTGCAGTGAGTGTTTAATAGTCAGGAAGCTGCCAGCCATTCAAAGTCTAGTCCAACAAACTGGCACAGAGCCAGTTCTACATTCTGATGATCAAGCAGACACAGGACTCTCCAGATTCAAGAAGTGGGGGCATAGAGCCCACTTCTGGATGGAAGGAATGTCATGGGATTTGTGGCCATTTTTAATCTAAATTCCACTTTCTAGCAAGAAATTTCATATGCAGCATGTGGACTCCCTAAAGTCTTATCACATTGTGGCATCAGCTTTAAGTCCAGGATCTTATCATCTAAATCAGGCCCAGGTGTGAATGAGGCTTCCTAGGTATGGTTCTACAGGTAGAGCAGTTCGAATACAATTCATCTCAATCTGAACACCTGTGAACTAAAGAGACATTTTGGCACTGCCTCCTCCCATCACACATCAAAACAAACAAACAAACAAAAAAAAAACAAAAAAACAGTGTCCAGAGAAATGATAACCATAATAGACATTCCTCTTCAAAAAGGGGTCTACAAAGGGGGCCAGGGCCTTGATTAGAACCCAGTCCTGCTCCCAGGAAATAATTCTCCTTGGCTCTTGGCTTCACCTTCTGAGTTCTTAGCTCCATTCTGTGAATTATCATTCTGTTTTCCAGAAGAAATAGCCCATGTTGGCAGCAGAGTAGTTTTATGGCCCTGCCTTATGCCCATATTAGATTATACATCCAAAAGTCTCATTTCATTTTATATCATGTCTGTCCCTTTCAGTCCAAGCTGATAAATTCCTTTAAAATTTTATGGGTTTCTTATGTAGCAATTAAAAAGTTATTAGGTAAAAATCACACTCACATTCTTACCAAGATGAACATTTCTCTACCTTAGGCTACCTGTGAGGCTTCTATGAGACAATCCTTTTAAAATTTTAGAGGCACCATTGTCTGGTAGAGATGGACTATCAAGGAAAGCCTTATGAGTTTTAAAGTCTGTTTTTAACTGAGAGGGTATATTTAGCATCATCTTAAATATTTCTGAGGTTTTAACAAGGGGTTTTACAACCACTCCCTGGATTTGATCTTTGTCTTAAAACCATTTCTTTCAAAATCTTTTGCTGGGAGAGACTGAGAATGAGAAACAGTTTCATTTTTAAATCTGGCAAGTCCTGGCTCCTTTATATTTTCTCTAAATTATGCTAAAAGCTTAATAATTTGGTCCTTATGTCCTCTTTGTCTTTGAGTATTTATTATATGCAACTAAAAGAAACCAACTGGCACTTCTGATGTTCTGCCTGGAAATATCCTTAGTCAGATCTCCCACTTTATTGGTATATTTTCTGGTTTCAACATTGCTGCAAGTGACAGTGTTGCTAATTATTCCCAGCACATCACTTGACACTTCTCCAGCATCCAGTAATATCTTCTTCACTATCTTCAAGTCCTCACCAACAGTGTCTTTGAAGCCCTTTGGGTTTTCATTAGCAGAATCCTCAAGACACTTCCAGATTCTGCCTTCTGCCTCATCCCAAAGACAATGCCAATTTTTAGTTTTTTTGTTTGTTTGTTTTTTTGTTATGGTCACACCGATGGTGTGATATCTGAGTTAAGACTGAAGGATGAATAGGCACTATCTTGTTTGTGTAGGAGTAATATTTGTGTGTGTGCGTGTGTTGGGCTGTGACTTTCCAGCTGCATATGCAAGGACTCATCGGAGAGGGAGACTGGCAAGTGTGAGAAAGTGAAAGAAGGCCATTCAATCTTTATTTAATGACATTTATTAAGTGACCTCCATATACCAGCCAGTTGCTGGGAACACAAAGATAAGCAAGATAACCTAATGAGAGAGGAAACTGTTAAATAAGCACACAGCAAAAACATAATTACAATTGTGATAACCACTGTAAAGGGAAAGCACAAAATACCATAGAATTATAACAAGAAGACCTTATTTAAACTGGAGGGGGTAATGGGGTAAGGAGTGACAGGGAGGCCTCCCCAAGAAAGTGACATTTAAACTGAGCCCAAAAGATGGATTAGAGTTAGTCAGCCTGGAGTTAGCCAACTGCAGAGGATGGAGTAGGCCAGGTGGAAAGAACAAAGTATTTGAAGGTCTGAATGTGAAGGAACTTGGTGTCATTCCAGGAAAGGGAGAAGTCTGGAGCAGGAGAGGTCAAAGAGGAAGGCAGAAGCCAGACCATGCAAAAGCTTTTAGATACAATAACTTTGAACTTCACTTACTAGCAAAGGGTGGCCTGTGAAAAGTTTAAGGCAAAGTAGTAAGATGGCCAGATTTGTATTTTGAAACCATCATTCTGGCTGCTGAGTAGATAATGAATGGGATGAGCTCAAGAGTGGAAATAGGCAAGGAAGAGGCATTTCTGATGGCTGAGGTGAGAGTGATGTGATTTGGACTAGGATGGTGGATGTGGAAATGGGGCAATGTAAAATAGAGCATTGTGAAAGAAATCAAATTGACAGGACTTGCTAATGGATTTGCCTGGGGTGGGGGAAAGATAAAAGAGAGGGTAATGTCAAAGGTGAGACCACAATCTGGTTGGAGCAGAGTGGATGGGGGATCCATTGGTTGAGATGTGAAACACTGGACGGAAAGTCCTTTTGAAGTGAAATTTAGTTTTGGAAGAGGAAAGTTTGAGTTGCCTGTGTGAAACCCAAGTCAAATAGATAGCTGGGATATATAGGTCAGACTTATCATGGGGGCCTGAAATAGGGGAACAGAGCTACAGAGTCATAGCTAGAGAGCAATGCATGATCCAGAGAGGGTCTTCTTCAGCTGAAGAGACCACAGAATGTTTGAAGGCCATGGGAAGTGTCTGGTAGGTAAGAAAAGAAATAGAATCAGTGTGGCTCATGCCCTTTGCTGATGTGATAAAGTGGTACATGGATAGCAGAGAAAATAGAAAGGTGTGAAGTTACAAGGATTTCAGGGATCAAGGAGCTCAGATTAGAAGGCCAGAGGACAGAGTACCAGGGACAAAGGAAGAAGATCTGGGAAGAAGCTTCAGATGAATGAAAGGTCCAGAGGGACTTGGTCAACTATGCCAAAAGATGGACTAAATGTCCACTGCCATCAAGTAGTTTAAGCATGTAATTGCTGTAGTCTCACTACTGAAAACCAGAGACCTAAGCTTGTTCATGGTTCATCAATGTCACATCTCTGATGAACTGACAAAAAGTGATAGAATCAATCACATCAGCCCTGGGCACAATAAACTTGGGCAGGTGGCAGATGTTGTAGGAAGTTCCATCTCCTTAGTAGGTGTAGGTCTTTTTGTTAGGGTTAGGTGCCAAAGGGCTGAGGTGTACCCTCCTCCTTCTTCCTTTTCTTGTCTCCTTTACCAATCTTAGTTCCCTTCTTCCACCACCACCACCACCACCACCATCACTGCCATTGTATCACTATCATCACCATGATCATCATCCCACACTCCCTTATTACACATTCAGAGTTACAGTGGATTATGTCTGTTAACTCATCTGAGTATCCATTCATAAATTCAAAACGATTTATTGTTCACCCACCAAGTGCCAGATGTTTAGGGGACAAACATGAAGCACAGTCACTAATTTCTGAGAGCTTACAATCTAATGAGAAAAGGAGATACATAAATGATCACAATTCTTTGTGGTGAGTGTTATAATTGTGGTTAACACTTCTGATGTGAGATCTCACAGGAAAGGTTTCTTAAGACTGGGAGTCAGGGAAGGCTTTCTGGAGGAGGTGATTGTGGTCTTAGTTTTTTTTTTTTTTTTTTTTTTTTTTTAATCATCATTTTATTGAGATATATTCACATACCACGCAGTCATACAAAACAAATTGTACTTTCGATTGTTTACAGTACCATTACATAGTTGTACATTCATCACCTAAATCAATCCCTGACACCTTCATTAGCACACACACAAAAATAACAAGAATAATAATTAGAGTGAAAAAGAGCAATTGAAGTAAAAAAGAACACTAGGTACCTTTGTCTGTTTGTTTGCTTCCCCTACTTTTCTACACATCGATCCATAAACTAGACAAAGTGGAGTTTGGTCCTTATGGCATTCCCAATCCCACTGTCACCCCTCATAAGCTACATTTTTATACAACTGTCTTCGAGATTCATGGGTTCTGGGTTGTAGTTTAATAGTTTCAGGTATCCACCACCAGCTACCCCAATTCTTTAGAACCTAAAAAAGGTTGTCTAAAGTGTGCGTAAGAGTGCCCACCAGAGTGATCTCTCGGCTCGTTTTGGAATCTCTCTGCCACTGAAGCTTATTTCATTTCCTTTCACATCCCCCTTTTGGTCAAGAAGATGTTCTCCATCCCACGATGCCGGGTCTACATTCCTCCCCGGGAGTCATATTCCACGTTGCCAGGGAGATTCACTTCCCTGGGTGTCTGATCCCACGTAGGGGGGAGGGCAGTGATTTCACCTTTCAAGTTGGCTTAGCCAGAGAGAGAGGGCCACATCTGAGCAACAAAGAGGCATTCAGGAGGAGACTCTTAGGCACAAATACAGGGAGGCCTAGCCTCTCCTTTGCAGCAACCGTCTTCCCAAGGGTAAAACTTATGGTAGAGGGCTCAACCCATCAAACCACCAGTCCCCTATGTCTGTGGTCATGTTAGCAACCATGGAGGTGGGGTTGGCGAATACCCCTGCATTCTCCACAGGCTCCTCAAGGGGGCACTACATCGTTTTTTTTTTTTTTTTTTTTTCCTTGTTTGTCTTTTTTCTTTTTTTTTTTTTTTTTTTAACTTTCCCTTCTTTTTTCAAATCAACTGTATGAAAAAAAAAGTTAAAAAGAAAACAAACATACAATAAAAGAACATTTCAAAGAGACCATAGCAAGGGAGTAAGAAAAAGACAACTAACCTAAGATAACTGCTTAACTTCCAACATGTTCCTACTTTACCCCAAGAAAGTTACATACTATAGCAATATTTCAGTGAACTTGTTCCTACTACATCCATCAGAAATTAACAGACCATAGTCATTTCTGGGCATCCCCAGAACGTTAAATAGCTTATCTGTTCTTCTTGGATTATTGTTCCCCCTTCCTTAATTGCTCTCTACTGCTAGTTCCCCTACATTCTACATTATAAACCATTTGTTTTACATTTTTCAAAGTTCACATTAGTGGTAGCATATAATATTTCTCTTTTTGTGCCTGGCTTATTTCGCTCAGCATTATGTCTTCAAGGTTCATCCATGTTGTCATATGTTTCACCAGATCGTTCCTTCTTACTGCCGCGTAGTATTCCATCGTGTGTATATACCACATTTTATTTATCCACTCATCTGTTGATGGACATTTGGGTTGTTTCCATCTCTTGGCAATTGTGAATAATGCTGCTATGAACACTGGCGTGCAGATATCTGTTCGTGTCACTGCTTTCCGATCTTCCGGGTATATCCCGAGAAGTGCAATCGCTGGATCGAATGGTAGCTCTATCTCTAGTTTTCTAAGGAACTGCCAGACTGACTTCCAGAGTGGCTGAACCATTATACAGTCCCACCAACAATGAATAAGAGTTCCAATTTCTCCACATCCCCTCCAGCATTTGTAGTTTCCTGTTTGTTTAATGGCAGCCATTCTAACCGGTGTTAGATGGTATCTCATTGTGGTCTTAATTTGCATCTCTCTAATAGCTAGTGAAGCTGAACATTTTTTCATGTGTTTCTTGGCCATTTGTATTTCCTCTTCAGAGAACTGTCTTTTCATATCTTTTGCCCATTTTATAATTGGGCTGTCTGTACTATTGTCCTTGAGTTGTAGGATTTCTTTGTATATGCAAGATATCAGTCTTTTGTCAGATACATGGTTTCCAAAAATTTTTTCCCATTGAGTTGGCTGCCTCTTTACCTTTTTGAGAAATTCCTTTGAGGTGCAGAAACTTCTAAGCTTGAGGAGTTCCCATTTATCTATTTTCTCTTTTGTTGCTTGTGCTTTGGGTGTAAAGTCTAGGAAGTGGCCTCCTAATACAAGGTCTTGAAGATGTTTTCCTACATTATCTTCTAGGAGTTTAATGGTACTTTCTTTTATATTGAGATCTTTGGTCCATTTTGAGTTAATTTTTGTGTAGGGGGTGAGGTAGGGGTCCTCTTTCATTCTTTTGGATATGGATATCCAACTCTCCCAGCCCCATTTGTTGAAAAGACCATTATGGCTCAGTTCGGTGCCTTTGGGGGCCTTATCAAAGATCAGTCGGCCATAGATCTGAGGGTCTATCTCTGAATTCTCAATTCGATTCCATTGATCTATATGTCTATCTTTGTGCCAGTACCATGCTGTTTTGGCAACTGTGGCTTTATAATAAGCTTCAAAGTCAGGGAGTGTAAGTCCTCCCACTTCGTTTTTCTTTTTTAAAGTGTCTTTAGCAATTCGAGGCATCTTCCCTTTCCAAATAAATTTGATAACTAGCTTTTCCAAGTCTGCAAAGTAGGTTGTTGGAATTTTGATTGGGATTGCATTGAATCTGTAGATGAGTTTGGGTAGAATTGACATCTTAATGACATTTAGCCTTCCTATCCATGAACATGGAATATTTTTGCATCTTTTAAGATCCCCTTCTATTTCTTTTAGTAGAGTTATGTAGTTTTCTTTGTATAGGTCTTTTACATCTTTGGTTAAGTTTATTCCTAGGTACTTGATTTTTTTAGTTGCTATTGAAAATGGTATCTTTTTCTTGAGTGTCTCTTCAGTTTGTTCATTTCTAGCATATAGAAACATTACTGACTTATGTGCATTAATCTTGTATCCCGCTACTTTGCTAAATTTGTTTATTAGCTCTAGTAGGTGTATCGTTGATTTCTCAGGGTTTTCTAGATATAAGATCATATCATCTGCAAACAATGACAGTTTTACTTCTTCTTTTCCAATTTGGATGCCTTTTATTTCTTTGTCTTGCCGGATTGCCCTGGCTAGCACTTCCAGCACAATGTTGAATAACAGTGGTGACAGCGGGCATCCTTGTCTTGTTCCTGATCTTAGAGGGAAGGCTTTCAGTCTCTCACCATTGAGTACTATGCTGGCTGTGGGTTTTTCATATATGCTCTTAATCATGTTGAGGAAGTTTCCTTCAATTCCTACCTTTTGAAGTGTTTTTATCAAAAAGGGATGTTGGATTTTGTCAAATGCTTTTTCAGCATCTATTGAGATGATCAATTGATTTTTCCCTTTCGAGTTTTTAATGTGTTGTAATACATTGATTGTTTTTCTTATGTTGAACCATCCTTGCATGCCTGGAATGAACCCCACTTGGTCATGGTGTATGATTTTTTTAATGTGTCTTTGGATTCGATTTGCAAGTATTTTGTTGAGGATTTTTGCATCTATATTCATTAGGGAGATTGGCCGGTAGTTTTCCTTTTTTGTAGCATCTTTGCCTGGTTTTGGTATTAGATTGATGTTAGCTTCATAAAATGAGTTAGGTAGTGTTCCATTTTTTTCAATGTTTTGAAAGAGTTTGAGTAAGATTGGTGTCAGTTCTTTCTGGAAAGTTTGGTAGAATTCCCCTGTGAAGCCATCTGGCCCTGGGCATTTATTTGTGGGAAGATTTTTGATGACTGATTGGATCTCTTTGCTTGTGATGGGTTGGTTGAGGTCTTCTATTTCTTCTCTGGTCAGTCTAGGTTGTTCATATGTTTCCAGGAAATTGTCCATTTCTTCTACATTATCCAGTTTGTTGCCATACAGTTGTTCATAATATCCTCTTATAATTTTTTTAATTTCTTCAGGATCTGCAGTTATGTCACCTTTTTCATTCATTATTTTGTTTATATGGGTCTTCTCTCTTTTTGATTTTGTCAGTCTAGCTAGGGGCTTGTCAATCTTGTTGATCTTCTCAAAGAACCAACTTTTGGTGATATTTATCCTTTCTATTGTTTTTTTGTTCTCTATGTCATTTATTTCTGCTTTAATCCTTGTTATTTCTTTTCTTGTACTTGGTTTAGGATTGGTTTGCTGTTCATTTTCTAGCTTCTTCAGTTGATCCATTAGTTCTTTGATTTTGGCTCTTTCTTCCTTTTTAATATATGCGTTTAGTGCTATAAATTTCCCCCTTAGCACTGCTTTTGCTGCATCCCATAGGTTTTGGTATGTTGTGTTCTCATTTTCATTCGTCTCTATATATTTAGCAATTTCTCTTGCTATTTCTTCTTTAACCCACTGATTGTTTAGGAGTGTGTTGTTTAACCTCCAGGTATTTGTGAATTTTCTAAGTCTCTGATGGTTATTGACTTCTAATTGTATTCCATTGTGGTCAGAGAATGTGCTTTGAATAATTTCAATCTTTTTAAATTTATTGAGGCTTGTTTTATGTCCCAGCATATGATCTATTCTGGAGAAAGTTCCGTGAGCACTAGAAAAGTATGTGTATCCTGGTGATTTGGGATGTAATGTCCTGTAGATGTCTGTTAAATCTAATTCATTTATCAGATTGTTTAGGTTTTCAATTTCCTTATTGGTCTTCTGTCTGGTTGATCTATCTATAGGAGAGAGTGATGTGTTGAAGTCTCCCACAATTATTGTGGAAACATCAATTGCTTCTTTTAGTTTTGCCAGTGTTTCTCTCATGTATTTTGTGGCACCTTGATTGGGTGCATAGACATTTACGATTGTTATTTCTTCTTGCTGAATTGCCCCTTTTATTAGTATGTAGTGGCCTTCTTTGTCTCTCAAAACATCCCTGCATTTGAAGTCTATTTTATCTGAGATTAATATTGCTACACCTGCTTTCTTTTGGCTGTAGCTTGCATGAAATATTTTTTTCCATCCTTTCACTTTCAGTTTCTTTGTGTCCCTATGTCTAAGATGAGTCTCTTGTATGCAACATATTGATGGTTCATTTTTTTTGATCCATTCTGCGAATCTATATCTTTTAATTGGGGAGTTTAATCCATTTACATTCAACGTTAAAACCGTGAAGGCATTTCTTGAATCGGCCATCTTATCCTTTGGATTATGTTTGCCATATTTTTCCCTCTCTCTATTAATATCCTTTATTGTACCCATACCGAATCTCTTTAGTACTGAACCTTTCTCCAAGTCTCTCTGTCCTGTCTTTGTTTCTCTGTCTGTAGGGCTCCCTTTAGTATCTCCAGTAGGGCAGGTCTCTTGTTAGCAAATTCTCTCAGCATTTCTTTGTCTGTGAAAAATTGAAGCTCTCCCTCAAATTTGAAGGAGAGCTTTGCTGGATAAAGTATTCTTGGCTGGAAATTCCTCTCACTCAGAATTTTAAATATATCGTGCCACTGCCTTCTCGCCTCCATGGTGGCTGCTGAGTAGTCACTACTTAGTCTTATGCTGTTTCCTTTGTATGTGGTGAATTGCTTTTCTCTTGCTGCTTTCAGAACTTGCTCCTTCTCTTCTATGTTTGACAGTGTGATCAGTATATGTCTCGGAGTGGGTTTTTTTGGATTTATTCTATTTGGAGTTCGCTGAGCATTTATGATTTGTGTATTTATGTTGTTTAGAAGATTTGGGAAGTTTTCCCCAACAATTTCTTTGAATACTCTTCCTAGACCTTTACCCTTTTCTTCCCCTTCTGGGACACCAATGAGTCTTATATTCGGACGTTTCATATTATCTATCATATCCCTGAGGTCCATTTCGAGTTTTTCAATTTTTTTCCCCATTCTTTCTTTTATGCTTTCATTTTCCATTCTGTCATCTTCCAGGTCACTGATTCGTTGTTCAACTTCCTCTAGTCTTGTACTATGAGTGTCCAGAATCTTTTTAATTTGGTCAACAGTTTCTTTAATTTCCATAAGATCATCCATTTTTTTATTTAGTCTTGCAATGTCTTCTTTATGCTCTTCTAGGGTCTTCTTGATTTCCTTCATATCCCGTACTAGGGTCTCATTGTTCATCTTTAGTTCTTTGAGTAGCTGCTCTAGGTGTGTCTCTTCTGGTCTTTTGATTTGGGTGCTTGGGCTTGGGTTATCCATATCGTCTGGTTTTTTCATATGCTTTATAATTTTCTGTTGTTTTTGGCCTCGTGGCATTTGCTGACCTTGATAGGGTTCTTTTAGGGTTTGTAGACCAGTTGAAGTCCTTATCTCTAATTTATCAGATCTACAGCTTCGTGGAGTACACTTTCTCTAACTAACCAGCAGGTGGCGTCCACGAGCCACCTGTTCTCCACAAGCCAGATCTCCCCTGCTTAGCCTTTTTGGTGAGTGGGGGAGTGAGTCTTGTGGGGCCCAATTGGTGTCCCAAGCTTGCGTGTGTAGTTGGTGTTGCCTGCCCTGTATGTGGGGCGTGTTTCTGGGCAGTCGGGGAGGGGGGGTGGCCCTAACAATCAAATCTCCCTGATGATCCTAGAGTTTTAAAGCTACTGCAATAGTCTAATCCTTCAGTTCAGTCCTGCCACAGTTTGTCTCTGCCACTGACCCACAAGTCTTTGGTATTGGCGTATGGCTCCTGAGACTTGCAAGTGGGCCCCTCTTCCAGGCTGTGCACCCCGGGTCCTCTGTTGAGGGATGACTGTGCTATGTCGCAGGTGAGTGCCGTCCCCCCAGGGCAGTTCTGGGCTGCTGGGCTGTGTTGGGAGGCTCCCAGTCTGCTCAAATGATGACTGAATGGGGCTCTGTTAATTCACACTGCTCCCCCTTCCCAGCTCTGGGACATTCAGCTGAGGTTGCAGGGAAGGCTAATGTCCACGCCCAGTTTTGTGGTGTGTGCCTGTTATTTGAAGCACTTCCGTCACACTGGGTTGTGTGGGGCAGCTCTGGGCTATGGGGCTGGCGATGGGCAGGAGTGTTTCCTGTCCACCAGGATGGTGGCTGTGAGCGGACACCCCCCTTTTCTTGGGAAGTTGTGTTGTTTAGTGAATTTTCTCAGCCACTGGATTATTGCCTTTTGTCTCAGAGCTCTCTTAGTTCTGCTCTTGACTTGACGTGCCCAAATTTCAATTCTTTGAAGCTTTCTGTATTGAGCTTCTTAGAGTAATTGTTTTAGAAAAAGCAAAAAGGATTTGAAAAAAAAAAAAAAAAAAAAAAAAAAAACGGCCCCCCTCAGAGATCTAATGGGTTATTGAAATGCTAATAGACAAAGCAACCAGGGCCATTAAGGAAAGGTGCCCAGGGCAGAGAGATCAGCCTTGCTTTGGGATTTGCATATGCGCCTCAAGGCCTGATCTCCGCCCTTCCCCTTTCTGTGTTCACCAGAACTCCAAAAATCCTCTGCTTTTATTTTGGAGTTTTTCGTGTTGTTTTTTTTCTATGCCTGTCTCCTCTCTGCTGGGCTGGCTGCTCTCAGAGTCTCTGGTGTCTGGCCTCAGTCTATCTATGGTTGGAGTTTGAATCAGTAGAATGAGTTTCCGGTAAGAGCAGCCACTGCAATTCTCCCTTCTCCTTCCTGGAGCTGACAGCCCCTCCTCCCCCGGGACTGAGCCTGGCAGGGAGGGGCGCGGGTCCCCTGGCCGCAAAAACTTACAGATTTCGCTGATCTCAGCAGTTCCACGTTTTCATGAGTGTTGTATGAAGTATGCCCAAAGACAGATTGCTCTGTGGTGTCCAGTCCACGCAGTTCCTGGCTTTTTACCTACTTTCCTGGAGGAGTAACTAAAACATACAGCTCACCAGTCTGCCATCTTGCCCCGCCTCCGTGGTCTTAGTTTTTAAGACCAATAAGACCAAAAACAAGAAAGAGGACTCTAGTCTACAGAAAAGCTATTGCCTGAAAATCATGTTGGATTTTAAGATTTCTGAGTAGAACTGTGTGACAGCAGTATAGAATACTTGAGGAGTGGCAGGAAATGAGACCAGATCCAGAAAAAATTAATGTTCTAAGCAAAAGAGTTTGAAATCAATTTTGAAAGGTATAAGGAGTCACTGAAAGATGTTACAGGGTAGAAACAAAATCAAATTTGCATTTTAATAATAGGTAATATTTATTGAACATTTATTATATACCCTACATGGGTGAGCTCATTTTAATCTTCACAATAATACTGTTTTACAGAGGAGCTAAGAGATGCTAAGAATTTGTCCAAGTATTCACAATTATTTTGTGGCTGGGCAGGATTACAACTCAGGTTTCTCACATTTCAGAGTTCATGCTTTTGGTCAGTATGCTCGTCCTACTTCCGGTCATGTGTTAGAAGCTCAGGAACTGTAAACACCCTGAAGCAGGGCTTACATGCCCCAGGCATTGCTCCAGTGGCCGGGCATTGTGATGTCGCCCCCACTGCACATCCTAAGCTGGAGCACTCAGCTGGAGGTGGCCAGATTGGGTAGGTCTTTTAGTCCTGGCTGTTCTTGCAGGTGTGACTCACTACCTGAGATCATCATGTGTCCTTGTGAAAACCCACTGGAATCAAAGAAAAGTCATCCATGTGTGTGATTTGGGCATGATAATTACTCTGGGGAAGTAAAAAAGGGCAATTCTTTTTGAGTAGTTCCTGCTTCCCCTATTCTTTGACTGTTCAGTCGGGCCTTTCAGGAAGGAAAAACCAGGTGTTCATTGCACATGAAAATTCTTTCAGTCTTTGTTATTACTGTTTCCAAGTATGGCTTCTTTAACATTGTGGACTTTTCTAATAAAACATTGTAGGCTTCTAATATTTGCAGTTTACAGAATATCAAGTCACTGTTTTGAAATTAAATTTCAGCAAATCTGTTTGGGGTTTTAGGGTTTCTAGATGAGCCATTTCTACATCTTTCTGATTATCATCCAGAAAAAGAGACAGACCATCCCAGTCGTCATTATAAGTATGTCCCAGCCTGAGGCCTGGAGCTCCTGGTAGGTCAGGCTGGCCTAAATCAGTGGAAATACCAAGAGCCGAGCACAGACACTTCCATCCTAATAACTGCAAATTTGTCTCTTGGTCTATTGCATTGCTCTCTGTTTCATTCAGAGACAAAGCTATTCAGTGATTATCTTTTATTGTAACTTTGTTTAGTGTTTCTCAAAGTTGATTTAGTGATGCCTGGGAGATCCTACAACCCTTTTAGGGGGTCTGTGAGGTCCAAGCTATTTCTGTAATAATAATATTAAAATGCTACTTGCTTTTTACTCCCATTCTTTCATGAATGCACATCAATAGACTGAATGTAGAAGCAGACATGAGAATTCATACTTGTCTTTCATTAAGGCAGACATTAAAGAGACTTGAAAAAATGTAAAACAATGCCATCTTTCTCACTAAATATTTTTGGAAATATAATTATATTCCATCAAAATATGTTATTTATGTTAACATATAACGGAGTTTCTATTGTTATTTTTGAATGAGTTAAAATGAATAACTTTTAAAAATCTTATTTTAATTTCTAAGTTAGTAAACAATTGCTATAACCTGCATAAATAAAAGGTCTTTAGGGTTCTCAATAAATTGTAAAAGGATTCTGAGACAAGAAGTTTGAGAATGATGACTTAGAGAATTCACAGTAGGCAATTTCGCAATGACTTTAAGAGGAAGCATATAGGTTTTGCTCAAAGAAAACAAGAGACAGCTGACACACATGTGTTTACAGGTCCCTGGTCTCCTGGTGTCTAACATTCCATGTTGTACAGTTGGTCCGTTTCCTTAGCAACCAAACTAGCTGCCGCCTGTGGCCTACTAATGACCTCCCTTGGCCAGCCAGATTCCACAGGGCAATCAATGACTGGGATAATTAGGGAACTTGGTAAGGAAGTTTCCTCAAGCAGGAAATTGGTTTCTTTGGAACTTGTTAAACATTAACTTCACAGGCAAGATCATGAAAACATTTACTGAAATGAGTAATAGTGTTCATGTCCTTAAGGAGCGCTTACCAAGGGTGAACAGTGTTAGAAATCAGGGACAACAAGGTTACTCTTAAAGGTTTAGGTGTCAGTTTTAAGCTGTGATGAAGGTTCAATTAGGCTAAAATGACTCAGTTCCTGATGAAACCACACTTTAAAGCCCCTCCCTGGGGTTAACAGTTAATATTGTTAACAGTTAACATTGGTCTAGAGCAGGACTTGAAATACAATTAAAATCTTTTTAAAATCCAGATGTTCCCCTTCACTGACTCCCCTCTTGCTACCACAGGCTTCAGGACAAGTTACAAAGTCTCTGGAGAAATTGTCCAAATTTAATATGGTCTCAGTCAGTCTTGAAAATCCGAAAACTTCATTAGTCTCAACTCCGAATAAAAAAAACCCAGGATTTTCCCTGGCTAGCACTTCCAATCAGTCTGCTGTAAGGGGGCTGCATTTATGCTGGAATGATTAGAGTTTTGATGCCTGCTTACTGCAGGCACAAGGAAAATTTTCTTGCACCATTATGCCATACTAACGTTATCATTTTCAAAGTATGCTATGATGTGAGAAAGATTAAGAAGTACTCCTCTAAAACACTATGGAAAATGAGCCCCAGGTTTGGTTGACTGCTCCCCTTTAAAAATCATTTTCTTTTTCTAATAAACAGCATTAAGGCCATAGAGTTTCTTCAGTTTATTTTGGACAAATAGTTCCATATGCAATATATTCCATTGTATGAATATACCACATTTTGTTCAACCAGTCATCAGTTGATGAACATTTGATTTGCTTCTATTTTTTGGCTATTTTGAGTAACACTGTTATACGGTTGTACAAGTTTTTGTGTGTACATATCTTCATTTTCTTGGATATATTCTTGGGAGCAGAATTCCTGGGTCATATGGTAACTCTATATTTAACTGTCTGAAGGAATTCCAGACTGTTTTCCAAAGTGGCTGCACAATTTTATAATACCATGAGCAGTTTAAGAAGTTCCTGATTTCTCCACATCCTTGTCAGCGCTAGCTACTGTTTGTCATTTTGATTCTAGTCCTCCTACTGGGTGTGAAGTGATTTTGTGGTTTTGATTTGCCTTTCCCTGATGATTAATCATGTCAAACATCTTTTTATATGTTTGTAGCCAATTTTTCATCTTTGGAGAAAAGTTATTCAAATTCTTTGTCCAGTTTTTAACTGAGTCAGTCTTTTTTCCCCTTATTTTTAATAATTGTTTTATTTATTTAATTTTTATATACAAAGTCTATGCTAAACCATTTTAACCAGTTTTAAGTTCCCACTTCTGTGGTGTTAATTACATTCATCATGTGTGCTACCATCACCACCATCCACTACCAAAACCTTTCATCACCCCAAATACAAACTACATCGCCAGTAAGCAATAACTTCCTATTCAGGCCCTGGTAACCACTAATTTGCCTTCTGTTTCTATGAATTTTCTCATTCTAGCTATTTCATATAAGCAGAATCATACAATATCTGTCCTTTTGTGTCTGACTTAATTCACTCAAAATGAAGTCTTCAAGGTTCATCTACACTGTATCACATATCAGAACTTCATTCCTTTTTATGGCAAAATCATATTCCATTATGTGTATTACCACATTTTGTTTCTCTATCATCTGTCAATAGACACTTTGATGCTTTCATCTTTTTCCCCCCATCAGTTTTATTGAGATATATCCACATATCATATAATCCATCCAAAGTGCACAATCAGTAGTTCACAGTATCATCACATAGTTGTGTATATATGACCACGATCAACTTTAGAACATTTTCATTACTCAAAAAAAAAAAAATAATAATAGCCCTAACATATCCCATACCCCTTATCCCCCCTATTATTGACCCTTAGCTTTTGGTGGTACATTTGTTACTGTTGATGAAAGAATATTAAACATTACTGTTAACTAGAGTCTACAGTTTGCAGTAGGTGCATTTTTTCCTCATACAGCACTCTATTATTAACTCCTTGTAATTGTGACATAATTTGTTCTAGTTCATGAAAGAACATTTTTATATTTGTACTCTTGATCACTGTCATAGTCCACCACAGGATTCACTGTGTTATACAGTTCCTTGTTTATCCTCTAGCTTTCCTTCTAGTGACATACTCGAAACCTCCCCTTCCAACCACAATCACCCACATAATTCAGTGCTTTTAATTACACTCATCACATTGTGCTACCCATCACCTACATCTGTTTCCAAACATTTAAATTCAACCTAGTTATAAATTCTGCACACATTAACTATCTGCTCCCCAGTCTCAACCCACATTCTATTTCCTGGCAACCAATATTCTAGATTTTAGCTCTATGAGCTTACTTATTATAATTAGCTCATAATAGTGAGATCATACAATATTTGTCCTTTTGCATCTGACTTATTTCACTCAACATAATATCCTCAAGGTTCATTCATGTTATTGCATGTTCAGGACTTCATTCCTTCTTACTGCTGAATAATATTTCATCATATGTATATACCACATTTCATTTACCCATTCATCTGTTGATGGACACTTGGGTTGTTTCCATATTTTGGCAACTGTGAATAGTGCCACTATGAACACCAGTGTGCAAATGTCGGTTCACATTCCTGCTTTCAGTTCTTTTGATTATATACCTACTAATGGGATTGCTGGATCATATGGCAGTTCTATACTTAAGTTTCCTGAGGAATCACCAACCTGCCTTCCAAAACAACTGCACCATTATACATTCCCACCAAGGGTGAATAAAGTGTTCCTATTTCTCAACACTCTCTCCAACACTTGTAGTTTGCGGGACACTGATTACGTGCTTCAACTTGGCGGGCCTGGGCTGGGGGACCGGATCCACCCCTGGGGAGGGTAGTGGGCACGGGCGACAGCGCCCTCTACAGCCCCCCGGGCCTGGGAAAGTGAGGCCGGAGGCAGGCCCCATTTCCTCACCCAAAATATACCAATGTTAGGGGAGGCTTGCCGGAGGGAACCGCCTTTTCCCCACCCCCTTATCTTGCCCGGACACTCCCCGTTGCCGGTGCAACTCCCATCACCACTGGTGCGCATACATTGTTGCCAGACACCGTTACGGGAGCAACTCTCGCCCCTTTTCAATCAACCTCCGCGCCCTCTCAGAACCAATCCAAGCCTTTAACCTCTACAGCTACCCCGCCCTCTAAACCGCCCGATATAAGCTTGTACTCTCCCCTAATAAACTCTCTCTTGGTTTTCTTCACCCTAAAAGAAACGTGTCCCGCCTGTTCCTTTCTCGCCGCCCTCCATACTTTGCACGCCTCCCGCCGGGGACCTGGCCAAGTCCCCCGCCTCGCCCTCGCCTCCGGGAAAGAGCCCCCGCCGCCGGTACCCTCGGAGCATTCCTGGGAGCCTAGGATTTAGCAACCGGCCGCCACCCTCCCCCAGACGAGTCAACTGCGACCGCAACTGGCGCCCAACGTGGGGCCCCCTGGAATTAAAAGTCCTCTCCACGCAGCGGTCCAGTGAAACCACCCGCTCGCCCGGACGCCTCTCCAGCTCCCCTTCTCCTCGCCTGCAAAGTAAGGGCCGCCTCTCCCTCGCCGCCCCGCGGAGCCGCCTCTCCCTCGCTGCTCCACGTCTGGAGCCGCCCCTCCCACGCCGCTCCGCGCCCAGGCCGCTCTTCCTTTCCCGCGATAACCTAACTCTTACCCCCAACTACCTTTCGTCTTCTCTTCCTATGTCCCCCCATTCCTCCTAACACTCTTCCTCCAGTAGCTTTCCCTCTTCCCCTCCATTACTTTGCTGTGGTCCTTTGTGTCTTTGTTTCTTTGTTTCGCGCGGTGTGCCTCTTTGCGACCGCCCCCCCAAACTGCTCTCGCTACTAGAGGCTCCTGCCTCCTATTCTCGCCGTTTCCTCGGTTTACCTCATTTTCTTTACTCAATAATCAACCCCCCTTTTTTCTTTTCTCACTCCGCTATGGGTAATCGTCTATCTGCACGCCAAGCACCCCAAGTTCGTGCTCTGGCTGGTCTCCTAGACACACATCGCTGTAAAGTGTCTGTCCGGCAGCTGCAAGTATACTGGGACCTCCTGCTGCCCTTTAACCCATGGCTCACCACTTGCCATCTTTGGGACCCTGTTACTTATGATCGCCTTATTGATCGGGTCACCAACGCCATGGAACATGAGAGCAAGCGCTTCCCTCCCGGCTTGCTCCCCACCTTAATAACCGTCCGCTCCTGCCTTCAAGGCTCCCTCCCCCCTGATCGAGGCCCCATTAAATCCAAGGAGGCCCTATCAACCCAGTCAACAGACTCAGACAGCGATACTAATGTAGACCACGATTCGGACACAGAGTCCTTAGTCGAGCAGATTAACAACGCGCTCGAAGTGACTCCCAAAAAACAAAATAACACTGAGCCTCGCCAAGATGGCGAACTTCCTCCTCCTCCTTCTTCTTCCATCGAGGGGAGGAAGTGCTCCGGCGATGACGTCAGCCCTAAGCTGGGCCGGAAACCGCAAGCGCTTTACCCCGCCCTTTCACAGGGCGGAGCTAGTCCATCATCTTATGCCGTAGCCACTCCCACCGCGCCGCCGTCTTGCGACGCTTGGGGCCTCCCACTTCCGCCTCCCCCTCCGGCGAGCTCCCCCTCGGAGCCGCTACTGGCAGCTGCCGCCGCTCCTCCCACCCTGCCAACTAACAACCCCTGGCTGCCTTCTACACCTCAAGGCAACCCTTGGGGCAATGCTCCCCCTACCCCCACTCCCGCACCAAGCCCTCTGCAAGCGCGTCCTCCTTTCTCTCGTGCTTTTCGCTGCTTTCCTCTTAACCTTACCCCCACACCACAGAAACCGTATAACTGGTATCCCATTGACTCTGATACTATCAAGCAGCTTCGCAGGGCCGTCAAGGAGGACGGGTTAGGTAGCCCATACGCTTCCCAAATACTGCAGGATCTCGGCATGGACTTTTGCATCCCCCAAGACTGGGCCTCGCTTGCCCGTTCCATTCTTAACCCCGGCCAGTTTGTTGATTGGCGTGCTCACTTCCAGGCGGAAGCAGCTAAGCAAAGTGAGCAAGACGCAGCCACTGGAGTCTATCATCCCCCCGAAGCCTATTTAGGCACGGGAGCGTTTCTAAATGCGTCTGCTTATATTAATGTCCCTGCCACCTTCTGGACTATCCTCAGAGGCATCGCCTTACGCGCGTTTGCCAACTGCTCTGCCCGTCGACCTGACAACTTTACCAAGCTCCTCCAGGAGCCAAACGAACCTTTCGCCACCTTCGTATCCAGGGTCGAAGAAACCTGCGCTAGAAAAGTTAGCAACCCCCAAGCCCAACTAGCTCTCACCCGGGAACTCATTCTAGAAGGGGCTAACCCCCCCTGTAAGCAAGCCATTCTCCCCTTGCGGGAAAAAAGTCTAGATGACTGGGTTCTCGCCTGCAGCGCCTTTGACCCAGCTGCCGCGTCCCTAGCCCAGGCTGTCTCTGGCGCTGTCACCGCCGCCTTAGCCGCCACCACCGGTTGTTTTAAGTGCGGGCAGAGCGGTCATTTTGCCCGGGAGTGCCCCAATGCAGAAGTCAACCGCCCGCCTTTCATGCAGCGCAATGGGCGCCCCCCTCCCACTCCTTGCCCACGCTGCCAGCGTGGCTATCACTGGGCGCGCGATTGCAAAAAAAACCCCTCTGCCATTGGTCCCAATAAAGTCATTAACCCCCTTTTTCCACAGCCCCCCAGCCGCACCTCGAGTACAAGCAGCACACCCGGAAACCGCACCTCAGCTGCAAACGGCGCGTTGCCAACACCACCACCCCAACCTTTTCTGCCCCCCTCTCGTTACTCCTCTCCCCTCCTCGGCCTTATCCAAGCGGCCTTCACCTCAGTGAATTCCTCCAACCCTAATCTTACCTCCTCTTGTTGGCTTTGCCTCTCCACTTCCTCCCCCCTGTATGAGCCAGTTGCCTCCAACCTCTCCTTTTCAGAAAACACAGAGGACAGCCCCTCGGAATGCAATTGGAATACCTCTGCTGTCCCCCTAACCTTTCATTCAGTCTCCTTTACAGGAAAGTGCATCCGCCCTCACTCAAGTAACTCTCCCAACCTCACAGCTTGTGCCAACTACTCATCTCCCAGCAGCTCTACCAAATTTCTCATCCCTCATAACTCCTCCCAATGGCTCTGCTCCTCTACAGGACTTACCCCCTGCCTTAATGTGCAAACCCTCAATACAACTAATGAAACTTGCCTCCTAATTGTCCTTATCCCTAGGGTCCTATACCACAGCGAGGAAGACTTCTTCCTCCGCCTGGAAACAACTGCAGCTTCTGCCCCACTGCAAAAGCGAGAGCCCATCACCGTCCTCACGATTGCCTCCCTCCTAGGTCTTGCAGGCGCTGGCACCGGAATCGCTGCATTAGCCAGTCAAGACTCCGCCCTAAATCACCTCCGGGCGGCTGTTGACGAGGACATTCGTCACCTACAAGACGCTATTTCCCATCTTAAAAATTCTGTCAATTCCCTCTCTGAGGTAGTGCTCCAAAACCGCCGAGGTCTCGACCTTCTCCTCCTCAAAGAAGGAGGCCTCTGCGCCGCCCTAGGAGAAGAGTGCTGTGTATATGCCAATTCCACAGGTCTCGCCGAGGACAGCCTAAAAAAGGTCCGAGAGGGACTAGAACAACGCAAAAAAGACCGTGAAGCCACCAGCTATTGGTCCCACATCTTTACCCCCCTCCTCCCATACCTCCTCCCTCTCCTCGGCCCCCTACTAATGATTATTCTAGCTCTCACCTTAGGACCCTGCATTATCCGCAGAATTGTCCAGCTTGTAAGGAAACAAACGGATGCTATTTTTTCCTCGTTCGTGCAAGTCCAGTACCAGCGACTCGCCACCTCTGACGCTCCCTACTCCGAGATGACAACCAACCCTCCGCGACCTCACCGCCACCGGTCAACCCGCCGACCGCGAGGCCCTTCTCGATCGCCTGAACATCGCACCAACCCACCAACCTCGAGCTCCAGCTTCTCTGAACCTCCAACTTTAAACCCCCCACCCTCGTCCATCCCGCAAGCAGCAAGGCCCCTGTCGAGCACCCGGGCGCCACACCAACGCCGAGCTCCAGCCTCGCTGAGCCACCGTCAACCCCTTTTCCCCTCCCCGACCTCCCCCTTCCCTCATCCCTTAGCGGACCTCTCCGGTAAGCTTCTTCCTTTAATTAGAAAAGAAGGGGGAAATGCGGGACACTGATTACGTGCTTCAACTTGGCGGGCCTGGGCTGGGGGACCGGATCCACCCCTGGGGAGGGTAGTGGGCACGGGCGACAGCGCCCTCTACAGCCCCCCGGGCCTGGGAAAGTGAGGCCGGAGGCAGGCCCCATTTCCTCACCCAAAATATACCAATGTTAGGGGAGGCTTGCTGGAGGGAACCGCATTTTCCCCACCCCCTTATCTTGCCCGGACACTCCCCGTTGCTGGTGCAACTCCCATCACCACCGGTGCGCATACATTGTTGCCAGACACCGTTACGGGAGCAACTCTCGCCCCTTTTCAATCAACCTCCGCGCCCTCTCAGAACCAATCCAAGCCTTTAACCTCTACAGCTACCCCGCCCTCTAAACCGCCCGATATAAGCTTGTACTCTCCCCTAATAAACTCTCTCTTGGTTTTCTTCACCCTAAAAGAAACGTGTCCCGCCTGTTCCTTTCTCGCCGCCCTCCATACTTTGCACGCCTCCCGCCGGGGACCTGGCCAAGTCCCCCGCCTCGCCCTCGCCTCCGGGAAAGAGCCCCCGCCGCCGGTACCCTCGGAGCATTCCTGGGAGCCTAGGATTTAGCAACCAGCCGCCACCCTCCCCCAGACGAGTCAACTGCGACCGCAGTAGTTTTCTGTTTTTTTTTTTTTTTTTTTAATAATGGCCACTCTAGTAGGTGTGAAATGATATTGTGGTTTTTACTTGCATTTCTCTGATAGCTAGTGATATTGAGCATCTTTTCATTTGCTTTTTAGCCATTTTTATTTCCTTTTTGGAAAAATGTCTATTCAAGTCTTTTGCCCGTTTTTAATTGGGTTGTTTGTCTTTTTATTGTTCAGTTGTAGGATTTCTTTATATATTCTGGATATTAAACCCTTATAGGATATGTGGCTTCCAAATATTTTCTCCCATCGAGTAGGCTGCCTTTTCACCTTTTTGACAAAATCCTTGATGTACAAAAGCATTCAATTTTGAGGAGGTCCCATTTATCTATTTTTTTTCTTTCATCGCCTATGCTTTGGGTGTCAAGTCTAAGAAACTTCTGCCTACCAAAAGATCTTGAAGATGCTTCCCTACATTTTCGTCTAGGAGTTTTATGGTCATGGTTCTTACATTTAGGTCTTTCATCCATTTTGAGGTAATTTTTGTATAAGGTGAGATAGGGGCCCTCTTTCATGCTTCTGGATATGGGTATCCAATTCTCCCAGCACCAATTGCTGAAGAGACTGTTCTGTCTGAGTTGAGTGGACTTGGCTGTCTTGTTGAAAAACAATCGACCATAAATGTGTGGGTTTATTTCTGAATTCTCAATTTGATTCCATTGATCAATAGGTCTATATTTATGCCAGTACCATGCTCTTTTGACCACTGTAGCTTTGTAATATGCTTTAAAGTCAGGCAGTGTGAGTTCTCCAATTTTGAGAGCCCCTTACCCTTCCACATTAATTTGATGATTGGCTTTTCCATTTCTTCAAAGCAGACCATTGGAATCTGGATTGAGATTGCATTGAATCTGTAAATCACTTTGGGTAGAAATGACATCTTAACTATATTTAATCTTCCAATCCATGAACAAGGAATATCCTTTGATTTATTTATGTTTTCTGTGATTTCTTTTACCAATGTTTGTAGTTTTCTGAATAGAGGTCCTTTACATCCTTGGTTACATTTATTCCTAGATATGTTATTTTTTTAGTTGCTATTGTAAATGGATTTAAAAAAAAATTTCTCCTCAGATTGCTCCTTGCTACTGTATAGAAACACTACTGATTTTTGTGTATTGATCTTGTATTTTGCCACTTTGCTGAACCAGACTTTCAAGTATAGGATCATATCATCTGCAAATAGTGACAGTTTTACTTCTTCCTTTCCTATTTGGAAGGCTTTTGTTTCTTTTTCTTGCCTAATTGCTATGACTAGGATTTCTTCCATTCTGAATAAGAGTGGTGACAGTGAGCATCCTTGTCATGACCTTCTTCCTTATCTTACAGGGAAAGATTTCAGTCTTTCATCATTGAGTATGATGTTAGCTGCACATTTTTCATATATGCCTTTTATCATGTTGAGGAAGTTTCCTTCTATTCCTACCTTTCAAAGTGTTTTCATTAAGAAAGGAAGCTGGATTTTGTCAAATGCCTTTTCTGCATCAATTGATATGATCATATGGTTTTTCCCCTTCAACTTGTTAATGTGGTGTATTACATTGATTGATTTTCTTGTGTTGAACAAGACTTGCATGCCTGGAATAAAGCCCACGTGATCATGGTGTGTAATTCTTTTAATGTTCTGTTGGATTTGATTTGCAAGTATTTTGTAGAGGATTTTTGCATCTATATTCATTACCCGATTTTGGTATTGGGGTGACGTTAGCATCATAGAATGGGCTAGGTAGTGTTTCCTCCTGTTCAATTTTTTTGGAAGAGTTTTAGCAGGACTGGTATTAATTCTTCCTGGCATGACTGGCAGAATTCACCTGTGAAGCTATCTGGTTCTGGGCTTTCCTTTCTTGGGAGGTTCTTGATTACTTAATTTGAACTCTTTACTTGTGATTGGCTTGTTGAGGTCTTCTGTTTCTTCTAAAGTGTTCACATGCCTGTAGGAAGTTGTCCACTTCATCTAAGTTGTCTAATTTGTTGGCAGACAGACATTTATAGTATCCCCTTATCTTTTGTATTTCTGTGCAGTCTGTAGTAATGTCCTCCCACCCCCCTTGTTTCTGAATTTTTTATTTGTAGCTTCTGATTTTTCTTTGTCAGTGTAGCTTTGTCAATTTTACTGATCTACTTGAAGAACCAGCTGCTAGTTTTGTTGATTCTATTGCTTTTGTTTTTGTTCTCAATTTCATTTATATCTGCTCTATTCTTTGTTATTTCTCTTTTTGCTTGCCTTAAGATTAGTTTGTTCTTTTTCTGCTTCCTCGAGGTGTGCAGTTAGTCTTTGATTTTAACTCTTTCCTCCTTTTTAATGTAGGCATTTAGGGCTATAAATTTCCCTTTCAGCACTGCCTTCACTGCATCTCAAAAGTTTTTATATGTATTATTCTCATTTTCATTTGCATCAAGATATTTACTAATTTCTCCTTTGAACCAATTGATTCTTTAAGAGTGTAATGTTTAATCTCCATATATTTGTGAATTTTCCTGTTCCTCTGCCTGTTATTGATTTCCGGCTTCATTCCATTATGATCAGAGAAAGTACTTTGTATAATTTCAATCTTTTAAAATTTAGAGAGACTTGTTTTGTGGCCCTACTTGGTCTATCTTGGAGCATGATCCATGTGCACTTGAGAAGAATGTATATCCTGCTCTTTTGGGGAGTAATGTTTTGTAAATGTCTGTTAGGTCTAGTTCATTTATTGTTTTATTCAAGTTCTTTGTTTCTTTATTGATCATCTGTCTTGATGTTCTATCTCTTGATGAGAGTAGCATACTGAAGTGTCCAACTATTATTGTAGAGCTGCCCCTTTCTCCCTTCAGTTTTGCCAGGGTTTGCCTAATATATTTTGGGGCACCATGGTTGGTACATAAATATTTATGATTATTTCTTCATGGTGGGTTGGCCCTTTTCCTAATGTAGAATGCCCTCCTTTGTTTCTTGTAACATTTTTGTATTTAAAGTCTATTTTGTCCAATATTAGTACAGCCTACCCTAGCTCTCCTTTGGTTACTGTTTGCATGGAATAGATTCTTCCAGACTTTCACTTTCAACTTATTTATATCCTTGGATCTAAGGTGAGTCTCTTGTAGACAGCAGATAGATAGAACATATTCTTTTTAATTCATTCTGCCAGTCTGTGTCTTTTGATTGGAGAGTTTAGCCCATTAACATACAATGGTATTCCTATAAAGGCAGTACTTACTTCTACCCCTTTATCCTTTGTCTTTTATATGTCATATCTTATTTTTGTGTCTTTTTTTATCCTTTCAGTTACCCTTGTTTTTAATCTTCATTTCTATACTCTCCTCCAAGCCTCTTTCTCCCTGTCTTTTCTTTTCAGCCTGCAGAACTCCCTTCGGTATTTCTTATAGGGCAGGACTCTTGTTATCAACTCTCTCAGTTTCTCTTTATCTATGAATATTTTAAACTCTCATTTCTCAAGGACAGTTTTGCTGATTAAAGAATTTTTGGTTGGCAGATTTGCTTCTTCATATCCTTTATAAGGGTTGGGAATTTTTCTACCATTATTTCCTTAAATATTCTTTCTGGCCCTTTTCCTTTCTGTTTTCCTTCTGGGACACCCATATGTGTATGTTTGTGTGCTTTATGTCGTCATTCATTTCTCTGACACCCTGCTCAAATTTTTCCATTTTTTTCCCATTTGTTCTTTTGTCTGTTTGACTTTGGATGCTCTGTCTTCTAGGTCACTAACCCTTTCATCTTCCCCCTGTAATTGGCTGTTATATGTCTCTAGTGTATTTTTAATTCATCTATTGTGTCTTTCATTCCCGTGAGATCTGCTATTTTTCTTTGTATGTTTTCAAGTCCTTCTTTATGCTCACCCAGTGTCTTTTCTTTTTCAAGAGTCAACAGCATGTTTTATTATACATCTTATATTTATAAATTTCATATATGCTTTTAAAGCTTCAATTAACAGTTCAATACAGGAATATATATGCAGCAGTGGTTATCAAGCACAGAAGTTAGGGCCAAGTTTTTTTTCCCTAGCATGTGGTTTATGAATCATGAGAGTGGAATGTCTCCTCCTGACCCAGTTGCCTTTCTAGTTGAGTTTTATTACAGTGAACAGCTTTAGAAGGTCAATATTGCTAATTGGAAATGATGATATTTAAAGTAAGTTTATAGTCTTTATTTTCCTACTGTCTTTAAGACCTACATGATTACTTTTCTCCTAATAGAGCACCAAGATCATCCAATGAAAATAATATTGTCCATAAAATATCTGGAGCATCTGCTTAAGAACCACTGCCCTTGCTTATTCAATGTCTTCCGCCTCACAGGATGAGGTAATGGTATGATGGATTTCTTTTCCATGTCCCTGGAAAGTGCTTTCCTCATAGCATAACCATCCTCATCAGGCTCTCCATTCCTGGCTGAATAGTACTCTGTGACTGTCCTATATACACTGTAGCCTAACTGCTTGTACATGTTGACTGCAACTTGGTTGGATACTCTTACAAAAAGATCAACAAAAATATTCTTTATTATTATTAATATTCTTAATATTCTTTGTCTCTTTAGCCATCTCATTGAATTTGTCTAGGAGATTTTTTTGAACATCTTTGATTAGTTGTTCCTAATTCTGTATTTCCTCCAACTTTTAAATTTGATTGTTGGCTAGGCCATATCTTCTTGTTTCTTAGTATGTCTTGTAATTTTTGCTGGTATTGGGCATCTGATTACCTTGATAAGATTATTCTGAAAGTTGGTTTCCCTCTCTTGTCTAAGTTTTTTTTGTTGATTGGGTTCAGGTTAAAACTGTTCTTTGGCACTTGGTTCATCAGTATTTCACAGCTAAAACAGGCCCAGGGACCCACATAGGGGATGCAGACCAGTTCCAAAGAGTTCTAGGGAGAGGGTCAGGAAAGCAGCTTCCTGTGACTAGGAAGATGGCAGACAGCAACTATTCCCCACATCCCTCCAAAAGGAAGCTATTTTATTAGTCCTCTCTCCCCTCCGCTTCTGAGGTGGGTGGAAATATTAGCACTGTGGCACTGCAGGCACCTGTCCAGAAAGGGCCAAGCTGCAGGACCCAGAGGATCAATTTTACTGGTCAACAGTTAAATCAGAACTGTGCCATGTCCCCACTGTGTTCCCAGGGGGAGAGCTTCCTTGACTCTCCCAGCCCACAGCAGCCAGCCAGAAAGTACCAGGCCGAGCAGAAACCAACAGTCTCAAGAGTGTGGGATGTGTTCTGGGAGCTGCAGCCGACTTGAGTCATTCACCACAGATTCTCCATCTATGAAATCAATGGTACTACAGGCAGCCCAAGCTCCTATCTGGAAAGAACCAGGCTTTAGGACCCAGAGGATCCATTTCACTGGCCAACAGTTGGATCAGAACTGTGCTGCATCTCCCTCTGTTCCCGGGGGGAAGACTTCCCTGACTCTCCCAGTCTGCAGCAGCCAGCTGGATGAGAACGGGGTGACCAGAGGTTATTGGCCTCAAGAGTGGGGTGTGTGCATTGGGAGCCATAGCAAGTGGGTCTCTCACTGCAATTTCTCTGTGTGTGGAATCAATGGCATCACAGGTACCCTGGGCTCCTTGCTGGAAAGGACCAAGTCTGTTGGACCCACAAGATCATTTTTTCCAGTTAACAGTTGGATCAGAGCTGTGCTCTGAAACCCTCTGTTCCTGGGTGGAGAGTTTCCCTAACTCTTCCAGTCCACAGCAATCAGCCAGGTGAGAGCTGGACTGACCAGCAGCTGCCTGCCTGGAGGGTGGGGGATGGGTGCCAGGAGTTGTGGCTGAGTTGAGTCACTCACCACAATTTCTCAGTTGCAGTATTTCCATCACAGTTTATTTCTTCAGCCACCTCTTCCTTGTATATTGCAATGGTCCTTCCCCATTCTCTGAGCCCCAGAACTGCTGCTGTGGACAGTTTCTGCCTGTTCTCTAGGTGTTTTTTTTGTGGAGAACTGAGTTCTGCCTGTCTTTATTCTACCATCTTCCTGGAAGTCGTGTTATTTGTTTTTTGTTATTAGTGTATAAGAGTTCTTTATGTATTTTAAATACAAGTCACTTGCCATATATATGATTTGCAAGTATTTTATCCCATTCTGTGGGTTGCCTTATCACTCTCTTAATGGTGTTTGAAGCCAAGATGTTTTAAATTTTGGTTAAGTCAAATTTGTATATTTTTTTTCTTTTGATTCACACCTTTGATGCCAAATCTAAGAATCCATTACTAAATAAAAGATCATGAATATTTACTCCAGTGCTTACTTCTAAGAGTTTTATAGTTTAGGCTCAATCATCTAGGTCTTTGGTACATTTTGAGTTACTTTTTTATATGGTATGAGGTAAGGGTTCAATTTCATTCTTTTGCATGAGGATATCCAGTTTTCTTAGCACCATTTGTTGAAAGGACCATTCTTTCCCATTGAATGGTCATGGAGTCCATTCAATAATCAATTTACAGTAGGGGTGTCTTGGTTTACTAAACCTGTCAGAATGCAATATACCAGAAATGGATTGGCTTTTACAATGAGGATTTATTAGTTTACAACTTTACAGTTCTGAGGCCATGAAAGTGTCCCAGTTAAAGCATCAACATGATGATACCTTCTCTGAAGAAAGGCCACTGGAATTTGGGGTTCCTCTGTCAGATAGCAAGGCACATGGCCAGCATCTGCTGGTCCTTTGCTCCCGGGTTTCATTGCTTTCAGCTCCCAGTTCCAGTGCTTTCCTCTCTGAGCTTCTGTGGGTCCTCTCTTTGCATCTCTGGGACTTTTCTCTCTGAGCTCTCTCCAGGTGTTTTTTCCTCTAAGCTCTCTCCAAACTTCTCTGGGTGTTTCTCCCTGAGCTCTGGGCTTTTTGTTTCTTTTATCTTCATGAAGGATTCCAGTAAAGGATTAAGACTCACCTTGAATTGGGTGGGTCACATATCAATTGAAACAACCTAATCAAAAAGTCCCACCCATAATAGGTCTGCACCTATTAATCCATCTTTTAATCCACAGGAATGCATTAAAAGAACACGGCCTTTACAGGGATACATAACAGCTTCAAACCAGTACAAGGGGATTTCAGTTAACCAAGATGGTGGCATAAGATGCTGAAAGGTGCCAATGCCCCAGAGAATCTTTGAACAATTAACAACGCTCAGCATAGCTGTTTTTTTTCTCAGAACCCCTGGAAAATAGTTAAAGAATTTGAGTTACTGAGAGAGTGCTGAATCAAGAAAACACAGCTCTAAAAAAACAGTAGGAAGAGGATTGTGGGAAGATGTCAGAGTAGAAAGCTCTAGGAATCAGTCCCTTCATTAAAACAATCATTGAACTGGCAGGATCTGTCTGAATCAACTATTCTGAAACTCCAGAGTCTAATGGAACACTGTGCAGCATCCAAGGAAGAGCTGGAGGAAGAGGCTGGTAAATTGTGATAAATACTGTTGAATTTCACCTGCAGTGCAGTGGCTATCATTATCCATCCCCCAGCTATGTGGCAGGCAGTAGTGGGGTCTGCAGCCCCAGCTCCTGGTGCAGCTTGTTGGTGCCAAGGAGGGATGTAACATCCTCATCCTCAAAACCCCAGGGGTGTGTGATCTGTTTGCTGTTCACTGCTTTTGATCAGCTATTTAAGATCACTTGTTGCTGCCTTTGGGGGCAGCCATTGTTCCAAACCCCCTCAGGTAAAAATGGCAGAGGAATCGTAAAGACATTACCCTTGCTCAAAACTACACAAACAAGGACTGCAGTTACTGGAAAAGTGCTGAATCAAGAAAACACAGCCTAAAAGCCATAGGAGAAGCTCCTGGCACTCTTGCTAGCCACACCCCTAACCTCTCCCCAGCATGATGTGGAGCAAACTTGTGCTCCCATTGTGAGTCCCTGGCCCTGTTCCAGTGGAAGCAGAGTAATCCCCCTATGCATATGAGGGTTCCCACATGTATGTGTCAGTCTGTAAGGTGGCATCCTGAATCAGGAGACTCTTCTTGGGCTCACCCTTCCATAACTTCCCCTGAAGATAGAAGCAGCTTGCAGACAGCTAAAAAAGTATAAGAAAGAATTAAGTGAAAGTGGATTGGGGCAAAATATTATTGGCTTTAAGTCATACAGTAGAGTACTTGCGAGGGGGAGAAAGTCTGTTTTTATAGGGAGAGGAGAAGGCATTCAAATTCCTATAAATGGGGGAATTCCTAAGGCCATCAGCATAAACAAGCCCAGGAGAAGACAGGCTCAGAGAAGACAAGGAGGATCCTGAACTTTGCATTCACCTTGGGTTTATCTTCTTGATGGGAGGGCTGAATTCTCAAGGAGAGTGCTGGCCAATGCAGAGACAATTTGCGAAAGTGTCTTTGTGATGGTTTGTTTGTTTCAGCTTCTGGCACTCAAGGATACCACTGTCATAACACGGATACAAACTTAAGGAACAGACAGCTCAGGGACTAAATCCCAGATATAACACTTTAAAATATTAAAATACATAGTGTGCAACAACAGATTACAAGCAAACAAAGAAACAGGACATGATGACCCATCCACAGAAACAGGGTAAAATTTCAGAAAACATTGATGAGGAAGACCAGATTATGGGAATACTAGACAAAGATTTTAAAAAAATTATCCCTAATATGCTCAAGGAGCTGAAGGAAAATACAGAGAAAGAACTAAAACACCAGGAAAACAATTAATGGACAATATAAGATTCTCAATAAAAAAATAGAGATTTAAAAAAGGAACGAAGAAGAAATACTGGAGTATTGCTAATATGTAACCCTGTTTTAAAGTTCTTACAGGTTCAAAAATGCAAATGCTTTAACAGTAACGCTAAATCTGTGATTCAGGAAGTACAATGTATAAAGACATAATTGTAACAAGTACAACAAAAAGGTGGAGGGACAGGGGTTTAGGAACAGTGTACATATATGCTATTGAGGTTAAGTTGGTAGCAAATCAAACATGATTGTTTGTTATAGATTGAGGATGTTAAATTTTAGCCCAATGTTAACCACAAAGAAAGTACATGAAAAATATATACTGAGAGAAATGAGAAGGGACTCAAAATGTAGCACTACAAAAAATCAAATAAATATGAAAATAGGCATTAATGTAAGAAATGAAGGACCCAAAAGGTATAACAAAAAGACCAAAAGGCAAAAAGGCAGAAGAAAGTCCTGTAATATCAGTAATTACTTTAAATGTAAATGGATTAAACTCTTCAGTCAAGAAGAAGAGATTGGCAGAATGGATACAAAAAGCATGACCTTACTACATGCTGCTTACAAGACTCACCTTAAATTCAAAGACACAAGTAGGTTGAAAGTGAAAGGATGAAAAATATATGCAAGCAGTAACCAAAAGAAATCTGGGGTAGCTATACTAATATCAGGTAAAATAGACTTTAAGTAAAAAACTGTTATGAGGGACAAAGAGGGTCACTACTGATAAAGGGCTCAATTCAATAAGAAGACATAACATATATATATGACTCCATCAAAATTAAAAGCTTTAGTACATTGAAGGTCTTCACCATTAAAGTAAAAAGAGAATCTATAGAATGGGAGAAAATATTGGAAATCATGTATTTGATAGGGGTTTAATATCCAAAATATATAAAGAAGCCCTATAAATCAACCACAAAAAGACAAAAAAAAATTTACAAATGGGCCAAAGACTTGAATAGACAGTTCTCCAAAGAAGGTATACAAATGGCCAAAAAGCAAATGAAAAGATGCTCAACATCATTAACCATTAGGGAAATGCTAACCACAACCACAAGACATCAGTTCACACCCACTAAAATGGCTAGTATTAAAACATGGAAAATAACAATTTTTGGAGAGGATGTGGAGAAATATAAACACTCATTCATTGTTGGTGGCAATGTAAAATGTTGCAGCCATTGTGGAAGACAGTTTGGTAGTTCCTCAGAAAGCTAAATAATGAACTATTATATGACCTGGCAATCCCCTAGTAGGTATATGCCCCAAAGAATTGAAAGAGGGACTCGAGCAGATATTTGGAGATTAACGTTCATAGTGGCATTATTCACAATTGCCAAAAGATGGAAGCTACCCAAGTGTCCATCAACAGATGAGTGGATATATAAAATGTAGTATATAGATGCCATGGAATGTTATTCAGCTATAAAAAAAAATGAAGTTTTAATACATGCTACAACACAGATAAACTGTGAAGAATCATGTAGAGTGCAATATGGCATAGACGAAAGGACCAATACTGTATGATCTCACTGATATGAAATAATTAGAATAACCAAATTCATAAAGTCAGAAACTAGAATACAGTTCACCAGGGGCTGTGGGTGGGTAGGAAATGGAAAGTTAATGCTTAATTCTTAATGTAATTAGCACTACTTAATTGTATATTTGAATGCAGTTAAAAGGGGAAATTTTAGGTTATATGTATGTTATTAGACTAAAAATTAAAATTAAAAACACCACTCACAGGATGCGAACAGTGAACCCTAATTTAAACTAAAGAGTATAGTTAATAATATAATTATAATTATATTGCTTCATCAGTTGTAACAAAGGCATACCACAGTAATGCAAATTGTTAATATTAGGGAAAACTGAGTGTGTAAAAAGTGTCATATGGGAACTCTATTTTCAGCTGGATTTTTCTGTAAACCTAAAAGTACTCTAATGAAAAAAACACCAATTGACAATAAGAGTTTTCTTCCCGGACTTTAATTCTTTTCTATTGATCCATATGCCTATCTTTATGCCAGTTCCACATTCTGTTTAATGTGGCTTTGTCATAAGTTTTGAAATTGAGAAGTGTGAGTCTCCCTATTTTGTTCTTCTTTTTCAAGACTGTTTTGGCTGTTCTGGGGCCTTTACAATTCCATATGAATTGCTGAATCACTGTCAGTTTCTACAGAGACCAGCTGGGATTCTGATAGGGATTGCATTGAATCTGTAGATCAATTTGGGGAGTAACTGCTATCTCAGCAATATTAAGACATCTAGTTCAAAAACATGAGCTGCTTTTACATTTATTCAGATATTCTTTATTTTGTCAGCAATGTTCTGTAGTTTTCAAAAATGAAAGTTTTGCACTTCTTTTGGTAAATTTTTTAAATCTCTATCTGATGCTATTGTAAATAGAATATTTTCTTAATTTCATTATTGGATTGTTCATTGCTAGTACACAGAACTTGTTTAATAGTTAAAATACTTTTTGTGGATTACTAAGGATTTTTTTTATAGACAAGATCATGTCATCTGTGAATAGAACAAGTTTTACCTCTTTTCCAATATGGATGCCTTTTATTTCTTTTTCTTGCCTAATTGCACTGACTAGACCCTCCAATACAATGTTGAATAATAGTAGTAAAAGCAGACATCCTAGTCTTATTCCTAGTCTTAGGGGAGAAGTTTTCCTACCATTAAATATGATGTTAGCTCTGGGTGTTTCATAGATGCCATTCATAAGGTTCAGAAAGTTCTCTGCTATTCCTATTTTTTTAGTGTTTTCATCATGAAAGGGTGTGGGATTCTGTCAGATGCTTTTTTCATTATCTATCCAGATGATCATGTGGTTTATTCTATTCATATAGTATATTATATCGACGATTTTCATATGTTGAACCAACACTGCTTACCTGGAATATATCCCATTTTTATATATTGCTGGAATGTTTGCTAGATTTTTGTTTTGTTTTGTTTTGTTTTTTTGAGGATTTTTACATCCATATTCATAAGAGATATTGGTCTGTAGATTTCTTTCTTGTGATGTTTTTTCTGGCTTTGTTATTAGGGTAATGCTGGCTTCATAAGATGAGTTGAGAAGTGTTCCTTTCTCTTCTAGTTTTTGGAAGAGTTTGTGGAGAATTGGTATTAATTCTTATTTAAAAGTTTGGAACAATTCTTTATTTGTGGGTAGTTTTTTTTTTTTTTTTTAGTATTCATTTTATTGACATATATTCACACACCATGCAGTCATACAAAACAAATTGTACATTCGATTGTTCACAGTACCATTACATAGTTGCACATTCATCACCAAAATCAATCCCTGACACCTTCATTAGCACACACACAAAAATAACAAGAATAATAATTAAAGTGAAAAAGAGCAATTGAAGTAAAAAAGTACACTGGGTACTTTTGTCTGTTTGTTTGTTTGTTTCCTTCCCCTATTTTTCTACTCATCCATCCATAAACTAGACAAAGTGGAGTGTGGTCCTTATGGCTTTCCCAATCCCACTGTCACCCCTTATAAGCCACACCTTTATACAATCGTCTTCGAGATTCATGGGTTCTGGGTTGTAGTTTGACAGTTCCAGGCATCCACCACCAGCTACCCCAATTCTCTAGAACCTAAAAAGGGTTGTCTAAAGTGTGCGTAAGAGTGCCCACCAGAGTGACCTCTCGGCTCCTTTTGGAATCTCTCTGCCACTGAAGTTTATTTCATTTCCATTCACATCCCCCCTTTTGGTCAAGAAGATATTCTCCATCCCACGATGCCGGGTCTACATTCCTCTCCGGGAGTCATATTCCACGTTGCCAGGGAGATTCACTCCCCTGGGTGTCTGATCCCCCGTAGCGGGGAGGGCAGTGATTTCACCTTTCAAGTTAGCTTAGCTAGAGAGAGAGGGCCACATCTGAGCAACAAAGAGGCATTCGGGAGGAGGCTCTTAGGCACAATTACAGGGAGGCCTAGCCTCTCCTTTGCAGCAACAGTCTTCCCAAGGGCAAATCCTGTGGTAGAGGGCTCAACCCATCAAACCACCAGTCCCCTGTGTCTGTGGGCATGCTAGCAACCATCGAGGTGGGGCAGGCCAATACCCCTGCATTCTCCACCAGCTCCTCAAGGGGGCTCTGCATATTTTTTCCTTTTTTTTTAAAAAACTTTTTTTTTTTAAATCAACTGTATGAAAAATAAAAAAAAGTAAAAAAAAAAAAAAAATACAATAAAAGAACATTTCAAAGAGACCATAACAAGGGAGTAAGAAAAAGACAACTAACCTAAGATAACTACTTTACTTCCAACATGTTCCTACTCTACGCCAAGAAATTAACCTAATATAGCAACATTTCTGTGAGCTTGTTCCTACTATACCCATCAGAAATTAACAGACCATAGTCATTCCTGGGCATTCCCAGAACGTTAAATTTACTGTGGGTAGTTTTTTGAATATTAACTCAATCTCTTGATACAGGTCTATTCAGATTGTCTATTTATTCTTAGTTTTAATAGTTTACATATTTCTAGGAATATGTCTTTAATTTATCTTACTTATTGGCATACAGTTGCTCATAGTATTTATTTATAATCCTTTTAATTCAGTAAGGTTGGTAGCAATATTCCCTCTTCCATTTCTGATTCCAATAATTTGAATCTTCTCTCCTTTTTTCTTGGTCAATGTAGCTAAAAGTTGTTAATTTTATTGGTATTTTCAAAGAACAAGCTTTTGGTTTCATTGATTTTCTCTTCTCTATTTCATTAATTTCCATTCTAATGTTTATTATTTTTTCCCTTTTGCTTTCTTTTGATGTAGTTTGCTCTTCTTTTTTTCCAGTGTCTTGAGGTGGAGAGTTAGGTTATTGATTTGAGATCGTCCTTCTTTTTTAACAAAGGCATTTATAGTTATAAATTTCCCTCAAGCACTGCTTTACCTTCATTTTCATTCATCTCCAAGTATCTTCTCATTTCTTTTTTGATTTTTAGTTGAAGTCTTTGTTATTTAGGTTTGTGTTGTTTAATTTCCTCATATTTGTGAATTTCCCAATTTGTTATTGATTTCTAATTTCATTCCCATTGTGACTAGAAAACATCCTTTGCGTTCTTTCCTTTTAAATATATTGTATATTCTGCTGTTGTTGGGTGAAGTGTCCTATAGATATCTGATAGGTCTCGTGGTTTCTGCCTAGTTTTTCTATTCATTATTGAAACTGAGTGTTGAATTATCCAAGTATAATTGTGGAATTGTCTATTTCTCCCTTCGTTTGTGTCAGTTTTGCTTCATGTATTTTGGTGCTCTGTTGCGAGATACATATGTTATATCTTCCTGATGAATTGGAATTTTTATCACTATAAAATGTTCCTCTCCATTTGTATCTTTTTTAAAAAGTCTATTTGATGTTAGAATAGCCAATCGTGATATATCTTTTTCTCTCCTTTACTTTCAATCTATCTTTGAATCTAAAGTGCATCTCCTATAGGCAGCATATAGTTGAATCATAAATTTTTTTAACCTAGTCTTATAGTCTCTCCCCTTTGATTGGATTATTTAACCCATTCACATATAATGTCATCATTGATATAGTTGAATTTATGTCTTCCCTTTTATTTTGGTTTTCTATATGTCTCATGTCTTTTTTCTCTCTATTCCTTTTTTACTTCTATATTTTGCATTACATGACTATTTTCTAATGCAGCATTTTAATTTCTTTAATGACTTTTTCACTGTATATTTTTGAGTTATTTCTTTGGTGGTTGCTCTTTGTTTTACAATATACATCTTAACTTATCAGAATCAGCTTCAAATCTGTAGTAACTTAACTCCAGTGAAATGTAGAAATGTTACTCCTATACAGCTCTTTCTCCTTTTTTGCTATATTCTTTTATACATATTCAATCATTATATTGTTATAATTCTTTTATGTAATTTTATGTCTTTTAAAGAAGCTGAAAGAAGAAAGGAGAACAAGTATATATTTATAGTTTCATAATATAAACCTTCTTATTTATTTATCATTTCTGGATCTTGTCATTTATACCTGTGGATATAGTTCCCCTCGAGTAATTTCCTCAGCTCAATACAGTTCTGCTCCTCCCATCGTCCTCCTTTGTGCTGTTATTGGCTGATATATGATATATTATATTTCTATATATTATAGTCCCAACAATACATTATGTACATATTGCTTTACACAATTACTTTTTAAAAAAGACAGACTTAATTTTTAAAGCAGTTTTAGGTTCACAGAAAAATTGTGCTGAAAGTATAGAGTGCTCTATATACACCTACTCCCTCCTCCAGTTTCTCCTGTTACTAACATCTTCCACGAATCTGGTACATTTGTTGCAAGTGATGAACCAATATTGATACATTATTTATAACTAAAGTTCATAATTTACATTAGGGTTCATTCTTTGTGTTGTGCAGTTCTATGGGATTTGACAAATGCATAATATCATGTATCCACCAATATAGGATTATATAGAATAGTTTCACTGCCCTAAAAATGCCCTATTCATTTCTCCCCTTACAATTGCTTTTTAATCACCCTTTAAGAAGTATGGGAAAATGGTTTTCATTTTTCTCTCCATTCCCAATCACAGGGGGGCAACATAAGAGGAGGGATGACATCTGATGGATGAAAACAGAAAAGGCAGAACTAGTCCTTTATTTACTCTCTCATTCAGATTCTCCTGTGCCCTCTGCAGTAAATCCTCTAGGGGAACATCTTCCATTGTGGGGAAGGCCTAGAGAGGTCTTGCTGGCTGGAAAAATTCAGCTGGGCTTCTTTAATCCAGCCATACTCAGTTCTAAGGAACTGGACTTTATCTAATTTAAATAATTTAGGTTCAAAGTTAGGTGAAAAAACATACTATATATGTATGCATATGCAGCTTATATAAATATATATAAATGCAAAAAGTTTTGAAAATACTTTAAATTGTTAATTATTATTACTATGGGGCAAGTAATGGTAGGAGGGAGTAAGAAGGATTTTTACTTTTTAATCTCAGTGTATAGTTGGAATGTTTTAGTTTTTAAAACAATGTATTTATTTATGTAATTAAGAAATTGAAGAGAAACAACCCTGGAGGAAACTACATGAAATTTCAATAATGGCTCTCTCTAGGAAATGAGATTGTGGGATTTTGTATTATTGATTATTTTAATGTTTGATATTAACAATGACTATGTTACTTTTGATATAATTTATAAACAATAATGAGAAAATTAATATTTGTTTTTCATCTTAGGTAATAGCTAGCCTCTTCTGAATCATGCTGATTAATGGCTGCAATTATGGTCATCCTTTCTTGTTTCTTATATTTTGGGAATTTTTTTCGTGTTTCAATACTATTAATGTGTTTGCTATTTTGATTTTTTTCTACTCTAACATAATTAGTTATACTGACATGTCTCCTATTCGTATTTGACCTCCTAAAATAAATATTATCCGGTCGTGGTGTACATTGCTTAATACATTGTTGAACCCAAATGGCATGTATTATACTTAGGATTTCTGGCTCTATAGTCATAAATGAGATTAGATTATAGTTTTCTTTTTGGTGTGTATGATAATGGCATCAAGTTTATATTAGACTCAAAGGATGAATTGGAAACTATGCAAATAAAACTTCCATACCTCCCACACTTCTGCTATTTTTAACAGTGAGATATGACTGCGTATATTTCAAATACTAAGTAATCTGGGGACCATATATGTTCTAATTTCTTTGTTAAACTCTCAGTACTTCATTCTAATTTCTAATATTGTGCCTTTACATTTTAACTTTTTTCTTGACTAGACTTTTGGAGCCTTATCTGTTTACTTGATTTTTAAATCAAAGAAACAGTTAGAATTATTTATATATTCTATTACTTTCCTGTTTTCTAAATAGTTACTTCCTTTTTTAAATCATGATTCCTTACTTACACTTTCACATACTTTTTTTCTTTTTCTAACCTTTTGAATTGAATGCAATGTTAATTTTTTATTTTTTTGGATTTTATAGTAACAGTATTAGTAATTATAGTTTTTTTTTTTTTTTTTTTTTTAGTTTATCTCTGATCAGAAGGGATCCTGGTTTCTTAACTCGTTTCCATGATGAGGCTTTGACTTCACCCTAGTAGGGGAAAGGAATGGAGTTTAAGTCAACAACTTCTTGATTTTTGTATTTATGGTAGAATTACTGTAGATACTACTTTTCCCCCCTGTTTTCTATATTAGAAGTCTATATGAGAATTCTATTTGGAAAATAGAGCTTCCTGTTCAAAAGGGTTTAAAACTGCTGGCCCAGCTTGTATCTCCTCTGTTTAGACCTTATTTTCTTTATACTGCACTTTCAGATTCTCTGAGAAGATGAGGTAGATAAAATCCTACCATTGCTGTTTGCTTCTGTCTAATGTACTTTAAATGCATGGTGGTTATTATTATTATGCTCCTAGGCCCACTTCCCGCTCAGCTGTGTTCAGGAATTTTCAAGGGAAGGCAGGATTGGAGAATAGCATTCAGTGTGACTCATAGAGCAGCACTGCAGGAATAGAGGTAGATGGACATATTCTATTATGGGCCCTGGATAAGACTAATTACTGAAGATGCAGTAAAAGAAATACAAAGTTTTTCACAAAGAAATGAAAAACGTATTATAAGCCATCTGCTTTTTATTCTAAAAAATTCAAAACATGTACTAAATGAAACAAGGCATAAGAGACAAAAAGAAAAATCTTGGTGATGAGATTATGGATGAAATAAACAAGACCAGTTTGCTGAAAAAAAAAGATGAAAGGAATCTAAAACAACATAATAATCAAAATTTACTTTGCATACAGGAAACTGATGCATGAGTATTTCAGAGAACTGAATTAGTGATAGGTACATAAACTTGAGAGACTTCCACAGTGCAGAAAACAATATAGAGCCAAAAATGATGAGAGGAAGAGAGAAGATAAAAAATAAGAGTACAGAGTCTGGAGATCCAATTTACAGACAATAAGCACCTCTGGAAAACAGTACATATGGATCAGAAGATATAATTATAGATTAAATGAAATTTCATAAATCAAAAGTATGATTCTTCAGAATGAGAATATTCACTGTGTGCCAGGCAAAAAATAATGAGAAGAGAACCACACCGAGCCATCTTGGTGAAGATTTTGAATTTTACAAGAAATTAAAATCAAGCAGTTTCAAGATGCTTACAGAATGCTGTGGGAAAAGTTCACGAGCCAAGAATTTATGTGAAAATACTATATATATATATATATATATATATATATATATATATATATACACACACACACACACACACACATATATATATATATATATATATATTCTTAGTTACATAATGTCTCTGAAGCTTTCTTTAAAGATTATTCAAAGGCATGATTCTGCTGACTAGGAAATGAATCAAATATGAACAAATCAAGCATAGGGAATATGAAGTTGGAAACATTGGACTTGAGCTCTTTTAGTTAAGTATACTAGGATGTCTCACTTAATGAATATTTGTACTACATTTTAAAGAATAAGACCTCAAATTAATGCATACCTATTCTTTCCACATGTAACAACTTTTTAAATTTTGTTTTTTTTTTAAGTGCAATAACAAAGAAGAAACAAAACCTTAGCCCAGAACCTAAACCACAAGGCTCATTTGATGCATGGCTTCTTGTGGAGGAATATAAAGTAATAACAAAAATGCCATTATTCATGTAGTGTTTAAATGTGTACACACATATCAGATTTTCTTTTTTTGAAATATAATAGGTAGGCCAAAATGTTCTCTGACTTACCCAACTCCTGGACCAGAGATTTCTACCTCAGTCACTTCTCCTCTGAACGTCTATGCCCAGAGCATAGAAAGACTCAGATTGTAAGTGAGATTCAAATGATAAGAAGAGAATCAATAGATGATTTATCCATTTTTTACATAAATTGTCATTTGACATACATTATTTTTGAGAAAGTGAAGGTTTTAAGAGAGCAATGAATAGGGGAACAAAATTGAAATCTAGAGTAAACATTCTGGATGTTACATGTTGTAAGACTTAAGTATTAAAAAATAAAATGAGTCTGTAATCAAGAAATAAATGAACACATATTATCTGATCTCTGACCTTCTACTATAAAGCTAGTCTCGTTTCCTGCCATTCTCTTGCTAATTACACATAAGCACCTCTACATCCTTATAGTTCTGTCAATATATCAAGCACCCTCCTACCTCAAGGCCTATGCAATTTCTTTACCCCTACTGCTTGGAATACTCTTTCTTCAGATACCCTTATGATTTCCTTTAGATTTCTGTTCAAATGTCACCTTCTCAGAGAGGCCTTACTTAACCATCCTATCTAAAATATCAGGTCTATCCCCATCACTTTCTGTTTTTTTACCCTACTTTATTTTTCTTCTTAGTACTTACAACCACCTATTTATATATTTGTTTCTCTAGTGTTTGCTCCATGAGGTCATTGTCTAATATTTTGGGGTGTGTGTGGGGGTGCTGCAATATGACAGTGCCTGGAATGCAGTAGGTCTCAATAAATATTTGTTAAATGAATATATGTGACTGAAAACAGATTAACTGTAAGACTTTTCTCTTTCTTTTTTTTTTAACAGGCAATTGATTTCCTCTTTCATCTCCATCATGTTTGCAGAATGTTCATTTGCAAGGCTTCTACCTCCCAAGTAAAACATTGGAAATTTTATACTTACAGAGAAGTTAAAAGCTTAAACGAAAGCATTTTCATTTTCATATTTGGGGTCCAACAGAGAGAAAGGATCAGCTTTCCACCAACTGCTCTAAAGCGAAGCCTATCAGTTCAAGTCTTACCTGTACACACAGAGCTCCCAAGTAGCATTTTAGTGCTTCCTTCTTAGTGATGGACCAAAATGGATCATCAAACATCATAGCGAAGCCTTTCTGAAGGAGAAACCAAAAGCAACAGATGGGGTATGAGTTTTTTGGGATGCTGAGATAATGCAAGCAACAAAAGAGATCCGAGAAGACATTGTATTTGTTAAAAAGTAACAACTGGAGAAGAAGAGTAAACTCTGAAAATAATAATCATTGGATGGAATATTAAAAGAAAGGCTGGAAGATAAAGATGAGTAAGTCAGGAAAAGGAATAAAAAATGTGAGAAAAAAATAATAGTGATAAGAGGACCAACTGATGAATTACCTGTTTTAGAGGGAGTGATAAGAAAACAAAAGAGACAAATTATTAAAGAAATTATATAGGAAAATCCTAATGGGAAGAATGGGGATTTTCAGATTGAAATGCCCCTTTGGATATCCAACCCAATGAATGAATAAAAACTCACACTGATGAACATAATTGTAAAATTTCAGCACACAGAGGATAAAAAAAATCCCAAGAGTTTACAGATGAAGGAGAAACAACAAATAAAGAAACAACTCCCTGAACCATACCATGTTTAAAAGATGTCAGAATGGTACACTGGTTATTGGAAGATAGGGAGTAATGCCTCAACATTTCTGAGGGAAACAATTTTTAATCTAGAATTGTATTTCTTCCCAAACTATCAATCAGGAGTGAAGCTAAATAAAGTAATTTAAAAACATGCAAGGACTCTAAAAATTTATTTCTTATTACAATCTTAGGAAGTCACTTGAGGAAGTGTTCCAGCAAAATTATAGTGAACACTGAAAAAGAGGGAGAAATGAGAGGATCTGTAAAATAGTGGATCCCAAACAAAAAACACAGAATCAGTGAAGTGAGGTTCCAGGATGAACCCTGTGCCTCATCATGGCCTAGAAAACTACCAGTACAGACGAGCTGGGGGATGGAGAAACTTGGAAGGAGGCATCCAGGAAAAAGGCTCAGTAGAATACTTGACTGGATGGATATGACAGAAAAAAATTTGGGCTATCATAAAGGCAAAGAGCACAAGATAAAAATAAAGGTAATCACAAACTGCAAAAGGCAATACAATGATGGAAATGTTACTACTGTGATGTCATTTCTTGTAAAAATAATCATGTGATTGTGTAGTTTGAATGCTACAAGATATTGATTTTCAAACTTTAGAATTGTAGAAACATGAATAACAATTTTGATTTCAGAATAGAATGTGAATATTATTAACTCTGACACTGCAAGAATAAATTCAGAGATGGGAATTGGAAGGTGATCGGTAGGAGAACAGGAAGGTAGCATAGGGTGTTAATATCTCCATTTTAAAAAGTGAAGCATCAGAGTATGAGAAACAAGAATAAAGTTTTAATATATTATTCAGTGTTGCAAAATAGCAATGAAGTTACTACAAACAAAGGTATTGGTAGGATGGAGAAAAAGCCAAAGAGCGTGGCATATGTGAGCAACATCTTTTATAGTAGAAAGTCAACAGAGAATGTTTAAAACTAGATTAATTAAGAAATGGTAGTAGAAACATATTAGCATATGATTTAGAAATATGGAGTAAAAACATCAGCTGAAAGAAAAATGTTTACTTCTGGGAAATGGAAAAGAAACGGGCAAGGGACTCTTGCCTGTAAACATGTGCATGAATTATATATCATAAAAATGTGTGTTATCTTCATTTTATATGTGTTACTATCTTTATTATACACACACATATGTGTACACATATATGCATTATAAAGAATGAAGGATTTAGAGTTTGGCCATTATTCATATAATCAATATTTGATGATATAGTGGTAAAAATTTGCCTGGGGAAAAGTTGGATTATTCAATAATTGGTGCTTGGTCTAAAGGTTTTCTGTACAAAAAGTAATTAGAGTATTATTTTATAAATAACCTAAAATAAATTCTAGCAGAATCACAAAGTAAAATATAGAAAACAAAACCACATAAAACAAAGCAATAAAAAAATAGGTAAATATCTCTTCATTGGATGAGAAAGGAATTTCCATGAAAATAATGAAACGAATCTCAAACAACATGATGGATCACTTTTTTTTACTTTGAAAATTTAAAATCTCTTGTGCCAAGACATCATAACCAAAATTAAAAGGCAAACTACAAACTGAGAAATATTTTTATTAATCATGACATAAAATGATCTATCATCATTCATCATCAAAGATCTCTTTCAGATTTTGCTAGATGTTCTCTGTTTGTCCCACCAGAATCATGTCCCCAGCCTACTCTGTGCCCTGGGAGGTTAAATCTTTATGGGCTGCTTCAACCAGGCTCCCTTGCCTTCTGCCTTTCAATTGGGTTCAGCCAATTGGAGGCTTGGCAGGAGCTTGAAGGGTGAGAGGAAAGAGAGGTGGGTATTTATTCCTCTGGCTCCCTTCCTGCAGGGTTACATGATCACAATGGTTATTTTCTTCATCTGAAAGTCACAACTCCTGATAGATGCCCCTTTTCTAAAGCTACTCATCTTGCTGTTCTGTCATGTACCACGATCCCATATCCCTCAGGCCTGATGTTTCTGGCTTCTGGCATTGCTAGCCCTGCATGTTTCACCATCTTTTGTTGGTATTCTTTAACTCTGCCCATGCCACCTTTGTAAATAGTCCCTTCAGTCAGCTCTCTCCACCCATTGTTTTGCAATCTGCCTGCTTGCAGACCCCACTGTTAAACAAATCACCAAGAAAGACATGGATCATCTTGGCCAAGTTATGGTTGTCCAGTTGTTTGGTCAAGCAAGCACTGTCCTGATTGTTAGTGTGAAGATATTCTGTGGATTTAAATAATCAGTAAGTTGATTACATCTATGGTTTATTACATCTACAATCCTTTGGGGCGATAGCCTTCAGCAGTAAGAGACATTGCATCCAATAAGTTGAAGGCAATAAAGGGAGAAGTGATGATTTCAGCTGTCAGAAGGAAGAATTTCTCTCTCTTCTTCAGCCAGCCAACTTCTCCTGGGGAATTCATCAAAAACCTTCATTCTAGTGCCCAGCTTGCAGCCTGCCCTATGGAATTTGGACTTGCCCATCCCCACAGTTGCATGAGAAGATTCCCATAAAAATCTCACAATATTTACATGAGATATATATATATATATACACCCTGTCACTTTTGTTTCTCTAGAGAACCCTGACTAATACAGGGTCTGACAGCCACTAACTTCCCTGGTTGAATTGGGCTGTCCCCCAGAGCTGTAAGACTACTACTTCCTCCTGAATTTCTCAATGAATTTTAATAAGGAGAGAAATATAGTAAACATAAATCAATGAATAAATTCTGCTGTACTCACCCTGGAGCACACTATAAAGCACTGGTTTTGGACAAAACTGCTCTATTGCATATCAGTATTTTCAGATGCCTGGGAGAATAGTGGGCTGTGCTTCTGAGGTGCTCTCATTTTCTGTGGGTAATTCACTCAGAAGTGAATTTCAAGTGTGCCACATGGTCTGTATTTAAAATTAGACCATCCTAAATCAACCCTTCTAATTTGGTGATAATTCTTTTAGCTGTTTTTATCTAATGCTGTACTAGAAAAATAAATTAATTTTATTTATGTTACATATACATTTTGGGAAAAAATGGAAAGCATTATTCTAATACTATTTACAGTGGTTACTTTGGGGCTTATGAGATTACAAGTAATTTATACCACTTAAAATACTTTCTGATATTCCAATTTTTCTTTAATAAGCATGATTAACTATTTAAATATGAAATAAAACTTTGAGAAATACGGACAAGAAAGGAATTAAGAGTAACTATGGCATTTCTTTAGCCTGGCTGACCACACAGCTATTGCTTTCAGCCCCACCCACAATAGGTCTGGGTTTATTTTTCCCCTCTCTTCTCTGTCTTGTTTTGTTCCTCTTTCTTTCCTTTTCCCTTTTTTTCTGTTTGCTCTTTTCTTTTCTGTTCACACTTGCAACCTAGTCCTTTTCTGTTCATGCCGTTTTTTTCTTTTCATCTAATTTTCTGTCTGTAGAGAGCCCTCTAGTTGAGACAGAAACCTATGTATTGATTTGTCTGCTCTCTTGTCCTGTCATCCACAGGATTGCAGAGGCATTCAGCCACCCTTATGTGTGAGTTAGTATTTGCTCAGTGCTTACCAAATGCCTGGCACTGTTCTAAGAACTTGGTACACATTATCTCATTTAATCTTTTTAAAATATTAACCAAAATCTGGACTATATTCAGATTTCCTTACTTTTACCTAATGTCCTTTTTCTGTCCCAAGATCCCATCCAGGATACCATATTACACTTAGTTGTCATATCTCCTTAGGTTCCTCTAGAGTGTGAAAGTTTCTCAGACTCTCCTTGTTTTTGATGACTTTGACAGTTTGGAGAAGTGCTGGTCAGGAATTTTGTACAATCTCCATCAACTTAGGTTTACCTGGCATTTTTCTCATGATTAGACTTGGGGTTTTTGGTTCTAGGGAGGAAGACCACACAGGTAAATTGACATTTTCACCAAATCATATCATGGGTACATATTATCAACATGACCTGCTACTGATGATGCTAAGCTTGATCACATAGCTGAGGTAGTGTAGGTCAGATTTCACTATGCCATTTTTTTTTAAAAGCAGCTTGATTGATACAGATTCACATACCATACAATCCATCCAAAAGGGTACAATCAGTGGTTCACAGTATCATCACGTAGTTGTGCATTCGTCACAACAATCAATTTTAGAATATTTTCATTACTCCAAAAACAAAAACAAAACCCCAGAACATCCCATACCCCTTATTCCCCCATTAGTGACCCTTAGCATTGGTGTGGTACATTTGTTACTACTGTTGAAAGAATAGTAAAATATTAACTATTGTCCATAGTTTGCAATAGGTGCATTTCCCCCCATATGCCACTCTATTATTAACTCCTTGTAATTGTGACATACATTTGTTCTAGTTCATGGAAGACATTTTTATATTTGTACTATTAATCACAGTCATCATTCAGGTGTTAATTACATTCACCATAATGTGCCACCGTCATCTCTATCCATTTCCAAACATTTAAATTCAGCCTAGTTAAAAATTCTGCAAACATTAAGTATCTGCTCCCCATTTCCTATCCTCATTCTATCTCCTGGTAATATATTCTAGATTTTAACTCTATGAGCTTATTTATTATAATTAGCTCATATTAGTGAGATCATAAAATATTTGTCCTTTTGTGTCTAACTTTTTTCACACAACATAATGTCCTCAAGTTTTATCCATGTTGTTGCATGCTTCTGGACATCATTCCTTCTTACTGCTGAATAATATTCCATCATTTGTATATACCACATTTTGTTTATCTGTCATTGGTTGATGGACACTTGGGTTATTTCCCTCTTTTTGCAACTGTGAATAATTGCACTCTGAACATTGGTGTGCAAATGTCTGTTCACATCCCTGCTTTCAGTTCTTCTGAATGTATACTTAGTAGCAGGATTGACAGGTCATATGACAGTTCTATACTTAGCTTTCTGAGGAACCGTCAAACTGTCTTCCACAGTGGCTATACCAGTTTACATTCCCACCAGCAGTGAATAACTGTTCCTATTTCTCCACATCCTTTCCAGCACTTGGTGTTTTCTATTTGTTTCATAGTAGCCATTCTAGTGGTTGTGAAATAACTCATTGTGGTTTTGGTTTGTATTTCCTTGATAGCTAGTGATGACAAGCATCTTTTCATGTGCATTTTAGCCATTTGTATTTCCTCTTTGGAAAAATGACTATTCAAATCTTTTGCCCATTTTTAAATTGGGTTGTTTGTCTTTTTATTGTTGAGTTGTAGGATTTCTTTATATATTCTGCATATTAAACCCTTATTGGATATGTGTCTTCCAAATATCTTCTCCCATTGAATAGGCTACCTTTTTCCCTTTTTGACAAAGTTCTTTGATGTGCAAAAGTATTCAGTTTTGAGGAGATCCCATTTATCTATTTTTTTCTTTCATTGCTTGTGCTTTGGGTGCCAAGTGTAAGAAACTTCCACCTACCACAAGATCTTGAAGATGCATCCCTATATTTTCTTCCAGGATTTTTATGGTCCTATCTTTTATAGTTAGGTCTTTGATCCATTTTGAGTTAATTTTTGAATAAGGTGTGGGATAGCAGTCTTCTTTCATTCTTTTGGATATGGATGTCAAGTTCTCTCAGCACCATTTATTGATGAGACTGTTCTGTCCCAGTCTGTGGACTTGGCTGCCTTGTTGACAATCAGTTGATCATAAATGTGTGGGTCTATTTCTGAACCCTCAATTTGGTTCCATTGACCAATATGTCTATCTTTATACAGTACCATTCTGTTTTCACCACTGTAGCTTTGTAATATACTTTAGAGTCAGGCAGTGTGAGTCCTCCAACTTTGTTTTTCTTTATCAACATGTTTTTGGTTATTCAGGGACTCTTGCCCTTCCACATAAATTTGATGATTGGCTTTTCCATTTCTTCAAAGGAGGCCATTGGAATTTTGATTTTGATTGTGTAGAGTCTGTAATTGCTTTGGGTAGAACTGACATCTTTATTTAATCTTCTGATCCATGAACATGGAATGTCTTTCCATTTATTTAGGTCTTCTTTAGTTTCTTTTAGAAATGGTTTGTAGTTATATGAAAATAGGTCCTTTATATCCTTGGTTAAATGTATTCCTAAACGTTTGATTCTTTCAGTTATTACTGCAAATGGAATTTTTTTTCTTGATTTCCTTCTCAGATTGTTCCTTACTACTGTATAGAAACACTACTGATTTTTGCATGTTGATCTTGTATTCCACCACTTTGCTGATTTCGTTTATTCGCTGTAGTAGATTTGTTGTAGATTTTTCAGGACTTTCTAAACATAGGATCATGTGATCAGCAAATAATGATAGTTTTACTTCTCCCTTTCCAATTTCAATGCCTTTTATTTCTTCTACTTGCCTAATTGCTCTAGTGAGGACTTCTAGCACAATGTTGAATAGTGTGGTGATAGTGGGTATCCTTGTCATGTTCCTGATCTTAAAGGGATAGGTTTCAGTCTTTCACCAATGAGTACCATGTTAGCTGTGGCTTTTTCATATATGCCCTTCATCATGGAGAGGAAGATTCCCTCCATTCCTATCTTGTGAAGTGTTTTATTATGAAAAGATTATGGATTTTGTCAAATGCTTTGTCTGCCTCAATTGATAGGATCATGTGGTTTTCCCCCTTTATTTGTTAATGTGGTATACTATATTCATTGATTTTCTTGTGTTGAAATACTCTTGTATACCTAGAATAACCCACTTCATCATGGTGTATGAGTCTTTTAATGTGCTGTTGGATTCAATTGACAAGTATTTTGTTGAGAATTTTGCATCTATATTCATTAGAGAGATTGGTCTGTAATTTTCTTTTCTTATAGTATCTTTATCTGGCTTTAGTATTATTATGCTGTTTTGACCACTGTAGCTTTGAAATATACTTTAGAGTATATTACTCATTCATAGAATGAGTTAGGCAGTATTCTCTCCTCTTCATTTTTTTGGAAGAATTTAATCAGGATTGTTATTAATTCTTCTTGGAATGATTGGTAGAATTCACCTGTGAAGCTATCTGGTCCTGGGATTTTCTTTGTTGGGAGGTTATTGATGACTTATTCGATCCTTTACTTGTGACTGCCATGTTCAGGTCTTCTGTTTCTTCTATAGACAGTGTATGTTGTTCATTTGCTTCTAGGAAGCTTTCCATTTTATCAAAATTATCTAATTGGTTGGCATACAGATGTTCATAGTATCCTCTTATTATCTTTTTTAAAAAATTTCTTTGGGGTCAGTAAGTAATGCTTCCTCTCTCATTGTTGATTGTATATAGAGTGGTACCTCGGTAGTTGATTGCTTTGAAACTTATCGAATTTGGTACTCATCACATTTTGATATTTAAATTTTGTCCCAGTACTTGTTGCCTGTTTGGTACTCGACACACAAGCATTGGTTGCCTCATGACTTGCTACCCTTTCCAGCCAAAACAAAGGGTCAGACATTAGTCATGCAGTAGCTCTTGCCCTGTGCACATGCCCTTGTGATCTTGTCTTAGCTTCTGTGGTCACTTTGTGTATTTTTGAGCTTTTTTTTCTCATCATGAGTCCTAAGAAAATGAGCAGTGAGAGCACTGAGCAGAAAAGAAAATTACTTCACACTATCATTGATTAAAAAAAAGATATAATAAATAATAGGCAAATATAAGAGGGGTATTCACATTACTGATCTTGCTAGGGAATATGGTATGCCTAGAACAACAGTCTCCACCATCATTAAGAAGAAAGAATTGATTTAAAAAAAAAAAAAGCTGATGTTGAGGAGTTAGTGGAGGAACATCGTGAAGAGCTCAGCACTGAGGAGCTGCAGGAACTACAGAAGGAGCAGCAACAAGAGGTGGCTGCAGAGATTTCTTCAGGTGAGGAGGAGATAAGGGAGGATGTCCCGAGTTCCTTGGTAAAAGAAATGTGTGCAAAATGGGCAGAAGTTCAAAACTTTGTGGAGAAGTACCAACCGGACAAAGCTCTGACAAGCAGAAATGTGAACTTATTGAACGACCAAAGAATTTCACATTTTTGAAGAATTCTGAAATGAAGACAGAAGCAGTCCTCATTGGATAAGTTTTTAGTGAAGGTGACAAAGAGTGTGTCAGAGCCTGTGGTGCAAGTTGAAAACAGGCAGAAAAGAGAAAGAACACCTGAAGTTCAAGTGCCCGATGTTCTACTGGAAGGGGACTCTCCTTCCAAGCAGCACTCCATATAATCTCTCCTCCCCACCACACTCCTCCTGCCATTCTATTAGGCCATGGACTCTTCTCAGTACAGGTAAAGTGAAGTTTTTATTTCACTTTAATAAATCTAAGTATTTATTAATTTTTAGGTTTATTTATCATGTAAAGAAATGATATACAACCATATCTTTTTACATATTGCCTTAAAAATGTACATTGTTGTTGGTTTGGGAATGCATTCAATTTATTTACATTTTTCCTTACGGGAAAAAATTGTTTGGTACTCTTTGTTCTTTGGTACTCATCATGCCTCCTAGAACCAATTAATGATGAGTACCAAGGTACCACTGTATTTGCATCTTCTCTCTTTTTTCCTTTGTCAGTCTAGCCAAGGGTTTGCCTATTTTATTGATCTAGAAGAACTAACTTTTGGTTTTGCTGAGTCTCTCTATTGCTTTTTTTTGTTCTTAATTTCATTTATTTCTGCTCTTATCTTTGCTACTTCTTCCTTTTTGCTTACTGTTCTTTTTCTAGTTCCTCCAGTTGTACCATTAATTCTTAGATTTTAGCTCTTTTTTATGTAGGTGGTTAGGGCTATAAATTTCCCTTTCCTCACCCCTTTGCTCCATGCTGTAAGTTTATATGTTGTGTTCTTGTTTTCATTCATCTTGAAATATTTACTAATTTTTCTTGCAATTTCTTCTTTGGTCTATTGATTAAGTGTGTTGTCTAACCTCCATATATTTGTGAATTTTCCTGTTCTCCACTTGTTATTTATTTCCAGCTTCATTCTATATGATCAGAGAAAGTGTTTTGTATAATTTCAATCTTTTCAATTTTTTGAGACTTGTTTTGTGGCCCAACATGTGGTCTGTCCTGGAGAATGATCTCCGGGCATTTGAGAAGAATGTATATCCTGCTCTTTTGGGGTGTAACATCCTGGAAACATCTGTTAGGTCTTGTTCATTTATCATTTTATTCACGTCTCTGTTTCCTATTGATCCTCTGTCTAGACATTCTATCTATTGATGAGAGTGGTGTATTGAAGTGTCCAACTATCATTGTAGATACATGGATTTCTCCCTTCAGTTTTGCTAGTGTTTGCCTCATCTATTTTGGGGCACTCTGGTTAGGTGCATAAATATTTCTCATTGTTATTTCTTCTTGATGCATTGCCCCTTTTTAAATATAGAATGTCCTTCCTTGTCCTTGTAACATTTTTGTGTTTAAAGTCCATTTTATGTGATATTAGTATAGCTAACGCAGCTATTTTTAGTTACTGTTTGCATGGAATATCTTTCTAGCCTTTCACTTTCAACCTATTTGTATCCTTGGGTCTAAGGTGAGGCTCTTGCAGAGAGCATATAGATGGATAATATACATTTTTAATCCATTTTGGCAATCTGTGTCTTTTGATCGGAGAGTTTAATGCATTAACATTTAAAGTTATTAATATACAGGCTCTTTTATCCTTTGGCTTTTATATGTCATATCTTATTTTTGTGTCTCTTTTTATCCTTTCCGTCACCCTTACTGATAATCTTCATTTCTACACTCTCTTCCAAGCCTCTCTCTCCTATCTTTTCTTTACAGCCTTCAGAACTCCCTTTATTATTTCTTGCAGAACAGGACTCTTGTTAATGAATTCTTTTAACTTCTGTTTATCCATGAATATTTTAAAATCTCCCTCAATTTTGAAGGACAGTTTTGCCAGAAAATGAATTCTTGGCTGGTGGTTTTCCTCTTTCCATACCTTACATATATCATGCTACTGCCTTCTTGCCTCATGGTTTCTGATGAGAAATCGGAACTTTATATTATTGCAGTTCCTTTGTAAATGACAAATCACTTTTCTCTTGCTGTTTTCAGAATTGTCTCTTTATCTTTGGCAGTTGACATTCTGATTAGTATGTGTCTTGGAGTGAGTCTATTAGGGTTTATTCTTGTTGGTGTACTTTGTGCTTCTTGGACTTGTATCCTTATGTCTTTTATAAAAGTTGGGAAATTTTTGATCATTATTTCCTCAAATATTCTTCTGCCTCATTTCCCTTCTTTTCTCCTTCTGGGACATGCACGACATGTATGTTTGCATGCTTCACATTTTTCCTTCCTTTTCTTTGTCTGTTCTTTTGTCTGTTTGATTTCAGGTGTCCAGTCTTCTAGGTCACTGATCCCTTCTTCTACCTGTTTAAGTCTGCTGTTGTATGCCTCTAGCACATTTTTAATCTCATCTATTGTGTCTTTCATTCCCATAAGATCTCCTATTTTTTTTGAATGCTTTGAAATTCTTCTTTATGCTCACCCAGTGTCTTCTTAATATCCTTTATCTCTTTAGCCATATTTTCCTTAATCTCATTGAATTGGTTTAGGAGATTTGTTTGGCCACCTTTGATTAGTTGTTCCAAAAATCTGTATTTCATCCAGCTTTTTTAATGCATTTTTTTATTGTGAACTTTAACATATATACATAACAGTGACAACATTCAAAGTATGATTTAACAAGTAATTAGCAAATTTCAAAGAATGTTATAGGTTACAGTTTCACCATTTCAGTTATTTCCATTATTGTAAAATATAACATATATACAGAAAGGTGTTAATTTTGAAAGTACAGCTCAACAAGCAGCTATATAGGTAATTGCAAAAATATTATGGGTTACAGTTCCACAGTTTCAGTTCTTTCCTTATTGTGAAATATAGGATATATAAAGATGCTAACTTTCAAAGCACAATTCAATGACTAGCTAAAGAGCAAATTTCAAAAAACATGATAGGTTACTGTCCCACCATTTCAGTTATTTCCTTCTAACTATTCTAACACCCTAGCATCTATCTATCTATCTATTCATCTATCTATATAATCTTTATATGAAGTTTCAGTATTCCTAATCCTTTATTAAATCCTATCTTGTCTGTTGCTACCCGTTCCTCTTGTTTAATCCTTTTCTCAATCTTTAGAGGCATCTAGGCGGTGACCACCCTAATTTGTTCATATTGAAAGGAGGGGGTTTAATACTATTCCTCTGACTTTTTGCTTTGTTTGGCTGGGCCATATCTTCTTGTTTCTTAGTAAATTTTGTAATTTTTTGCTGGTATCTGGGCATCCGATTATCTTAATTAGATTATTCTGAAGGTCAGTTTCCCTCTCTTATCTAAGATTCTGCTGTTGTTTGGGTTCATGTTCAAGCTCTTCTTTGGCACTTGGTTCATCAGTATTTTCTGAAACGGGGCAACGGTACCATGCAGGGCTTGCAGACCAGTTCCAAAGGGCCCTTGAGAGTGGGTAAGAAAAGCAACTTCCCAGAACTGCACTTTTCCAGCCTGCTTAGCAGATGATGCTCTTTGGTAACCTATTCCCCATGGCCCTATAGAAGCAAGTTATTTTTCATACTCTGCCCCTCTGCTTCTGAGGCAGGTGGAAACAGTGGTACCGTGGGTGCCGTGGGAGCCTATCCAGAAAAGGCCAAGGCTGTGGGGTCCAAAGGTCAAAATTTGCTGGCCAACAGTTGGATCATGTTCTGGTTTGCTAATGCTGCCAGAATGCAAAACCCAGAGATGGACTGGCTTTTATAAAAGGGGGTTTATTTGGTTACACAGTTACAGTCTTAAGGCCATAAAGTATCCAAGGTAACAAATCAGTAATCAGGTACCTTCACTGGAGAATGGCCAGTGGTGTCCAGAAAGCCTCTGTTAGCTGGGAAGGCATGTGACTGGTGCCTGCTCCAAAGTTCTGGTTTCAAAATGGCTTTCTCCCAGGAAGTTCCTCTCTAGGGTGCAGTTCCTCCAAAATGTCACTCTTAGTTGCACTTGGGGTATTCATCCTTTCTTAGCTTCTCTGGAGCAAGAGTCTGCTTTCAATGGCCATCTTCAAACTGTCTCACATCTGCAGCTCTGTGCTTTCTTCAAAGAGTCCCTCTTGGCTATAGCTCCTCTTCAAAGTGTTACTCTCAGCTGCACTTCAAAATGTCACTCATGGCTGCACTGAGTTCCTTCTGTTTGTCAGCTCATTTATATGGATCCACTGATCAAGGCCCACCCTGAATGGGTGGGGCCATGCCTCCATGGAAATGATCTCATCAGAGTTATCACTTACAGTTGGGTGTGGCACATTTCCACAGAAACACCCAAAGGATTCCAATCCAATCAGCACTAAAACGTCTGCCCCACAAGATTGCATCAAAGGGTATGGCTTTTTCTGGGGGACATAATACATTCAAACCAGAACATTCCACCCTCTGGACCCCAGAAAAACATATTCTTTCCAAATACAAAATATGTGCATCCCATCACATTATAACAAAAACTTAAATCATTTCAGTAACAATAGTTAAGTACAAGACCCCATCAAAATCAATTATAGGCATGGTCAGTCCTAAGGCATAATTTTCCTTTAGTTGTGGATCTGTGAACTTCGAACAAGTTATGTGCTTCCAATATACAAAGGAGGGACATTCATAGGATAAACATTCCCATGCCATAAGGAGAAACAGTAAGGAAAACAGGGTTAACAGGACCAAAACAGTTCCTAAAACCCGCAGGACAAACTCCTTTAGATTTCAAAGTCTGAGAGTCATTTATAGAACGATGTTGCATCCTTGGGGCTTGAGAGAGTGGGAATCTAACCCTTCCTAAGGGCCTTTGTGGCAGCCCTTTCCTCTCCAAATGCTTAGGTGAGTGCTCCAACATATCCACACATTGGGGAGACCACCTTCTCAGCCCCACCCTACTCAAACATCGGGCAGCTCCCGGATTCCATTCCATCTCTGGGGCACATGCTCAACCCCTTCAGAACACTGTGGTGGCAGCCAGGCTCTCCCCAGTTCCCTAGGAATGTGCTCCACCCTCTTTGAGGCTTGGGGTGGCAGAACATTTCCTGACCATCGAGGCAGAAGGCCCACCCTTGACCTCCGGGGCAAACTCACCCTTTCCATGCGTGTGGGCTGCTCTGCTCTCCCAGCCTGAGACCTCTTGACTCCAGACCTCAACCTCCATGGCTCTGTCTTTGAAGAAATTTTTCCTTCAGTTTGTTCCTTGCCTGTCTCCTCCAGTCCAGACCAGCAGCATCTCTGTCTATAAAGATCTCGCAAAAATTCTGTTGGCTTCACATGAAGCACACAGGGGTCAAAGCCATCAGACAATAGGACTTCCCACAAATCCTTTCTGTTTAACTTCTTTTCCAATCTTGGCTTGTACTGAAATGGTGGCTAGGTTTCATGTTTGGTTACATCCTCACATTGGGCTGTAGCTTCTGGGATTCCACCCCCTGGAAGCCTGTAATTTTCCAAGCCATCAGCTTCTGGTTTCTTTGAACCCAAGAGTTCAGTTCTAAGTTTATATCTCTCCGCTCTCATTGTACTATAACCTTCAAGGAGAAGTCAGGGTACATCCCCCACATGTAGTCTGGAGAGCTCCTCAGCTAAGTATCCACGTTGTCACTTTCAAATTCTTCCTTCCATCTGACACCAGGACTCAATTTTGCCAAATTCTCTGCCATTTTAAAACAAGTATCACCTTTCTTCCAGTTCGCAACAACACAGTCATCATTTCTGTTCAAGTCCTCATCAGAAATATCTTTAGAGTCCATATTTCCACAAACAGTCTCTTCAAAGCAGTTTAGGCCTTTTCTATCAAGCTCCTCACAATTCTTCCAGAATCTTCCCCTTATCCAGTTAAAAAGCCGCTCCAATATGTTTGGTATTTGCAAACTTAGCAGCAAAAGCACCGCTCTTCTCTGGTACCAAAATCTGTTCTGGTTTGCTAATGCTGCCAGAATGCAAAACACTAGAGATGGATTGGCTTTTATAAAAGGGAGTTTATTTGGTTACACAGTTACAGTCTTAAGGCCATAAAGTGTCCAAGGTAATATATCAGCAATCGGGTACCTTCACTGGAGGATGGCTAATGGTGTCCGGAAAACCTCTGTTAGCTGGGAAGGCATGTGGCTGGCATCTGCTTCAAAGTTCTGGTTTCAAAATGGCTTTCTCCCAGGGTGTTCTTCTCTAGGCTGCAGTGCCTCAAAAACGTCACTCTTAGTTGCACTTGGGGTATTTGTCCTCTATCTGTCTCTGGTGTTTTGCATTCTGGCAGCATTAGCAAACCAGAACAGATCATAATTGTGCTGTGTCCCTCTCTGTTCCCAGGTGGGGGTGCTTCCCCAACTCTTCCAGTCCACAGCAGCCCACTGAGCAGGAATCAGGCTGACCAGAAGTTGCTGGCCTCAAGGGTAGGGAATTGATGCTGGGAGCCGTGGCTGAGTGTGTCACTCACCTCAGTTTCTTAGTCTGTGCAAACAATGGCACCACAGGTGCCATATATGCCTGTCCAGAATGGGTCAATGCTGCAGGACCTCAAGATCCAGTTTCCCTGGCCAACAGTTGGGTCAAAACTGTGCCATACTGCCTTCCATTCCTGGTGGGAGAGAGCTTCCCTGACTCTCCCATTCTGTAGTAGCCTTCCAGGCAGGAACTGGGCCAACCAGAAACTGCTGGCCTTGAGCATAGGGGATGAACACTGGTAGCTGCAGCCAACCATGTCACTCACTGCAGCTTCTCAGTCTCAGTTGCTCCATCACAGTTTCTCTGTTCCTTTGTCCAGCTCTTCCCTGTATGTTGGACAGTCATCCCCTGGCCTCTGGAGCTCTACAAAGGTTGCTTTGGACAGTTTCTGCCTGTTCCCTAGGTGTTTCTGGTGGAGGATTCAGTTCTGTCACTCCTTATTCCACCATCTTCCTGGAAGTTCTCATTTAATCTTCAGTAAGCCTATGCAGTAGGTACTATTATTAGCCCTATTTTATGAAGTCAAAACCAATTATGTAAGTGATGGAGTCAGGATTAGAACCTAGGATCCCTGGCTCTAGAGCCTTCAACCACTATCCTGTCCTTTATTCTGGCCAACAGGCTGTTGACTGCTGGCCCCAGTCCTGATAGGTTACTGTGGCCTTCATTCCAGTCAAGGAGAAGGTCTGTTGTTTTAGGGGAAAGAATTCCACATTATTATTTTAATGATGTCCCCCATTCACTTAATAAAGGAAGGGCCTCAAAGTGTAAAGGCATTTGGAGATCTACCCCTCCTCCAAATGTATTTATTCCACCTGGATCCTATAAACATATTCTGATGTTAAAGCATTGACCTTCAATTAGTCAGCCCTATAAAAACATTACATAATCAATGAAGTCAGTCAACCTTAAAGCTCTCTGATGGTTTCCATGGATCCTTGTTTTATTTGGATTCATTGCTTCCTCCCATCTACTTTCTAATGAAGCCTATCTCATTCCTACAGACTGTTCTGGCAAACATACCTTCCTCCCCAAATGCACATACTTCCTCCCCTACACTCAGATAGAACTGACAGTTCCTTTCTTTTGCTCTTGTGGTACCCTGCACAATTTTCTATCAGAGCATACAGGGTCTATTTTCTCCCTTTTTTTTTTTTTTTTTTTTTTGCTTACTAGACTGTAAGACTCTTGCAGTTAGATATCATGCTAATTCAGCCTTATCCAATGAGCACACAACATTAGTCTGAGGAAGTGCAAAAGAGAATATGTTTGGAGGTTGGTATTTCACCCAAGAGAAGCCAACTTGTGAATTCACCACTTTCCAAAGGTCTGGTTTTTGGCCCTCCATGCAAAGAAATTCTGTCTTTGTCCCAGAGTTGATCTGATTCAGGGATTCTAACAAAGCTGACAAGAGACTTATAGATACAGCCAGAGGCCAATTTACTTAATTGTAATAAGAAAAACTATAAATCTAATTTCAAGTGAATTGTACGTCCCCACTGCTTAACTAGTAAGCCTGGAATCTGCATGGGGAAGCTCTGCTGGGATGTAACATAAAATGGCACCAGATTCTGGTGTCTTGGTGCATCCATTCCCACAATTAAGAGGACCAGGCACTGGGGTAGGACCCACAGGGCACACTCTCCCATGGGCAGTGATTAGGTGGTACTGTTGCCTCTGTCACTGCAGCCTTCTTGTTTCCTTTGTTGACCCATTCTCCTTCTAAACGACACATTGTTCCTGAAGTATGAAGAATCCTGTGAACTGTTCTAAAAGGACCTGAACCATAGTATATGAATGAAGGATGAAATGAATACAACCAAAATGAGAGAACTTGAGCACCCAGAGATTATTAAGATGTATTTCCTGCCATCAAGGAGCTTACTGTCCAGTGGGGGCAACAGGCATGCAAACAACTATTTTCATCAGAGGTGGTGGGTGCAGTGGAGGCCTGTGGAGGAGGGCGGTGGGCAGTTTCCTTTTGGACTGGCTTAATCTTTTGTTTTTGCATCATTTCTACTGGGCTTGTAGTTTCATGCTGACACTGCTTTTATGACTATGAACGGTTCACAAATAAAACTATCTACTTAAAGCAGAAATAGTGTGCGAATTATGTAGAGCTTACGAGGCTAAAATGACCAGCCTGTGCTGTGACCACAATGCTCACATTTTTCAAGGGGGTACGAGTGTTGTAACTTTCCTAATAATATCCTCATAATTTTCTCAATAACAGGATTAGTATTAAATCCCAAGGGAAAGTTGTAAGAACCCATTTTCTCAAGTTATTTAAAACTCAACCTCAACAAACTCCCCCCATTTATACCATAGCCTGGACCTGGTAACAAGACATTCAAGACAGCAAGTACACACAATAAGTAAGTGGCTTCTCTCTCTAATGTCTCAGGTATTTTTTTAAAATATATTTAAAAATATAGCTCATAGGCATTATATTTGAATTAAGGAAGTTAAAAAATTAAATTTGAATTAGTTAGGAGTGTGTAATATATATGACAGCTTGGTTCAACTCAAAAGTGTAGAAAAGAAATCTACTCTATTTTAATCACAATTTTTATTATAAAATGTAAAGACTTTAAAGAGCTCATAGCATGGAATTTTTTTTTTAAAGAAAAATTAAAATGTTTCTTCTGTCATCATGTTTTTTTGCAGGGGTTTATGAATTATTTGTTGCTTCTTTACTAATCCAGAATAGGTTTGTAAGATTTTTAGAGGCCGTGCCTTTCTTTTCTTTTATTCTTATTCCAGAATTTTAGTAATTATTAGCTCCTCATATATCACATCTCAAAAAAATAGGTTTTCAGTATAAAACTGGGAAGTTCAAATAGGATTTAAATTGTCAAAAAAATTGGGTCCACTGTACTGCATTGTGAATCATGCCAGTAATTTGATCCTGTAGCTTAAGAATACAGAGAATATGGAAGTGAAAAGAATAAAAGAATTGTAGGGCTCAGACACCTACTCTGATGGGAATGATTTACCTGACTGACCCATGGGAGGAGAACCAATGCTTGTTCACAATAAGCCTCATATGTGTATTCTTGGGTAAAGAGTTCTAAAGCCAGCAGGAAGTCTACACATATACTTTATTCAATTCCTCATTATGCTTGTGTCCCTGAGAACACTTTGGACAAAAGCTTCTGTTGCAGATGGCAGACTGAGTATGAAAAGCTTTGCTGTGCTGGGGTATCAGCTGAGAACAGTCTGATGCCCAGACCAGCCCCATACTCAGCTCTCCTGCCAAACCCAGCACTGGGCTTTCCCACCGTGAGAGCAGGGATTGGGGGAAACAGAGCAGTTCCAGTGGGCAGAGGAACAATAGGACATGGCCCACCGCAGTAATCCAGAGAAGCAGTTTGGAGTTTGAATCCAGTCCCATCATTTAGACGTGCAACAAAGACCTTTTGTGCTATACCCAGCCCCCACCCCACTCTAATAGCATGCGGCCACGTCACTTTTTTTCCCCATTTTTTTTTTTTTTTTAAAGAAAGTAAAAAGCTTTATTGAAGAAAGCTGTGAAACATCTCTGAGCAAACTGCTTTGTGTGCGGTAGCTCTTAGGATGGCCTCAGATCTTGCAGCAGCGCTTGCACTTCTGTAAGTAAGGATAGATGAACATTCTCTGCTTCTCTGCTATTCCCCTGTCTGAATCTGGTTTCTCTCCTTTGCAAGCTGTGTGATCCAGGATAGATATCCAACTTCTCTCAGTCCTATTTTACTCATCTGTATTATGGTTAATCACAATAGCATCTGTTACAGTGATGATGAAGTGAGATATATCCTGTATGTAAAGTGCCTGAAGGGCAGTGAGACACCAGTGCATATTAAGTGCAGGGATAAAGACTTTATATGGCCCAGCTCTTTTGGGCTGATATCCTGGGATACTCTGAGCAGATTCTTTTTTATGTTCTTTATGTCTTTTAAGTTTAAATCATGATAAAGGAACTAAATATGCCAGTGGTGAGGCCACACAAAAAGGGCAGAGATTTGTGAGTTCCTAGGCACCAGCTGAATTCTGACTAACAGACAAGTAAGAATAAGAGGATTCAGCCTCTTTCTTTTTCTTGAGGGGTGGCAGTCAGGTAAGACCTCTCTGGGAAAAAAAAAGGCATCTAAGTCCCTGTGCAGAATGGAGGAACTCCTAGGCAGAGGAAAAGATGAGGTGGTCTGCCCAGAGACAAACAGCTAGTTGGCAGGTAAAACAGGTCTCAACTCCAATTTCATTGTTTTCTTTACTGTACCAAATTACCTCTCTTGGTGTCTTCTTGGAGTCTCCAGAAAATACCTGAGAGAGAGCACTGGTATAACTGACTGTAATGTGGATTATGTAGAACCACATCAATCCATTAAAAAACATTCAATGATTGCTATGTTCAAGGCTTTGCGCTTGGTGTCTAAAGACCCAGCGTCTTTCTGCTAAACCATTTCCTCTTTTATCTTTTGGTGGCTACAGGGCTACCAATGGCCTCCCAGTCAGACAGTTCTGGAACCCCAGCATCATCTTTAACTGCTCAAACTTCTCATTCTTCCCCTCTCTTCCCACTGTATTTATTTGCTACATCTAGATTGTGGTAGTATCCCACTAACTTGGCTCCCATCTCAAGACTTTGGCTTGGGCACTAGGAAGGTAATTTGGAATCAAGAATGTAGAATAGAATCCTGACTAAGGATTTAAGACTATTTCCAGAATGGGTTTAGACTTCTTACATTTTTATTTCTTTTTTAAAAATAAAGAATCAGTAAAAATACCTGGGTCTCCATCACCCAGAAATAACCAATACCAACTTCTACCAACAATCTATTTATTGATATATATTTTACATATATATTGTTTAAAGGTTAATGATACATGAACACTTTGAAGTCCTTTCTTCCTAGTCCTTGCTATTTCTTCCTATTCCTTAATTTATTTACTCAATTCTTTATTGATATAGGTTTATTTTTTTGCTGTTATAAACACTATTTCAGGAAATTGTTTCATGCATAGAGCTTTGTGCACTTGGAGTATTTTCATCAAATTCTTGCAAAGGGGATTGCTCGGTCAAGGCATGTATATAATTTTAAGAATTTTGGTGAATATTGTCAAATTGCCCTCTGGAAAACTTATACCAGTTTATATCCATGGCAGCATATAAGCATGCTTCTTTCCTAATACTATCACCAAAGAATAGGTACCAATATTCTCTTAAATCTTTTACAATCTGGTAAATGAAAAGTGATCTCATTATTGAATTAATTCATATTTCCCTGATTACTAATGAGATTGAACATCTTTTGCATGTTTATAGGATGTTTATATTTTTTATTTTGTTAGTTGACTGTCATATCCTCATCCCTATTTTTTATTGATTTATCTTTTTATTTACTATAATTAATTCTGTCATATACATTGGGTATTTTACCATTTGATGTTTCTACATGTTTATTGATTATTGTAACTATTTGTAATTACTAATTATTTTAATACTGATTTCATCAAATCTGTTAATATTTTTATTTACCATTTCTGACTTTAATTCTTAGAAAAGATTTTCTGCTTCCAAAATAGTGGGAAGAGAGGGGAAGAATGAGAAATTGGAGGAACAAATATTCACTGATATTTTATTCAAGTACTTTTTAGGCTTCATTTATTATATTAAGAGCTAATCAATCTTTATTTTTAAATGTAAGGTGTGAAATATAAAATTTTCTTGATGGCTTGCATTTGCTCTAAATTATGGATTAATCCTTATTCTCAATGATGTGAAAGTTTAACTTCATCATATACTATATTCTTGTACATATTTGAACTCCTGGGGAGATTGAAAGCAGAGACACCAGGGAAGTCCAGGAGCAAGGTAATGATAAGGGTGATAAAAGGAATGAGAAAGAAGGGGATCAATTCAAGAATTCTTAGAGGTGAATAATGGATAAATCTTGGCTCCTCTTGGAAATGTAAGGGCGATAAGAAATCAAAAGTTATTACAATTTTTGAACTAGGTAACTGGTAGCAAAGTGCCCTGAACAAAAATGTGAAAGGCAGAAGAAGCTGGTTGTGAAATGGAAGATGATGATCAATTTCATTAAGATTTTTAGTTCGTGGTTCCAAAAGAGTATCTAGGTGGGGTATTGGTGTGTGTGTGTGTATGAGTGTGTGTGTGTGTGACAGAGAGAGAGAGAGAGAGAGAGAGAGAGAGAGAGAGAGAGAGAGAGAGAGGAAGAGTGAGTGCCTGGGAAAGAGATTAAACTGAAGTTCAATTAACTTTCATGGAGCATCTACTGTACACTAGGCTTTTCCTTTTTCATTTGCTCTTTTAACCCTCACAGCAACTATGTGAGTTATTTTCACTCTATCATAATACAAGGCAACTGGAGCTCAGAAAAGTTAGCAAATTTAAATCAAAGTCACATGGCCTGTAAGGGGTTAAGGTCAAAATGCAAATTTGGGCATTCCCTGCAAACTTGTGACAGCTGGATTCTGTGAGAGTAGATGAGAGACTGCCAGTGAGAAGGTGGAGAGAATTAAAAAACCAGAAGGGCTGACAAAGAACAAACTTTGGAAACATCTGCTGATAGGGAATGGGGGTGGAAAAGAAAGGCCAACAAGGATGTAAAAGGATGACTTGGAGGCACAGGAGCCAGGGGAACAGGGAGGTTCAAGGAGAGGCATCCTGTAAACTGTGTCAAAAGAGCAGATGCCTTGGAAATGACCATTAGAAAGTTTTTCGCAATCTTTAAGAGCACAGTTTCTGTAGAGTTGGGAGAGTGAAAAATGTTTGCAAGGGACTGAGGAGGAGGGGAAGAGAGCAGATAAAAACATTGTATACCATACTTTTGAGAAGTTTGTGGTAAGGAGAAAAGAAAGTAAGTTTGAGGGAGAAGCACAGTTGCGAAAAAGGGTATGTGTGTGAGGGGAGGGTTTTAAGTTCCACTTTTTTTTTTTTTTAATGATTAGGGAATGCTGTAAGGATTAAGCAGAGAGTGAAAGGTTGTCCATAGGCAGGAGAGGGGACAACTGAAGTAGTAAAAGACCCAGAGGACATTTAACAGAGAACACTTTGTATTTTCCTGAATGATTCATCAATACTTTAGAGAGTTTATGCTTGTCCTCAAAGAAGCAAAGGGATAGCCCGCCCCTCTGTGGAGACTGAGAAATGGCACCTCAGTTTCTGCTTGTCCTCTACCCTGCCTCCCTTCCTCCCCTACTCCCTAGCTTTGGAATCTCCCATCATCGCCCCCTGATCCTCACCCTCCTCTCAACTTCTCCAAGGTTTATTGCTAGTTCTAAGAAAAGGCCAAAGAAAGGGTGCAGGAGAAAGTAAGACGCTCCCACCTACCACTGTCCCACAAAAATGTCCTGGCCTCCATTCCCAGCGCTCACCCAGAATTGCTGAGCAGCAGAAGCTTCGAGTATTCAGAATCCCAGTTGACCAGAAGCTTGCCTTCCAGCACTGTAGCTCTAACAAGTAGAGTAGTTCCCAGCAGCCCACTTTGGAACTTCAGACCTTGGTTCCAAGGAAACATGTTATCTGTAGTGCTTCAGAGTGAAAGAAATGTCAGGGAGCATTTCTCATGAGTTAAGGCTTTTGTGGTCTGTCCAAGCCAACCACGTGAAACTTTGTTTCCAGGTGACAGTGTGTCCATGTCCCAAATCACTGACTTGCAAACAGATATTGGGAATGGAATTCCTGTGAGGTGGAGATAGACTGTGCTAATTTTCCTGGAATGAAGAAATTCCTTTATTGCAGATCCTTGCAACTTCCATATTTTACCATATAGATGGATTTAAAAATATTTTTAGGCAAAGATTTTCCAAATAGTAGCTTCACATAAAAGATTTTGCGAGTTGAACACTAGTCAGAAGTGGTAGAGTCTGGTTATTAATAATAAAAGCTATATATTTTTACAATGTTTAAAATACACTTTAACATATCCTATGCTATTTTATCCTTATAGCAACCCTGTGAGATATTATTTTCCTCATTTTCTAGATGAAGAAACTCAGGCTCAGATGGACCAAGTCACTTCAAAATCATAGTTCAGAGCAGAAGACCTACGTCTCAAATTCAGACGGTGAGTTTCCCTATCCAGCCCCTTTCCTACTAAACCACTGGAGCTTCCACTGGCTTTCAGGCCCTGCTCCCCCCCAACCCCCAATCCACACTAAATCTTTACCATCCCAGACCATACATTTTTTCAGGCCTAGAATAATTGATTTTTCTTGCTTATGGTGCAGGTGTGTACTAATGTACTCTACTACACGGTTCCCAAATGTGGTTTTATAATTGTTATCAGTTGTTAGTTCCAGGGTTTGCAAAGCAATCACAGAGACACAACTTTATTTTGATGAATTTAATGATTTCTTGTACAATGAAATATGAACAGTTCAAGAGATGGTGTTTTAGAAGATAGTGTTTTAATGACTAATTAATTAAAGCAGTGCAGAGAACTGTACCCTTCGAATAATTCGATGGAATTGCTATTTCATGCCTGTGAACGTTTAGGACCCAATTGTGGTAAAAATAAAAAAGACAGTCCAACGTTTGTGAAAGATATTGTAATATTTCTTCATAAAAATGACCCCCCCAAAAAAAGAAATAACATTAAATTTTCTTTTCTATTTGCTGTTCTTTTATAATTAAAATTTAATGAATTTAAACTCTGCATTTGAAAGATTTCTAAAGAGATCCAATTGCTAATTTTGCTAAGGCAAAGAATGGTATGTAAATATAGTGTTTATGGTAACAGCTTTTAGATGGAACAGAAGATGATAAGGATATGGAGAGTTAGAAGTGGTTCTTTCTAAGAGGAAAGACAAACAAAAATGGAATAAGAACTTTCTGTGGGAAACCCAGCAATGGACCCAGGAGCTCTCTCTACTCTTACCTAAGTATGAGAAATCTCTTGCCCAAACTCTCTCTACTCTTGCCCATGTAGCATCTCCAGAGATGGGCTGGAGAGTGCCTGAGCCTGGCCAGCTCCTTGTTCTAAGTCTGCTCTTCCGACCACATCCAGTGTGGTCGACAAACAGGAATGCCTATAAGGAGGAACAGAAGCCAGAGGCTGGTCAGTGCCTGAATGGTCAACACACCCAAGCAAAGAAAGTAACCTTATGGGAATAAAAAGAACATTTTCTTTCAGGCCATAGAATCGTCTTTGTATGGATCAATTCAGCTGCTGCAAAAGTGCAAGATAGACTTATTTGATTTTTAAAAATACCTTTTCCTATTTCCAGTTTATTCTACCTTATCAGAGATGGAAGTTCTAATTATTTATAAAATGTTTATAATTTTACAGCTTCCTGTTTTGTAAGAGTAGGCTAACTCAACACCTTCCCAGGAGCCTAAACTCCCCAAGTTCTGAAATCAGTGGCTCTTGATCTCTCTGGTGGATGCACCAGTTAATTGCAGGTGGGAGCTGCTCTTAAGCATTGAATTAACACTTTCCTATTCCTTTTATTCCTGTAGAATGCGAAAACTATACCTTCAGGGCAGAGTTGAAAATTTTGTGACAAATATTTGAGATTCTAAATGCCTAAGTTTCTGAAATGCTTTTACATCAGTCTATGAAAGAAAATGGAAAAGAATAGTATTTGCCCTCTCATGTTTCCTTATTATGATCAACATAATAGAAAAATCCTTTTGGCATGTTCCCAAGCATGGCAAATTCAATACAGCATTAAATGAGCAGAAATAAGGAATTTAAATCTAAGTTCATTGAAATATTCGGCATTTTATGTGCAAATGAGCATAAATTTATATTTACATATGCATATGTTAAATGTTTCATGTACATATTGGATATGTTAATGAAAATTGTGTGGTGAATGCTGGCAAATAATTTTCATTTGTAGGATTATCATGAGGAAAATTAATTTACATTTTATTTACATGTGGGAGCAGTTGCATATTCACTTTCAAAGAAATGTACTTGTAAAATCCAGTAAAGGTAAAACTTTCATTATTTTTATAACATTTGGATATTCAGAAGATATTTATTTTTGGCTGAAAAATGAGTATAATAATTATGCATATTGAATGAAATAACCTCATTTTATAAGTGAACAAAGGTGCATAATCACGTTCATTTCTTTTATGGCTTAAATGTCATTTTAATACTACACAGGTATATAGAGCTCTTTATATTTTTAAAAATGTAATTAATTGATTTGAAGTCTTTTTTTACTTTATAAGGCCAGAGTCAGGCAGATAAATTTTTAAGACTAAGGAATCTTAATGGGAAAGAAAAATAGAAAATAGTAGTTCAAAATTTAGTGGATTCAGACTCTTCCTCATACATACTTCTTTCCTTTTCAGATTTTTGGGAAATTTATGAAAACATGGGCTTATGTCCATCATTTACAAATAAAATGTTCTCCATTTTCTGCTTTGCTTTACAGGGAAATAAAGGAAGCACATTGAACAAAGTGCACAAATTCAACATCTGGCAATGCATTATGGAGAGGACCCATGATACATTTTCTTCAGTTTCTCTGAAGGAAAAACAAACAAACAAACTGAAGAATTGATGAAACATACTCTAAGACAATACATTCCTCTAAAAATCTGAGTATAATTCACTGGCTGAGAGGCATGTATCGAAATATCAATGTACTTGCTGTTAATTTTTTTTTTCTCTTTTAAAACTAATATGACATAGAAATAGAGAATATATTCAAGAAATGGCTGTAGTTTTTGATTGAAAACACAATTTTCCATCTAAGTATTGGTACCTGCTCACCTTCTTTATCTCAATTAGTAGCAATCTCTTCCTATATAATGATTCCTTGCCTGCCTGGTTTCCATGGTCCATTGACAGCTCCAGCTACTACCATCTTCCTAATATACCAACTTCTGGAATGTATTTATTTCCCTGGCCTGATTATGTTATTGCCTTCAGTATTCTTCCTGCCTTATAGATGTAGCCTCTTTGGGGGGGGGGGTATCCAAAAATAGTCTTGTCATAACTCAGTGAGTTCCTTCTCTTTGTCACTTCTAAATGATAGAGCCATTACAAGGTGCCATGTCCACCCATCCATTTGGAATTAGGAATAAATACAGAAGAGTTCAATTCAATCCAGCAAACAATTATGGTGTGTATGTTCTGTGCATGAACTCTGGTAAGTGCTGGAGAGCAAAAGTGAAGGAGCAGTCTGCTGCCTCCAGGAGCTAATGGTCTCATGCCCAGTCTCCTATTATCCCTTTACACTATTCTATCCACTTTGCTTATTTCCCTCTTGTTCATGATCTTTGCAAGTTTCCTTTCCTCTCCTACCTCCTTGGCTTGCTTCACTCTTTTTATTACTTTGTTCCCTTATCCTGTTAGTAACTTTCTTTTTAGCCATAGCCAACTCCCCTGCTCCAAGTGCTTAGGAATAGGACTTGGAAGGCAACTCTCCAGAAAAGCTTTCTGGAAGTTAGAGTAGTTGTCAATATCTAACTATACATATTTTCCTAAATCACTAGATCATAAGGAACAAGAAAACGGAGATCCCATTATATTATCTAAAGTGTTAATTTGGGGGCAACAGGGATACCTTAGTTTCTTGATTAATTTTGAATTTATTTTATTCTAATATATTTTCTTAACCATTTGAAAAGGTCACATGGTGGTCAAATTTGAAAAAAGTTTGGGGGGAAAATCCAGTGGTTTATGGCAGAGTCTTGGGTCTTAAGAATTATTTAGGAAGAAGTATTAGAATTGAGCCTTAGAAAAACCACAGAACACTCATATTGGTGCCTAAATAAGAAAAATAGAGATTGTTCTTTCACATATCTCCACCAACAGCAAAAACATATATAGATTTATCTCCAAGAATATTGGAATATCAGATCTGTGAAAAGAAAATAAAGAACATGGAAATGTTTCAAAACTAAAATATTTATCTAGATCATTCAAATTATTGAAGACAGAATAATTGTATTTCTCAAAAACATGCATACCCTGACCTGGTTACCTCAGGAAACTCCCTCTTTCCCTTTCTTCTCCCTACTCCTCTTTCCCTATCTGAAGTTCATGTATGAGCCCTCACCCCACCTAAATTGCTCCCGCTATACTTCCCAGAAACTATAAAAATTGAACTCTGACATGAAGAAACCACTTTTAACATTTCTGAAAGTACCTTAAATTCACTCTCTATCTCTTCTAATTAATTTTTTTTCCAAACAAAGAAAAAATGAATAGCACATTTAGCTGAATTGCAGTTTTTTGTTTTCCCTCTTATTTTGCTGCAATACTATTTTTTCTATTGTTCATTTTAAAGCATGCAGTATTTCAACTACATTTTATGATATGATTTTTAAGCTTTACTGTTTATAGCAATGTTTTATGGTAGGTTCTAGAACTAAAAATTGACTTGCTACAACGTAGCCTATTTTAAGCTGAAAATGTTTAAAATAGCACAGATTTTTACATGTGGTTCTTCTACCTAGCATCACTGATTTATAGTTTTACTATAAAGGAGAGGGTCTTTTTAAATTTAGAGTTCATGTAAGCCATTTCATATCCAACATATGAAGGACATAGTTATTGATAGTCTAGCCTGTAAATCAAGTCTGATTAGTCCATGTTAATTGATTGGATCAAACAATTACTATGTCAAGCAACTGGTTCAGTTCTTTTGGTCACTAAATTACAAATTTGATTAACTGTTTGCTTCCTGATTGGACAGCAGCTAGCCTCCTACATTTCAATCAGATTGGTTACACTGGTTATATCATACTTTTATAATGCTATATCCTGATAACTCATTCACTATGACTCTTTGCCCTCTAGCATTTTTTTCAGGGTATCCTTTACTTCTGTGTTCCTCAGACTGTAGATCAGGGGGTTCAGCATGGGAATTACAAGACTATAAAACACAGAGACCACTTTGTTGTATTTCCAAGAAGTCTCTGTTTTAGGTTGTCGTAGGTAAATGAAAAACAGTGTTCCATAGAAGATGATGACCACAGTGAGGTGGGAGGCACAGGTGGAGAATGCTTTGCATTTGCCTTCTGAAGACTGGATTTTTATAATGGAAAAGAGGATGCAAATATAGGAGATAAGGACAGTCAAGAGTGATCCAGTGAGATTCACTGCAGAGAAGACCAAGAGCTGCTTTTCTTTGTTGTGGATGTCAGAGCAGGAGAGGGCAAGTAGAGGAGGGTCAGCACAGTAAAAGTGGTGGATGATGTTGGAGTTGCAGAAAGACAATTGGAAAGTGAGAACTGTCTGTATCACGGAGTTCAGGAAGCCATAGATATAGACCCCTATCACCAATTCCTTGCAGACCCTCTGAATCATAATGGCTGTGTAAATCAGGGGATTGCAGATAGCCATGTAGCGGTCATAGGCCATTGTGGCCAAGAGGAAGCATTCAGTAGTGGCAAAAGCACTGGAGAAATAGAGCTGAGCAAAACAGCCAGAAAAGGAGATGGTTTTCTTCTTCACCAACAAATTTTGCAGCATCTTGGGCCCAATGGAAGAGGAGTAACAAAGATCAATGAATGCCAGGTGACTGAGGAAATAGTACATAGGGGTGTGGAGCCGCGAATCCACCTTGATGAGCAGGATCATGCCAAGGTTTCCCACCAGGGTGATGAGATAAATTACTAGGAACATCACAAAGAGGGGGAGCTGAAGCTCAGGACAATCTGTGAATCCCATGAGGACAAATTCTGTTACCGTGGTACGATTTCCTCTTACCATTTTCTTCTCTTCTCTGTTGTAAACAGAAGAAATATGCCTTAAAATGAGTAGATACTTTAAAGAAACTTCTTACTTTTTTATTCCAATCCCAGATAACAAAACTTTGGCTTTGAATCCCCAGTGGTTCAAGTCTGTCATTAGACATGAGGATTCATTCTGCTAAAACAGACTCAGAAAAGCCTGAGCTTATTTCTCTTTTGGAGCAGGGGATATGATATTGTTTTCCTAGGACAGGCCCCATTTTCATGTTCACAGTGGAGATGTTTTCAATTAATTCAACAATCATTTCTGACCCCGACTAAGGGCCAGATAGTGCCTGGAAGCTGGGATACAGGGATATGTCCAGCATTGTCCTTGTTACCAGTAAGTCTAGAGGAAGAGCTGGTCACTCACAAAGGGGAAGTGATCCCCAGAGGAAAGGATCTAAGGATTATAAGATATGTATAGAGTGTGGTTGGGGATCATAGGAGGGAGATACTGAATACGGATGGTGAAAACGAAAAACTTCATTCATGTTATTGAGTACCTGTAACATGCCAGATGCTATGCTAAATGAGAGTGCTACAAAGATAAGTAAAACATATCTCTGCCTTCACTGAGCTCACAGGCTGATACGAGAAACAGATCTGTAAATAATTAGTTACAATTAAGAGTGGGTAGTGTTAGGAAAGGGGAGGAATCCTCTAATTCAACCTTGGGCCATTGGTGGTGGGGTATGGGGGTTAGGGATCAGCAAAGTCTTCACAGAGACAACACAATTGTCCTAAGTAATTTTAGATTGGATATTTTTAATTATAAAAGTTATGTTTGCAGTTGGTAACATTGTCAAATAGGACAGAAGGATATAAATGAAAAAACAATTTTCTTTCTTTTACTTCCAATATTGCTTAATGATATTCACTGTTAACAGCTCCTTTTACATCCTTCTAGGAAATGTTTAAGAATAAAAAAGTATGAACACACACATTCATAAAAGGTTTTTTGTTTTGTTTTCTTTTGTTTACATAAATGAGATCATTCAGTTTTGTACTTTGTTTCTTTTTACCCTTGAGAAGTATTTCCAAAGCAATTTGTATAAATCCATGGCATTTCTTTTTCATAGCTGTATCATAATTTATTAATGAGCTCCCTCTTATTGGACAGTTAGATGTTTTCAATTTTTGTTTGTTTTCGTTTTCAAATTTTGAATAAAGCTGGAATAAATATTCCTGTGCTTGTATGTGGATAAAGGATAAGTAATTGGAAGTGGAATTTGGGTCAAAGACATTCATTTTCTCTTTTGATGGAGCTTGACAAACTGACCTCCAAGAGTGTTGCTCCAAGTTACACTCCTAACAATATAGTGCAAGAAAACTGGTTTTCCTACACTCTTATCCAGAGTTTTATCAAAGGTGAAACCTTTGCCAATGTGATAGATGAATACTGAGAACTCATGTCCTAGTTCTTTTAAATTTGTGTGTTTTTAAAAAACGTTAACAATAAGGCTTAGCATTTTTCAAATTGTTTGCAGGTATATTTCTTTTCCTATGAACTATTAGTTCACTTCTTTTGCTAATTTTTCTATCAGGTTGCTGGTCTTCTAAACATTTAATTTATAAGGGCTCTTTATTAAGGGAATCAGTCCTTTGCTTAATATATGTACTCCAAATTATTTCCCAGTTTGTTATGTGTCCCTTAACTTTGTTATGGTGTTTGTCTGTATTATGCAGTAAGCTTTAAATGGTATGAGTAAAGTTAATCTTTTCCTTTTTGAATTCTGATCTTTGTGATATAGTTAGATAGGCCTTCCTCAATTTGAAATTATTTGAAAATTATCTCTTGCTTTATTTTAGAGCTTTTCTGGATTTCATTTTTACATTAAAATTTTTGATCCGTTTGGGATCTAATTGTTCTTTTTTTTAGCATATAGTAGTTTTATTTGAATAGCAATTTTTTTTTCATGATCTTGAGTGTTTTGGGATGGCAAATAGGTTTCATCTTTTGGTCTTTAGTGTCCAAAAGGCTTTTGTGCTTGGGGAGGAATACTCACTACCATTTGTGCCTTGTTTAATGTCCAATTTATGATCTTATGAATTTAATAAGCAACTATTTCTTTAAATTTATTCTATACTCCTCTAAATAATCACATACTACTTATTCAAGAAGGTCATCAAAATTTATGGATTTAACAAAACAAATTTCCTTAATCATTGAAACAGGGATGGCAACTGACAAATACTTTTAAGATTTGATAAAATCACAAATCCAATATATCAAATTTCCTTAAATAACCTAAATACCTTTAAAGGCATAAAAAGGCACACATAGACTAGACCAATAATTACAAAACTGATTAATACTCTTACGTTGGGATCTAATTTTGATATAAGGAATGAGGGAATCATCTATCCTCACTTATTTCTCCAAGTGGCTTGCTAGGTGTCCTGTCAAAATTTATTGATGAAATAATTTTTCTGCTGACTCTGTTGATTTAAAATGCCAGTTTATTGTATATTGAAACATCCATACATACTTGGATCAATTTCAAATTCTTTTTTCTTTGCAGTCTCTTCTAGAGCCAGAATCAAATATTTAAATAAAATAGCCATATAATTCATGTAAAAATCTGGTAGCAAATTTTCAGGCTATTCTCATATGCTTAACTTTCTAGATTACCTTTAGCATTGTTTTATCAAGTTCCAAAAAATAAAAACAATCCTGTTGATACTTGGAATGCTATTTCATCGAATCAATATGTAAATTTGGGATAGAATTGTTATCTTTACAATCAAATCTTCTTTTCTATAATTAAGGCATGTATTTAATTTATTAAAGGCTTCCTTCCATGGAGTTTTGAAGTTTTCTTTCTTCCATATTTCTTTTAAGCCTATATACAGCTTTCTTATCTTTTTTTCACTATTAGAAATGAAAAAGTTTTCATTATATATTCTATTTAAGTATTGCTTATATGAAGGGAAGTTACTGATTTTTGTAAATTAATCTCATAACTAACTAACCAAAGTCTCCACAATTTTAAGATAGTTTTATTTAGTCAATTCTTTTTTTTTTAGATATTCATTCATATAATATGAAAACAGAAGTGAATTTCTATGTAGTATCTATTAATCCTTTCTCTTCTCTAATTGTATTGGCTAGTACTTCCAAAGCAATGTTAAAAAATAGTGCAATGATAACAGTTTTATCTTTTAACTTCTTAAAGGATTTGTTCTTCAAAAGCACAAGGAGTGTCTCAGGTATTGTAACAGAGCAAATAGTTTGTGCAAAGTCACTGAGGTTTGAGAAAGGTGAGGCATTAAAGAACTGCAGCTATTTGGTGTGGTTAGAAAGCAGACTCCTTAGGGGCAAGTCTGCCCCTGACATTGGCAGGGCCCAGAGCAAGAACAAAAGATGGAAGTCCACTGCCATAATAAATCAAGCTAACAAATTAGTAAAATATGTTTTATTTTCCATCCTGAACAAATTACTTCATTATGACCTTCAAGGTAGAATTCTTGAATCCTTGGAGCTACACACTGTAATGAGGTGGTGTGAGGAGACTGTACACGTGTGGATGAGACAGCCTGTATGTACCAGGTCAGTTCACACCCCTGCAAACACCCATCCCTTGGCCATCCTTAAGGTCTAGGGGTGTGAGCATCAGCAGTGTGATCCTCTTTATTAAAGATGATCTGGGAAAGAGGCTCTTGTAGATTCTGGGATTATGGTGGAAGCCATTTGAGCATGGGATTTTAGGGTCCTGGCTATCTGAAGCATGCTCTAGAAGAGATGGATAACGTGGTCATTGGGGAGGTATGCCACTTTGGCCCCACACACTCCTTGACTCATGGAGTGTGGTGAATGAAGTAGGAAGAGGACCAGAAGGGCCCTAAAGAATGGAGATCAAAGCAGGGTCCCACTGGTTTTTTTGGATCTAAGGGTAGTACTGCCTACAAGTGGGCGATAATAAATGTGGCTAGAAGTGAATGTCTGGGCTAGATAATTGAGGGACTCATATCCCATTTTAAGGAGTTTGGCCTGTTTCCTCTAGGGGGTAGGCAGCCTCTTAAATGAACTGAGATGGACACTGGAATATTGAAAGAACCTTAAAAGATAAAGTTTGGACTAGAAGAGAGTAGATTAGGTAGACAAAACAATTGAGCAGGGGGTTGAAACAGAACATTTCGGAGCATGATTGGGGGATTGTAAGCATCCTTTTGGGTAAGAGCAAGGCTTTATGAAAAATGAGCAGGACACAGACTGGATGGGAGTAGGGGTGTGCCATATTGTGGGGAAGTTTGAATGCCAGGGAGATTTTATTAACTATTTCAGTAGTGGGTATGGACCCATTAAAACTTTGAGCAGTAGAATGACTTACTGGTGCTTAGCATTCAGGAGGTTAATCTGATAGCATGTGTGGGATGGATTAAAGGGAGAGAACTGTCAGCAAGGACACCAGTCAGGACATTTTCTGCTAAATAGGTGATATGTATTTGAACTAGAGAAATGATAGTAGAAAAGAAGAAAGAAGACAGACAAAGGCAGAATCTGTGTCACTTGGTAACTGACTGAGACTCTGAATTTTCAAGTCTGGGAGACCAGGGTAATGATAATATAAGAATTGACAGTTTAATTTCATTTTACTGCATCTCTTTCCTCAGAAGGTCTGACACAATTTAAATACATATAGACAAACACACAGATGTGCACCAAAATTAATATTATAGAATTCAAAAGTAGAAAATATAATTGAGGGAAAAAAGAAGCAAATTTTCTCAATGTGTTTATTTAACAATGTTGTGAGATAGTACTTTTAACAGAAACAGAAAACCTGGGAAAGGATTAGATAGAGAGGGAACGGTGTTGAATTCAGTTACATTGGATGGAGGATGTTCATCACACAGTCAGAACTAGAGATACTGATTTGGGATTCATCATATACAGATGATGATAAAAGCTGTGAGGATCAGTGAGATTGTTCAGGAAGAGGGATATAGGTGAAAGCAAGGGTTCTAGGACTGACCTTTGGAAAAAAGTGTATCTTTAAGGGCCAAGGAGAGAAGTCAGCAGGGAAAAGGTATCCAAGATGTTAAGGCCAGCTTATATTGGAAATAGTAAGGAGTCTTTTAAATATGGGCATCTCTGATGCAACCTGTTGTGTTGTGGTCTTAGGTCTCACAATGATAGCTTAAAACAAAACAAAACTTTGAGATCTTCAGGCACTGAAGTTAATCTTATTCAGTAAAATGTTTGCTGTTGCCTTCAGAATTCTGTGCCATCAAAGGAAGCAAACATTTTTTGGATTCATTTCTAGAATTGATCAAGCCTTCTTGTCTCCGTTTGTTTAGAGCTAAAATGGTTCCCGCTTCAAACTGAGACATGGAAAGTTTTAGTAACTCTGGAAGAGTCTAAAAGTTTGGAGTGCAAACTCTAGCTTTATTTTACAGCTCTTGCATAATAAAGGAATTTTACTATGCTAGCTATTATTGATATGATTGCATATTTGCCTATAAAGTTTCTAACTCATGGTTAATGCATTCTAATTTCTAGGTTTTTAAAAATTTCTATTCAATCTGCTAAATGCTTATTCATCATTTATGATGCAGAAATGCTTTTCTGCATCCTAAAGAAGCTCTAATTGAATGTTCTTTCTTAACAACATGTAATTTCATTTTATTCATGGACAGCTAAATGTGAGGCTTACTAATAACATCAATGTTTAGTCTATTATTCTTAGAATATAAACAGACCTGACTATAAATTCCAGGAAAAACAAAACAGCAAACCTTTAAAACCAAATATTTGACTATCTATGAGAAAACTTATAGTCACCTTTAAAAATAAATACTGAGTATTGAGATGTAGTTACTCCCACATTTAATGATAAGCAGTTACTTGAATATTCTCAATGTGGCAAGACTGATTCTGTTTTACATATGTTATTTTATTTAATGCATAGTTGTTATAATCTCTGTTATCTAAATGAGGAAACTGAGACACAGATATGTTCAGGAACTTGCCAAATTCACAAAGTAGGTGAACCAGGATTTGTAACAGGTAGACTGATTTCAGCACCCTCAATTTATACTATGCTGCCTCTTAATTTATGATTTCTAAGTATTTATTTCATGTTTGTGTTTTTTTTCTTGCAAAGCTAGACTTATGAAAATTTTAGGGACGAGTTCAACAACACTTCCTCTTTTTTTTTTCAGGCACTTGTAACATTTATTGTGTCTAACCAACATAGTCAACATTTGACAATCCAGAGTATTTTGTTCTTTACCATCAATCAATATGACTGAACAATTCAAACAACCCTGTTGAGTAATCTAAGAAAAAAATTTAAACCCGGAAAGGGAGGAGGACCTGAGTTATTTTGAGAATCTGTTCCCAGGATCATACAGAACTGTGTGCTTAATTTCAGAAGCTTCAGGAGTTTATCAGAACACTGTTATGGTTTCCTTATAGAATAATAACACTGACAAAAATATCCCAGCTTTTCCAAGGAAGAGTTGTCCAGTCCTTCTCCATTTCATCTCTGTCCTAGAGCCCTGTCCTCTTCAAGTCTCAGAACTGAAACCCTTCTCTGGCTTCCTTGTGTTCTTGTTATGACAGCCTTAGAAGTGAATATAACTTACCAAGCACCTATCGGACAGTCAGTCAGGATTCCCAATGCCCTTGAAGCATTCACTTAGTGCACTTCCAGTCAGACAAACAGACTTCTTCATGTCTGACTGAAGTCTTGGTTTCTGTGTTCCACACAAACGCCTGAGTATTTATAAAGTTAATATGTAATGACTCTGTTATCTCTTGTTATTCCAGAGCTTCCTGGGTACCAAGGGAACAATTTATACAGAGTGTCTATGTGATATTTTACATTTGATTTAAATCACTCTAGGGAATTAAAATCCCTGAATCATCCTGGTAACTAAGGATGACTCAGGTTACAATGCTTTGGTGAATGTGCTCAGGATGATTTCCAAGTCCAGAACCTTTGGTCCTTGCTGGGACATCTGACATAGTGGCTGGTCTCAGGGCCCAGTGAATGTCTTATAGGGATCTAGGTAAGATTATGCAAAGATTGTATAACTGGGATGCACGTATGGGACGTTTTTGCTTACAAAGGAAAGGATGATCTTGGCTAGCATTTTTACCATAATAGACAATGTAAGAGAAAAACAGTCTTCATTCCTTCTACTGTTATGTATTCCCCCATTGAACTAAATTAAGGAATAAAATCATATTTGAAACCGGGTCAGAGACTAAATGTTCTAATTATCCCATGACTTCCTTTCTTTTTTCTTTCCCTTCTCCATTTCCTTCTGGATTAATACTGGGACACTAAGTACAGCTAGTGTGGTCAGGGTCTGTTTTTTCAATGCATCTGGTCTTTCCTCATGGCAACTAGAGGAAAGGGGTTAGTACCTGGCCTTCTAGGTCATTAACTGCAGTGACTTAGCACAGCACTTAAACTATTGCTGCTCTCATCTTCTGCAAAAAAACTCTGCCCTCATTTTTGGCATTCAAAGCAAGGGGGAGGTAATGTGAGAGCATTCTCAAATAAGCAATTATATTTTCTAGCTCTCAGCATTTCCCAAGTTCATTAATTCACACTAAAGAGAAAGGAACTGGAAGGGGAGTGTTTGTGTCAGACCAAGAGCCATCGTTTTAGTGGCCTTTCCTTATCAATTTAGAGAAAGAACATTCTGTAGATGTGCAAGAATCTTGGTAATGTTAACTCTTGAGGGTAGCGTTCAGTATAAGTGTGTCTGGGGGTGTAACTCAACAAGACTGACACTTTATTCTACCAAAATCAGGAACCTATATGAATTTAATGATCCTTTCATCCAGCTGTGAGTTGGTGGGAGCTCTGAATTATCGTGTTTGCCCCGAGTAGATGATGTGCTGTTGCATTTGGTTTGAAGCCAAATTATAAATCTAGTTTTCTATTGGTGAACTGCTCCCATATTAGTACAGTGTAGAATCAGTAAAACAACTAGGAATTTTTACTTATAATTCCATCCTAATATTATGAAAATTTAAACAGCCCTGGAAGAAATTTTGGTGTCATCATTTGAGTGGGAAAGTTCACCCTTTAGGGTAATGGAAGGCCTTTTTACTCTGGTACTAACTATCTTTATATTTGTGAATCATGTTTATGCTATGACTTCCCATAAAGTAGCTTAGCAGTCTGGTCTGAGGAAGGTCTGTGTTCTTTATGATATGAGAAAAGAAAAACTCTTGCTGTGACTACATTGTGGGTATTGCAGTTCAAATTCCAAATTGATTGCACCTGTCTGAGATTGATTTCCATGACATTGATATACTGACCTTCAGGATTGCTCATGCTATTACAGAAAAGTATTCACATAGTAATTAGACAGTATAATTACCAAAATGTGGTTTTTCTCTTCAGAGAACAAAGCCCATGGATGAGGGTAACTTAGAATTTTTAGTGTTTACTACAATGCTCAAAATAAACAAGATGTGTTATGTATTCTGAGAAATGAATGCTTGTAGATTGTAAGAGAGAACAAAGGAATGGTGTGAAGAAAAGTTTTATTTGAGAAAATAAAAGATAATTGCTAAGAAGAATTTTCTCATATGGGCAAAATTTTGTTTTATTCAGAACATTTTGGTTTTATGCATTTCATAAATAATTATTTTTGCAATTCAAACATATTAGTCCAGTTCCCAAGGCCAGATAACACCAAACAGACTGGGGTCCAGTTTTGGCTTAATTACTAGCAGTAAATCTTGCTTTCTTTTGATGCACACTCAGAATCTTTTTCCTTGGTGCTGTCTCTGGGAAATTCCTTCCCTCAGAATGCCTTGAGGATGTGACCAGGGATTTAGCTGGCATATGGACATAATTACATGGGCCCAATTTGGATAAGACTTGGGCCAGTTTGTTTTGTGACCTCAGAAAAGAAAGTTACATAAACCCAAGAATAAAAGGTATTAGATGTAGGTTAAAAAAAAGCTTCAGAGGGAAGAATTCTTGGGGCCACAGCCAGGATGGATGCCTGGGAGATGAAGACAGTCCTAACAGTATTGGTAATGTTTACAGACACACTAATAAAAAAGTTGATTCTCTCTTAAGGAAAATTCCTAGAGTCCTTGTAAGACAAGGGATGTATGATGGTCCAGCTGGTAAGCGGCAGCAGAGAGGCTGCCATCAGGTGTCATCTTGAACTCAAATGAGCCCAGGCTGGCAGGTTGTTTTGGATTTCCTTTGACACCTTGATTGCGGAGCTCAGAAGGTGACCAGTGGGCATGGAATGACTGTAGGACAATGCCCTGACCAGGAAGCAGTAACACCTGGTGTGGGGAGCATGAAAGAAATGAATCTGGATAAAGGTGCCCATCATGACAATGGTTGCTCTCTGTAAGATGAGACTCCCCCATAGAGACTAAAATATGCCTATGGAATAAGGGAAATTCCAACCAAATTTAAGTATCAGGATTTTCTCCTGTTTCCATACAAGAATGATGACACTGGTAAGAAAAACAGAGAGAGAGAGAGAGAGAGAGAGAGAGAGAGAGAGAGAGAGAGAGAGAGAGAGAGAATGAATGAGAGAGAGAGAGAGAGAGAGAGAGAGAGACAGAGAGAGAGAGAGAGAGAGAGAGAGAGAGAGAGAGAGAGAGAGAGAGAGAGACTGGGACTTTATGTTCTTGATTTTCTAGAAACATGTGGAGGAGGAGCTTGGGTATAGTGCAATGATTTTCTCCAGTCATTTTGCTCTTTGACTTTTTTATTCTGGGGGAAATTGAGAAACTTAACAGACAATGGGGCAAACAATTATCAGAGGGATTGGTGTTAGATACAAAAAAAGCTCTCCCTCAGCACATCTTTGGTATCAAGTTTGCAAACATAACTCCAACACCCTTAACATGCTCAAACAATGCTGAACATAATTTTTTTAATGGCCATTTGCTCCTGTGAATCTTCTTGCCACAAGCCATTTTTAAATCCTATTTTCTCTCACCCCTGCCTTGAATGACACCACTATAGGCATTATTTCTATTGATACCCCATCTTACTAGAGCCTAATTTTAGCAATTAATGTCTGAAGAACAAAAATGTCTTGGTAAAAGGGTGTTCGAAAAGTATGTTCAACTGAGTAAATTCTGATGATACATCATGGGTTGTTTTTCTTTTATTTAAGAAGATATTAAAATACCACAGACATGGAGGTATTATTGACTTCATAGAACTTGAAGAATGTTGACAAGATGAATGAAGATGAATGGGTGAATGATTAGATGATAAGATGGTGGTATTTGACTGGTACTCCAGGTGTGTCCTTCTCCGACACAGACAGACGATCAAAGAGCTTGCAGAACATCGATTGCTACATTGCCCCTTCACATCCTTTTCTTTCCTGCTCTTCTCAATTCAACTTTATGTGACAATGTTCTGTATCAGTCAACTGAATACCTACAACTATGAATGAACTAATTCATGTTTCAAAGCTATTGTTGCATACTAGGCTCCATAATTAAGTGTTTCCAGTCATTACATATTCAGAATTATTTTGACTTATTCACATGCACATGAAATTGAATAACAGGATCTTTTCTTCTTTAGTCCATACACTTTATAACTGATTTGAAATTTTTAATTTCTTGTTTGCATGTTTCGTACTGCTTTTTGCATTTTCATTGCATTACAACTGTATTAATATTAATTTAGATACTCTTCCCCCATTAATGAATTAAATCTACTCAATTTATAGATGTACAAGCTAAAAACATTCTTGAAATGTAACTTGGAAAGACAAAATTTGAAATATCTATCTCCCTAATTATTATAGAACTTAGCTAAGAAAAACAACCTGATGAAACAAGATAGAATATGAAGATGGAGCTAATTCTTTTAAGCATTTTCCTATAAACATCATAGTGAAAGATTCTGGTATCTTTTTGGTCATGAGTAATTTCTACGTAGGCAATCTTTGTATGTGAAGTTAAAGTGTCTTCTTTAGCTTCATTCATACTCTTCTAGCTTCGTTACTTCTTAATCAGATTCTATTTGCTTGAAACCTGGATCCCCACCTGATCTCTCACTTGGTCAATGTGTACCCATTTACTAAGAATATGATTGATCTAGGAGATTATTTTCAAGCTGTTATCGATTTCTAAATGAAACCCAACTGTATGACCCCTCTCCGTGATGGAGTAAGCCACAGGGCCAGACAGTATTTACCAGCCATCCAGAAAGCAGTAAGAAGAGATTTAAGAAATTTTATTCAAAGTGCCAGTTTTAATTTCAAAGAACCACATAGTTTCAGGCCCCAAAGGGGGGAAAAGTGTATTTCTCTAGTATATGTAATTGCTGTTTGAATATATACAAAGCTAAGAATTAATGACGTATCCCCTATTGCTCTAATGCCCCATTATCTGGGGATATGCCATGACTTGCAGATGCATCAGCTTGAGCTGCTGGGGAGATGGAATTAGGCAGAGATGGTGTCTGACCCAGGAGTCCCCTGGGGCTTTGTCTTCAATTCTGAACCCTATCTTCAATTTCAAATATAGGAGATGTGAGTCCCTAGACTGATCCTCTTACTCAATGTGGCCTCTAAAATTGACTATGAGCAAAGGCTGCCTTGCTCCCTGAGGAGTCCTTAAATCATCTACTCTCAACCAAATCATCCAAATCCAAAGTCTAGTTTCAGGTAAACAACTTTCAGATCAAAGGGAAGTAATCATTCTAATGAACTTGAAATGTACTTACTTATGATTGCAATTAGTCAGCTTTGGTTTCAGATCACAGCCAGCATACCAACAGTATTGAATGATAAATATAATAAAAAAATAAGGATAGTAGTAGTAGTAATAGAGAGTAGTAGTAAATTAATTCTAGTTTTAATATTATTAGGGGTGAAAACTCTGTCGCCACACAACCAGAGTTGGAATCCAGGTTCATCCACTCACTAATTGTTCTGGTTTGCTAATGCTGCTGGAATGCAAAACACCAGAAATGGATAGGCTTTTATAAAGGGGGTTTATTTGGTTACGGAGTTACAGTCTTAAGGCCATAAGGTGTCCAAGGTAATGCATCAACAATCAGGTACCGTCACTGGAGGATGGTCAGTGGCATCCAGAAAACCTCTGTTAGCTGGGAAGGCAAGTGGCTGGCGTCTGTTCCAAGTTCTGGTTTCAGAATGGCTTTCCCCCAGGACGTTCCTCTCTAGGCTTCAGCTTCTCTCCAAAATGTCACTTTCAGTTGGTCTTGGGGCATTTGTCCTCTCTTAGCTTCTCCGGAGAAAAAGTCTGCTTTCAAAGGCTGTCTCCAAAATGTCTCTGTAAACTACAGTTCCTCTCTCAGCTCCTGTGCATTCTTCCAAGTGTCCCTCTTGGCTGTAGCAAGCTCGCTCCTTCTGTCTGAGCTTATATACTGCTCCAGTAATCAAGGCCCATGCTGAATGGGCAGGGCCACGCCTCCATGGAAATGATCTCATCAGAGTTATCACCTACAGTTGGGTGGGTCACATCTCCATGGAAACACTCAAAGGAGTCCAATCTAATCAGCACTAAAATGTCTGCCCCACAAGATTGCATCAAAGAATATGGCTTTTTCTGGGGGACACAATACATTCACACCGGCACACTAACTATATGATCTCAGGCAAGTTACTTAACCTTTCTGGTTTCTGTTTCCTCATCTGGGAAGTGGGGATAATAGCAACGTCTTTCAGTGGGTTGTTGAAATGATTACGTTAATTGAAATATTCTTCCTTGTTTTATTGTTTCCATGATATTAATGGTATCTAATATTTATTAAGTGCTTAATATATTCTAGGCACTATTTTTCAGGTCTTTACATATATTATCTCACTTAATATCCAACAGTTCTATTATCTTCATTCTATAGATGAGAATCTGAGACTGATTAATGTTAAGTAAGAATCTGAGACTGATAGTGTTAAGTAATTTGGCCAAGGTCACAGAGCAAGTAAGGGAGTGAGGGAGATGTGAGGTGTGATTTGAAACAGGGAGTCTGAGTCCAGAGCTCAGTTCTTTCTTCTTAATGCTCTTATACCTCCTGTCAACAATAAGGCACTTTTTGAATGATGCCCTCTGTCCAGGTTTGCTAATGTTGCCGTAATGCAAAATACAAGAAATGGATTGGTTTTTATAAAGGGGGTTTATTTGGTTACAAATTTACAGTCTGAAGGCCATGAAAATGTCCATATTAAGGCATCAGCACAAGTATACCTTCAGCGAAGGAAGGCCAACGGCGTCTGGAAAATCTCTGTTAGCTGGGAAGGCAAGTGGCTGGCATCTGCTGATCCCGGGTTGTGTTCCAGCTCCTCTCTCAGCTCCTATGCATTGTTCAAAACATTGCTCTTGGGGCATTTTGCCCTCTCTTAGCTTCTCCGGAGCTAACTCTGGGTTAGCATCTCCAAAGCATTAGCAAAAGTCTGCTTTCAACAGCCATCTCCAAAATGTCTCTCTAAGCTGCAGCAAGCATCTGGGCCTGTGTGGCTCTTTTTAAAGTACTCCAGTAAACCAATCAAGACTCAGGCTAAAAGGGCGGGACCACACCTCCATGGAAAAAATCCAATCAAATGTATTACCCACAGTTGGGTGGGTCACACCTCCATGGAAACAACCCAATCCAAAGATTCCAACCTAATCAACACTAATACATCTGCCCCCACAAGATTGCATGAAAGAACATGGCATTTTGGGGGACATAATACATTCAAACTGGCACACCTGCTACAGTGTATTCATTTATACTGTCATATTTAAACATCTAAATATCTAACTCCATAGGTAATGGTGCAATTTAAATGAATGAGGGCCATCTAACTAAAAACTTTCTCAGATATACTTAGCATATTGATTTTATTCCAGTGAGCAATACTGTTGTTATTCTGCATACTTAGCTAACTTATAAAAACATTACTAATAGCGTGTGCATATCAGTAAGGGTTTTCAATTGCAGCCAACAGAAACAGGCTCAGGATATTTTTTCAGCAGCAGAAGAGTTACCAGGATGACTGCAGAATCAGGATTAAGGTTATGCCCCTAATTTCTGTGAGAAACTGGTCAAGTGGGGACAACTCTGCAGCTGTTGCAGACGACTGGGGGCTGCAGCCTGTACAAATAGTGCTGGACACTGAACACTAATGATATTAATATCATCCTGCTTTTCCAGAAACTTGATCTCCCTGCTCTAGCAATACTGCCAGAGTCTTATGCTGCAGCTCTGGTGGATGTGTTTATTTCTTTAGTGCCTTAAAGAAAGCAATATTCCTTTGATTTACCATTTTGACCAAGAGGAGTAGATTCAGAGGCCTCTGCTAAATCTACCAATAGCCCTATTCCCTGTAAGAGGGAGCTGATAGGTGGGAATTCTCACAGTTGATGACAAAATATATTCTGATTAGAAAACTGGGAGCTCCTAGGTCCATGAAAATGTGAAATTAGCTCAGAATTCCACTTACAACCTAATTCTTATACACTTTCTCTCTGATTGGTAGACCACAGTGGAATTCTGGACCTCCAAAGATTAGTGTCATTGTGAGAATAATGGCTCAGAGTCTTTGCGTAATAACCCTTGAAAGGTATGGGTATTTCCTTTTTTAAATAACAAATTGCTCAAATAAGTGGACTTAAGTCCATTTGGAATAGATGAATATGAGTCAAAGAATATCTGTGCAATAGTATTGCAAGATTTTTCCTCAAGGGTAATTGCCTCACTTTAATCCAAGGGAGTTTGGGTCCCTGAATCAATATAGGTCTGGGAATTGTGTGACAGGATCTCACTATATTTCACGGTATTTCAAATGAGAATTGTTCTCTGAACCTAGAGTGTTTTGGGTCATACATACAAGCTGAGCCTTTTGGATTGCCCATCCATTGTACTAAGGACACCATGCTTAGTCAGCTACCTCTACAGTTTTCTTTTGGTGAGACCTTTCTGAATGTCATATGATTGTTCTATTGGCCTTGGTGTAGTGCTTTTACCTCATGTATAGCCTCTGCTACTTCAAGGTTTTGTTATCATTATTGAAATTAGACCCTAGTTTAAATTTGGTGTCTCCCATCCACATCCCTGGGCTATAGATGACATCTATTTAAGAACTTCTTAAAAAAATTGTGCTCCCTCACTAATGAATTTTTCAGTGCCATGGAGTAGAAGATGCATCTGAGTTCTACTTAGAAGATGCATACATGGGTTACATACATAGACTGCTCATGATAAACCCATATCAACATTCCATATCTTCCCAAGCTTTGGATTCCTTCCTCTGAATTCTAAAGGATTTCTTCCAGCCTCTCACCTTCACTTTACTTGGGCTACCCCCAGTCTAGGTTTCAATCAACCAATTAAACAAGCAGGAAGAACCACATCCAGTTGTTCTAGCTAGCATATCATATCAAGAATCTTTGGTAAGGGCAATGACATCATGAATTCAAATGATCTAATGTTATATTCTTCTCTCCTTAGTTTAGCACCCTCAGATATAATTCCTACACACAGGAATGACATAAAGTAGGAAAAGTTTATATTCCTCTGATGTGCAAATATTCTTTACTCGGATTTGACTTCAGAGCATGCTGGGATCTGAGAAAATGAGGGGTAACAGAGGTGGGGCATGAGGTGTATTGCCTTAAGTGAGATCATTAATCTTCAAAGAGGGCAGGAACAGCGTCAGGAGACAGGCAAAGAGGAGATGTTTTGACTTGCAAGGGAGGCTCAAGGAGAGTTTCCGGTTCAGGTTACTTTGAGACATTCAAATCTTCCAATATATTGCCATATCCAGTTTTTCCTGATCAGTGTTTTAACTTTCACAAGGATCTGAATTCAACTGATATAATATTTCAACTGACAGGATCAAAATTTATTCTCAGAATTTTGGCTATCTCAGTCATTGATAGTTCTTAGTTTACTCCATTACTTAGAGAATTTATAAATATGAACCTGTAATTATCTTTCAGATTTCCAGAATATCTAAAGAAATCATCCAACACTGCAGTTAATGAATTTCCAAAGATATGCATTCTGATCTAGGGACTGCATTACTCAAAGAATTGTCTCCAATGGGCATGTTATTTTATAGGCAACCACAAATGATATTTGGTTAACTGTTTTAGCCCATGTGCTATGAGAGTCCTGAGTTCTCCTCTTTTCATATTAGTTGGATATTTACTGCCTTAAGCCCCAACCAGCTCTTCTATACCAATTTCTGTTTTACTTATAGTTCTTAACACAAATGATAAAACAACTTTGGCTAAATTAAACATAATTGGGCTAATTTATCATGATATCCTTAGAACTGTGGGTGGGAAAATTCAATGTTTTTTTGGATCTTCTGAATGTATCTTTAAGTCACTTATCCATTTTTCTGCTTTTCATTTTTTTTATCCTTTTATCTTTCCATGCTTCATTATGGACATTTTGTTCTGACCTATTTCCAGTTTATGAATTCTCTTTTCAACTGTGTCTATAGATTATTAATACTCCCCACTGAGCTTTTATTTTTTTACATTGTATTTTCAGTTGTACATATTTTTGTTTTTTTTAAACTTTCAAATAGTTTCCAGTTTTGCACTAAAATTTCATTTTTAAAGTATCTTTCAATATATTAAGTATAGTCAGTTAAAAAGCTTTGTCTGATAATGCCAATATCTGGACTCCCTTGGGTCTGTTTCTAAGTATCTAGTTTCTACTATATCTTGTTATATTGCCTTGTATTGTCTCTTTTCCCCATATCCTTCAGCCTTTGGCTTTCTGTCTTCCCCCATATCTTGGTCTGCCAATAATTAATTACCTTCTTAGCTCTCTGATGCTTTCAAGCAGTTGGTTTTGTTTATCACATTAACTAGATTCTGTTGTTCTTGATGTAAGTATTGGTCTGGATTGCCTAATAAACCATTATCATAAGTGGATGGATAGTTGCCTTTTTTGTTTTATTTGGTTTTTATTTGTTTTGTTTTGAAGTTCTCTGTGCTAGTTTGAAGCTGTTATGGACCCCAGAAATGGCCATGTTATTTTAATCCATTCTTGTGGGTGCAGACCTATTACAAGTGGGACCTTTTGGCAAGATTATTTCAATTGAGATATGACCAACCCATTTAAAGGTGGATCTTAATCCTTTTACTGGAGTCCTTTATGAGAGAATAAAAGACAGAAAAAGCCTAGAGACCTTAGAGAGAAAAGCCCTGGAGAAGCAAGCAAGGACCCACAGAAGCTCAGAGAAAAAAGCCCCTAGAGGAGCTGAGAGAGGAAGCCACTGAAGCCAGAAGCTGAAAGCAATGAAACCTGGGAGAGAAGACCAGCAGACTCCAGCCTTGTGCCTTCCCATGAGACAGAGGTGTCCCTGATGCCAGCAGCCTTTCTTCAGAGAAGGTATCATCCTGTTGATACCTTAATTTGGACATTTTCACAGCCTTAGAATTGTAAATTTGTTGGCTAATAAATCCCCATTGTAAAAGCCAACCCATTTCTGGTATATTGCATTCTGGCATCTTTAGCAAACCCAAACATTCTCCAATACCGAAATATAAGCTTCATGAGTACAGGGACTATGTTTGTCATGTTTGCCATTTTAACCCCAGTGTTCAAAATAGTACCAGGGACTTAGTGGTGCTCAATGAATACCTCTAGAATTAAGAAGTTAGTCTTAAGAAAGAATCCTTACACATATTCTATTTGATAACTGAATTAGAATAAATTCAAAGAAATGTATTATTTTGGTTTGATAGATATTTCCAGATTGGTCTTCCAAAAGATTTTACCAGTTTATTCTCCTACTGATAATCTAAAAATCTACTTGTTCTTCAAAGCCCTTATCGATCTTTAAAATAGTTGCTAAAATGATGCATTGTATTTTAAAATTGTATAATTTTTCATGACTATTTTTCTTTTCTAGGTACAAAATGTCTTTAATTTAGTTGATTTAAAAGATGTGGCTTAAACGCTTAATTGTGTTTTCATAGTCTCATTGGGGAAGAAAGTTGGAAGAAAGTTTGGCCCACCAAAGTAGAGGCTCCTGTAAATCCTTTATATAGTAGTTCAGTACAACAAAACACTAACCCTATGAGTAAACATGAACCAGTGGTGAACTAACTGAACTTTAATTTCAGCTCCTTAAGATGGGTTAAAGTGTGTCCAAGTTGCTAGTGTCTCCAAGTAGTACAAGCAAAAAAGAAAATACTCTCTGGAGATAAATTCTATTATCCTAGGCTTCAGGTTATTTCTTAAAACAATTTCTCAAATGATATTTTTTGTCTAGAATATAATCAAAGAAACCATGTACACTAGAAGACAAGACAACATAACAAGGAATAGGAGAACTGTGCAGAGAGATTCTTAATGTCATCCCCACGATCACCTCTATTTGTTCATGCTATTGTGTGATCCCTTTCCTTTGAGTGTGGGTGAAATCTGAGACTCTCTTTTAGCCAAATAAAATATGGCAAGGTAATGGAATGTATGTGATTGCATGTATGTTCTTATGTGCAGGTGATTATGTTGCATAAGATTGTAATGCCTATTTTGCAAGGTGAGTCTCTGCCTTGTTGGCTTTGATGAGGCAGGCAGCCATGCTGGGGAGCCCCACAGTACAAGGAACTGAGGGGGCTTTAGGGGCTGAGGGTGGCTTCTAATTAACGGCTGACAAGATAATGAGGTAAGCTGTCCTACAGTAGCAGAGAGATGAATTCTGCCAAAAAACTGAGTGAACTTGGAAGTGGATCTTTCCTTTACTGGCATCTTGATTGCAGCCCTGCTGAGGATCCATCTAAGCTCAGATTCCTGACCAACATAAACTGTGGGATAACAAATGTGTGTTGTTTTAAACTGTGAAACTGGTAATTTGTTACAAAGCAATAGAAAATTAGTACAATGTTGAAGGACATAAAAAACAATTTGAAATTTCAGCAGAGAATTGATAACTATATATATATATATGACAATTCAAATGTGAAAAATAACCAAAGAGAAATTCTGGAATTAAAATTACAATATTAGAAAATTAGGAACTCAATGAGGAGGATTCAGGATGGCAGATTAGGAGAGACAGAGCAAAATTCTCCTCCATGAAAAACACTACATAAAAGACAGAATGTGCTCCAGAAGAGTGGTTCCAGGGTTCCACCAGCTGGGCAGGGACTTCTACTCCCTTAGTAACTGTGTACATGTGAGTATTCAGTCTGGAAAGCTGCCAGGGAAATGGCAGTCATAGCCAGAGTCACAGTTGAGCATGGTGGGGAGAAACTGAGAGACCATATTTGGAGACATTGTGAGTGTTTGGTCTGGAAAGCCACTGGGGAAATGGCAGCCAGAGTTGCAGTCGAGCGCAGTGGGGAGAAACTGAGAGACTTTGTTCAGAGATGGGTTAGTGTCTGACCCAGAAAGCCACCAGGAAACTGGCAGGTGGAGCCGCAGTTGAGCACAGTGGGGAGTACCTTCCATGCCCTGGGCACCCGCCTCAGAATCTGGCATGGATGAAAACCCTTCATACACCCACAGCTAAGAGTCCCCATGCCAGGGATGGCCTGCTACAGTAGGCAGATGATCACAGAAGTGGTAGTTTCCACACTTTGCAGATTGCTGGGAGACATCTCTTTGCAGCACCACAGCTGAGAGCTTCCTTGAGGGAATTCAGGGTTCAGCTGGCTTGTGGCAGCAATAGTCCTCCTCCCAGAAGCCCATGGTGTGCACAGCCTAGAGGAAGGGGTGCTGCATGGAAGTGCCAGGAGCCATCCACCAACCCCAGGGACTTGTGGACATGGTAACTAGGGACTGTGGGGAATTTGCGCTGAAGGGTTAGATGCTTTCTACACCCCAGGGTATTCTACCCACAGCCCCAGGAATGGCTGGAACCACTGTTTCCTGCAGTGGACTCCCTGCCAATTTGCACAGGGCACACCATCCCACCCAAAGGGCTGGAAGTCCCCAGTGCATGTGGAAAATTGGTGCACTAATTGATCTTCCACATAGTTTGGGCCCCTACTCAGTGCACAGACAAAGTTGGGGAAAACAGGCTTGAGGGCAAGAGGTGGCTCGGGAGCATCATCTGCTGGTACGTCAGGGAAAGTGCACACCACCAAGCTGTAGCTCTGTCAAATTATAAATAATTATTTAAATAAGCCTACATACCAATATAAATAAATGCCAAGAGGCCAAAAAACAACAGAAAATTATAAAGCATATGAAGAAACCAGAAAATATGGATAACCCAAATGCCCAAATTAAAAAACCAGAGGAGACACAGAACTTGGAACAATTAGACAAAGAAATACACACAAACACCAATATCATGGCTTCAGATATAAAGGACATGAAGAAGACCCTAGAAGAGCATAAAGAAGACTTTGCAAGAGAAACAAAAAAATAGCAGATCTTATGGAAATAAAAGATACTATTGATCAAATTAAAAAGATTCTTGAGACTCATAACACCAGACTTGAAGAAATAGAGGAACTAATAAGCGAACTTGAAGATAGTATGTTGGAAAGAGAAAGCATAAAAGAACAAATGGTGAAAAAATCGAAAAATTTGAAACGGATCTCTGGGAAATGATGGACAATATATAGTATACAAATATAAGAATCATTGGTATTCCAGAAGGGGAAGAGAAGGCTAAAGGACTAGGAAGAGTATTCAAGGAAATTGTTGGGGGAAAACTTCCCAGCCCTGCTGAATGACATAGATATGCAAATCAAAGATGCCCAATGAACTCCAAACAGAATAAATCCAAATAAACCCACTCCAAGACATTCTGATCAGATGGTCAAATGCTGAAGGAGAAAGTTCTGAAAGCAGAAAGAGAAGCGATTCACCACATACAAGGGAAACAATGTAAGACTAAGTAGTGACTACTCAGCGGCCACCATGGAGGTGAAGAAGGCATTGGTAATGACATATTTAAAATTCTGAAAGAGAACAACTGCTATCTAAGAATTCTTTATCCAGCAAAGCTCTCCTTCAAAATTGAGGGAGAGCTTAAAATTTTTACAGACAAACAAATGCTGAGAGAATGTGCTAACAAGAGACTCATCCTACAAGAAATACTGAAGGGAGCTCTACTGGCTAAGAAAAGAGGAAAGGAGAGAGAGGTCTGGAGAAGGGCACAGAACTGAAGAGCTTTAGTAAGGATACAAGAAAGGACACAAAGAAGAGAGGGGGAAAATACATCTGACAAATAAAAACCTAAGGATAAGATGGCTGATTCAAGAACTGCCATCACAGTAATAACATTGAATGTAAACAGATTAAAGTCCCCAGTTAAAAGATATAGATTGGATGAATGGATTAAAAAATATGAACCATCAACATGTTGCTTACAAGAGACTCATTTTAGACCCAATGATGCAAAGAGATTGAAAGTTCAAGGATGGAAAAAAGATTCCATGCAAGCAACAGCCAAAAGAAAGCAGGGGTAGCAATATTAATTTCAGATAAAATGGACTTTAAATGCAAGAATGTCATAAAAGACAAATAAGGACATTATATACTAATAAAAGGGACAATTTACCAAGAAGAAATAACAATCATAAATGTTTATGCACCCAATCAAAGTGCCCCAAAGTACATGAGACAAACATTGGCAAAACCGAAGGAAGCAAAAGATACTTCCACAATACTTGTGGGGACTTCAGTACATCACTCTCTCCTACAGATAGATCAACCAGACAGAGGGCCAATAAGCAAATTGAGAACATAAACAATGTGACAAATGAATTAGACTTAACAGACATATATAGAGCATTACATCCCAAATCACCAGGATATACATTTTTCTTTAGAGCTCATGGAACTCTTTCCAGGATAGATCATATTCTGGGGCATAAAACAAGCCACAAAAAATTTAAAAAGATTGAAATTTTTCAAAGCTCATTCTCTGATCACAGTGCAATGCAACTAGAAGTCAATAATCATCAAAGATCTAGAGTATTCCCAAATATCTGGAGATTAAACAACACATTTCTAAACCATCAGTGGGTCTAAGAAGAAATTGCAAGAGAAATTTCTAAATATCTAAAGATGAATGAAAACAAGAACACATCATGTCAAAACTTATGGGATGCAGTGAAGGCGGTACTGAGGGGGAAGTTTGTAGCTCTAAATGCATACATTAAAGAAGAAGAAAGAGCTAAAATCAAAGAACTAGTGGAACAACTGAAGAATCTAGAAAATGAACAGCAAACTAATTCTAAAGCAAGTAGAAGAAAAGAAATAACAAGGATTAAAGCAGAAATAAATGATATGGGGAACAAAAAAAAAAATAGAATAAATAAAACTAAAAGTTGGTTCTTTGACAAGATCAACAAGATTGACAAGCCCCTAGCGAGAATGACAAAGTCAAAAAGAGAGAAGATGAAGATAAACAAAATAATAAATGAGAGAGGGGACATCACTGTGCATCCTGAAGAAATTAAAAAATCATAAGAGAATACTATGAACAACTGTATGCCAATAAACTAGATAATTTAGAGGAAATGGATAATTTCCTGGAAACATATGAGCAACATAGACTGACCAGAGGAGAAACAGAAGACCTCAACAAACCAATCACAAAGAGATCCAATCAGTTATCAAAAAGCTTCCTACAAATAAAAGTCCAGGGCCAGAAGCTTCACAGGAGAATTCTACCAAACTTTTTTCAAAAAGAACTGACACCAATCTTATTTAAATTCTTCCAAAAAATTGGAGAAAATGAGACACTACCTAACTCATTTTATGAAGCTAACATCAATCTAATACCAAAAACAGATAAAGATGCTACAAGATAGGACAACTACAGGACAATCTCTCTAATGAATATAGATGCAACAATTCTCAACAAAATACTTGCAAACAGAATCCAAAGACACATTAAAAAAAATCATACACTGTGACCAAGTGGGGTTCATTCCAGGCATGCAAGAATGGTTCAACATAAGAAAATCAAACAATATATTACAACATTTTTGATTAACAAATCTCAACAGATGCTGAAAAAGCATTAGACAAAATCTAGCTTCCTTTTTTTTTTTGATGAAAACACTTCAAAAGGTAGGAATTGAAGGAAACTTCCTTAATATGATAAAGAGCACATATGAAAAACCCATAGCCAGCATAGTACTCAATGGTGAGAGATTGAAAGCCTTCCCTCTAAGATCAGGAACAAGACAATGATGCCCACTCTCACCACTGTTATTCAACATTGTGCTAGAAATGTTAACCAGAGCAATCCAGCAAGACAAAGAAATAAAAGGCATCCAAATTGCAAAGGAAGAAGTAAAACTGTCATTAATTGCAGATGATATGATCTTATATTTGGAAAGTCCTGAGAAGTCAGTGACTCAGCTACTTGAGCTAATAAACAAATTTAGCAAAGTGGTGGGATACAAGATTAATGCACAAAAATCAATAATGTTCCTATACACTCGAAATGACCTAACTGAAGAGACACTCAGGAAAAAGATTCCATTCTCAATAGCAACTAAAAAATTCAAGTACCTAGGAATAAACTTAACCAAAGATGTAAAAGACCTATACATAGAAAATTACACAACTTTACTAAAAGAAATAGAAGAGGACCTAAAGAGATGGAAAAATATTCTGTGTTCCTGGATAGGAAGGCTAAACATCATTAAGATGTCCATCCTACCCAAACTGATCTACAGATTCAATGCAATTCCAATCAAAATTCCAACAACCTATTTGCAGATTTGGAAAAGCTAGTTATCAAATTTATTTTGAAGGGGAAGATGCCTCGAACTGCTACAAGCATTCTAAAAAAGAAAACAGAAGTGTGAGAACTTAAACTTCCTGATTTTGAAGCTTATTATAAAACCACAGTAGTCAAAACAGCATGGCATTGTCACAAAGAAAGACATATCGATCAATGGAATTGAACTGAGAATTCAGAAATAGACCCCCAGATCCACTAATCTGGGACATAACAGTCTCTTCAACAATTGGGGCTGGGAGAACTGGATATCCATATCCAAAAGAATGAAAGAGGACCCCTACCTCACACAAAAATTAACTCAAAGTGGATCAAAGACTCAATATAAGAGACAGTACCATAAAATTCCTAAAAGGTAATGTAAGGAAACATCTTCAAGACCTAGTATTAGGGGGTCGCTTCTTAGACCTTATACCCAAAACACAAGCAATGAAAGAAACAAAAGATAAATGGGAACTCCTCAAATGTAAAAGCTTTTGTACCTCAAAGGAATTTAACAAAAAGTTAAAGAGGCAGTCAATTCAAAGGGTAAAAATATTTGGAAACCATGCATCTGCTAAGAGTTTTATATCTTGCATATATAAAGAAATCCTACAACTCAACGACAACAGTACAAATAGCCCAATTGTAAACGGGACAAAAGTCATGAAAAGACATTTCTCTGAAGAGGAAATACAAATGGCTAAAAAACACATGAAAAAATATACATCTTCACTAGCTTTTAGGGAGATGCAAATCAAGACCACAATGTGGTATCATGTCAGACAAATTAGAATGGCTGCCATTAAACAAACAGGAAACTACAAGTGCTGGAGAGGATGTGGAGAAATTGGAAGGAACTCATTCATTGCTGATGGGACCGTATAATGGTTCAGCCACTCTGGAAGACAGTTTGGTGGTTCCACAGAAAACTAAATACCTAGTTACTCTATGATCCAGCAATCTCACTTCTCAGTATAAGCCCAGAAGATCTGAAAGCAGTGACATGAACAGATATTTGCAAACTGATGTTCATGTGGCATTGTTCACAAATGCCAAGAGATGGAAACAATCCAAATGACCTTCAACAGATGAGTGAATAAACAAAATGTGGTATATACACACAATAGAATACTATGGTGCAGTAAGAAGGAATGAGGTTGTGAAACATATGACATCATGGATGAATCTTGAAGATAAAATGAGTGAAATAAGCCAGACACAAAAGTAGAGATATTGTATGTTACCAGTAATGTAAACTTTATGAAAAATGTAAAACAAGTGTCTTAAAAAGTAGAATATAGGAAAGAACTGAAATTGTAGAACTGTAACCTATAACAATACTTGAAATATGACTTCTTGTTGAGCTGTACATCGAGAGACGTCACCTTTCTCTATGTATGCTATATTTCCCAGTAATGAAATTGGCTGAAGTTTTGGAACTGTGACCCATGACATTCATTGAGATTTACTCTCTAATTACTTGTGAAGTCGTAAATTGAATGTTATCACTGTTATGTATATATGTTAAATAAAGTTCACAGTAAAAACAATTTTTTTTTAAAAAAGAACTCAATGAATGGCTTTAGTAGCATTTTAGACAGAGCTGAAGAGATAACTAGTGAATTGGGTCAAAACAAAATGTCCATAATGAAGCACAGAGAGACAAAAGGAGAGAAAATACAGAAAAATGGTTAAGTAACTTCAATGATATAGTTAAAAAGTCAAATAAACATTAATTTGGTTCACAGAAAGGAAAGAGTGAGAGAATTGGGTAAAAGCAATATCTGAAGAGATAAAAGCTGAGAAATTTCAAAAACTGATGAAACACATTAATATAAATACTCAAAAGCCCTATGAACCCCAACCAACATAAACAAAGAGAAATTTCCAGAAAATCATATAAAAACTTGAGAAGACAAAAACATTTAAAAGCTTTCAGAAAAAATCAAACTATTTACCTTCAAAGGAGCCAGAATTAACCAGGTAGCTAAATTTTGAACAGCAAAAATACTGGAATGATATCTTCAAAGACCTAAAAGAACCTAATTGGCAATTAGAATATATTAGCCAGCAAAAGTTTCCCTAAAAACTAAAAGTAAAATAAATACATTTTAAATTAAGAAAAAAATAGAAAAATTGTCACCAGCAGACCTATATGCAAGTAAATATTAAAGAAGAAAGGAAAATAAACCCACTTGGATAGTGTGGCATGCAGCAAAAATAAAGTAAAATGTGAATCAAAGGTCTTTTTGTAAAAAAGTGAGAAGAAAACCTACAGTATGGGAGGAATTACATGTTCTAGTTTGCTAATGCTGCCAGAATGCAAACACCAGAAATGGATTGGCTTTTATAAAAGGGGGTTTTTTTCTTTACACAGTTACAGTCTTAAGGCCATTAGGTGTCCAAGGTAACACATCAACAATTGGGTACCTTTACTGGAGGATGGCCAATGGTGTCTGGAAAACCTCTGTTAGCTGGGAAGGCACATGGCTGGTGTCTGCTTCAGAGTTCTGGTTTCAAAATGGCTTTCTCCCAGGACGTTCCTCCCTAGGCTTCAGCTCCTCAAAAATATCATTATTAGTTGCTCTTGGGGCATTTGTCCTCTCTTAGCTTCTCCAGAGCAGAGGTCTGCTTTCAAAGGCCATCTCCACAATGTCTCTGTAAGCTGAAGCACCTCTCAGCTCCTGTGTGTTCTTCAAAGTGTCCCTCTTGGCTGTAGCAAGCTCGCTTCTTCTGTCCGAGCTTATATAGTGCTCTAACAAACTAATCAAGGCTCATGCTGAAAAGGTGGGGCCACATCTCCATGGAAATCATCCAACCAGAGTTATCACCTACAGTTGGGTGAGTCATATCTCCACGGAAGCACCAAAAGAATTACAATCCAACCAACACCAATGTCTGCCCACAGAAGACCGCATCAAAGATAATGGTGTTTTGGGGGACATAATACACCCAAACTGGCACACCACATATCCAATAAAGTTTTAATATCAATAATATATAATGAAATCCAACAATTCAACAAGAAAAGGACAACCTGTGCTGTGTTGAATCTATCATGTACCTCAGAAAAGACTATGCTCTTTTAATCCAATCTTGTGGGGGCAGACCTATTTTGGGTGGGACCTTTTGATTAGGTTGCATCCATGGAGATGTGACCCCACTCATTCAAGGTGTGTCTTAATCCTCTTATTGGAGTCCTTTATGAGAGGATAAAAGGCAGAGACATTTTGGAGAGAGCTCAGAGAAGCTAAGAGAGAAACTAAGACAGAAGCCCAGAGACATTTTGGAGAAAGCCATTTTGAAACCAGAAGCCAGGAGAGAAAGATCAGCAGATGCTGGCCATGTGCCTTCCCATGTGACAGAGGAACACCGGATGTCAGTGGCCTTTCCTTCAAGAAGGCATCCTCTTGTTGATGCCCTATTTGGGATGTTTTCATGGCCTTAGAACTGTGAATTTGAGAACTAATAAGCCCCCATTATAAAAGCCAATCCATTTCTGATATATTGTATTCCAGCAGCTTTAGCAAACTGAAACACAACCCAATTAAAAAATGGTCAAAAGACTTGAATAGACATTTCTTCAAAGAGGATATATAAATGGCCAACAAGCACATGAGAAGATGCTCAATATTATTAGCTATTAGGGAAATACCAATCAAAACCACAATGAGATATCATTTCATACCTATTAGAATGGCTAACATTAAAGAAAACAGAAAATAATAAGCGTTGGAGAGGATGTGGAGAAATATGAATATTTATTCATTGCCGGTGGGATGTAAAATGATACAGCCACTGTGGAAGACAGTTTGGCAGTTCCTCAGAAAGCTGAGTATAGAATTACTATATGACCCAGAAATCCCTCTACTAGGTATATACCCAAAAGAATGGGACTCAAACAAACATTTGCACACCAATGTTCATGGTGGCATTATTCACAGTTGTCAAAAGATGTAATCCAAGGTCTTTGAGCCAATGAATGAATAAATAAAATGTGGTATATACATACAATGGAATATTATTCAGCATTCTTCTTGACCAAAAGAGGGATACGAAATGAAACAAAATAAAGCTTCAGTGGCTGAGAGATTTCAAGTGGAGTCGAGAGGTCACTCTGGTGGACATTCTTACGCACTATATAGATAACACTTTTTAGGTTTTATTGTATTGGAATAGCTAGAAGTAAATACCTGAAACTACCAAACTCCAACCCAATAGACTTGACTCTTGAAGATGACTGTATAACAATGTAGCTTACAAGGCGTGTCAATGTGATTGTGAAAACCTTGTGGATCACACTCCCTTTATCCAGTGTATGGATGGATGAGTAGAAAAATAGGGACAAAAATGAAATGAAAAATAGGGTGGGATGGGGAGGGATGATTTGGGTGTTCTTTTTTATTTTTATTTTTTATTCTTATTCTGATTCTTTCTGGTATAAGAAAAATGTTCAAAAATAGATTGGGGTGATGAATGCACAACTATATGATGGTACTGTGAGCAGCTGATTGCATGCCATGGATGATTGTATCATATGTGAATATATCTCAATAAAACTGAATTAAAAAAAAAAAAAGGAATGAAGTCCTGATACATGTGACAACATGGATGAACTTTGAAGACATTATGCAGAATGAATAGGCCAAACACAAAAGGACAAATATTGTATGATCTCACTGATATGAAATAATTAGTATAAAGAAATTCACAGTTAGAATCTAGAATACAGGTTACCAGGGGCTGAGTTGAGGGTAGAGAATAGGGAGTTAATGCTTAATTTTTACAGAATTTCTATTTAGGTTGATTGTAAAGTTTTGGAAATGGATGGTGGGGATGGTAGCACAATATTGTGAGTGTAATTAACAGCACTGAATTATATATGTGAATGTGACTAAAAGGGGAAATTTTAGATTGTATATGTGTTACTAGAATAAAAGATAAAACAGGAGTATACAACACAGTGAACACTAGTGTAAATGATGGTACAATTATAACAATGTTCTTTCATGAATTACAACAAATGCGCCACACTAATGCAAGGAGTTAATAATAGATGGTATGTGGGAAAAAAATACACCCTAATGTAAACTATGAACTATAGTTAATGGTATAATTTTAATATTCTTTCATCAATCGTAACAAAGGCACTATACTAATGCAAAGTGTTAACACCAGGGGGGTATATGGGAATGCTTTAATTTTTACATGATTTTTCTGTAAACCTACAACTTCTCTGGTTAAACAAACTTTTAAAAAGATATCCTATGAAAATACTAACCAAAAGATATATAAATGTGTATTTCTACTCTAATAATCTTTGTTAGATAAAAAATAAGGAACATTGCATGATGATAAAAGGGTCAATCCACTAAAAATATACTGCAATTTTAAATTATATACTTAGTAACACGGCTCTGAAATATAAAAGAAAAAGTAACAGAATTTCAAGGAGTAATAGATAAATCCATCATCTTAAATTCTCCACTTTGTGGAATATTTAAACATACATTTCTAGGAAATGAGCTTGAAAATATATGAAGCATAACTGATATAATTAAAATGAGAAGAGAAAAATTTACAGTTTTAGTTGGAGATTTTAATTCTCCTCTCTTAGTAGCTGAGAGAGCAAGCAGACAGAAAATCAGTAACACCATAGATCTGAACAACACAATTAATCAAAATAGCCTAATTGAGATTTATAGAATGTTCCAGCTAAAAACATAAAAATATACAATCTTATAAACTTGTGCATGGATTTTCACTGGGAGGGACCATATACTGGGCCATAAGACAAATCCCAATAAATTTGAAAAGCCTGAAATCAAATGAAGCATGTTCCCTGACCACAAAGGGATTAAATTAGAAATCAATTTAAAAAAATTTAGAAGAGCAGTTCTCACGATAGACGACTTTGCCTCTCAGGGGACAGTTGGCAATATCTGAAGATATTTTATGTTGTCATAACTGAAAGGGGTGGTTCTACTGGCACTTAGAGGGACGAGGCCAACATTGCTACTAAACATCTTACAATGCACAGGACAGCCTCCCTTTCCCCCACTGCAAAGAGGTATCCAGCCCAAAACATCAATAATGCTGAGGCTGAGGAATTCTGATTTAGAGAAATCATATATTTGGAAATTTAACAATAGACTTCTAAATAAGCCTTGGGTCAAAGAAGAAATCATAAGAAAGTTAGAAAATACATTGAACTGAATGAAAACGAAAACAGTATTTCAAAAAATTTGGAATGCAGTAAATCAGTCAACAGAATGAAATTTATAGTTTTAAATACTGATGTTAGGAATAAGGTTGTTTTAAAATCAATGACATAAACCTCCATCTTAAGATGTAAGAAAGAGAACAGCTGGTTACACTTAAACTTAGTAGGAGGAAGGAAATAATGAAGATAAGAGAAGCAATCATGAAATAGATAATGAAAACCAGAAAAACAAAGGAAAAAATTGATAAATTCCTAGTTAGATTGAGCAGGAAAAAAAGAGAAGATAAAATTTACCAATATTAGCAAAACAAAGGGAATGTCATTACCAATCCTACATGTACTCAAGATATAAAAAGGTAAAATTATGAATATCTTTATTTCAATAAATACAGCAACTTAAGATGAAATGGACATATTCCTTGAACTATACAATTTACCACAACTGATCAAGCTTTTCGTGAATTTGCAGAGTCCTGAAAAAGCTGACACTGACAATTTTTGTCAGTGTTCTTGGTGCTTTAGTGACGAAAGGGTTCCTGTTGATGCCACCTCCCTATTTAGAATGTTCTTTTTACATTTTTAAAGGATATCTGAGAAAACTCTGTTTCTATAGCATTTCAAAGAAATTCCAAATATACTAGCTCATAGATTTTATTTTATTTTTAGCAATTTTATATGCAGTAGCAAAAGCTACATCTCAAGCATTTGAACAATTTGGCTTTTATGAGGAATTGGATTTATGTGAGAGATGAGTACTCGTTAAAAATCAAACCTTGTATTTTCACTTTTTGTTTTTAATAGAAAAGTCATGAACAAACAATATTAAGTTAGGTTTGGTACTAGAGTATCTAAAAGTTATGTTCTTGAATTACAGAAACACAGTAATGAGATCATTCCTCATTATTTAGAGTCATAGAGTTGCTGGGTTAAGAGTGTTATATCAGTTGATGACAATATGAAAAGTAGAAAGTAATGATATTTATTAATTAGTTAAACATGCATTAAGCAAATGTTGGGTGGTTTCATTAGCATAGAGATTTGCTATTGAGGTAATAATATTAGGTTTATGGGTGATCTTCATATAAGATTTGAATGTGCTTTGACTAATTTGAAGCTGTAATTGCTCTGAGGCAAAGAGGCCAAGCCCTGGCTTCTGAATTATGGGATAGACTTTAATAGGTACTGAATCTTTGATCTCTGCTATGTTTAGTTATTCAATATCCCTAGAACATTCCCTAAGTTTTTAAGGTTTGTAAAAAAAAAAAAAAAAAAAAAGAAAATTACATAATCTGGGAAGAATTATTTTAGACTCTCACGGAATCTTCCCTGATTAATTTGTCTATGTCTGTGGAGTCTTTTTCTCACAGATTCTAGGATCCTGGAAAATTTCTTTTTTGGACATTTACTAAATCATACATAATGCTGGCATAATAATATCTAGCTCCTCTTTGATTTGATCATGTATAGGAACTACAGTACATTTTATTCTTACCTATTTGTTTGTAGGTATAAAGAAGTTCTCTAAAGATAATGATCCCAAAATATCAGGACTCAGGTAAGGAATTAGGATTGTTAAACATTTTCATATGTAAGGGGTTCTAGTAAAACATGGTAAATGTGCCGGTTTGGATTATTATGTACCCCAAAACACCATTATCTTTGATACAATTGTTTGTGGGGGCTGATGTATTAGTGTTGATTGGGTTGGAACTTTTTGATTGGATGTTTCCATGGAGATATAACCCACCCAGCTATGGGTGATGACTTTGATTGGATACTTTCCATGGAGGTTTAACCCTACCCATTCAAGGTGGGTCTCAATTAAATCACTGGAGCCATATAAATGAGCTGACAAACAGAAGGAACTGAGAGCAACTGAGAGTAACATTTGAAGAGAAGCTGCAGCTAAGAGAGGACAAAATGCCCAAGAGCAACCTGGGAGCAAGCAGATGCCAGCCACCTGCCTTCCCAGCTAATAGAGGTTTTCCGGACACAAATGACCTTTCTCCTGTGAAGGTGGACTGAAGCCTTACCTTGGACACTTTATGGCCTTAAGACTGTAACTGTGTAATCAAATAACCCCCCTTTATAAAAACCAATCCGTTTCTGGTATTTTGCATTCTGGCAGCATTAGCAAACCAGAACAGTAAATAAAGTTCATTTTCCCAAAAGCCTTCCAGAATTTACTGTAATCCCTCAACTTCGTTTCTTGTAATTTTTTCTGTTTACAATTTGTCACAAACCTTCAAACATTCATTTTTTAGATCAACTTTGCTAAAATATAATTCAGATACCATACAACATGGACATTTAAACTGTATAATATAATGATTTTTCTATATTAACAAGATTTTGAAACCATCAGCACAATGTAATTTTAGAACATTTCATCTTCCCAAACAGAAACCTCTATTCATTAACAGTCATTCCATGCCTTCCCCATGCCCTTCCTTTATGCTAGCCCTAGTTTAACTACTGTGCTACTTCCTGTCTCTATGGATTTGCCTATTCTAGACATTTTATTCAAATGGAATAATACATTATGTGGCCTTTTATGTCTGGCTTCTTACACTTAGCATAATGTTTTCAAGATTTATCCATGTTGTAGCATGCATCAGTACTTATTTTTTATTGCTGAATAATATTCCATCAAATATTATTTACCTATGCTTTATTTACCTATGTTTTATTTACCTATTCATTAGTTGATGAGCATTTAGGTTATTTCCATTTTTTGGCTATTATTAATAATGCTGCAATTAACATTCATGGACAAGTTTTTATGTGGATGTATGCTTCCATTTCTCTTGGATATGTAATGAAGAATGAAATTGCTAGAAAATGTTGTAACTCTATGCTTAATATTTTGAGAAACTGCCAAACTGTTTTCCAAAGTGGCTTCATCATTTTACATCCCTGCCAGCAATGTAGGAGTGTTACAATTTCTACATATTCTTGTCAACATTTGTTATTATCTGTCTTTTTAATTATAGCCATCCTAGTGGGTATGAAGTGGCTTTTCATTTTTGTCTAGACAAATTTTCTCTTTAAATTTTGCTTACTGCAAATCAATTTGCCTTTCTTTTTGTTTTTCAGACAAATTCAAAATTTTATTCTAAAAGATCTGATATTCTAAAGTAAAGTCATTAATGGTAGATATAGTGGCACCCATATCATCAGGAAAACTGTATCATTCCACTTGGAGATAAGACATGGAATTTTGAAGTGTTTTAGCTACTCTTGGAGTGGCATCATTTGACCGATTTCAGATTTTGTCCCTTTTTTTTTTTTGATAATATGGGACACTGGTTTTTCAATAACCCTTCTTTTTGCAAAATCTACATGTATCCTTACCTATAGATTTGTAATTCTTAGAGATCCAAAGCCAAAAACCCCCTTTCCCCGTCTAAAGAGCCAAAATTTGTATCAATTTCTAGTTTGTTTGCTTTTTAACCTATCTCAAAATCTCTCTCTTTATTGGATATTTTCTAAATTATCTATTTCATATTTCATTTTTCCTGATTACATCTCCTAATTCTGGTTTGAGTCCAGTTTTTAAAAGTGAGGGCAAGACTCTCCTTACTTCCATGTATTAGAGTTCTCTAGAGAAACAGAACCAGCAGGATGGATGGATGGTTGGATGGATGGATGGATGGATGGACGGACAGATAGACAAGGAGATTTATTCTAGGAATTGTCTCATGCGATTGTGGGGGTTGGCAGATCTGAATTCCATAGGGCAGGCTGCAAGCTGGAAACTTCCGTAAAATGTGATTCTAAAATCTGTCATGTCCAAATTCTGTAGAGCAGACCACAAGCTTGGAACTCCAATGAAGGTGTGGTTGTATTCCCCAGGAGAAGCTGGCTGGCTGAAGAAAAGGCAGACATTCTTCTTTCTCACTGCTGAAATCCTCAATTATGCTTTAAGACCTCTAACTGGTTGGATAATTAGACTCCCCTCATGGCTAAGAGCAATCTCCTTTGTTGCTTGTAGATGCAATCAGCCACAGATGCAATCAACTGATTACAGAAACTAATCCATCTACAAAATATCCTCACAGAACCAATCAGGCCTGTGCTTTCTTGACTAAACAATTGGACACCATAACCTAGCCAACTTGACACAAGAAATTAACCATCACATTCAGTTATATCTCAGAATATTGCTTGAAAGTTTCCTGAAATTTATTTTTCATCTTTCTTTAGCCTATAATTTTGAATCTTTGTTTAACCACCCTTAAAAGAAAGATTTCTGACTTTGTCTTACATAGTGTATTTTCTATTTTCCTTTCCCTCTTAAGAGAATTTAAAAATTTTTACATAGCTGTGTTATTTAACTTTCTGATTCTGCTGCTTCAAAAGAATTTTTCCCATCTTAGGGTCCAACTATGAACTGACCTCATTGGTACAGATATGCAGTCCTAGACAAAATTCTGAATTCTAAAGCAAATTTCTGTTTGTCTTCCTGAAGTTTAGGAAAACCCTTAATTATAGCCTTAACTTGGCTCTAAATTGGGGTTTTAATTAAATTTACATATATTTACTTTCAGATTAGAAGTTTTATGATACAGTTGTTCTTTTCTTGAGAAAGACCTCAGAAAAGGTTAGCTCATTTAGAAGATCAGGTAAAAAGAAGTCGAGAGAAAAATGTAAGGAGGTTAGTGAGTAGGACTTTGCAAAATGTTTGAGACTCTTTTGGGGTTAAAATTTTGTTTTGAGGTCTCAGCATACTATTTAAAGAAGCTGACTATTAATATTTCATATTTTGTATCCTAATTTTATTAGAGCTTCTCTTTCATGTATTGATTTATTGATTTTGATATGTCAAATATTCCTATAATGCCCATTTTTGCTATAAGTCAAAAATATTTTTGTCAATTTCCTAGGAAAGTGTAAAATTAAGAGTATCATGCATCTTTATGTAGGAATCAGAAGTTCTTCCAGGAGGAGGTTGAGGCTTTGCTCTAGGCTAATCCATGACATACATAAAGAGAGGATACTATAGTCAGTCATCAGTGTGTGCTTGTGAATGGTGCCTTAGGTTCCTCAGCCAAGCAGAGGCAAAGAAAGGACCATGTATTTAATCACCCAACAATTGTCAATCCTGCAATATGAAGTAAGCAAAGTGTCTCTCTTTCACAAATTGACAAGACAGAAAGTGCTCTCATGAAAGTTTTGTAGGTGACATTTTTTCAGGAATTTGTCATCAGACCTCTAACTATTAGCTCTCAGGATGGCTTTGATTGTATTCAAGATTTATTGGGTCTATGCTTCCATCAGTTTCCTACAGAACACTCTCTCATACATTCAAGAGAAATAAGTCCAGGACATAACAAAAAGACAAGATTTTGTACATATTGACAAACAGCAGTGAAGCAAAGCAGCCCCAGGTGAATAAGCAGGTTAATGGGAAAAATATTTATTAGATGTCATAACTTTAAAATGAAAGGTATAATGACCTTATACAAAGATATAGGTCTAATTTACTACCACTGTACTTCCTTGGCAAAGTCCCAGGTCTAATTATCTTATACAAAGTCCTAGGTTTCATGACCTTATACAAAAATCTACTTGGCTACAAATCCTATGATAAAAATTAAATTCAGCAAAGAGACTCAAATTATAGTTGAGACTTATTCACCTGGCAGCAGATCTGAAGGATAAATAGAATGTGGGCTCAAGGAGCCCAATGAGAGAATCTGGTGGTCCAAGATTTCCTTGGAATCCTGCCATGTGAGGTTCTTCAAAATCATCTTGGTGGAACCTCCAAAACTGTTAAAGAATGATGACACCATCATTCAGTATCTGAAATGAAAAACAAAACTGAATTTATTGATTATTATAGTAAGGGATGGCTAGGTTGACTAGGCCATTGAAAGCAGAGCAGAATCCTGATTTTTTTTTAATGAGTTTTTGACAAGTGTAGAGTTCAAGGATTGGTGGATTTTCAGGGGCTGCAGTGGTTTGACATCAACTATAGAAGCATGTTCACTGGGATAAGACTGTTGTTGATTTGTTGGCACTTGGAAGTGTGTATACTGGAGTGATTTTTTCCCTGACTGGCTGAGTTTTACTAGAGAGGAGCTGAGTGATTGGATTACTTGTAAAAGCACATTTGCTGAAGCAAACTGTCATTGATCAATTAACAAATATAAAAACCATTTCTGGTGGTTATTTGCCACCACGTGTATTAGTTTCCTATGGCAGCTGTAATAAATTGCCACAAATTCGTGTCTTAGCACAATAGAAATGTATTCTCTCATATGGCTGCTATAACAAATTACCAAAAACATGGTGACCTGAAACAACAGAAATTTATTCTCTCACAATCCTGGAGGCCAGAAGTCCAAAATCAGTATCACTGGACCAAAATCAAGGTGTTGGTAGGGCTGCATTCCCTCTGGAGGCTGAAAGGGAGAATATGTTCCTTGTCTTCCAGTTTCTGGTGGCTATTGGCATTCTCTTTCTTATGGCTGCATCTACTCCAGTCTGTGCCTCCATGGTCACATTGCCTTCTCCTCTCTGTCTATGTGAAATCTTCCTCTGCTTCCCTCTTAAAAGGACCTTGGTGCTTGCATTTAGGGCTGATCATGATAATCCAGGATAATCTCTTTATTTCAAGATCCTTAACTCAATCACATCTTCAAGGACACTTTTTCCTTTGTAAAACAGTATTTACAGGTTCCAGGGATTAGGATTTGTTACCTTTGGAGCCACTATTCAGTTTACTACACTATGGTAATAAAAGTTTTGGGAACTTTTTAATATATTCTCTATCTGCATGTAAATGTATCCATTCATTTAGTTTATGTTTTTTCAACTTTATAACCTCTGACTTGTATTTTCACTCAGTGTTTTATTAAGATGTACCTATATTTTTAACATAGATGAAATTAACTAATTTTCACTGATGCACATATTTCCTTTTACAGAAGGAGAGGAGAAAGAGAGGTTGAAAAAGGACTCGAAATAATGGCTGAAAACTCCTCAAATTTAGCAAGAGACATAAACTTATTGATTCAAGAAGCTGAGCAAAGCTCAAGGTTATCCATGCCAAAGAAATTCATGCCAAGGCACATCATAATTAAGTTTCTGAAAACTAAAGATGAAAAATAATTCTTGAAAGCTTCCAGAGAAAAATGATACTTTCCTAATATGTGAAGAAGTATTTAAATGAGAGTGGACTTTTCATTAGAAACCACAAAGACCTGAAGGAAGTGGCAAACTATTTTTTAAGTTCTGAAAGAAAAGAACTGTCCACTGACAATCTTGGACCAACTGAGAATATCCTTCAGGAATGAAAGAATCAAGATATTCTCAGATGACAGACAACTAAGAGAATTTGTCATCAGCAGGCCTACCATAAATCAATGGCTAAAAAGAAGTTTTGTAACAGAAATAAAAGAAGGAACCTCAGAACATTAAGATGGAAGAAAGAGCATAGTAAGTAAAAATATGGGTAAATACAATAGGCTTTCCTTTTCCTCTTGAGTTTTCTAAATTGTGTTTGATGGTTGAAGCAGAAATTATAACAGTGTCTGGTGTGGTTCTAAATGTTTGCAGAGGAAATATTTAAGCAATTATAGCACAATGTTGGAAGATAAATATCCCTTATGAATATAAACATAGAAATCCTAAATGAAATATCAGCATATATAATTCAGGAATATATAAAAAGACTTATATGCCATAACCAGTGGGTGTTATTCCAGGAGGTAAGGCTAGGATGGTATTTTAAAAATCAATCAACATAATTCACCATTTTAACATATTATAGAAGAAAAATCACATAATTAATTAATTCAGAAAAAACATTTGACAATTCAACACCAATTCATGATTAAAACTCTCAAAAAAATAGGAATAGAGTGGCACATCCTGAAACTGATAAAGAACATCTACAAAGAATCTACAACTAGCATTATACTTAGTGGTGTAAAATTTGCTTCCTAAAATCAGGAATAAGGCGAGAATGTCCACTATTACCATTCTTACTCAACATAGTGCTAGATGTTCTAGCCAGGGCAATAAGGCAAGAAAAGGAAACAAAATGTATACAGATCAGAAAGGAAGAAATAAAACTGTCTCTATTTTCAGAAACATGATTGTCTACTTAGAAAATCTCAAGAAAACCTACAAAAAAAACCCCTCCTAGAATTAATACATGAGTTTGGAAAGGTCATGGGATACAAAATAAGCATACAAAAATCAGTTGTATTTCTATATATTAACAATGCACACATGGATATCAAAATTAAAAATACAATACCATTTATAGTTGCTCAGAAAATGAAATACTTAGATGTAAATTAACAAAGCATGTATAGGACTTGCATTCTGAAACTACAAAATGCCAAAGAAGATCAAAATAAATGAAGAGATATAGTGTGCTTGTGAATTGGAAGACTCAATATAATAAGATGTCAATTTTCCCCAAATTGACATTTAGGTTGAACACAATTTCTATCAACATTTCAGCAAGAATTTAATAGAAATAGATAAGATTATTGTAAGATTTATATACAAAGGCAAAGGAACTAGAATAGTTTAAAAATTTTGGAAAAGAATAAAATGGGAGGAGATAGTCTACCCTGTTTTAATACATTATATAGCTCAGAAATCAAGACTGTGTGGTGTTGGTAGAGGAATAGACACATAGAGCAATGGAACAGGTTAGAGAACCCATTCCAAAACAGAGCCATAGAAAAAACTGATTGTTGACAAAAATGTAAAGCAAGTCAATGAAGGAAAGAGTCTTTTCAGCAAATGGTGCTGGAGAAATTGATCATCCATAGAAAGGAATTGAACTTTGACCTAATTCTCATAACTTATACAAAAATGAACTCAAAATGGATCTTGGATTTAGATGTAAATCAGAAAAGTAAAAAACTTTTAGGAAAAAACATAGGAGAAAACCTTCAAAGTCTGGGGCTAGGAAAAATAGTTCTTAGACTTGACACTAAAAGTGCAAATGATAAAAGGAAAATTTGATAAATTTATATTATCATATTTAAAATCTTTTGCTCTGTTAAAGACCCTGTATAGAAGATGAAAATACAATCTAAAGAGTGGAATGAAAGTATTTGCAAACAAAATATCTGACAAAGGATTCGTATCTGGGATATTGACTGAAGTTTCAAAACTCAACAGTAAAAAACCAAATAAACCAATTAAAAAATGGGTAAAAGGAGAGATCCAAGATGGCAGATTAGGAGAGACAGAGCAAAATTCTCCTCCATGAAAAACACTAGATTAAAGACAGAAAGTGCTCCATAATAATGGTTCCAGGGTTCCACCAGTTGGGCAGGGACTTATATATCCATGGTGATTGAGCATTTGGAGAAACCGAGAAACTGTGTTTGGAGTTCTGTAAGAGTTTGATCCAGAAAGCTGTTGGGAAAACAGCAGCCAGACTCATGCTGTGGAGGGGAGAAACTGAGAGACTGTGTTTGGAGGTGGGTTAGAGTGGGACTTGCGGAGTGGCCAGAAAGCTGGCAGAGGGAGCCAAGGTCGATCGTGGTGGGGAGTGCCTTCCATGCCCTGGGCACCAACCTCAGTATTTGGTGTGGATGATAGCTCTTTGCACACCTGCAGATAAGGCCCTGAAACCAGGGATGAGCTGCTGCAGCAGGTGGACAATTGGGGAAGTGGGTGGTTTCTACACCCTGTGCAGCCATCATTGCAGCAGGCTTGGAGTACCCCTTCACAGTGCTGCAGCCCAGAGCTTCCTCAAGGGACTAAGGATTCAGCTGACTTGTGATGTTGCAACTCCTCCTCCACAGAACCCCTGGGGTGCACAGCATAGAGGGAGGGGTGCCGCACAGAAGTGCCAGGAGCCCTACACCAAGCCCAGGGACTTGTGGGCCCATTGCAGAGAGGGAGAGAGGGGAGTCTGAGCTGAAGTGTTGGATGCCTGTGGCAGCCCCAGGGTATTCCAGCCACAGCCCTGGGAACAGCTGGGAGTACTGGGTCTTAAAGCTCTCTTTGACAAACTGCACAGGGCAAGTCCCCCAGCCAGAGGACTGATGGTCCTCACCGCACATGGGAAAATTGGTGCACTGATTAGACATCCACATCATTTGGACCCCCCACTCACTGCATCAGTGAAGTTGGAGAGAACTGGACTGAGTATAAGAGGTATCTCAGGAGCACCATCTGCTGGTAGGTCAGGGAAAGTGCACTTGACCAAGCTGTAGCTCTGTCAGATTATAGATAATTGTTTAAATAAGCCTGCATATCCTAAAAGAACGCTATCAAGATAAGCAAATGCCAAGAGGCCAAAAACAACAGAAAATTATAAGGCATATGAAGGAACCAGAAGATATGCATAACACAAATGCCCAAATTAAAAAAACAGAGGAGATGGAGAACTTGGAGAAATTAAGCTAAGAAGTAATCACAAACACCAATAACAGGGATCAGGATATAAATAACATCAAGAAGACCCTAGAAGAGGACCTTAAAAGATGGAAAAATATTCCATGTTCATCGATAGGAAGGCTAAATGTCATTAACATGTTAATTCTACCCAAACTCATCTACAGATTCAATCAAAATTCCAACAACCTACTTTGCAGACTTGGAAAAGCTAGTAATCAAATTTATATGGAAAGAGAAGATGCCTCGAATTGCTAAAGACACTCTAAAAAAGAAAAACGAAGTGGGAGGACTTACACTCCCTGACTTTGAAGCTTATCATAAAGCCACAGTTGTCAAAACAGCATGGTACTGGCACAATATAGACAATATAGGCATATTGATCAATGGAACTGAATTGAGAATTTGGAGATAGACCCCAAGATCTATGGCCAACTGATCTTTGATAAGGCCCCCAAGACCACTGAAGTGGGACTAACAGTCTTTTCAACAAATGGGGCTGGAAGAGTTGGATATCCATATCCAAAAGAATGAAAGAGGACCCCTACCTCACACCCTACACAAAAGTTAACTCAAAGTGGATGAAAGACCTCAATATAAAAGACAGTACCATAAAACTCCTAGAAGATAATATAGGGAGACATTTTCAAGACTTTCTATTAGGAGGTCACTTCCTAGACCTTACACCCAAAGCACAAGCAACAAAGGAAAAAATAGCTAAATGGGAACTCCTCAAACTTAAAAGTTTCTGTACCTCAAAGGAATTTGTCAAAAAGGTGAAGAGGCAGCCAACTCAATGGGAAAAAATATTTGGAAACCATGTATCTGACAAAAGACTTATATCTTGCATATATAAAGAACTCCTACAACTCAATGATCATAGTACAGACAGCCCAATTATAAAATGGGCAAAAGATATGAAAAGACAGTTCTCTGAAGAGGAAATACAAATGGCCAAGAAACACATGAAAAAATGTTCAGCTTCACTAGCTATTAGAGAGATGCAAATTAAGACCACAGTGAGATACCATCTCACACCGATTAGAATGGCTGCCATTAAACAAACAGGAAACTACAAATGCTGGAGAGGATGTGGGGAAACTGGAACTCTTATTCATTGTTAGTGGGACTGTATAATGGTTCAGCCACTCTGGAAGTCAGTCTGGCACTTCCTTAGAAAACTAGATATCGAGTTACCCTTTGATCCAATGATTGCACTTCTCGGTATAAACCCAGAAGATCTGAAAGCAGTGACATGAACAGGTATCTGCACGCCAATGTTCATAGCAGCAATATTCACAATTGCCAAGAGATGGAAACAACCCAAATGTCCTTCAACAGATGAGTGGATAAATGAAATGTGGTATATGCACATGATGGAATACTATGCAGCAGTAAGAAGGAATGATGTCGTGAAACATATGACAACATGGATGAACCCTGAGGGCAAAATGCTGAGCGAAATAAGCCAGGCACAAAAAGAGAAATATTATATGCTACCACTAATGTGAACATTGAAAAATGTAAAACAAATGGTTTACAATGTAGAATGCAGGGGAACTAGTGATAGAGAACAATTAAGGAAGGGAGAACGATAATCCAATAAGAACAGATAAGCTATTGTGGGTAAATTTAATGTTCTGGAAATGCCCAGGAATGATTATGGTCTGTTAATTTCTGATGGGTATAGTAGGAACAAGTTCACAGACATGTTGCTATGTTAGGGTACTTTCTTGGGGTAGAGTAGAAACATGTTGGAAGTAAAGTAGTTATCTTAGGTTAGTTGTCTTTTTCTTACTCCCTTGTTATGGTTTGTTTGAAATGTTTTTTTTTTGTATGTTTAAAAAATTTTTTTTCATATAGTTGATATAAAAAAAGGAGTTGATTAAAAAAAACAATGAAAAAAATATGCAGAGCCCCCTTGAGGAGCTGGTGGAGAATGCAGGTGTATTGGGTTGCCCCACCTCCATGGTTGCTGATGTGCTCCCAGACAAAGGGGACTGGTGGTTTGATGGGTTGAGCCCTCTACCACAGGACTTGTCCTTGGGAAGACTGTTGCTGCAAAGAAGAGGCTAGGCCTCCCTATAATTGTGCCTAAAAGCCTACTCCCAAATACCTCTGTGTTGCTCAGATGTGGCCCTCTCTCTCTAGCTAAGCCAACTTGGCAGGTGAAATCACTGTCCTCCCCCCTACATAGGATTAGACACCCAGAGAGTGAATCTCGTTGCCAATGTGGAATATGACTCCCGGGGGGGAATCTAGACCCAGCATCTTGGGATGGAGAACATCTTCTTGACCAAAAGGGGGATGTGAAGGGAAATGAAATAAGCTACAGTGGCAGAGAGATTCCAAAAGGAGCCAAGAGGTCACTCTGGTGGGCACTCTTATGCACAATATAGACAACCCTTTTTAGGTTCTAGTGAATTGGAATAGCTAGCAGTAAATACCTGAAGCTATCAAACTACGACCCAGAACCCATGAATCTTGATGATGATTGTATAAAAATGTAGCTTATTAGGGGTGACAATGTGATTGGGAAAGCCATATGGACCACACTCCCCTTTGTCTAGTTTATGGATGGATGAGAAGAAAAATGGGGGAAACAAACAAACAAACAAAGGCACCCAGTGTTCTTTTTCACTTTAATTGCTCTTTTGCACTTTAATTATTATTCTTGTTATTTTTGTGTGTGTGGTAATGAAGTTGTCAGGGATTGATTTTGGTGATGAATGTACAACTATGTAATGGTACTGTGAACAATCAAATGTACACTTTGTTTTGTATGACTGCATGGTATGTGAATATACCTCAATAAAATGAATTAAAAAAAAAAGAAGACCCTAGTAGAGCATAAAGAAGAATTTGCAAGAGTAATAAAAATAGAGGACCTTATGGAAATATTTGTTGATCAAATTAAAAAGATTCTTGATACACATAGCACCAGATTAGAGGAAGCTAAGGAACGAAGACATGAACTTGAAGAAAGTAGGCTGGAAAGTGAAAGCACAAAAGAACAAATGGTGAAAAAAATAGAAAAATTTGAAATGGATCTCAGGGATATGATGGATAACATGAAGCATGCAAATATAAGAATCATTCCAGAAGGGGAAGAGGAGGGTAAAGAACTAGGAAGCGTATTCAAAGATGCTGTTGGGGAGAACTTCCCAAGCCTTCTAAATGACGTAAATATGCAAATCATGGATGCCCAATGAACTTCAAAGAGAATAAATCCAAATAAACCCATTCCAAGACATATTATGATCAGATTGTCAAATGATGAGAACGAGAAAGTTCTGAAAGCAGCAAGAAAGAAACAATTAACCACAAGACAAGGGAAACAACATAAGACTAAATAGTGATTACTCAGTGGCCACCATGGAGGCAAGAAGGCATTGGTATGACATATTTAAAATCCTGGAAGAGAAAAATTGCCAGCCAAGGATTCTTTATCCAGCAAAGCTCTCCTTCAAATTTGAGGGAGAGATTAAAATCTTCACAGACAAACAAATTCTGAGACAATTTGCTAACAAAAGACCTGACCTACAAGAAATACTGAAGGGAGACCTACAGTATTTCTTGACAGGAAACAGAGACAGAGTTATGGACAAGCGTACACAACTGAAGGAGACAGAGGTATGGACAAGCGTACACAACTGAAGAGCTTTAGTAAGGATACATTAAAGGAAATAAAGAGAGCGAGGGAAAAATATATGTGACAAATAAAAACCCAAGGATATGATGGCTGATTCACAGTAATAACATTGAATGTTATGGATTAACCTCCCCAGTTAAAAGATATAGATTTGCAGAATGGATTAAAAAATATGAACCATCAACATGTTGCTTACAAGAGAATCATCTTAGACCCAGTGATGCAAAGAGATTGAAAGTGAAAGGATGGGAAAAAATATTCCATGCAAGCTACAGCCAAAAGAAAGCAGGGGTAGCGATATTAATTTCAGATAAAATGGACTTTAAATGCAAGAATGTCATAAGAGACAAAGAAAGACATTATATATTATAAAAGGGACAATTTACAAGAAGAAATAGCAATCATAAACGTTTATGCACCCAAAGTGCTTCAAAGTACATGAGGCAAACATTGGCAAAACTGAAGGAAGCAATAGATAATTCCACAATACTTACGGGGACTTCAATACATCACTCTCTCCTACAGATAGATCAACCAGACAGAGGGCCATAAGCAAATTGAGAACCTAAACAATGTGATAAATAAATTAGGCTTAACAGACATATATAGAGCATTACATCCCAAATCACCAGGATACATTTTTCTGTAGTGCCCACAGAACTTTTTTCCATAAGTCATATCCTGGGCCATAAAACAAGCCTCAATAAATTTTAAAAGATTGAAATTATTCAAAGCACATTCTCTGATCACAGTGGGATACAAGTAGAAGTCAATAACCAGCAAAGATCAAGAACATGCACAAATATCTGGAGATTAAACAATACATTTCTAAACAATCAGTGGGTCTAAGAAGAAATTGCAAGAGAAATTGCTAAATATCTAGAGATGAATGAAAATGAGAACACATCCTATCAAAACTTATGGGATGCAGTGAAGGCAGTTTTGAGGGGGAAATTTAAAGCTCTAAATGCATACATCAAAAAGGAAGAAAGAGCTAAAATCAAAGAACTAGTGGAACAACTGAAGAAGCTAGAAAATGAACAGCAAACTAATTCTAAAGTGAGTAAAAGAAAAGAAATAACAATGACTAAAGCAGAAATAAATGATACGGAGAACAAAAAAAACAGTAGAGAGAATAAATAAAACCAAAAGTTGGTTCTTTGAGAAGATCAACAAAATTGACAAGCCCCTAACTAGACTGTCACAATCAAAAGGAGTGAAGACCCAAATAAACGAAATAATAAATGAGAGAGGGGACATTACTGTGGATCCTGAAGAAATTTAAAAAATTGTAAGAGGATATTATGAATAACTGTATGCCAACAAACTAGATAATTCAGAGGAAATGGATAATTTCCTGGAAACACATGAACAATCCGAACTGACCAGAGAAGAAATAGAAGACCCCAGCCAACCAATCACAAGCAAAGAGATCCAATCAGTCATCAAAACCTTCCCACAAATAAATGCCCATGGCCAGATGGCTTCATAGGGGAATTCTACCAAACTTTCCAAAAAGAACTGACACCAATCTTACCTAAACTCTTTCAAAACACTGAGGAAAATGGAACACTACGTAACTCATTTTATGAAGCTAACATCAATCTAATACTGAAACCAAGCAAAGATGCGACAAGAAGGGAAAACTACAGGCCAATCTCCCTCATGAATACAGGTGCAAAAATTGTCAACAAAATACCTGCAAATCAAATCCAAAGACATATTAAAAAAATCATAGACCATGACCAAGTGGGGTTCATTCCAGGCAAGCAAGGATGGTTCAACATGAGAAAATCAAACAACATACTACAACCCATTAACAAATCAAAATGGAAAATCAAATGATCATCTCAATAGATGCTGAAAAAGCATTCGTCAAAATCCAGCTTCCTTTTTTGATAAAAGCACTTCAAAAGGTAGGAACTGAAGGAAACTTCCTCAATTTGACAAAAGGACATATATGAAATACCCACAGCCAGCACAGTACTCAATGGTGAGAGACTGAAAACCTTCCCTCTAAGATCAACATTGTGCTGGAAGTACTAGCCAGAGCAACCCAGTAAGACAAAGAAATAAAAGGCATCCAAATTGGAAAGGAAGAAGTAAAACTGCATTATTTGCAGATGATATAATTTTATACATGGAAAACCCTGAGAAATTGATGACACAGCTACTTGAGCTAATAAATGAATTTAGCAAAGTAACGGGATACAAGATTAATGCACATAAGTCAGTAATGTTCCTATACACTAAAAATGACCTAACTAAAGAGACACTCAAGAAAAATATTCCATTCTTAATATCAACAATTAAATTAAGTAACGAGGAATAAACTTAACCAAAGATGTAAAAGTGCTATACATAGAAAATTACATAAATTTACTAAAAGAAATAGAAGGAGGCCTAAAAGATGGAAAAATACTCCATGTTCATAGATTGGAAGGCTAAATATCATTAAGATGTCAATCTACCCAAACTTATCTACAGATTCATTGCAATTCCAATCAAAATTCCAACAACCTACTTTGCAGACTTGGAAAAGCTAGTTATCAAATTTATTTGTAATGGAAAGATAACTCAAATTGCTAAAAACATTCTAAAAAAGAAAAACAAAGCAGGAGGACTTATACTTTCTGACTTTGAAGCTTACTGTAAAGCCAAAGTAGTCAAAACAGCATGGAACTGGTACAAAGATAAAGATATTGATCAATGGAATCGACTCAGGAATTCAGAGATAGATCCCCAGATCTATGGTCAACTGATCTTTGATAAGGCCCCCAAACCACTGAACCGGGACATAACCGCCTCTTCAACAATTGGGGCTGGGAGAGCTGGATATCCATATCTGAAAGGATGAAAGAGGACCTCTATCTCACACCCTATACAAAAATTAACTCAAAGTGGATTAAAGACGTTAATATAAGAGACCGTATCATAAAACTCCTAAAAGATAATATAGGGAAACATCTTCAAGACCTTGTATTAGCAGGTCGCTTCTTAGACCTTACACCCAAAGCACAAGCAATGAAAGAAAAAAATAGAAAAATGGCAACTCCTCAAAATTAAAAGCTTCTGTACCTCAACGGAATTTGTCAAAAAAGTGAAGAGGCAGCCAAATCAATGGGAAAAAATATTTGGAAACCATGTATCTGACAAAAGACTGGTACCTTGCATATATAAAGAAATCCTACAACTCAAAGACAGTAGTACAAACAGCCCAATTATAAAATGGGAAAAAGACATGAAAAGAAATTTCACTGAAGAGGAAATACAAATGGCTAAAAAACACATGAAAAAATGTTCATCTTCAGGAGCTATTAGGAAGATGCAAATTAAGACCACAATGAGATATCATCTCATACCAATTAGAATGGCTACCATCAAACAAAGAGGAAACTACAAATGCTGGAGAGGATGTGGAGAAACTGGAACTCTTATTCATTGCTGGTGTGACCATATAATGGTATATCCACTGTGTAGGACAATCTGGCGGTCCCTGAAAAAACTAGATATCAAGTTACCCTTTGGTCCAGCAATTTTACTTCTCGGCATATAACCAGAAGATCTGAAACAGTGACATGAAGAGATGCTTGCAAACCAATGTTCGTAGCAGCATTATTCACAATTGCCAAGAAACGGAAATAACCCAAATGTCCTTCAACAGATGAGTGGATAAACAAAATGTGGTATATACACACAATAGAATAGTATGCGGCAGTAAGAAGCAACAAAGTCGTGAAATATATGACAATGCGGATGAACCCTGAAGACATAATGCTGAGTGAAATAAGCCAGACACAAAAGGAGAGATATTGTATGTTACCACTAATGTGAACTCTGTGAAAAATGTAAAATAAGTGTTTCATGTTGTAGAATGGAGGGGACTTAGAGATAGACAGCTGCTAGTGAAGTCGGAATGATAAGAACAGATAAGCTAGTGAGGGTAATCTCAATGTTATGGGAATGTTAGGAATTATGGTTTGCATATTTTGGGGGGCTATGGTAGGAACATGCTGCAAGCTATGTAGTTATTTTAGGTTATTTGTTTTTCTTATTCCTTTGTTTTGCTATGGTTTGTTAATTTTCCTGGGGTATGGTAGGGACTTGGAAGCAATGCAGTTATTTTATGTTATTTGTTTTTCTTATTTGTTTGTTTTGTTTTGTTTGAATTGTTTTTTTAAATTTTTTGATAAAGTAAAAAAAGCTATTGCATTAAAAAATTAGCTTCAGTGTAGTTATTTTAGGTTATTTGGTTTTTCTTATGCCTTTATTATGGTTTGTTAATTTTCTTGCGGTATAGTAGGAACATATTGGAAGCATTGTAGTTATTTTAGATTATTTGTTTTTCTTATTCCTTTGTTTGGTTATGGTTTGTTAATTTTCTTGGGGCATGGTAGGAACATGTTGGAAGCAAAGCAGTTATTTTAGTTTATTTGTTTTTCTAAATCCTTTGTTTTGTTTGAAATATGCTTTTTTGTTGTTTATTTTTAAAGTTTTTTCAATAAATAAAGTTAAAAAAAGAAAAAAGGGCTAAAAATGGGTAAAAATATGAAGAGACATTTCACTGAATAGGATATGCAGATGGCAAATAAGCTCATGAAAAAAGAAAAAAGGGCTAAAAATGGGTAAAGATATGAAGAGACATTTCACTGAATAGGATATGCAGATGGCAAATAAGCTTTTCCTTAATCATTAGGAAAATGCAAATGAAACCACCATGAGACATCACTAAACACTTATCAGAATGGCTAAAATAGGAAAATGATGGCAATACCAAATAAAATGCAGAGAATTTAGATCACTCATACATTGCTGGTGGGAATGTTAAAATGGTATAGCTACTCTGGAATATATTTTGTCAGTTTCTTAAAAAACCAAACATATACTTACTATATAAGCAAGAAATTCCACTCTTTGGGCATTTATCCCAGAGAAATAAAGACTCATTTATGTTCAGAAAGAAACTGCACATCAATATTTACAGCAGCTTTCTTTGCAATAGTCTCAAATTGAAAATAACCTAGATATCCTTCAATGGGTGAATAATTAAACAACTGTGGTACACCTGTATCATGGACTATTACTCAGCAATAGAAAGGAATGGACTATTGATACACACAACAATATGGATGAATCTCCAGAGAATTATGCTGAGTGAAAAAAGCCAATCCAAATAGTACATATTGTACAATTCCATTTATGTAACACTCTTGAAATGACAAAATTATAGAAATGGAGAACAGATTACAGGTTGTCAGAGGTTAAGGAGGGGGTGGAGATGGGTTGTGGTTCTAAAAGAGTAACATGAGGAATCTTTGTGGTGATGGAAATGTTCTATATCTTCACTGTATCACTGACAGTATCCTTGATGTGTTATTGCACTATAGTTTTGCAAGATGTTACCACTGGGGGAATGTGAGTAAAGAGTACCTGGGACTTCTCTGTATTAGTCTTACATACAACTGCATGTGAATCTACAGTTTTCTCAAATTCAAAAGTTTAATAAAAATAGAAAGGTGGGTCATCTAGAAACATTTAAAATGTAAGCTTTGATTTTTTTCCCAGATGGATTTCTATTTTTGACTTGAAATTATGTCTAATTCACTGCACCTGTTTATTCTTTTGATTCTTAATACTCATAGAATGCTTTTAGCAATCCATAAAAACATTTCATTAAAAAATTTGAACACACATAAAATATAAAATGCGAGCAAAAGAATTTATAGATGTTAGACATCACATATTTATATAAGCATATGCACCTGTAATTTCTCTGTCCTTATGTATTTCCAGTGGAATTTTCACAAACAAGTAATATACGCAAGAGGTTAAATCCCAAGAGACCCCCAAATCTCATATAATTATGGCCTTGCTTTACTGTGAGAATTTGTCCTTATTGTTGAGGTACAAACATCTGCAGGTAATAACTGTCCTTTTTTTAAACAGAAATATTTGTTTTCATTACTGTATTAGAAGTTAAAGTTTGGTTATTTCATGGAAATAATCATTTGTTGATTATCCACATATTTCTATGAGCAATAGTATTGGTATTATCACATGTCATATTCAACATAAAAAGTCTGTAAAGTATATATATTTTCACAAAGTATGAAGGATTGGAGAGTTTATGTTAAGTTGCCTAAAATTCTAGAGACAGCCAGTGCCAAAGTCAGAATCAGATCCCAGGCTAAATGGCTCCAAAGCCCATGGTATTTCTGCACAACACTTTGCTTTTTTGCCATAATGGTACTTATAACTGACTCCGAACTGTGTCTTATATACATCTATTTTATTTAAAATTTTAAGCTTTCATTCCATCTTGGGTCTATGCCTAGTTAATAAGGTTTCTAGCTCTGTCTTGAGTGAGTATAAGGAAGGTAAGATTTTGGAATTCAGATATGTAATTGTATGGTGTTTATAAAATGCATGCTACTGCTCAGTTAATTCACATATAACATTATTCAAGCATCTATGTTCAGAGTAAAAGTGTGACTTTGGCTGAGCATATGGCTGCTGATGAGAGTTTATGTGTGTGTGTTCACGCACATGTGCAGAGGTTGGGTAAGTTCAATCTTCCTGATTCTGAAACATTGAGGGAAAAATAAATAATTCCAAAATTTTGTTGACTTGTAAGAAAGAGAAATCATAGGAATTCTTGCAGTTGCTATTATTGAGGAGTTTTGACAATGACAATGCTACAATAAAGAATGGATGCTTCCAGGAGTAAATAAATGTTATACTGTGAAAATAATATAGGAAAAACATTGACTGATTCTAACACAACCAGGAGAAGAGTAAAGGATATAGTTGAACAGTATGGACTGAAATTGTTGACATTAGAATAGAAATTGCCTCTTATTCTCTCGGTTATAGCACCTTTCTCCTCCCTCTGAATAGTCTGTTCTTTGTCTTCCTTTGCTACATCCATTCCTCTCCTCTTATTTTTATTACACTTGTCTTCCATTTTTAATTCCCTTTCAGGCATCAGTTGGATATTTAAGATACTTAGGAGCAAAGTGGTTGAAGATTCCAGTGCTAAAGTATTCTATGGTAAAGTCTAAATTATTCTCTTTATAGGGAGATGTAGAGACTAGACTATAGCGGGAAATCTTCATGCTGAATCCTAGAATATGAGCAGTGATTTGGTTGTAAAATATCAGTCCCAATAGCTCAAGCAGACCCACGATGCCTGAATCTCTCACAATGCTGTCAACAGTTCTCAGGCAGAAGCTCATTAATTCTGAAGGCAGCTCATTCCAACTGGGCACAGTTGTAACTGTTTGAAAGTACTTCCATGTTCTGAGCAAATATTTTATGTATCATCAGGACTTCTAAGAATTCACCACTGGGGTAGTAAAAAAAATAAAATGTAGCTCTTCTTCCCTCGTGCATCATTTCCTGCCCGTAAGCTAAACTTCTTATGTTCCTCCTGTGGCTTCTGGTCCTCTCTGCTCATTACCTTATACCCAATTAACACAGATGCTTTTCAGCCACTCTATTTTTGTATGAGCTATTGCCATATTCTTTCCTATCTTGTTGATACTCCTGGTTTTTATTACTTTCTAAGTTACAATCCTAACTTCATTATCAATAAAGCTTGCTTTTACACAAAGCCACGACACCCTACAAATACAGGTTCAAATCATATTCCCAAACATTTCCTCATGTTTATAACTAAGGACTCCCATATTTTGTTTTCATTTTCATGAGAATCTTGCTGTCCTTCATAAAAACCAATTTCTCACCTTGGGAATTTTCTCTCTTCCATGTTAATTTAATCATTTTTGGATAATGTCTGATCATCTTCATCCTGTATTATCCTTGAGAGATGTGCTCTATTTCTAGCCCAAGGACCATCAGGGGCCATAATGCTGGTCTAGATAATCTAGTTCCATTTTCTTCTGCCCTCTGGGTAGCCAGATGCCCATGCCTCTAACCACCCATCTCCCAACTTGCTATAGTTGTTTATAAGAAGTGGTGAAAATATAAATTACATAAGCCATGCCCTCAAATCCTTTCATTTATTTTCCATTATGTCATAGGCCGTAGAAAAAGGATTCATGATTTGTTCTCATAATTTTATACAACTCCATATAAAATAGAGGGTAGCAGTAATTCTTGGCAGACTCTACCTCATATCCAGGATGTAAATCCCATAAAGGTTACCAAGATTACAATTGGCAATTTTGGATTTATGGAAGCCACCCCGCAGTAATCTCAGAAGTGACTATTACTGGGATGTGATTTTTACCCCAGGACCTTGACCCTTGATTGGTACCTGCTAATTCTCCTTGTTGTTTTTTAATTCCTCCAATATGGCTGAGTTCTCCTTGGTGATTGCCTCAAAACTGCAAAGCCAGTCCTGGTTAGCAGAGTTGCTTTCCTCTCCCCAAACTCCATTCTGTTCATTCCGTTTACCACAACATAATATTTTTCGGTATTCTTTATATAGTATCTCTTCTATTTCTCTAGAATGTCATCTCCATTCAATTGGTATAAAAAAGGTTATTTTCAAGTCTCCTTATCTTCTCTTGAATCAGGAGGTCCAGGTTCCACCTATTTTGAACTCCTGAAGCTCTTTCCTGTGCCCTTTGGTACTCAGTTAGCAACAAATCTCTTACATCCTCAACATATCTTTTGAACATTTTCTTCACTGCCAAAGGACACTCGGCTCTTCCCTGAGGACAATGATTTCTCTGCAGCCTTCTCAAGTGATGCTTTGTTTTTTTTTTTAAACCACTCATACCTCTGGGTCTGGTTGTAGATAGGGTCTTCCTCTTCCTCCCATTGCTACTTATAGCCCATTCTCTCTTCCTTCTACCTATAAACACCATAGTTTCCTACTTTTGCAATCATCCACCGACTTTCACATCATATCCCTCATCCTAGAGTTTAGACATTGTCATTTACCAATAACTGTAACCTCTCCATATCCTCAATTTTAAGTATCCCAAACAGTAACCACCAACACCTCCTATCCTCATTCTCTCTAGTACTAATTACACAGCAAATCTTCATTCCCTTGGGGACTAGCAACTTTTCATTGACTTTACATGACTCATGTACTCACTTCATCTTTGCCTACTAAATTTAATGGTTAATTATTTTACTTTATACTTTGCATCAATTCTCAGATGACATACCTACCTCCTCCTTTGTTCTGCAAAAAGACAATCCCAATTTCCTACCTACCAAGCACCCATAACAATTCAGCAGAACAACAGGGGCATATAAATTACCTGGGTTCTGAGCACTGAAAGAGGCTCATCACCTCTCACAGAATTGCCATTATCTTATAGCCACTTCTTTAGATGAATTACTGGGTTGCAAAACCATTCTTTTAAGAGCAGAGGTCTTATTGATATATTAACTTAATTTTACAAAAGTTTTTGAACATACAATAAACTAACTATACTTTCTGATATTCTACCTTCTTTAGGAAATACAGAAAAGGTTTCTGTTATATGAAAATGCTAATGAATTAGGAAGGAAAATACTTCTAGGCTATGAGTCAGTGTCTTAGTTTTCCAGGTTGCTATGAAAAATACCACATTAAACAATGGGAATTTATTGGCTCATGATTTGGAGGATAGGAGAAGTCCAAACTTGAGGTGTCCCCAAAGTCTGTAACATTCTAGTGATGGCTGCCAGTGATCCTCGGTGATTCTTGGCTTATATCCCTCTCTTGCATCACATGACAATGTCTTCTTCTTGCTCTTCTGCGTTCCATTGACTTTCAGTTTCTGGCTTCTCCCTGTGGCTTTCTCTGACCCTGGCTTCTGGTTTCTTTTCTTTATAAGACCTCTAATAACCTGGATTAAGGCCAACCCCTTGCTTCAATTGGCCACATCTTAACTGAAAAATAACATCTTCAAAAATCTTATTTACAATGGGTTCACCACAGGAATGAAGATTAAGATTATGTCTAAATTGGGGTACATAATTCAGTCTGCCATATCCAGGAAGATGACTTTTATTTCAGTGGACTTATCATAAAGTCATTTGACCCAAAATTAGTTACCTAATATTTTTTAGATCAGTTTCTTACTTTATAGAATAAGGGAGATGACTCTCCACTGCTTATTAATGAGGTCTGAAAATTCCTCTCCTGAGACACACAGTTCCTTTGGATTGTTTCAGAGCTTTCCACTGTCTGGACCATAATTCTCAAAATCTCAGATAAGGAAGTGCCCCATCTAAGCCATTACTAGGCTGTGATAACTCTCATGGCTCTTTCCATATTTGGCCAAAGTTGTGGCTACTCAGGAATATCTGTATTCTTAACTAAATAGGGACTTTCATGTGGAAAGGGACAAGGTTGGATTCACCTTGGAGACCTATATTTCACTAAACTTGGCAGTTGGAATTCAGTACATATCAACAAACATTTGAATGAACAAATGATAAATAGGCAATTTGGGTCCCCATCCATGATTGTTTTTAAAACACATGTTAAGATATTCTATCAGCGTAGCATAAGAGTTTTGAAACCAGTTTACAACACTAATTGAATCCTGGCTCTACCATTTACTGGTTGTGTGTGGCAAGTTACCTAGGTCTTTAAGTCTCTGTTTTCTTATCTGTAACCCAATAACAATTTAAGAATTCAACCTCAAGAGAGTTATTGCTCCTGATGTATGTCCTGACAGATAGTAGACTATTAGTTTACATTAGTTCCCCATTTCTCTCTATAGAGCAATAAATAATTCATGGTGGAGTTATGATTTCAAGGAAGGAACAAGAGGATATCACTTCAGAAAACATATAGGGCTGGGAAAGTTGCTGTGGGGAAGAGCTCACCAGAAGCTGACCTGTAGGTGTGATCCTTTCATAAAGGGACTGTTTACGATGGGGCTGGATACCTGTGGGAATTAGGAGCTGGAGCCTTCTTCTGGCAGCCCTAGTTTATGCGGGGTCCAGGCATCAGTGAAGCCTTCCAAGGCTTCCATGAGTAACCTGGAAGTGTCTGGCTTCTCATTATCATGACCTTGGACACACTATCATGAATTAGAGATAGCTTGACCCTGAGATCCCATCACCTCTTCGAAAACTTTTGAGTATCTTACCCTATGTCCTGCCTCTGTACAAACTTCCTGGATTTTGGTTGTGCTTTCCTCCAATTCTGAGACCTGTGGGTAGGGACCACAGCCCACTGCTGACTAACTACTGCCCACCTTCTGGTCACCTCCACCATTAGACCTCTGCTTTGAATTCAGGATTCATAATGAATGCACATCCTCTTTCATATAAGAAATGTACCTCAGACATCCTTTTGAACAGCAGCTGCCATTTTCCATGGGTCTTGACCAATTGTGATTTTTCTGTCTCCCTTTGATCATGTCTTAGACCTAAGTAAGAAAATCCAGCCACTGTTTTCTTCACACTGATGGCCATCTCTGGGATATGCCCATGTGAGAAACCATGCCTTAAGAACAGTTAAACTAACCACATGATGCAAATATGAGTTGAGTATATTATTTTAAAAGGCTTTTCTGAGTATTCCTGGCCTGATGTCAATGAACTTTGTATTCTCAAGTCTTACATGAGGTATTGTATGAGAAAGCATTTTGTGAAACAAAAAATTTCCATATAAGTGTATATGTTGTAATTTTTATTATATAGGTCTTGTAGAAATAAGTATACAAGTTGTAGTATTTTCCTCCATTCTAATATTCACTTGTTTTGCTTTCAGTGGGCACCATTCCAATATACATGGGGACTGACAACTACACAGCTGTGACAGAGTTCATTATTTTGGGTTTAACAGAGGATACTACAGTTTGTGCCATTTTATTTATTGTATTTCTAGGAATCTATGTTATCACCTTAATGGGTAATGTCAGCATAATTGTATTAATTCGAAGCAGCCCCCAGCTTCACACCCCAATGTACCTTTTCCTTTGCCATTTGGCCTTTGTAGACATGGGTTACTCCTCATCGGTCACACCTGTCATGCTCTTGAGCTTCCTCAAGGAAAGAACCTCTCTCCCTGTCACTGGCTGTGAAGCTCAGCTCTGTTCTGTGGTCACATTTGGGACAGCTGAGTGCTTCCTCTTGGCTGCCATGGCCTATGATCGCTATGTGGCCATCTGGTCACCCTTACTCTATTCCTCCCACATGTCCCCGAAAATCTGTATCCTCTTAGTGGGAGCATCCTACCTTGGTGGGTGTGTGAATGCTTGGACATTTACTGGCTGTTTATTCAGTCTGTCCTTTTGTGGGCCAAATAAAGTCAATCACTTTTCTGTGACTATTCACCACTTCTGAAACTTTCTTGTTCTCATGACTTTACTTCTGAAATAATTCCAGCCATCTCTTCTGGTTCCATCATTGTGGTCACTATGTTTATCATAGCTCTCTCTTATGTCTACATTCTTTTCTCAATTCTGAAAATGCACTCCACAGCGGGGCAGCAAAAGGCTTTCTCCTACCTGCACCCACCTCTACCTGCACCTCCCACCTCACATGCAGTCACTCTGTTCTATGGGACCATTGCATTCATTTATGTGATACCCAAATCCAGCTACTCAAATGATCAGAACAAGGTGGTGTCTGTGATTTACACGGTGGTGATCCCCATGTTGAACCCCTCTCATCTATAGTCTCAGGAACAAGGAGGTTAAAGAGGCCTGAGAAAACTGACAGCTAGAACTCATTTGTGATCCTGAACAAACTGATTTAATAATAAACACCATATATTGAGGATCTCTCCTGCAGAGGAAAGGACACAATACTAAGTAATTTCAGTTTATATTCATAGCATTGTAGATTCGCAGATTTCATTGCATTGCATCTTCTCAAGAAAATTTTCAGTGAAAAATAAATGTGAATTCACCAATATAGGACATTGAGGCAAAAATATTTGCTTTATCCTTCCTTCACTCATCATTTCTTGCTTCTATAAGTACAAATCTTTCAAATAAGTTCTCTAACTCTTGAATACAATTTTTGGAATTGGACAAATCGTGGAAGCATCTGAAATTTCTTGAATGGGAAATAAATGTTAGTGGTTGCCATCCAAGATCTCTTCAATGGAATTTATGGTTTCCTTCTCTGCAGTTTAATCTTAAGGTTGAAACCAGTGACACTGGTGGTTGAAAAGTTTCTGTTTACCTACCTGTGCTTAAAGCCTGACCAACAGGATCCCTTCTGTAGTATCTCTACAGGTGAAACTGGTCCAGCCACTCAGACATCTGAAGTCCACCTTATCATGAGCCTTTTCCTTTTAGGAATCTATTCTACAAAATATCTGAGGGAGTTCTCAAGGGACATGCCTACTTGGGACATTAGGATGACAAGTTCAGTGTCAGGGTGAAGAAGTAAATTATGTTATGATTTTTTAAAGCTGTTTAAGTCTTGGGAAATGTATGCTGCACATTTCTGTAATGTCTGTTGAACAAGCAAGTTTTTCCCATTCTATTCCTATTGCCTTAATACTAAAAATACTCAGATTTCTTGCACATAATCTCACTGGAACTGTTGCAACAGCCCTAAAATTGCTGTCCCTGAACTAATTTTCACTGTTAGAATTTAAAATTATTTGCATTATTACAGATCTTTTTGCATTATTGTTCCAGTTGTTTCTTATGTGAATAAAGTTTTTAATAAAAAGAAGATAACATTTTTAGGAATCTGATGTTTTCCCTTAATAAAAATGTGAACACTAATTAATCCTAACACAATTTATATTGTCTGAGTTTTCTACTTAATCATCAGGAATGATTCTACTGTTTTTGACTTTGAAAAGTTTATTCAATTGGTGGAAGAAGTAGCAGCCTCATTTCCTGATCTCTGGATTTTAGCTACAGTGGTAGTATCTTGAAACCAAAAGTCTGGTTGTAAACTCCTGAATTCCACTTCTCCACGTCCTTCCAAACATTTTTAAGCATAAAATTCCCTGAATTATTTCTGCTCAAAATAACTAGGAAGTGTTTTTCTCTTCTGCAGCAACACTGACTGGGGCCAAGTAATTTGTAATCAAATATCAGAGAATACCACGATGTCCTCTGAGAATCCTTTACATTTATCAAGAAGCTTTATCTTTATGAAGAAGCTTGTCCAGCATTCAGGGAAATTAGATGACTTACTTCAGTCAGTGTATATGATGCTTTTGTATTTCCATTAGAGTTTGGGGGTGAAATAGCAGGAAAGAAGAATTTTAAGCTTCAAGTTATTTTTCTTAAAGATTATCAAAAATTATACAGAGGAGGACTCTTTCCACATGTTTTAAGTTTACCAAGAAGTGAACCTCAACATGGTTGTTCTTAATATGGGATTTGGAGCCAATGCCTTCCTATCACCCAAAACAAGACGATATAAGATGACTCCTAAGGTAGCTGCATACCCTGTATTTTGGGGTGAGAAAAGGTAGTGAGCTAGGTATATTAAGTATTTGATCCATATGAAATCCTGACCCAGTTCTTCTCCATCATCTGTCACTTTTTTTGGATTTTCTTCCCAAATATCCCCAACCCACCCTGTATTTCTCAGCATGTTGTAATTGTGTTAGCTCATTCAACATGGTTGCGCCTTATTCTCTACAAGAGTCCAAATGCTTGCATAGAGTTCTGGAGAAGGCAGAGATTTAGATTTAACTAGGGTATGGTTCTGCCAGGGGAGTAGGATAAAAGTAAAGAGGTTCAAGTGTTTGAGAGTGCATGCAAGGCATGATGATTAGGTAGATTGTGGAATCTATGCTAAGGAGGAAAATGAGGATATGAGGGGAGTGGTGAATAGTGAATATATGGTGGGGTCAACAGATTGGCATTTCTAGTGGACTTAAATGATTTTTGGAGTGGAGTTACTCGAGCTGTGAATCTAATTCTTAGATTCCCAATGCTAAGTTTCTCATGAGGTACTCATCCTATTGAACTTCTCTACAATATTTGACTGAAGCTTAGTTTCTTAGGGTCCTCTATATTTAGATTATAAGTGTCCCATGGTTGATGGAGGTAGCAGGTTCATCAGTCATCTATTCATTATTGATGCATTCATTCAATATGCATGAATTAGGCATAAAATTATATCCAGGGACAGATGTCACAGAACTGTCCAGTCCTCAAGGAGGTAGCTAGAGAGGTGGGGAAAGTAGGAAAAAGAAAAATAAAAACATTTAAATGTAGATCAACAGGTGCTAAAATGTAGATGTGTAGAAGAGGTTATGGAGACACAGGAGAAGAAAAGATCTTACTGGGAAGGCAGCAGACTGGCAGACTTTAAGCATTCCTTAAAGTTTTTGTACTAGATGTTTTCATTTGCATCTCCAGATTTTTCTCTCTTCCGGAGTTCCACTCACCAAAATTGATCTGGCTACCACCATTCCTGAATGACCAACCTACCAAGAGAATATTTCCATCAGGTCCTGGCACAGCACCATTCTAGAGGGGTCAGGCAAGTCATCTGGTGGCAGGTTGATTACATTTGACCCCTTCCATTTGGGAAGGAGGAGTAATTATCCCCACAGATATAAACACATTCCAGCCCCGATATACCTTCCCTGCCTGCAATGCTCTGTTTGCACCATCATTCATGACTTTACAGATTGCCTTATACATTACCATATTTATACAACACTGCCTCTGACTAGGTGACATGTTTTATAGCAAAACATGTATGATTATAGGCTCAAGTCCTTGGAATTCACTTCTATTGTCATTTGCCCCATTATCCAGAAATAATTAGATTGAAAGCACAATGGAATGGCTTGCTGAAAACCAGTTGAGAGACAGCATTCTACTAGTTTTGGTTGCTGTCCTACAGAATGAGGAAGACGCCTGAAAGAAAAATATGATTCTGTCTTCCCCCAGAGACAGAATGCATGTTTCCAGGTTCCCAGAGTGGAGGTAGGAGTGGATGCTCTCACTATTACACTAAATAACCTACTGTACTCTGTTTCCTAGCTGCTGTAACAAACTGCCAACAAACTTAGTGGCTTAAAAAAAAAACACAAGTATAATCTTACAGTTCTGGAGATGAGAAGTCCAAAATGGGTATCACTGAGCTAAAATTAAGGAGTTGGTGGGGCTAGGCTCCTTTCTGGAGACTCTAGGGAACACTCAATAAAAATAAATAAAATATTTTACAAAGAGTTGTCACATATGCTTTCCTCCTCAGTATAATGTCCCTCCCTCCTAAAAAGAAACAACTTTCATGAATTCTCTGTTTATTCATGTGTTTTCATACCTTTACCACATACATATGGTATATTTTTAAGATTCACTACCCTTATAGTCAGATGTGGTGAAAGCAGCATACATCGGGTAAGTACACATTACCATAATTACAAAGTAATGTATTTTAATGAAAGTGCTCCAATTTTAACTATCAAAATTCTAAAACTCATTGTACAATTTTAAGTTTTCAGTGTTCTTTTGTTTACCAATTGGGGGAAAAGCCTATTTGCATTGCGTAGCACACTCTTAGGGCTATCTGCATTTCTTTGTTGTTCAGACTATAAACCACGGGTTTAAGCAGAGGTGTCAGCACTGTGTATATAACAGCCATTAGGACATCTTTATTGAAGGAGTCACTGTTCTTGGACCTCAAATAGACAAAGCAGGCAAGTCCATAGTGTGTGGACACCACAGTGAGGAAGGTGAGACAAGTTGAGAAGGCCTTATACCTCCCATTTGCAGAGGGCTTCTTCACAACAATGGACACAAGGAAGACATAGAAAATCATAATTAAAATAAAGCTGTCTGCCAGCACAATGGCAGCGAATGCAAGAAGAAGCAACATCTGAAAGACTGTAATCACAAGCAAGGGAGATCAACTTATCCCAAAGGAAAATCATCTTCCAGTCTTAAAATCACCACATTACTAAGCTATAGGAAGAACTTAGTATCTTAAAACTCAGGGTCAGTTTTCTGTAATGCTTTCTATAATGCCATTTAGGGATGAGTTTTTAAGCCATTTGTGTCCTTTGAATGTCTGTGATGAGTCCACTGTATGCCTGAAATTACAAAGTCTCTTATGAGAGACAGTAAAGTGTCTTTTCCATTCTTAATGGCTGGTGCTCCATCCTGTGTGGATTCCAGTGAGAGTATGGATCACCTGAGACATTACCCCTTGACACTACTCTGAGTGTCTTCTCTCCATGAAATGCCAAGAGTATTATTGTGGATCTAGAATTCATTGTGATGTACACAAAAGATTTTTTAATTATTATTCTCACATATCGTCATGATTTTTCAGGGAAGATTTTTGTTATTCTTCTGAATAACATATCTAGTGATTGAAAATCAACTTGTTAAAATATTTTGGAATGTGGATGTTTCTGTGAGGTATGTTTTATTTTCTACTCACTACCTTTTATTTGCTGTGTCCCACAAGTCTCTTCTGCCCTATCAATAGGGCTAAGGATAGGGCCGATCATATGAGGCTGTTGTCCAGGAAATCAGTGAAAAGAAGGGTAGAAAATAAAATGAACTCGTATGATTGGTGTGATTGTTTTCTCATGAGCCAACTCTTCTGTAGAAGGCCTTGCTGAAGAGGAAAATACACTTCAACCCAAACCTCCACTTACTGCTTTGATACTCTAAAATTTTGCCCAATGTTTTATTATGAAATTTTTAAAACAAGAAACTAAGCTGAAAGAATTTTACAGTGGGATTCCATACATCCATTACCTGGACTGTTATGGATATCTGCTGTTGTGTAATAAACCACCCCAAAGCTTAGTGATATTGTACGACAACAATATTTATATAGACAGGGCTCTGGAGGGACAACAGGAGACATCATCAGAGTTGTTCACCAGCATCTGCTTGTTCACGCTGGCTGTTCTAGTTTACTAATGCTGCCAGAATGCAAAACACCAGAGAAGGATTGGCTTTTATAAAAGGGGGTTTATCTGGTTACACAGTTACAGTCTTAAGGTCATAAAGTATACAAGGTAACACATTAGCAATCAGGTACATTCACTGGAGGATGGCCAATGTGTCCAGAAAACCTCTGTTAGTTGGGAAGGCACGTGGCTGGCAACTGCTCCAAAGTTCTGGTTTCAAAATGGCTTTCTCCCAGGATGTTCCTCTCTAGGCTGCAGTTCCTCAAAATTGTCACTCTTAGTTGCACTTGGGGTATTTGTCATTTCTTAGTTTCTCCGGAACAAGAGTCTGCTTTCAACGGCCGTCTTCAAAATGTCTCTCATCTGCAGCTCCTGTGCTTTCTTCAAAGTGTCCCTCTTGGCTGTAGCTCCTCTTCAAAATGTCACTCATAGCTGCACTGAGTTCCCTCTGCCCATCAGCTCATTTATATGGCTCCACTGATCAAGGCCCACCCTGAATGGGTGGGGCCATGCCTCCAGGGAAATATCTCATCAGAGATATCACCTATAGTTGGGTGGGGCGCATTTCCATGCAAACAACCTAACGCAAATGTTCCAACTTAATCCCCATGAATATGTCTGTCCCACAAGATTGCATCTAAGAATATGGCTTTTTCTGGGAGAAATAATACATTCAAACCAGCACACTGGCTATTTCTGAGATACTGTCTGGTATTTCAGGCTCTCTGTGTGGCTGTTGTGAATGGATGCCAAGAGAGGGAACTCCAAGAAAGCCAGGTGGATGCTGTATAACCTTTTATGCCCTACTTCACATCCACTGCATTCTAATCACTGAGGCAGCCACAAAGTTCTGTCCAGATCCTAGGACAGGGAAATAGATTTCAGTTCTTGATGGAAAGGTGACAAAGTTTTGGAACACCATGGAGGACTGGAATTATTGCTGTGGTTGTTATTGAAAAATGAAATCTCTACCCATTAAGATTTTACTATATGTGCTTTATCACATACATACCTCATCTTTATCTATCCATACATCCATATTATTTTTGATACATTTCAGGGAAATCAAAGACATCCTAAAAACTTCTGCAGACATATGAATAACTAGAGTTCAAGATATTTTGCATTTTTTCTTTTATTTAAGATTTACATAAAGTGAAATGAACAAATCTTAAGTGTATGAACAACAGGTATTGGGGAATGCATACACCTATATAACACAAGAACCCACCATGATAAAGAATGTTGCCAGCACAGAAAGGTCCCACATACCCCTGCTCAGCTGGTACTAGTTTCAATCTACTGAGCAAGTAATTCTGATTATTTTTTCCCCTATGCTTAGTTTTGAAGGTTCTAGAATTTCATATAAATGTATTCACATAATATGTCTTTTTTTATGGTAATGTTTCCTTCAATCAGCATAACATTTTTGAAATTTGTCCACACTGTTTTGTGCATAAATAGTTTTTTCATTTATTATTGAATAGTATTCCATTGTGTGACTTTACCAATTTGCATAAATAGCTTTCTATTAAAGGAAACTGCATAGTTTCTAGTTTATGGCTATTAAGAATATTAATGGCATTAGGGTGGAAATTAATGAAATAGAGGACAGAAAAACAATAGAGAAAACCAATGAAAACATAAGCTGGTTTAATGATAAGACTGACAAAATTAACAAATCTTTACCTAGATTGATTAAGGAAAAAAAAAAGAAATGACTCAAAATACTAGAATCAGAAATGAAAAGGGGGGCATTATTACCAATCTTATTGAAATAAAAAGTGTTATAAAGAAATACTATGAACAATTGTATGTAAATACATTACACAACTTAGATGAAACAGGAAAATTCCTAGAAAGACATTAACTATCCAAAGTCACTCAAGAAGAAATACACAGGGAAATGGGGCAGGATAGCAGAGCAGGGAGGTGTGGAATTTCATTCATCCTCTAGGCAGCTAGCAAATAGCCAAGAACCGTCTGGAACAACTGTTTGGGGGACTTCTGTGACCAGACCCACATGGTACTCCAGTCTGGAATGGGTGGAAGGGCCAAGATCACAGCACAGAACTGTAAGTAACTCTCCCAATCTGAGGAGGTTGGTGCCTCTCCCTCACTAGCACAGCAGGGTGGTCTGGAATCACTTCCCCATGGGAAAAAGAAGTGGTCTCTACTAGGAGCAAGGGAAGGTAGCTCAACCAAGCTCCAACTGAGGATTTAATTAACAAATCTGGATGGCTGAATATAAGCTCCGAACACAGATAAACCTTGTGAAAGCACAAAAGGAACCTGGAGGTCTCTCTATGGCAGAAAGAAGTGGAGCTGACAGAAAACAAAGAAAAAACACAGGTGTTTGGAGTTCTCTGGGTGCAGAATACTAAAAAAAAAGTTCTGCCCCCACAAAAGGAGCACATATAACCAGCTCTGAAAAGGATTTTTAAAAACTTTTTAGCATAAAGAAAGCAGCAGGCATTGCCCCAGGCAAGAGTGGAGTTAAGGAACATATGAGACAAAAAGTAAGTAGTCAGGTGAAGAAGAAAATTCCCTAAAGGGTGTATCTTCCTCAAGAAAGGGGGGGGGGGAAGAAGAGCCCAGCACAACTGATGGCTCCTATTCAGAAAATTCAGGCTTTACACCTGGAAAACAGAAACAGTTTAAGCCCACTTTCTGTCTCAACCATGCTCCTGGCAGGCACAGGGTCTGCTGATAATTAAAGGCACCATACAATTTTAAGCTGGTGTGGAGCTGCAGGCTGATGGGCATCACCTGCTAGACAGGATAGAAAAAGCACAGAATCAAGAGGCTTCACAGGAAAGACTGCCAACATGCTGGGTCTCATGCAAGGGAATTTTGATACTGATTACAGCCTCTTCCTGAGTCCTGGACCTGTTTTGTCTGGGAATATTTGGAGTCAATCCTATCTGGGAATATCCTCCTCAAAAAAACTTCCATATAGGCAGGGAAAGACCAGAAAAATGAGAGCTAAAAATTCTGATAAGTTAAACAGAAGTTATGCTAGAGGCCTAGAACAAGTTGAACTGAATGTGAAAGAACAGACAACAAAGCCAGTCATCAAGAAAACCATAGGTAAAAGAGAGTAAAGATCTCCAGAATAATCAAATCAAGAAAATAAGGTCCAAGACACCAGCAAAAAATAACAAGTCGTACTAAGAAGCATGAAGATATGGTTCAGTCAAAGGAAAAAACTGACACCCCAAATGAGACACAGGAGTTGAAACAACTAATTAAAGATGTTCAAACAAATCTAAATCAAATCAGTGAGTTGAAGGAAAATTTGGCAAAAGACATGAAGGATATAAAGAAGACAATGAGTGACCATACAGAAGAACTCAAAATCTTAAACAAACAAACAAACAAACAAACAAATGTCAGAACTTATGGGAATGAAATGCACAATAGAAGAGATGAAAAACATAATGGAAACATACAACAGCAGATTTGAAGGGGCAGAAGAAAGGATTAGTGAACCAGAGGACAAAACATCTGAAACCCTACAAGCAAAAGAACAGATAGGGCAAAGAGTAGAAAAATATGAATAGGGTCTGAAGGAATTGAATGACAACATGAAATGCATGAATATACATATTTTAGCTATACAAGAAAGAGTAGAGAAGGTAAAAGGGGCAGAAACAACAATGAAGGAAATAATCACTGAAAATTTCCCATCTCTTATGAAAGACATAAAATTGCAGATCCAAGAAGTGCAGCACACCCCAGAAAGAATACATCTGAATAGACCTACTCCAAGAACTTAATAATGAGATTATCAAATGTCAAAGACATAGAGAGAATTCTGAAAGAAGCAAGAGAAAAGTGATCCATCACATTCAAGGGAGGCTTGATAAGATTATATGTGTATTTCTCAGTATAAACCATAGAGGCAAGAAGGAAGTGGTATGATGTATTTAAGACACAGAAAGAGCAAAACTGCCAATGAAGAATTCTATATCTGGCAAAACTGTCCTTCAAAAATGAGGGAGAGCTTAAAATATTTTCAGACAAACAGACACTGGGAGAGTTTGTGAACAAGATACCTGTTCTACAAGAAATACTAAAAGGAGTACTACAGGCAGATAGGAAAAGACAGGAGAGAGAGGTTTGGAGAAGAGTTTAAAAGTGAAGACTATCAGCAAGTGTAAAAAATAAAAAAAATAAGATATGACATATAAAATCCAAAAGACAAAATGGTAGACAGTAGACATCATGTTGAGTGAAATAAGCCAGAAACAAAGGGACAAAACTGTATGGTCTCACTAATATGAACTAACATTAATAAGTGAGCCCTTGAAGTTAAAGTTGAGAACACAGATTATCTGGAAACAGAATGAGGTAGAGATCAGACATCTGATGCTGAAGGAGTACAGAATGCACAACAGGATTCACTGTAAAGATCCAGAAATAGATAGCACAATACTATGTGATGGTAGCACAATATTGTAAGTATAAGGAACAAAGTTGAGTGTGAATATGTTTGAAAGATGAAGGATAGGGGCATGTATGACACCAGAAGTAAAGACAGAGGATAAAAACTGGGACTGCATAACTGTGCTGGTTTGAATCTGTTACATACCCCATAAAAGACAATGTTCTTTTAATCCACTCTTGTGGGGGCAAATCTATTGTGGGTTGGTCCTTTTGATTAGGTTGTTTCCATGGAGATGTGACCCTGCCTATTCAAGGTGGGTCTTAATTAGTTTACTGAAGTCCTTAAGAGAGTTCAGGGAGAGAGAGAGAGCTCAGAGCTGACATGGACCGAGACACTTGGAGATGCAGACAGAAAGACTTTGGGAGATGCTAAAGTAAGAGAAGAAGGCCAGAGTTTGCCCAGAGAAGCTAATTGAGAACCCACAGACACTTAAAGAGAAAGCCACTGGAATCAGAAGATGAAAGCAATGCAACCCAGGAGCAAAGGGCCAGCAGACACCAGCCACATGCCTTCCCAGCAGACAGAGGTGTTCTGGAAGCCACTGGCCTTTCTTCTGTGAAAGTATCCTCTTGTTGATGGTTAAGTTTGGAAACATTTATGGTCTGTAAATCTGTAACCTAATAAATCTCTTTTATAAAAGCCAATCCATATCTGGTATATTGCATTCCAGCAGATTTAGCAACCTGAACAATAACTTAGGAAAACTTAGAGTGGGCATTGAAGGTGATTAAATATAGAAATATAATAAAGTTTTTACCTGAGGAACAACAAGTGAATGTCAGCATTGCAAGGTGATACAAATGGGATGGTATATGGTAAAAAACACAATCAATAAAAACTAGGTTCTACAGTAAACAGTAACATTATAATATTCTTCCACTAACTGTAATAAAGGCAATACCTGTATACCAAAGCTAAATGTCAACAGAGGGGGCTATAAAGGGGGAGGGTATGGGATTATAGTTGTTGATTGTGGTGTTTCTTCTTTTTTATCTTTTTTAAATTCTTTATTCTTTTATTTTTATTCCTCTTCTTCCTTTGTGGAAGAAATGGAAATATCCTCATATATTGTGGTGGTGAATGCATAACTATGTGATTAGACCAGGAGCTAGTGATTGTTCACTTAAGATGGATTGTATGGTGTGTGAATAAAAATTGATTCAAAAATAAACAATGAGAAGACGGCAGCATAGAGAGGAGTGGAAGATAGTCTGTCCCCCTAGAACAACTAATAAACAACCAGGAACAACTAGTAAATAATCTGGAATAACTGGTGGGGGGACAAATGTAACTGTCCACTCATCATACACCAACATGAATTGGGAGGAATGCCAGAGATCACAGCATAAAATCTGTAAGTAAAAACTGCAGATCCAAGCCAGGAACCACCGGCCCCCATGGTCTGAACTGCAAAGCTTTGCAGTGCTAGAGCACAACAGTCTCCCAGCAAGTGAATATAGTTCAGCTGAGCTCGAAGTTGGGTTTTAATTAACAAATATGGACTGCTCAATACAAGATATGAATCCCCAACACGCAGAGGCTTTTGATGACGATTGACCCTGGAGAGCTGGAGGGTGGCTGCGGACTGGCCCTGAAGGGGGGCCTTCTGTCACTTTTTTGGCTCAGGGGAGAAAGCTTCAGCCATTTTTGGTTCCCAGCACTCTGACCCAGATAAGGGTGGAGAGAGCACAAGCAGAGAAACTATTCAAATGTAAATGACCCCTCCCTAGAGGGTGTATTTTCCCTAAGAGAAAGAAGGTGGTGCCAAGCTCTACCACCTGCCTTTCATTCAGGACCAGACCCCAGAACCTGGGGGAAAACAGCCACAGGCCACACCTCCTTACACCAGTGTAGAGCTACAGGCTGACAGGCACCACCTGCTGGGCAGAAAAGCACAGTGACTTGAGGCCTCACAGAGTATACCAATCTTCTAAGAAAACCCTCAGGGAGAGGCTCAGGCCTCTTTCTAAGACCTGAGCCCATTCTGGTCTGGGAAAACCTGATGGGGTAACCAAGGAAATCAGATGCCTAGACAACAGAAAACTACAATCTGCACTAGGAAAAATAAAGTTATGGCCCAAAGAAACAAATACACTTCAACTGAGATACAGGAATTTAAATAACAAATACTAAATCAATTCAAAAAGTTTAGGGAAGATGTGGCAAAAGAGATGAATTGTATAATGAAAACACTGGGCATACATAAGTTAGAAATAGAAAGTTTGAAAAAACAACTGGCAGAATCTGTGGAAATGAAAGTCACAACACAAGAGATGGAAGACACAATGGAAACATACAACAGCAGATCTCAAGAGGCAGAACAAAACACTCAGGATCTGGAGAACAAGGCACCTGAAAGCCTACACACAAAAGAACAGATAGAGAAAAGAATGGAAAAATATGAGCAACATCTCCGGGAACTTAAGGACAAAATGAAAAGAAGAATGTACTTGTCATTGGTGTCCCAGAAGGAGAAGAGAAGGGAAAAGGGATAGAAGCAATAATAGAGGAAATAAGCAATGAAAATTTCCCATCTCTTATGAAAGACATAAAATTATTGATCCAAGCAGGGCAGCATACCCCAAACAGAATAGATCTGAATAGGCCTACACCAAGACACTTAATAATAAGATTATCAAATGTCAAAGATAAAGAGAGAATCTTGAAAGCAAGAGAAAAGCAATACATCACATACAAAGGAAGCCTGATAAGACTATACGTGGATTTCTCAACAGAAACCATGGAGGCAAGAAGGAAGTGGGGTGATGCATTTAAGATACTGAAAGAGAAACACCACCAACCAAGAATCCTATATCCATCAAAACTGCCCTTTAAATATTGAGGGAGAGCTTAAAATGTTCTCTGATAAGCAGACAATGAGAGAATTTGTGAACAAGACACCTGCTCTACAGGAAACACTAAAGGAAGCACTGCAGATGGAAAGTAAGACAGGAGTGAGAGCTCTGGAGAACAATTTTGGGAGATAATAGCACAGCAATATAAGTACACTGAACAAAGATGACTGTGAGTATGGTTGAAAGAGGAAGGTTAGGAGCATGTGGGACACCAGAACAAAAGATGAAAGATAAAGACTGGGACTGTATAACTCAGTGAAAACTAGGGTGCTCAACAATTGTAATAAAAGGTACAAATATGTTTTTACATGAGGTAGAACAAATGAATGTCAACCTTGCAAGGTGTTAAAAATAGCGTGGGATTGGGGGGAAATACAATCAATGCAAACTAGAGACTATAATTAACAGAAACATTGTATTATGCTTCCATTGATATAACAAAGGCAATATACCAAAGATAAATGCATATGGGGGGGTGGGGAGTATAGGGGAAGGGTATGGGACTCCTGGCATTGGTGATGTTGTTTGACCTTTGTTCTACTTTAGTTTAATTCTATCTTTCCTTTTGTTGCTTTCTAGCTGTCATGTTCTCTTTTTCCTCTCTCTTTCTTTTTCATTTTTCTTTTTTCTCTCTACCTTCATTGACTTTTCCTCCTTCTCTGTGGAAGAAATGGAGATGTGCTTATATAGATAGTGGCGATGTTGCAGAATACATAAATATGTAACTATACAGGGAACCAATGATAGTTTACTTAGGATGGAATGTATGATGTGTGAATAAAACTGTCTTAAAAAAAATGGGTTGATGAAGAAACATTGAGGGCACTATACTGAGTGAAATAAGACAGACACATAAGGACAAATATTGCAGGGTCTCACTGATATGAACTAATTATAATATGTAAACTCATAAAGATGAAACGTAAGTTACCAGGATACAGAACGAGGCTAAAGAATGGGGAGCGGTTGCTTATTATGATCACAATGTTCAGCTAGGGTGAACTTAAATGTTTGGAAATGCACAGAGGTGATGGTAGCACATTGTGAGAATAACTCACAGTGCTGAATGGTGTGTGAAGGTGATGGAAAGGATAAGCTCAGAGTCACATATGTCACCAGAAGTAAAGTTGGAGGTTAAAAGATGGGAATGTTTAAAAGAGTGAATCTTGTGGTGGAAGATGTCTGTGATTAACTGTATAAATATTAGAAATTCCTCTCATGAACTAGAACAAATGTATGACACTATAACTAGAAGATAATATTAGAGGGGCCTACAGGAAAAAAATATACCTATTGCAAACTACATACTACCATTAGTAGTATTTTAACATTCTTTCATCAACAGTAACAAATTTACTATACCAAAACTATGAATCAATAATGGAGGGGGCTGGTTAGAGGTGTGGGAGGGTTTGATTTTCCTTTTTTTGTCTTTCTTTCTTTTCTGGAGTAATGAAAATGTTCTAAAAATTGAAAAAAAATTGTGATGGATGAACAGCTGTATGATGTTACCATGGGCAACTGATTGTACACTTTGGATCTTTGGATAGCTGTATGGTATGTGAAAAATCTCAATAAAAAATAAAAATAAACAAACAAACAAAAAAAAAAAACAGAAAGACAGAAGTGTTAAAGAAGATGTAGAGAGGGAGATATACCTATTAACCCTTGGTAGAGAAGTAGAACAGTGCAGCCCCTCTGGAAGGCAGTGTGGTGGTTCCACAGGAGGCTAAGAATAGGGTTGCCATAGGATCCTGCAACACCCTTTTGTGGTATATACTTGGAAGAACTGAAAGCAGGGACACAAATTGGTATTTGCACACTGGTGTTTATGATGGCAGTATTCATGATTTGTAATGGATGGAAGCGGCTTAAGGGTATGTTGATGGCTGAATGGAAGGGCAAACTGTGGTGTATACATACAATGGAATACTGAGTGGTTTCAAGAAGGAATGAAGTTGTGAGGCATGCAACTAAGTAAATGAGCCTTGAGGACATTATGTTGAGTGAAATAAGCCAGAAACAAAAGGACAAATATCGTAAGGCCTCATCAATATAAACTAACTATAATGAACAAATGCTGAGAATTGAATTTGAGATCATAGATTATCAGGGGATAGAACGTGGGCAGAGATTTGGCAAATGATGATACAGGAGTACAGAATGCTCAATAAGGCTTACTGTAAAGTTTCCTAGATTGTAAGCTTTATAGCAGTCACATCTATTCCCGAGTTTTAGCTGTTATTTAAGGCTGTTTATTTGTCACAAAATTTATATTCTCTGTAGCATACTACCTAATTTAACCTGTATGTTAAGTTTATTTAAATAACATAATTACATGGAATCTATAATAGGGAATGAGATCATGTTATTCTGTAGAGGTTAATATAATACCCCTATGTATCCAAGAGAATTTTGGGCAGAAACATAAAAAAAACTATTTGCTAAGTCCCTTTGAAGGACTGGGGAAAAATGTGGAAATATTAAACTTCTCCACATGGGGAATTCCTGATATTCTTGCAAGCATTAGGGACTCCTAATTTAATAATTCAAGCCCTTGATCTTGGGGCTTGCCCTTATGAAACTTATTCCTGCAAAGGAGAAACTAAGCCTACTTATAATTATGCCTAACAGTCTCCCCAGAGACCCTGTTTTCTTGCTCTGATATGGCCTCTCTCTCCTAGCCAACTCTGCAAATAAACTCACTATCCTCCCCACTATATGGAACATGACTCCCAGGGGTGTAATTCTCTCTGGCAATGTGAGACATGACTCTCAGAGATGAGCCTGAGAATGCCTTCTTGACCAAAAGGGGGAAAAGAAATGGAAAAAAATAATATTTCAGTGGCTAAGAGATTTCAAATAGAGTTGAGACGTCATTCTGGAAGTTATTCTTATGTATTATACAGACATTCCTTTTTAGTTTTAAGTGTACTGGAAAAGCTAGAAGGTAATACCTGAATCTGTTGAACTGTAATCCACTAAACTTGATTCTTGATGATGACTGTATAACTACATAGCTTTTATCGTGGGACTGTGTGATTGTGAAAACCTTGTGACTGACACTCCCTTTACCCAGCGTCTGGCCAGATGAGTAATAATAGAAAGGCAAAAAATATATATATATAAATGTAGGAGGGGTTGGATAATGGTATGGGATGTTTTGAGTGTTTTTTTATTTTTTTATTTATTTTGGAATAATGAAAATGTTTTAAAATTGATTTTAGCAATGAGTGCACAACTATATGATGATACTATGAGCCACTGATTGCATACTTTGGATGGATTATATGGTGTGTGAATACATCTCAATAAAACTGCATTTAAAAAAAGAAGAAATAGAGAATCTGAATACCACTATAACAAATAAAGTGATTTATTGATAATCAAAATCTACCTGTAAAGAAAAGCCCAGACACAGATGGCTTCATTGCTCAATTCTGCCAAGCATTTATTTATTTATTTTTTGTTTTTTTTTGTTTTGTCTTTTCAAGTTTTTATTTTTATAATTTTTTTTTGTATTAAAAAGAAAAGCATAATTACCACAAATTACAAAGGACTAAAGCAGGACTAGAATAATGAATGAATCACTTCAGCCTGGAAAGCAGATACTCTCAATAATATTAATGTTATAATACAAGCTCATTCAAGTATTTTACATTTCTCTTTTTTTTTTTTTGTCCTTTTAAGTGTGATATCCTAGCACATGGAAAATATAACGTACTATGAGCATAAGGTGGAACCTTCTCCGCAAAGCCAGATGACAAGTTTTCCTCTCTAGTGAGAAATGGGCTCTAAGTTCTTAACTTCTCTGCCTCTGCCATCCATGTGGCTGAAGGAGAGGGTGGGGCTGGGTCAAATCCAGGGACCCTGCACACAGGAGATGCTTTGGGGTCCCCTTCAGGAGGGTGCCAACGATCAAGACCACTCTACCCAAGGCTTTTGGTAAACGCACCCCTGCCTTCCCTAACAAAGTGGTCTTCCTTGCCCCTCCTCCCCACTTCCAGGGACTTCCGAGCAGCTTAATTTCCAATCATCAGGGAAGGGGAAGAAAGAGCTATGATGGAAGAAAACCAAAACAAAACAACTTTGACAGTGAGCCCCCGGGGTCCACGTTGGGGCAGGACTGGTGGCCCTTTTGTACTGGTGGTTCATGTGCTCCCAGGTTCAGGGGAAGGCAAAAGAAGCTGGTCCCTCAACAGGACTGAGGCATGCAGACCTCCTGATATCTGATGCCCCAAGGTTGTGTTGGCACAGACCAACCTTGGAAGGGTACAGGATGAACAGAGAGATTTGGGGCAGGGGGTTGCTCTGTGTCTCAGGTCTTGGATCCCCATGGGAGGATGGTGGGTATGAAGCGGTTAGCCCCGATGGCCCTGCCACTCCGGCATGCTTGTCACAGACACATCGGTCCTAAACTCAAGTGTCTTCAGAAAATGAAGATGTAAACTACTCTTTGCAACATAACTTCTAACATGTTTCAAAAAAAAAAAGTTCCCTTCCTCCCCATCCTTAGCCTATGTTGAGATGAATCCTTACCCACCAACCCCAAGGGGCCTCCTCTTTTCTGGGGTGTCTGTAGGGGAAGATCACAGAGAGGAGGGTACCCCCTTGGCTTGAGGGGGTTAATGCTAGGTAACAGCAGCCTTTCCTCGCACCTCCAAGGCTTCCTTGTGCCCCCAAACCCAGCAGAGGACAAGCACTGAGGTTTCTGTGGTGCTGGATATGGTACAGAGCTGAGTGATCTGAAGGAAAGGAGGAATAAAGGGAAGGAGGAAGTGTTTCAGGGGTCCAGTGTCTGGTACAATGTGGGGCAGACACCCGACTGGGTAGGGAAAGGCCTCAGATCCCACTGTCCTAGCAGAGACCAGACACTCACTGAACATCCTTGGCTTTTAAGAGGACTGGGTCAGAGGAACTGAGACAGGCTTCTTACATACTAACCACTGGAAGAGCAAAGATCGGAGGAGGGTGCAGGCTAAAAGCAATGAGGTGCCCAAAACAGAAGGTGAGCCCTTGCCAGCTTGGGATACTGTCTCCTACTCCAAACCTTTGGGCCCAAAAGAGGAACAAGTCAAGAAAGAGAGACAATGAAGTTCTAGCAATTGAGCAACAAGACTACAAATTTCTTCCCATTGCCCAGTTCTCACTGAGGGTGAACACACACCATCATGCCCATACCCAGCACACATCCCAAAGTCTGTGTGGGACAGTCCTTCATCACCCTCCCTAGGTTCTGAGACAGTAGACTCTAGCCACTCCATTGTCATTCACAGCACAACCCAGTCAGTGGCTGGAGAAGATAAGTTAGGTATATTCTATGTCCACATATACCTTCCTGCCACAGGGCTTCAGCCACTGGCAGGATTCCCCCCCAGCCCCCAACTCCTCCTTCATCCCTTGTTCCCAGGTGGGGTCAAGTGGAGGGTTGGCAGAGATGGCTTGCAGAGGGGGGATATAAGATGGGGAGACCCCACCAGACCATAGGGAGAAGTGGCATTTTTCTCCACCTTTTGCGAAAGTCAAAGCCTCCTCAAGGTCTCAGATCTTTCAGGCCAGCACAAGAAATATTTCCAAGCCTCAGCTGCCAGGTGTTCAGCTTTCCCCTCTGGAGTGGGGGAAAGATATTCATGCTGAGAACAAGTGTGTTCCGGATCCAGGCCAGCCTGTTCTCCAACAGCTTGAAGCAAACTTGGCCTTGAAGTTCCAAGGGTGGGGTGAAAGGTCATGGCAGGATGGGGCCTGGTGTGAGACAACAGCAAGCAGAGTGAGGACACAACAGTGGCAGCAGTGTACAGACACAGGACATCAGCTTCAAACGATTCTGCCAAGCATTTAAAGAATAGTTAATAGCAATTATTCATAAACTCTTCCAAAAAATCGAAAAGAATGGAACACTTCCCAGCTCATTCTATGAGGCCAGTATCATCCTGATACCAAAAACCAAAAAAACATTACAAGAAAAGAAACTACAGACTTATATCACTTATAAATATGGATGGAAAATTCTCAGTAAAATACTACCAAATTGAAGCTTGCAACATATAAAATTAGTCTTAGGAATGAAAGGTTGGTTTAACATCCAAAAATCAATTTATGTAATACACTGTATCAACAGTATAAAAAACAAAAATCACTTGATCATCTCTATAGACACTGACAAAGCATTTGATAAAGTCTAACATCTTTTATGACAAAAACAAGGGAAATTCCTGAATATAAAAAGGGCATTTATGAAAAGCCTACAGCTAGCATCTTACTTAATGGTAAAAGACTCTATACTTTCCTCTAAAATCAAGAACAAAACAAGGATGTCTTCTGTCACTAGTTCTATTCCTAGTCAAGAATAATAAGGCAAGAAAAAGAAATAAAAGGCATTAAGATGGGAAAGAACTAAAATGAGATGTCTTTGTAGATAATATAATTCTGTATACATAAAATCCTAAGGAACACACTAAAAAAAGCCACAGGAACTAATAAACAAGTTCAGCAAGGTTGTAGGATACACTATCAACACACAAAAATAATTACATTGCTCTATATTTGCAATGAACAATTTGAGAATGAAATTAAGAACGCAATTCCATTTACAATATGATCAAAAAGAAAAAAATACTTGGTAATAAATGTAACAAAAGAAATGCAAAACTTATATCTGAAAACTAGAAAGCATTGTTCAAAGTATTAAAAAAGTTAAAATTAAATGGAAAAATATCCAATGTTCTTTGATCAGAAGATTTAATACCATTGACATGGCAATACTCAACAAATTGATCTACAGATTCAATGCAATCACTGTCAGAATCCTGGCTGGCTTCCTTGTAGAAAGTGATAAGCTGGTTCTAAAATACATATGGAATTACAAGGGACCCAGTAAAACCAAAACAGTCTTGGAAAAGAAGTACAGAATAGGAGAACTCACATTTTTTGATTACAAAAATTACTACAGAGAGGCGGGGCAAGATGGCAGAGTGGTGAGGAGCAGAATTTCGTCTCTCCCCTAGAGCAGCTGGCAGTTACCCAAGAACTATATGAAACAGCGTTTTCAGGGTCTCCAGTAACCAGTCACACATTGGACTCAAGTTTGGAATTGGAGGAAAAGCTGAGATCGCAGCGAACATTGTAAGTTCCCCGGACCAGGGGTCTGGCGCCCCTCCCCACCCAGACCTCACAGACTGTCTTGCTGCCGGCTTCCTGAAAGGGGGGGAAAAAAGAACTAAAAAACAGCAATCTGCTGAGGGCAAGAAGGGAGGCTCAACCCAGCCTCAACTGCAGAATTAATTAACAAATTAATTAACTAACTTTGGGAGCTGGGGTGCTAAAGAAGGGCTGGGCTCCAAGAAGTGGGGGCACGTAAAAGCGGGCACCCATTCCCAGACTCCAAAAAAGCCATTTTTTTTTCCCTTACATTTTGTCCCTTCTGGCTTCTCACTGATCCCTTATCTCTTTGCATTTCAATAGCCCCTGGCAGGGGTGGAACTGAAGTGGTTGGAGAGTGATTGTCAGACAATAGCCCAAAGGTTGGAGAGTGATTGTCAGACAATAGCCCAAAGCATATCTTTAAATGCTCTATTCTGACACTGACAAAACTTCCAGGCTGAGGAAAGACTTTTAAAAGAGACTCTTTTTTTTTCCCCTTTTTTCTTTTTCTTGATTTCTTTTCTACTTTTTTTTTAATCTAAAAGTAATATATGTGGTTATTTTCTATTGGAAAGCCCAGGTTGAGGGACTAGGCTGGGCTTGAGGGGAGACAAGAGTACCCACAGTGTCTTTGAATTCCGTATTCACTACTGAAGGCCTCCAGCCCCATCTTTAATTGGTAACTCAGGCTGACCAAGGAATCTACCTTGAGAGGCCCCAAAGAGGAGAGAGGAGAAGGGAATAGTGCCCCTGAGAGACAACTGGAGGTCTGAGGATTGGGAAAGTGGAGGGAGGCCCAGCTCAACTGGCAGTCCTCCTTCTGGGAATTCAGACCCCAGGGGCTGGAATTCAGATTCCAGCTTCAGTCAGCCACGCCCCTGACAGGCTCAGAGTCACCAGGAGAACTAAAGTCTCCACACCTCCTTACACTGGTGGGGGAGCTGCGGGCTGGCCAGCGCCACCTGCTGGACAGGAGAGGAAAAGCACCAATTCTAAAGGCCTCATAGGAGGGTCTCATTCTCAGGAAAACTCCATACCCTCCCAATGAGACCTGGGCCTCACTAGACTGGGAAAATCTGACTAGGGTCGACCATATCCAAGGAGACCCACTCACAAAAAGGTTACATAGAGGCAGAGCAAGAAACAGAAAAAACAAGAGGGGAAAAATTCTGATCAACTAAATAGAACCTAAGTTAGAGGTCTAGAATAAGTTGAACTGAATAACAGAGGCCAGAGAACAAAGCCAACCAACAAGAAAACCACTAGGTAAAAGACAGAAAACAAGCTCCAAAATAAAATAATCAAGAGAATCAGATGCCTAGACAACTTAAGATAACAAGCCATACCAGGAAACACGAAAACATGGACCAGCCAAAGGAACAAACTAATAGCTCAGCTGAGACACAGGAGTGGAGGCAACTAATGCTAAATAAATTTGATGAAATGAAGGAAGATATAGCAAAAGAGCTGAAGGATATAAAGAAGACACTGGCTGACCATAAAGAAGAATTCATAAACTTAAAAAAACAAATGGCAGAACTCATGGGAATGAAGGCCACAATGGAGGAGATGAAAAACACAATGGAGGGACACAACAGTAGATTTGAACAGGCAGAAGAAAGGATCAGTGAACTGGAAGACAGGTCATTCGAATTCATACACACAAAAGAACAGATGGTGAAAAAAATGGAAAAATATGAGCAGGGTCTTAGGGAGCTGAGTGACAACATGAAACGCACAAATATACGTGTTATGGGTGTCCCAGAAGGAGAAGAGAAGGGAAAAGGGGCAGAAAGAGTAATAGAAGATATATTCACTGAAAATTTCCCAACTCTTATAAAAGACAGGAAATTAGAGATTCAAGAAGTACAACGTACCCCAAATAGAATAGATCCCAATAGACCTACTCCAAGACACTTACTGGTCAGATTGTCCACTGTCAAAGACAAAGAGAGGATTCTGAAAGCAGCAAGAGAAAAGCAATCCATCACATACAAGGGAAAGTCAATAAGACTATGTACAGATTTCTCTGCAGAAACCATGGAGGCAAGAAGACAGTGGCATGATGTATTTAAGATACTGAAAGAGAAAAACTGCCAACCAAGAATTCTATATCCAGCAAAACTTTCCTTCAAAAATGAGGGAGAGATTAAAACATTTTCAGACAAACAGACACTGAGAGAGTTTGTGAATAAGAGACCAGCACTACAAGAAATACTAAAGGGAGTGCTACAGGCTGATAGGAAAAGACAGGAGAGAGAGAGTTGGAGAAGAGTAATGAAATGAAGATTATCAGGAAAGGTAAAAGGAGAGGAAAAAATAAGATATGACATATAAATTCCAAAAAACAAAATGGTAGTAGAAAGTACTGCCCTTACAGTAATAACACTAAATGTAAATGGATTAAACTCCCCAATAAAAAGACACAGACTGGCAGAATGGATTAAAAAACAGGACCCATCTATATGCTGTCTACAAGAAACTCACTTTAGACACAAGGACAAACATAGACTGAAAGTGAAAGGTTGGAAAAAGATATTTCATGCAAACAACAACCAGAAAAAAGTGGGAGGAGCTATATTAATATCAGACAAGTTAGACTTCAAAAGTGAAACAATTAAAAGAGACAAAGAAGGACACTATATATTAATAAAAGGGTCAATTCATCAAGAAAACATAACAGTCATAAATATTTATGCACCAAACCAGAATGCCCCAAAATTCATGAGGCAAACACTGCAATCACTGAAAGGAGAAATAGATACCTCTACAATAATAGTTGGAGACTTCAATACACCACTCTGATTAATGGATAGAACATCTAGACAGAGGATCACTAAAGAAACAGAGATGTTGAATTGTATGATAAATGAACTAGACTTGACAGACATTTATAGAACACTACATCCAACAACAGCAGGATACACTTTTTTCTCAAGTGCTCATGGAACATTCTCTAGGATAGACCACATGTTGGGTCACAAAGCAAGTCTCAACAAATTTAAAAATATTGATATTATACAAAACACTTTCTCAGACCACAATGGAATGAAGTTGGAAATAAATAAAAGGCAGAAGGTCATAAAATTCACAAACATATGGAGGCTAAACAACACCCTCTTAGAAAACCAGTGGGTAAAGGAAGAAATTACAAGAGAAATTAGTAAATACCTCGAGGCAAATGACAATGAAAACACAACTTATCAAAACTTATGGGATGCAGCAAAGGCAGTGCTGAGAGGGAAATTTATTGCCCTAAATGCCTATATTAAAAGAGAAGAGAGAGCAAAAATTGAAGAGTTAACTGCTCACCTGGAGGAATTAGAGAAAGAACAGCAAACTAACCCCAAAGCAAGCAGAAGGGAAGAAATAACAAAGATTAGAGCAGAAATAAATGCAATTGAGAACAGGAAAACAATAGAGAGAATCAACAAAACCAGAAGTTGGTTCTTTGAGAAAATCAATAAAATCGATGGACCACTGGCTAGGCTAACAAAAAAAAAGAGAGAGCAGATGCAAATAAATGCAATCAGAAATGGTAAAGGAAATATAACTACCAACCCTGCAGAAATTAAGGAGATAATGAGAAGATACTATGAGCAACTATATGCTAATAAACTAGACAACTTAGATGAAATGGACAACTTCCTAGAAAAGCATAAACAACCGACATTAACTCAAGAAGAAATAGATGACCTCAACAAACCAATCACAAGTAAAGAGATTGAGTCAGTCATCAAAAAGCTCCCAAAAAGGAAAAGCCCAGGACCAGATGGTTTCACATGTGAATTCTACCAAGCATTCAAGAACGAATTAGTACCAATCCTGCTCAATCTCTTCAAAAAAATTGAAGAAGAGGGAAAGCTACCTAACTCTTTCTATGAAGCCAACATCACCCTAATACCAAAACCAGGCAAAGATACTACAAAAAAAGAAAATTATAGACCAATTTCTTTAATGAATATAGATGCAAAAATCCTCAACAAAATACTCGCAAATCGAATCCAGCAGCACATTAAAAGAATTATACACCACGACCAGGTGGGATTTATTCCAGGTATGCAAGGCTGGTTCAACACAAGAAAATCAATTAATGTAATACACCACATCAATAAATCAAAGCAGAAGAACCACATGATCATCTCGATTGATGCAGAAAAGGCATTTGACAAAATTCAACATCCTTTCCTGATGAAAACACTTCAAAGGATAGGAATAGAAGGGAACTTTTTCAACATGATAAAGGCAATATATGAAAAACCCACAGCTAACATCACACTCAATGGGGAGAGACTGAAAGCTTTTCCTCTAAGAACAGGAACAAGACAGGGATGCCCACTATCACCATTGCTATTCAACATTGTGCTGGAAGTTCTAGCTAGAGCAATTAGGCAAGAAAAAGAAATAAAAGGCATCCAAATTGGAGAGGAAGAAGTAAAACTTTCACTATTTGCAGATGACATGATTCTATATGTAGGAAATCCGGAAAAATCTACAGCAAAGCTACTACAACTAGTTAATGAATACAGCAAAGTAGCAGGCTACAAGATCAACACGCAAAAATCTGTAGTGTTCCTATACACAAGTAATGTGCAACAAGAGGAGGAAATCAAGAAAAAAATCCCATTTACAATAGCAACCAAAAGAATCAAGTATTTAGGAATAAACTTAACCAAGGACACAAAAGACCTTTACATTGAAAACTATAAGAAACTGCTAAAAGAAATTGAACAAGACCTGAAAAAAATGGAAGAACATACCATGTTCATGGATTGGAAGACTAAATATAGTTAAGATGGCAATTTTACCTAAACTGATTTACAGATTCAATGCAATACCAATTCAAATCCCAACAACTTACTTTACAGAAATAGAAAAACCAATAACTAAATTTATTTGGAACGGTAAGTTGCCCCGAATAGCCAAAAATGTCTTGAGAAAGAGGAATGAAGTCGGAGGTCTCACACTACCTGACTTTGAAGCATATTACAAAGCTACAGTGCTCAAAACAGCATGGTACTGGCATAAGAACAGATATACTGATCAATGGAATCGAATTGAGTGTTCAGAAGTAGACCCTCACATCTATGGACAACTGATCTTTGATAAGGCAGTGAAGCCAAAGCAACTGGGAAAGAGCAGCCTGTTCAATAAATGGTGTTTGGAGAACTGGATATCCATTTCCAAAAGAATGAAAGAGGATGTCCATCTCACACCTTATTCCAAAATTAATTCAAAGTGGATCAAAGACCTAAACATTAGCACCAAGACCATAAAACTCTTAGAAGAAAATGTAGGGCAGTACCTTAGAGATCTTGTGAAAGGAGGTGGTTTCTTAGACCTCACACCCAAGGCATGAGCAACCAAAGAACAAATAGACAAATGGGATCTCCTCAAAATTAAACACTTTTGTACATCAAAGGACTTTGTCAGAAAAGTCAAAAGGCAACCTACACAATGGGAGATGATATTTGGAAACCACATATCAGATAAGGGTTTAATATCCCGAATATATAAAGCAATCCTGCATCTCAATAACAGAAAGACAAACAATCCAATTAAAAAATGGGCAAAAGACATGAACAGACATTTTTCTGAAGAGGAAATACAAATGGCTCAAAAGCATATGAAAAAATGCTCAACTTCACTGGCTATTAAGGAAATGCAACTCAAAACCACAATGAGATATCATCTCACACCTACCAGAATGGCCATTATCCAAAAAACAGAAAATGACAAGTGCTGGAGAGGATGTGGAGAAAGAGGCACACTTATTCATTGTTGGTGGGAATGTAGAATGCTGCAACCACTCTGGAAGACAGTATGGAGGTTCCTCAGGAAGCTAAATATAGATTTGCCATATGACCCAGCTATTCCATTGCTGGGTATATACTCAGAGGAACTGAAACTTAAGACACAGACAGACATTTGTAAACCAATGTTTATTGCAGCATTATTCACAATTGCCAAGAGATGGAAACAGCCCAAATGTCCATCAAAGGACGAGTGGATAAACAAACTGTGGTATATACACATGATGGAATATTATGCAGCTGTAAGACAGAACAAAGACATGGATCGTGTAATAATGTGGCTGAACCTTGAGGACATTATGTTGAGTGAAGTTAGCCAGAAACAAAAGGACAGATTCTGTATGGTCTCACTAATATGAACAGATATTAATGAACAAACTTTGGGAGTTAAAAGCTGACAAACAGGCAACCAGGAGATAGAAAGAGGGCAGAGATCAGCCATTTGATGCTGAAGGACTACAGAATGTTTAGGATTGATCGCATAGATCCAGAAATAGATAGCATAATGCTGTGTGATGGTAGCACGGAATTGTAAGTACACTGAACAAAGATGTCTGTGAGTAAAGCTGCAAGAGGTGGGATAGGAGAATGTATGACACCAGAGGTAACGATAGATGATAAAGACTGGGACTGTATAACGTGGCAAAAACTGGAGTGGCCAATGACTGTTACTAAATATACAAATATAAAAATGTTTTTGCATGTGGGAAAGCAAATGAATGTCAACCATGTAGAAATTTGAAAAAGGGATGGTATTCAGGAAAAAACATAATCAAAGCAAACTGGAGTCTATGGTCAACAGTAACATTGTAATATACCTCCATTAAATGTAACAAAGGCAATATGCCATTGCTAAATGTATATGAGAAAGGGATATAGGGGAGTAATATGTTATTCTTGGTAGTGGTGTTATTTGCTGTCCTTAGTAATATATTGTATTGTATGACATGTTATTTTTCTTTTTAACATTTTTTCTTATTGCTAAAAAAAAAAAAAAAAAAAAAAAAAATTTCTTCTAGTAATCAGTATGTTCAAATGCTGATTGTAGTGATAAATGTACAACTTTATGATGATACCATGAACAACTGATTGTACACTGTGGATAAATGTATGGTATGTGAATATAAGTCTATAAAATTGTAGGAAAATATATATATAGGAGTAAAAGTGTTGGAGAAAACATGGTGAGAGCAATGATGCCCCACCAATATGGACTAACTACAATGTGTAAACTCAGAATTGAATCTTAGAACATAGCCTAACGTGGACACAATAATTGTAATAGTACCTAGATTGTAAGCTCTTACAGCAGTTAACTCTATCCCTGAATTGTAAGGCCTATCTCTAAACTTTGAGATGCTGATCCCCTAGTGTATGTTGTCACAAACATTGGGACTGGTGGTTTGATGTGCTGAGCCCTTGAGCATGGGACCTTGCCCTTATGAAGCACATTACCACAAAGGAGAGTCTAAAGTTGTATGTAATGGTGCCTGAGAGTCTCCCCCTGAGTACCTCTTTGTTGCTCAGATGTGGCCCTCTCTCTCTCTAACTGAGCCATCTCGACAGGTGAACTCGCTGCCCTCCCCCCTACGTGGGACCCAACTCCCAGGGGTGTAAATCTCCCTGGCAACGCAGAGTATGACTCCCGGGGATGAATGTAGACCCGGCATCGTGGGACTGAGAGTATCTTCTTGACCAAAAGGGGGATGCAAAATGAGACAAAATGGTTTCAGTGGCTGAGAGATTCCAAATGGAGTCGAGAGGTCACTCTGGTGGACATTCTTATGCACTATATAGATAACACCTCTTAGGCTTTAATGTATTGGAATAGCTAGAAGTAAATACCTGACACTACCAAACTCCAACCCAGCAGCCTGGACTCCTGAAGACAATTATATAATAATGTAGATTACAAGGGGTGACAGTGTGATTTTGAAGACCTTGTGGATCACACCCCTTTTATCTAGTGTATGGATGAGTGGAGGAATGGGGATAAAAACTAAAGGACAAATGGGGTGGGATGGGGGGATGATTTGGGTGTTTTTTTTTCACTTTTATTTTTTATTCTTGTTCTGGTTCTTTCTGATGTAAGGAAAATGTTCAGAGATAGATTGTGGTGATGAACGCATAACTATGTTATCATACTGTGGACAGTGGATTGCATATCATGGATGATTGTATGATGTGTGAATGTATTTCAATAAAACTGAATTAAAAAAAAAATTACTACAAAGCAACAGTAATCAAGACAATGTATTAATGCATATGCATAAACATATAGATCAATGGAACAGAATTGAGAGTCCAGAAATAAATCTATGTGTATATGGTCAACTGATTTTTGCCAAAGGTGCCAGGCAATTCAATGGGGAAAGAATTGCCTTTTCAACAAATGGTTATGGGACAAGTGGATAGCCACATGCAAAAGCATGAAGTTGCACCCTTGCCTCACACTATTACAAAAATTAACTCAAAATTGATCAAAGATTGAAATGTAAGAGCTAAAACTATAAAACTAAAACAGGAAAACACAGAGGTTAATCTTTCTGATCTCAGATTTGTGATGTATTCTTCCATGTGACATCAAAAGCACTAGCCACAAAAGAAAAAGATATATGAATTGGTCTTTGTCAAAATTAAAGACTTTTGGGCTTGAGAGGAAACTGTCAAGAAAGTTAGAATGAGAGAAAATATTTGCAAACCATATATCTGACAAAGGACTTGTATCTAACATATATAAAGAACACTTACAACTCAGTAATAAAAAGACAAAATAACCCAATTTAAACATGGGCAAAATATATGAATAGACATTTATACAAAGCAGATATTATAAATGGCCACTAAGTACATGAAAATATACTTGACATCATTAATCATCACAGAAATGCAAGTCAAAACCACAATGAGATACTACTTCACACCCACTAAGAACCATGGGGACAATGTGGCCTCAAAATGCCTTGACCTCTTTTCATCACTGAATTTCTCCCACAATCAACTTCAAAAATTGTACAACCATAGCCACAATCAAACCACAGCAATATAAGCACTTTCTACCTTTGTAGGTCTCACAACTTAGAAGCTATTTATCTTTGTCTATGCTCTAACTCAGTTTTAAAAGTATTTGAATTATTTGTTCCTTGAGGATTTGAACACATTAATTACGAAACCATCTGGCCAAATGCTTTGGTGGGACATAGGGCAAACAGCTCTTTGACAGATTTTTCATTTTTTTCTATGGAAATTGGTAGCTACAAATTTGTATTTTCTGAGTGGGCAATTTTATCAGTTTATTTTTTTCTAGAATTCATACATTCCAATCAAGTTTCCAAATTTGTTTGAATTATGTTGAACAAAGTTACATCAGACAGAGTTCTCCAGAGGAACAGAACCACCAGGATAAATGTATGTAAGTATATATAAAAGCTTTATTTTAAGGATTTGGCTCATAAAATTGTGGGGGCTGGCAAGTTTGAGATCTGTAGGGCAATTCAGGAGGCAGGAAATTCCAATAAGAGTGATGCTGCAGTCTTGAGCCTGAAATCTGCTGAGGAGGCTGGATGGAAATTTCAAGGGGGAGTTGATGTCGTAGTCTTGAGGTAGAATTTCTTCTTCCTGGAATCTTCATTTCTTTGGTTTTAAGGCCTCCAACTGATTGGATGAGGCCCATCCACATTATCAATGGCAATCTCCTTTAGTAAAGGTAAGGGATTGTAGATGCTAGTCATATCTACAAAATACCTCCACAGCAACATCTAGGTCAGTGTTAGACCCAACTGAACACTATAACCTAGCCAAGATGACACAAAATTAACTATCACAGTACTATTCTTTTAAAATGTTTTTAATTTCTCCGTATTGTGGTCATTCCCTCATTCTCGATTCTCACTTTGTGTGTTTATGCTTTCTCCCTTTTTTGATTAACTAACTGCTATTATTCTTTCTTTCCTTCCTTCCTTCACCCTTTACTCCCCACCCCTCATCTCCCCTCTCCTGGTCTTTTCTTCCTCCCCCCCACCCTCCCCCCCTTCCTTCCTTCCTTCCTTCCTTCCTTCCTTCCTTCCTTCTATCCCTCCATTCCTTCCTCTCCCTCTCTTCCTTTCTCTTATTATTTCTTAATAATATTAATAAATAATTATTATATCCTTAATATAATAATTTTATTTCTTCTCCAGGGTCAATTGCTATAATGAAAATACTGTGTTCTAAAACACATTTTGTTAAGTTTACCACATGTGTGTGTATTATTAACATTTAAAAAATATTTTTAAATGTTTAAAAAATATTTTGAAACTTCATCTTGTTTTGTACTAGGAAAATGGTGAAACCAGGATATATAAGACAATTAGACAATACTTTAATTTCTTTGTAAACAAAATGACAATTATATTAGAAATACTCCTCTTTCTCCACTTTTATTTATTAAAATTCTGTACATTTTCTAAATGTTCACAGCTTTTTTTATTTGCCATCTGAGAAATAAACCTATTTGCATATCCTAGTACTTTGCTTAGAGCTAGCTTCATTTCTTTGTTTCTTAGACTATAAACTATGGGGTTAAGCAGAGGTGTCAGCATTGTATATGTCACAGCCATTAGCATATCTTCATGGAATGAGTCAATGTTCTTTGGCCTCAAATAAACAAATGAAGCAAATCCATAGTGTATGGACACCACCGTGAGATGGGAGGAACAAGTTGAGAAGGCTTTATACCTCCCCTTTGCAGAGGACATCTTCACAACTATAGTTACAATGAAGACATAGGAAATCATGATTAAAATAAAGCTGCCCACCAGCACAAAAGCAGAGAGCTCTCAAAAATAACAAGTTCATGAAGGTAAGTAGAATCACAAGCAAGAGAGACCACAGGAGAGATGTCACAGAAGAAATGCTGGATGATACTGGAGTCACAAAATGACAAGCTGAATACTATGATGACAATGCACAGGGACACCAAAATCCCAACCACCCAAGAGGCCATCATCAGCAGAAAGCAGATTTTTCTGGTCATCAGCATGGAATAGTGCAGTGGGTTGTGGATGGCAGTGTAACGGTCATAGGACATAGCAGCCATGATGAAGCAGTTGTTGGCTGCTAAGCCAAAAAAGAAAAACATCTGTGTTGCACACTCAGGGAGAGAAATCATCTTGCTGTCTGACAGCAAGTCCACCAGCGTGCGGGGGATGATTACCATCGTGGTACAGGTTTCTGAAAAGGCCAAGCCACAGAGGAAAAAGTACATGGGGGAGTGAAGGTTGTGACTGAGCCTGATGGCCACCATTATGGACACATTTGCAGTCAGGATGGTCACATGGGAGAAAAAAATCACCACAAAGAGGAGTCCTTGCTGGTCTGGGACATTGGAAAAACCCCACAGAAAGAATGTGCTCACTGTTGTATGATTGCCCATCCTCCTGGTGGGATCAGTTACTCTCTCCCACAAGGTGCAGAGGTGCTTGAGGTCAATTCTGAGATGACTGCAAATACCTCCTCTGCACTGATGTAACTGGCCTTAAATCAAGTGACCCCAGGCAAAATCAAGACAATTCTTAATGAAATAGCCTGAGTAAGGGAGCTAAATGTACCTGGTTGATTCCAAGATCGGGGCACTGAGTGAGGATGAAAAAGAGTGTAGTAGGAAATTCTGAATAAATGCTATAGAGAAGGCTCAGATATCTTCTCATAGGCCCATCACCTAAACAATCTTTATTTTTTTTCTTTGCAAACAGGATCTGTATAAACAAGGGAATTATGAACAAAAGTGTTTATTTCCTTACCCACCAGATTTTCAAATGTTTTGTGTGATTTAATTGTAGCTTGGAACTTGGGAGTTCTTAATAATCCGTTGCTTGCATAAATAAAACCAATATGATACCTAAAAATATTCTAGAAAGGAGAGTAAAAATTTCTGAAAGGACTTTGCCATTTCTTTAATGTAACTCCATCTTCAGAGGCTCACCTCAGAATGTATTAGCTGTGAGGGTGATAATTATGGCAATGACTATGCCAGATAAATGAATTTAACATCATAACTTCTGCTTGTTTCCTATCCAAGGTAATAATAATGTTTTAGTAGTTCTTAAGACAACAGTTTTTAAGAATATTTCATTAAAGTCCTTTTCCAAATGCCTAACAGAACAGATTAGCTTGGAATTAAAACAATTTTGGAGAAAATATTTCATTCCAGAATGGCATATTTTGGTCATGATATTCTGAGAAATTTTTGAGATGTTAGTAGAACCGCCAGGACCTTTCCAGCTGATACACAAGTTAAGTGGTTGGCTTTGCAATACAGACCTGAAAAGAATCAACTCAATTTCCTTAGATCAATTTTGCAAGTGTTATTTTTATTCTATTGTCCATTAAATATCCACTCCATGTCGGCATAAAAGTGACATGAAGACTCATCATTTATGTCCATTTTAGTTTCAGTAACCATTAAAGGTAAAGGGAAAGAAAAATAGTAAGGAAGCAGGAGTGGGAAATGAAAGGATTGGGGAGAGGAAGAGAAACACTGGCTGGAAATTATTCTGTAACATCTGCAAAAATTAAAGACAGAAGAAGAAAATACATTGTTAGCTAAAGAGCTGACGTCTTTTATTTGTAGTACACTTGTGGGCAAAGAATACATGATAAGTCAAGTCAGGTAACCAGTACCTGCTCAATACCTAAAATGTGCCAGGTACTATGTTGGATGTTAGAGCTATCTCCTTTAATTCTCATAAATCTATATGGTTGGAATTTTCATTCTGATTTCACAAAAGATGAAAGTGAGGTGCAGAGTGGTTATGTGATTTTCAGAGGTCATGAATTCATTGAACTTAGATTGCCTGAATGGTTGTCCTGTGCCAGACAGTTCTATTCATGGGAAACACAACAGGAAGCAGACACACAGGGTCTCTGTGATGTGAGTGTGCATGGCTACTTTGGTTTATGGAGTCGAGGAAGCCTTCTCTAAGGAGATGTCCTAATTAAATGGAGAAGAGAATGACAATAAGCAACCAACATATAAATACCAGAGGGAAAGCATCATAGGCACAGGGAGCGGATGATACAAAAAGCCTAAGGTGGGAAATTCATCTGTCCAAGAAACCTTCAACCAACTACCATATGGCTTGGCTTTTAGGACCTCTCCACAAAGACTCTCTTTCCTCTGAAGGTTACCCACTTTACTTCTAAAGGAAAAACTTTTCCAGTCTTGTTGCTTCAGCTACCACTTACCTTACATGACTCTGCCATTCCAGCCTCCACCAAACAACAATCTCCAATATTCTTTGTTACATCTCTAATGCCTGAATGTCCTCCAAGCATTGAATACCAGATTTTCAGAACAGAATTGGCAATATTTCCCCACAAATCAGTTTCTTCCCATATTTCCTAAGTTAGTTATAGCCACCAGTGAGAGCTACTGACTCCATTTTTTACTCCTTTCTCATCTTCTACTCAATAAGTCACTTCCAAAATTCTTTTTGTCAACATCTCTATCCTCTTTTTTATTCTTTCTGCCATTTCCCTGGATATATCCTACAGGGTGAGTATGTTGCTTCTTTAGTTGTGTGCCCATTAGTCATAAATCTCTCACAAGTTTATTTAATGCACCACTCTGTGACCAGGCTATATAAAATCACTAATAGTGTCAAAATAGTGAGTAGCTAAAAACTGCTCACAGGATAAAAATCCAAATATCCCAGGGCATTCAATTCTCTTCACAAACTGATCCCAAGAGATTGCTCCTGGTTCAGCTTCCTCCACATCCCTTCACCTATCCGACAGTCAAATTAGACTGTAGTGCTCTCTATTTTCCAAAGACATCATGATCCCTCATGTTGTCCTCTTTGTCTCAAATTCCCCTCCTTCATTTCACTTCCTATCAGACTTTTACTAATTTTGGGGGCCCAGACTTGATTCATTTGACTCCTCATTCTATCTTCTTATCTACATTTTCAGGATTCTGTGATCCAAAACTGTCTCCTGCATTCTACTCTATCATTCATTTGATGTTTGCAACAGCCTCTAGTCTCTTTCTCCCAGTCCTATCCTTCACCTAATTTTCTATGTTAAATCTCTGATTATGCTACATTTCTTTTATAGACCTCTTTTGGATTCCCTAATATTAATAACTCCTAACTCTTATTCCACACTCCACTTACATAATCTTGTACATCTTCATATCTATTGAAAGCATTAAGTAACTGTTATGACTGTATATGTAATAAGAAAACAATGGCTTAAGAGAGTTACTTAATTTTCCAAAGGTGATACAGCTGGTAACTGGAGGGGCTGACATTCACAGCTAGATAGTGAGAGCCTAGAGACCCATTTGGTTGTCTAGGTGACCATATACCTTTCCTTAGTGCAAGTGGCTTAGCTTGGCATTCGAGGTCTTAACCTAGCCAGGCTCGGCTCCTGCCACCAATCTCTCCTATAAGGGGAAATCCCACTGTTTCCCAAAAACAACATGTCTTTTTGTTGCTCTTCAACTTAGCACACATTGTTTTCCCCAACTTGCTATGTGCTTCCTGCCCTACTCTGCCTGCTAAAAGCCTAGTTTTCTTGAAAACACAATTCAAATGCCACCTTCATTAGGAAGCCTCCTTAAACCTCACTGGCTATGTTAGCGATTTATTCTTCTGGATTCACATTTCATTTTATTGTGATGAAGTTTTTTAAAAGCTTAACTCGTATAATAGGGCAAACACCTGTTTTAAAATTTTGTATCCCCCAACTTTCACCTAAGCCTAGTGAGTGTAAGTTTTTGAGTGAGATTAGTTCATGACTGTAGGAATAAATGGAATCCCATCTTTTCCAGGAAACTTCCCATAATTATTTCTTATATACAGTTCCTACTTTTTCCCAATACACTGATTTCTCTACTTACCATTTATTTTATTTGGACATGTACAGAAGACAGCTGTCAGCTCTCTAAATAAGTTTTAAGAATTATGAGGGCAAAGCCATGTCACCTAGCAATGTGAATGTACATACAGATGCTTACTACATGTCTATGTAATTGAATTTATGAATGCTGAACAAAGAAATCTTCCCAAACTCAAGCAGTGGTTTGCTTAGAGCATTGAAGAAAGAGACTATCATTTTTCTCATTCTAGACACTACCTCAATTGACTGTAGTAAATCATACTTGACCTACATAAGTGGTCATCTACTAAGGGACATATCAGAATCACCAGGGAATTTTTATCAAAACTATACATCCCAACCCACACCAACTGCAAGTTTTTGGCATACCTCTTCAAGGACAGTAATCTCAAGGATATCAGGGTATGTGTAGTTGGAATCTTTCTCAGTAATTTTGGTTGACAATTTCTACTTTCATTATACATTCTTCTTCATATATGTTGATACTAAATCATGCTTTCCTCACATTATTTAAGTTCCGTGGTGATAAAAGATATGTCAGTATGATTTTATTTCTGTTCTTCCCAATGATCCTTGCAGACACTGGCGAGCAAAATGCTTATAACACTGTGTCAACTCTTCTATTTGTTTTGCCCCAGGCTTACCCCATTTCCATACCTGGATTTTGTCTTGAGTTTGCCATCCTACTCTCTGTTCTTCATACTGCTCCCCCATGCAGTTTTCTGGGTTCCAAATCTATCAGGAATAGGTAATGGAAAACACTTTTAATTTCCAGCTTATCTCTGCTAGTATTTTCTTCAGTACCTTCTAACCAGCTATTAATACCCACAGCTACTTGGTTAACAAAAGATATAGAAAAATGCTTGTTTAAAGAAAAAAAGACCCTGAAATTTCCACTTTCTACAGGAGAATTACCTTCTAGTCTTTTAAACTCCTGAAGTAATTATGCTGTAGGAAGAAATTATAGTTTCAGAACTCAAATATGGCTTTCTGCAATTCTTCCTATGATTTAATTTATGTCATAATTCAATGATAATTTTAAAGTGAATTTTCTCTGTGAATGCCGGTAATAAGTCTACTCTGTGTCTGAAATTATAAAGTCTCCTATAACATAGAAGGTACTGTCTTCTCCAATCCATAAGCATGGAGCTCAGTTCCATGAAGATTTTAATGAGAGCCCTAGGGCTACTGTAGACCATTATCTTGAGACTACTGCTCTAGATACCAGGACACTTGTGCTCTGTGGAGCTATCATCCAATATAATATCTACAAAAATGTTTTTTGAATCCTAACATACCATAGAGACTTTTCAGTGACATTTTCTCTTATACTTCTGAATAACAACTGAAATGACTGTCATTCAACTAATCAAAATATATCTTAGAATGGAGATGATTCCTTCAGGCATATTTTACTTCCTGCACAATACCATTTATTTTATAAGTCTGAAAATTTACCAAGTCCCTCAGGTCTCTTCTGTTCTATTCACAGGGCAAGGGAACAGTTGTGTTAAGAGAGACTATTGCCTGGGGAATCAGCCAGAAGAAGATGGATAGGAAGAAAATGAACACAAATCACTGTAATTGTTTTCTCATGAGGCAACTCTGTTGTAGAAGATCTTGCTGAAAAGGAAAATGCACTTTCATCCAAACTATCCACAAATGGTTCCTAATTGCCTCCCTTATCAGCTCAGCATTCAAAGTCTTCCACCATATGACCCTAAAGTACCAACAAGTTTTATCTCCAGTATCTGCCCTCATAATAACTTATAGAAACTAGTCAACTCACTTTTCCTCATTAAATACTGCCTTTCTTCATTCTCTAGTGTGTTCCCTCTGTCTGAAATATCCTTTCCCTGACTTCATTCTCAAAAATCTTGCCCATTCTTCAAGATTCAGCATAAATGTCACCTCATCCAAGAAGACTTTGCTTGCATAATGCGTAACAAATTACTGTCATTAAGAAGGAATTCTATAAGGAGATGCACTTAATCTGGATGGCCTCCACTGGATACCAGAGCCTCAGTGTGGTTTAGTGTTCTAAATAGCTGGACATAACAATAAATTGGAACTTTCTGAAGCTAGGTAGATGTTTTTGTGCCTTACCCAGACCTCCTTTACTAGACTGATGAGTACATCCCTAAGCTTCTTTGACGGCTGGCTGCTATATTGCCATTTTTGTTTTAAAGAATGCTCTTGGCTAAAAGAAATATAATTGACTTGAAACATCTGGGAATGCATGCCCTTCTGCCCAGGGTACATAGACAATACCTGAATGATACAGTGATTTACAAAATAACAACAAAAAGTCCCCATTCCTCAAATACGGGCAACACTGAGGTGCCATTCATGCTCAAGTGCTCCCTGAGGGATCAGACTGAAGCAACATTTCATTTTTGTATGGCTTGTTCCCCTGATTTGCCCTGCTTCTCTCATTCCCTTACAGTTTTCCCTTAAGAGCACTCCTTCACTAAATCACTTGTATAAGAATTGTTTCAAGCTCTGCTTTTGGAGAATGTCATGAGACACAGTCAGTGCATCCACAGAAATGCATACATTTTATTATGCACACATATTATACACAATATATATTTTGCACAAATATTGCATTCTGATTAAGGGGTCAGATTCCACTTCACTGAGGGACTAGATATAACTCTTAACTATCATTGCCAGACATATCATCATACAGACTTAATTTCTTTCTGTAACCACATTGTACTTGTTCCTCACTGTGTGGGATTTCTGCCTCCTGCTTAAATGTCCTGTGCCAGTTTGGATATATTATGTCCCCCAGAAAAGCTATGTTCTTTAATGAAATCTTCTGGGGCCAGATTTATTAGTCTTGATTAAGTGTGACCTTTTGATTGAATGTTTCCATGGAGATGTGACCCACTCAACTGTGGGTAAGAACTCTGATTATATTATTTCCATCCAGGGTGGGTCTTGATTAGTTCACTGGAGTACTTAAGAGAGCTTAAGAGCTGACATAGATGCTGACGCTTGAAGACACTTGGAGATGCAGACGGGATGGATGTTTGGAGATGCTAAGCTAAGAGATGAAGTCCAGAGTCTGTCCCAGAGAAGCTAAGAGAGGACCCCTAGATGCTTAGACAAAAATGCCCAGGGAGAAAGAAGCAAGAACACACAGGAGCTGAGAGAGAGGAGTGAAGACAGAAGCCCAGAGACATTTTGGAGAAAGCTATTCTGAAACACAACCCAGAAGCAAAGGGCCAGCAGATGCCAGCCACGTGCCTTCCCAGCTGACAAAGGTGTTCTGCATATCATCTGCTGTTCTTCAGTGGACATCTTGTTGATGACTTAGTCTGGACACTTCTACGGTCTCAGAAATGTAACACTGTAACCTAATAAATCCTCTTTATAAAAGTCAATCCATTTCTGGTGTTCTGCATAGTGGCAGCATTAGCAAACTGGAATAGGCCCTTATTACTGGAGATTGGTACTATTTTCTTCTGCACCTATTCAGAGGACAGGTAGTGAATTCTGAGCTAATATTATTTGTTTTGTACAGATATCTGTGGCTTCTCTCTAATACAGTCTGCCAAAGGGAGATGGGGCTACATGATACACCAGTTATGAATCTCTCTATCTTAAATTATTAGTTTTTCTCTGTATGCTATTATTTTCATTCTCTACTCCTGGAAATACAATTAAAGTCTGCTGTAGAAAAAGTAATAGAGAACATCAAAAGATAGAACTTGCAGAAGATGGAGGTTAGGAGAGACAGGGCAAAAAAAACATCTCCATGAAAAATACCAGATAAAAGATAGAAAGTGACCCAGAACACCAGTTCCAGCGATGCACCAGCTGGACAAGGTCTGCTAAATTCACAGGGACGGTGCACTTGGTGAAAATGGGAGTCTGCATTCTGAAACAAGTGAGTACGCCTGCTAAATAACCAGCAGCCATGCTGCAGTCTGGGGAAGCTGTGGGTTGGCATTTGGAATCGGACTAGTTTTAAAAACCCAAAAGCGGCTGCGGATACAGCAGCAGGAACCACACAGTGAAGTGCGGTGGGCGGAAACTGCATCTCCACAAACTGTGGGCATGCCTAAATATCTGGCGTGGACAATAGCCTTTTGCGCACCCACTACTAATTGTCTCAGAGCAAGGAAGGCAGAGGTTAGCCAACAGGTGAAAATAACCACGCCCCTTATAGCCATCTTCCCTGTGGGCTGGGAATTCTCCTGCCCGGTACCAGAACCGCAGCCCAGAGCTGTGCCAAAAAACCCAGTGCTACGGGAAGTGTTTCCAGCAACACGCGCACAGGCCACAATACCTGGCATGGACAATAGCCTTTTGTGCACCCACAGCTAATTGTGCTGGGAAGGCAGAGCTCTGTGAAAAGGGGGAAATTAACACGTCCCATGCAGCCAGCTTTTCAGCAGGCTGGGAACGCCCCTACAGGGCCCTGCGACCCAGAACTACCCTTGAGGGATGGCACTAAGTTGTGCCATAGCCGCCTTTCCTCAGCAGAGGGGGAATAGGTGGCTCATGGACACCTCCTGCTGCTTAGTTAGAGAAAGTGTACTCCACGAAGCTATAGATCTGACAAATTAGAGGTAAGAGTTTGAATTTGTCTACATATCCTAAAAGAACCCTATCAAGTTAAGCAAATGCCAAGAGTCCAAAAACAACAGAAAATTTTAAGGCATATGAAAAAACAGATGATATGGATAACCTAAACCGAAACACCCAAATCAAAAGATCAGAGGAGACACAGTACTTGGAGCAATTAATCAAAGAACTAAAGACAAGCAATGAGAGCATGGCACAGGATAATAAAGGACATGAAGAAGACCCTAGAAGAGCATAAAGAAGAAATTGCAAGAGTAAATAAAAAAATAGACAATCTTATGGAAGTAAAAGAAACTGTTGACCAAATTGAAAAGATTCCGGATACTCACAGTACAAGACTAGAGGAAGCTGAACAAGTAGTTAGTGACCTCAAGGATGACAGAATGGAAAAATGAAAGAAAAAAAGAAAGAATGGGAAAAAAATAGAAAAAATCAAAACGGACCTCAGGGATATGACAAATAATATAAAACACCCCAATATAAGACTCATTGGTGTTCCAGAAGGGGAAGAGAAGGGTAAAGGTCTAGAAAGAGTAGTCAAAGAAATAGTTGGGAAAAACTTCCCAAACCTGCTAAACAACATAAATACACAAATCATATGTTCTAGTTTGCTGGTGCTGCTGGAATGCAAAACACCAGAAGTGGATTGGCTTTTATAAAAGGGGGTTTATTTTGGTTACACAGTTCAGTCTTAAGGCCATAAAGTGTCCAAGGTAACGCATCAACAATTGGGTACCTTCACTGGAGGATGGCTGATGGCGTCTGGAAAAACTCTGTCAGCTGGGAAGGCAAGTGGCCAGCGTCTGCTCCAAGTTCTGGTTTCAAAATGGCTCTCTCCCAGGAAGTTCCTCTCTAGGCTTCAGCTCCTCAAAAATGTCACTCTTAGTTGCTCTTGGGGCGTTTGTCCTCTCTTAGCCTCTCCAGAGCAAAAGTCTGATTTCAAAGGCCTTCTCCAAAATTCCTCTGTAAGCTGAAGCTCCTCTCTCAGTTCCAGTGCATTCTTCAAAGTGTCCCTCTTGGCTGTAGCTCCTCTTCAAAACATCACTCACAGCTGTGATGAGTTCCCTCTGCCTGTCAGTTCATTTATATGGCTCCATTGAATGAGGCCCACCCTGAATGGGTGGGACCATGCCTCCATGGAAATATCTAATCAGAGTCATTACCCACAGCTGGGTGGGGCACATCTCCAAAGAAACACTCAAAGAAATCTAATCAACACTGATAATGTCTGCCCACACAAGATTACATCAAAGATAATGGCATTTGGGGGACATAATACATTCATACTGGCACATCATAAATGTCCAGAGAACTCCAAATAGAATAAATAAAAAAAAAACCCGCACCAAGACATATTCTTATTGGATTCTCAATGCTGAAGAGAAAGAGCAAGTGCTGAGAGCAGAAAGAGAAAAGCAATTCACCACTTAACAAAGGAAACAGTGTAAGACTAAGTAGTGACTACTCGGTGGCCACCATGGAGGTGAGAAGGCAGTGGCCTGACATATTTAAAACTCTGAGAGAGAAAAATTGCCAACCAAGAATTCTTTATCCAGCAAAGCTGTCCTTCAAATTTGAGGGAGAGCTTAAATTTTTCACAGACAAACAAATGCTGGCAGATTTTGCTAACAAGAGACCTGCCCCAACTTTAGATACTAAAGGGAGCCCTACTGACAGAGAAACAAAGAAAGGAAAGAGAGATATGGAGAAAAGTTCAGTACTAAAGAGATTCAGTATGGGTACATTAAAGGACATTAAGGGAGAGAGGGAAAAAATATATCTGACAAACATAAACCAAAGGGTAGGATGGCTGATTCAAGAAATGCCTACACAGTAATAACATTAAATGTAAATGGATTAAGCTCCCCAATTAAAAGATATAGATTGGCAGAATGGGTAAAAAAATATGAACCATCAACATGTTACTTACAAGAGATTCATCTTAGACACAGGGACAGAAAGAAACTGAAACTGAAAGGATGGAAAAAAATATTTCATGCAAGCTACAGCGAAAAGAAAGTAGGAGTAGCAACATTAATCTCAGATAAAATAGACTTTAAATGAAAGGATGTTAGGAGAGACAAAGAAGGCCACTACATACTAATAAAAGGGGCAATTCAACAAGAAGAAATAACAATCATAAATGTTTATGCACCAATCAAGGTGCCACGAAACACATGAGAGAAACACTGGCAAAACTAAAGGAAGCATTGGTGTTTCCACAATAATTGTGGGAGACTTCAATACATCACTGCCTCCTATAGATAGATCAACCAGACAGAAGACTAATAAGGAAATTGAAAACCTAAACAATCTGATAAAAGAATTGGATTTAACAGACATATATAGAACATTACATCCCAAATCATCCGGATACACATTCTTCTCTAGTGCTCATGGAATTTTCTCCAGAATAGATCATATGCTGGGATATAAAACAAGCCTCAATAAATTTAAAAAAAATTGAAATTATTCAAAGCACATTCTCTGACCACAATGGAATACAATTAGGAGTCAATAACCATCAAGACTTAGAAAATTCACAGATACCTGGAGGTTAAACAACACATTCCTAAACAATCAGTGGGTTAAAGCAAGAGAAATTGCTAAATATATGGAGATGAATGAAAATGAGAACACAACATATCAAAACCTATGGGATACAGCAAAAGTGGTACTGAGGGGGAAATTTATAGTACTAAACACATACATCAAAAAGGAATAAACAGCTAAAATAAAAGAACTAATGGAGCAACTGAAGAAGCTAGAAAATGAACAGAACAGTAATCCTAAACCAAGTAGAAGAAAATAAATAACAAGGATTAAAGCAGAAATAAACGTCATAGAGAACAAAAAAACAATAGAGAGAATAAAAAACACCAAAAGTTGGTTTTTGAGAAGACCAACAAGATTGATAAGCCCCTCACTATACTGACAAAATCAAAAAGAGAGAAGACCCACATAAACGAAATAATGAATGAGAAAGGTGACATTACTGCAGATCCCGAAGAAATTTAAAAAATTACATGAGGATACTATGAACAACTGTATGCCAACACCTGGATACTGTAGAGGAAATGGGAAATATCCTGGAAACATATGAACAACCTAGACTGATCAGAAAAAAAACAGAAGACCTCAACCAACCAATCACAAGCAGAGATCTAATCAGTCATCAAAAAGCTTTCCACAAATAAATGCCCGGGCCAGATGGCTTCACAAGGGAATTCTACCAAACTTTCCAAAAAGAACTGACACCAATCTTACTTAAACTCTTTCAAAATATTGAAGAAAACGGAATACTACCTAACACTTTTTGTGAAGCTAACATCAATCTAACACCAAAACCAGGCAAAGAAGCTACAAAACAGGAAAACTACAGGCCAATCTCCCTAATGAATAGAGATGCAAAAATTCTCAACAAAATAATTGCAAATCAAATCAAAAGACACATTAAAAAAATCATACATCTTGACCAAGTGAGGTTCATTCTAGGCATGCAAGGATGGTTCAACATAAGAAAATCAATCAATGTATTACAACACATTAACAAATCAAAAGAGAAAAATCAAATGATCATCTCAATAGATGCTGAAAAAGCATTCGACAAAATCCAACATCCCTTTTTGATAAAAACACTTCAAAAGGTAGGAATTGAAGGAAATTTCCTCAATATGATAAAGAGAATATATGAAAAACCCACAGCCAGCATAGTACTCAAAGGCAAGAGGCTGAAAGCCTTCCCTCTAAGATCAGGAATGAGACAAGGATGCCCGCTGTCACCACTGTTATTCAACATTGTGCTAGAAGTGCTAGCCAGGGCAATCTGGCAAGACAAAGAAATAAAAGCCATCCAAATTGGAAAGGAAGAAGAAAAACTGTCATTATTTGCAGATGATATGATCTTATATCTGGAAAACCCTGAGAAATTGATGATACAGCTACTAGAGCTAATAAACAAATTTAGCAAAGTAGGGAGACACAAATTAATGCACATAAGTCAGTAATGTTTCTACACGCTAGAAATGAACAAACTGAAGAGACACTCAAAGAAAAGATACCATTTTCAATGGCAACTGGAAAAATCAAGTACCTAGGAATAAACTTAACCAAAGATGTAAAAGACCTATATAAAGAAAACTACATAACTCTACTAAAAGAAATAGAAAGGGATCTTAAAAGATGGAAAAATACTCCATGTTCATGGACAGGAAGGCTAAATAAATGTCATTAAGATGTTCATTCTACCCAAACTCATCTACAGATTCAATGCAATGCCTATCAAAATTCCAACAACCTACTTTGCAGACTTGGAAAAGATAGTTATCAAATTTATTTGGAAAAGGAAGATGCCTCAAATTGCTACAAACACTCTAAAAAAGAAAAACGAAGTGGGAGGACTTACACTTCCTGACTTTGAAGCTTATTATAAAGCCACAGTAGTCAAAACAGCATGGCACTGGTACAAAGATAGATATATTGACCAATGGAATTGAAACGAGAATTCGGAGATAGACCCCCAGATTTACGGCTGACTAATCTTTGATAAGGCCCTCAAAGCCACTGAACTGAGACATAACAGTCTTTTCAACAAATGGGGCTTGTAGAATTGGATATCCATATCCAAAAGAATGAAAGAGGACCCCTACCTCACACTCAACACAAAAGTTAACTCAAAGTGGATCAAAGACCTCAATATAAAAGACAGTACCATAAAACTCCTAGAAGATAATATAGGGAGACATCTTCAAGACTTTCTATTAGGAGGTCACTTCCTAGACCTTACACCCAAAGCACAAGCAACAAAGGAAAAAATAGATTAATGGGAACTCCTCAAACTTAAAAGTTTCTGTACCTCAAACGAATTTGTCAAAAAGGTGAAGAGGCAGCCAACTCATTGGGAAAAATTTTTGGAAACCATGTATCTGACAAAAGACTGATATCTTGCATATATAAAGAAATCCTACAACTCAATGATAATAGTACAGAGAGCCCAGTTATAAAATGTGCAAAAGATATGAAGATAGTTCTCTGAAGGTGAAACACAAATGGCCAATAAACACATGAAAAAGTTTTCAGCTTCTCTAGGTATTAGAAAGATGCAAATTAAGACTACAACGGGATACCATCTCACACCAATTAGAATGGCTACCGTTAAACAAACAGGAAACTTCAAATGCTGGAGAGGATGTGGAGAAATTGGAACTCTTATTCATTGTTGCTGGGACTGTATAATGGTTCAACCACTCTGGAAGACAGTCTGGCAGTTCCTTAGAAAACTAAGGTATATACCTGGTATATACCTGGAAGATCTGAAAGCAGTGACACAAACAGATATCTGCACACCAGTGTTCACAGCAGCATTATTCACAATTGCCAAGAGATGGAAACAACCCAAATGTCCTTCAACAGATGAGTGGGAAAATAAAATGTGGTATGTAAACACAATGGAATACTATGTGGCAGTAAGAAGGAACGATGTCGTGAAACATATGACAACATGGATGGACCTTGAAGACATAATGCTGAGCGAAATAAGCCAGGCACAGAAAGAGAAATATTATCTGCTACCACTAATGTGAACATTGAAAAATGTAAAATAAATGGTTTATAACGTAGAATGTAGGGAACCTAGCGATAGAGAGCAATTAGTGAAGGGGGAACAATAACCCAATAAGAACAGATAAGCTATCGTGGGTAAATTTAACTTTCTGGGAATGCCCAGGAATGACTAAGGTTTGTTAATTTCTGGTGGGTATGGTAGGAACAAGTTCACAGAAATGTTACTACATTAGGTTACTTTCTCAGGGTAGAGTGGGAACATGTTGGAAGTAAAGTAGTTATATTAGGTTAGTTGTCTTTTCCTTATTCCCTTGTTTTGGTTTGTGGGAAATGTTTTTTTATTGTTAGTTTTTTTAAAGTTTTTTTGGATAAAGTTAATAGTTAATTAAAAAAAAAATGAAAAAAATCTGCAGAGCCCCCCTGAGGAGCTGGTGGAGAATGCGGGGGTATTGGGCTTCCCCACCTCGATAGTTGCTGATGTGCTCACAGACATAGGGGACTGGTGGTTTGATGGGCTGAGCTCTCTATCATGGGACTTGCCCTTGGGAAGACTTACTGCAAAGGAGAGGCTAGGCCTGTTTATAATTTTGCCTAAGTGTCTCCTCCTGAATGCCTCTTTGTTGCTCAGATGTGGCCCTCTCTCTCTAGTTAAGCCAATTTGGCAGGTGAAATCACTGCCCTCTCCCCTACGTTGGATCTGACACCCAGGGGTGTAAATCTCCCTGGCAACATGGAATATAACTCCCGGGGAGGAATCTATACCTGGCATCGCGGGATGGAGAACATCTTCTTGACTAAAACAGGGATGTGAAAGGAAATGAAATAAATTCAGTGTCTGAGAGATTCCAAAAGGAGCCAAGAGGTCACTCTGGTGGGCACTTTTACACACAATATAGATAACCCTTTTTAGGTTCTAATGAATTGGAATAGCTGGCAGTAAATACCTGAAACTATCAAACTACAACCCAGAACCCTTGAATCTTGAAGACAATTGTATAACAATGTAGCTCATGAGGGGTGACAATGTGATTGGGAAAGCCATGTGGATCACACTCCCCTTTGTCTAGTATATGGATGGATGAGTAGAAAAATAGGGGCCAAAAAAACCAAAACAAACAAACAAAAAAACACCCAGTGTTCTTTTTTACTTTAATTGTTCTTTTTCACTTTAATTTTTATTCTTATTACTTTTGTGTGTGTGGTAATGAAAATGTTCAAAAATTAATTTTGGTGATGAATGCACAACTACATAATGGTACAGTGAACAACTGATTGTACACTTTCTATGACTGCATAGTATGTGAATATATCTTAATAAAATTGAATTTAAAAAAAGTAATAGAAATAACAGCTTGGAAATGGAGCTACAGACACCCCCATACCTTCTCCCAAATATGAAGATATATTGGCATATGATTTTTTCTTCTTATTACTTTTAACCTTCTTCCTGAAAATAGTAGCATAGAGTATTAATCAGTTTGTTTGCTCATTCATTCATTCAAAACTTATACTGAGTGCTTTTTATATTTCAGGCACTGTCCTAGGCCATTGAAAATATAAGTGACAAACAGACAAAGATGTTTGTTTCCTCCCTCCCCCTTTCCTGCCTCCTTTCAAATTACTTGATTTACTTTTGAATTCCATTTTTATGTATCCATTAACAAAATGCTTTACCATTTTGAATTTTTTTTTAGTGGTTGCTCTCAGGGTCACAATACATGTCCCTAATTTTTCATCATACATAGGGTTAATATCATATAAACTTACATAAATATAGAGACACTGCCATCTTATATGTTTATTTTCCTCCTACAACCTTTATGTACTCATTGTTAAATGGGCTACATCTACATACATTAAAGACCCTACAAGACAATGTTATAAATTTGCTTTGGTGAGGTTTACATATGTTAATGGGATTAAGAGGAACATAATATGTTTTATATTAATTCAGATATATACTTGTGGTAGATTGAATTATGCACCCCAATTTAGACATGTCCTAAATCTTTATCCACATTCCTATGGTTGTGAACCCATTATAAACAGAATCTTTTGAAGATTTATTTTTAATTAAGGTGTGACCCAACTGAATGAAACTGGGCCTAAATTTGATTAATGGAGTACTTTTAAAGAGAAGAAATACAGATACAGTGAGAGAAAGTCCTTGAGGAGTAGCCAAAAGCAGGAAGTCAGCAAGAACATGGAAGAGAAAGGAGAGGATATCGCCATATGACAGGCAAGCCAAAGACCCCCAAGAATTGCTGTAGCGTCAACTCCAGAAGGCCACAGTCTTTGGGGGAGAAAGTAAGCCTTGCCAATAACTAGATTCGAGACTTCTTCTAGTCTCAAAACCCTGATCCAATATTCCTGTTGCTTAAGTCAACCCATTATGTGGTATCTGTGGTAGCAGCTCAGGAAAACTAAGATAACACCATTTTGTATTTTCTTCACTCATTCTGCAAATCAGAGACTCCCATTCTTCCCTTGATATCTTGCTGCCTGGATCAACTGAATAAATCCCATTTCATCTTAAGAAGTGTTTTCCTTTGCCTTCTTCAGAGCAAAAACTTGGCCATAATCTTTGAAGCATAATAAAAAGCATACAGATCCATCTGATCATATTACTGCTGTATACTCAGACCTGTTCCCCAAATACTGCCCTGACACAGTTGCTGAATGTGGTGAGGCCCGCATTTTCCAGGATTCATTCCATAGCTTTTCTCAATGATCTACAAAAGGAAGGAAACCAAGACTTTGTTCCAGAGACTCTGATGAGCTTATTATCTCCTTTTATAAGCATTTATCTAACAATAGCAGTATTACCCTTCCCTTACACAACTAAGTTTGGAATTAATCACTTTCCACATTCACTTATATTAAATATTTGTGAGAAAATATTTGATGGTATAAACCACAAATACGTTCATATATCAAAGTGGTATTATCCATCATATGCAGTTATAAAAATCATTGAAACACTAATAAAACATAACAATTGCTGGAAAAAAAGATTCAGTACTATACTGCCAAAAGAAAACTTCAGTTTTTTTTCACTGCTGTCACTTCAATGCCTCCCTATTAATTTCTTCTGGCTAGTGTCTAGATGAAATCACTGGCATATCCCATAGCTTCTTGGCTGCTCTCAATTATTAACATACATTTAAGGTATTAAAAAGTCCAGATCAATCAGTGGCTTGAAGGACTGATGAAGGATCTTTTGCATGAATTATAGCCACCACTGATTGTGATTGGCCTTTGGGGGTCTTAAATGCCCCGTCTATATCTCCCTACCCACCATAAACTGAGCAGCCTCTTAGTGGTTTTCCAGAAGGTGTTAGGTTTCGGAGAAGGACTGGGGCATTAAATTGGATACATTAGTGGTTGCTGGAAGTGGGAAACTGAGCATGTGAGCTGGAACCACCCACTACCACAAAGTATTTAAACTCCTCAGTCTCAATTCTCTCATTTGAAAAATGAGGATAATAAAATTACCTACTTCACAAAATTTTAAGAGTTATAAGAATTAAATATGGGTAAAATGTTAAGGATAATTCTTGGCAAAAAGTGACCTGTAAATGAATGTTGGTTCTTGTCATTTTGTTTGTGATAAATATCACTTCCAAACAGTAGAGTTTAGAGAGTGAGAAAGGATTTCTAAAATTGGGATTAGCAAAAGATTCAGGTTGACAATACTTGTATTCCACCATGATCCACCTGGACCAGGAGGCAGCAATTTGAAGCAATCACAGTGAAATACTACTTCTTATCAGGACGTCCTCCAACCTTCTTTTCACTTTGTAGTTCTCTATACAATTTTTGAGACTTTTAAAAATAACTTTTGCTATATTAATTAATGCACATGTATTACACATTTTTGTTATTTAAAATTCAACTGATATCAAGTTCCATTTCATATTCCCCAAGGTACACAATGGTGTGTCATACAGGTATCAATACAAAGTACTTATCAATGAACACATATTGACTGGATAAAGATAAGTTTAACTTTTTACATGAAGATTAGTGCTGAGTATATCAGAAATATCAAAGTAAACTTGGAATCAGTATTTAGCTAGAAGACAATTAGGTACATTACACTCCCCTGTAATTATTATATGAAACTTATAGAACTACACAGGAATATCTAGACAGAAACAAAAGAATAATTTGACCACTTGAGAATTGACAGAATCCTTGAAGACTAGTTAGGTCTGTGTGAATTGAAATCGCAGTATCCCCTCCAGATAGGATAATGATCCATGATGCTTTTAAACTACACTTGAATCACTACAATTTTCAGAAATTTCTTCTCAAAGGCAAACAATAATAAAAAATAACTATATAACCACCCTAACTTTGGATTTGTTTCTGAAAAATGAATGAGTTCTTAATTAAAGAGGTAAGAGTTTGGTTTTTTGTGAATGAGTCTGACTTACGGATTTTTATTTACCATTTGAGAACACTTTACTCTCTAAGGGTGGCTCTGTATTCATAAGCCATAGTTGGGAAACAGGGAAGATGTAATTGAGCAATCAGCTTGTAAGCAAGTTGAGCTGACTTACTCTGTTTCCACAATCTGTTTCATGTGAATAAACAGGCATAATCCAAGTTACCAGAATTCCTTGTTTACCCATTCTTAACACCAGAAACTCATATTATCTATCAACACTATATAAACTCAGCACAGAGTTATACTACTAATAAATTCACTAGCTTTGAGATGCTCTGGAGATTTATTCCTAGTAAATATCTTTGTAGAAGACTCAGTATTTTTATGGGTCTGAATACTCTAGCTTGACGGGCCACAAAATAAAGCTCAGAAGATAAAGCCAAAAAAATTGGAAAATGAAGGTTAATTTTTCTTTTTGTTGGATTACTCTGGGCAAAACTTTTTAGGGTACACTTTATTCAGTTATTTATTATTTCAAAAATACTATTATTTCAATCTCTAATACTCTATTAGAAAACATTGTTATAGTTATTTGCTTTGTTTGAATAAATTTATTTTAATTACAACCTGAATATCAAAATAGTTTTTCCATAGTGATTACACTGATATTTCATTCAGCTCAATAAAAGAATATTTTTAAATACCAATATTAAAAATAGTCAATAAACTTAAAATAGGTGACCTTATTCAAAAATCCAATTTAAAATTTCTTCTGGTATTAGTATTAAGATCAATTTTATTTCCCCTTTTAAAAAATATGGTCTTGTTTTACTAATACACATTGTGAGATATATAAATAACTAGGTGGTTCTTTCATATATTAGCTGTCAGAAAACTTAACTGTTTGGATAAAACCAATAAAACTGTTATCCACCTATTGCTAAGTGTATTGGACTTCATGGTGAGTATTATTTAACTTCATTTATACCATTTTTACTAAAGAAATGGTTTTAAGACAGACTCCCAAGGTACATGTTCTGACTCACCAATTGCTCTATAACTTCATGCAAGTTATGTAACTTCTTTCACTCAGATTCTTCCGAATATAAAATAATAATGAAAATACTCAATATTATTTAATGGGAACTAAACTAGAAATACATACATAAAATTTTTAGCCATATGCTTATTATTTAGTGGGCGCAAAATAAATTTACCTGTTTTGCAAGTCATCATTTTGTAACTACATATATATAACAAATATTATATATATATTTATTTTACTAAACTCCACAGTCCTTTTGTTATTTTCATCACTCTTAACACTTTTTGTTCTTTGGTTCTAAAGCAACTTCAAATATATTTCTGAAAAAATATAACATGAAAAGAAAAGCAACATTATTTGAAGGAAGATTTCTGGTGTTTCTGTTAAAAACAATAATGGAAAATACAAGTGCACTCATCATTGCT